>NC_044304.2:75942461-76557499 GCF_007474595.2 Lynx canadensis
CTGGCTGTGAGCAGAAGACGTGTGTGTCACCTCTGGGTGGAGGCCATCGAGAGCGGGAGAATACGGGCACTCTGGAAGTCACATGTTGAGATGGCAACATTACAAAATGGCGGTGCTGCCATCAGCCTGGAGCAGAGCCCCCAGTCTGCCCACACTGGCCATTAGCATGAGTGAGATATAAACTGTATTGTGCTGAAGCACTGCAACCACTGGGTTGATTGCTCCCTGCAGGATTGGCTAATTCTCTCTCCCACTCTTCTCCCCAAACCTGCCCACAGGCCCAGCAGGAGAGGAGCACACAATGAGATTTTGAACCATGCCTTGCGTCTCCACTCCGAACGGTTCATGCCATTTAGCAGGAATATCAGTTTATAAATCCTGGATTCTGATCTTTGAAATGTGACTTTTTTGTTAAGTGGCCAGTCTGCCAGGCATCCCAAATACTATTATCTACTATTAAATGGCCGCCATTTTGCCATGGGTTGTCTACTTGACAAATGGACAAAGCGTTGCCCATTTAGAATACTAATATCCCGTAAGGCCTTTTATGCTGGAGGTTTTAATAAACTGTTTCTGATCCTTACATCTTTTCAGTGATACTTGTGGAAATCTCACTTTACAAGAAGATAAATAGAGCCCTGGCTTGTTTCCGTGGCCCGACAGAGTTTCCAGATATATGACTATCAAGACCCGTATTCAGAATTAAATTTCCATTTCTCAGACCTCGCCTTTAGAGCAAGCAGTTCCCTACTTTCAATGTTTAAAATTGTTTCTGTTTTCTAATCTGAAGAAAACCAATGGGGAGTGGACCTTGGGATGAAGGAGTAGACCTGTCTCTCGGGCTTGGCTTCCCTCTTTCTCCTCCCCGCTTTTTTCAGATTCCCTGTTTGCTAGGAGAGTGAATGGATCCAATACTAGCCAGGACCGAGCTCAGAATCCTAGTCTGCTTCATGGACATGAGAAGGTGGGAGGGGTAGACTAACAACACCGAGCTGTCTCTCTCACCCTGTTCTCTAGCTCCGTGTTTGCCTTTTCTGCCTTAGAAATAAACTGATACAATATCTAAGACTCTAAATTAGGCATAAACCACATTTGTTTCCATGCAAGGAAATTTGTTTGACGTCAGTGGTAACCGTCTTAAGTTTTGCATGAGAAATGTAACTTAAGTCTGTGCCTCTTGGCTGTACCAATATGTGCACAAGGAAGCATATCCAGGAGAAAACAGAAGGATAGCTCATTTCAGAGAGAAAAACCTACATTGCCAGACTCTTCATTTAGAATTCCTGTGGTTCCGGCCGTAATCTCATAAGGAGGTCTGTGCCTTGGACACATCAGCACTCTCAAATGTGTGTATTAAAGTCTTTCCGGTTACAAGAGACAGCCTGTCTCAGTGTATCTTGTTAATTGTTCCAGATACCTGTGGCTGTGTAACAACCCAAAGCTTTGTGGCTTGAAACAACAATTTGTTGTTTTTCATAATTCTGAGGGTTTGTTAACCCTTAGATGGTTAATATCTGGTTCTCTGTTCTCAGATGGTTCTGCTGCTGCATGTGGTTTACTAAGCTACTTGCTCGGTGGTTTTCAGCCGGGAATTCAGGTGGGCCCAGAAAGTCCACAGTGGTGTTTCGTCCCCCCAGGGTCTCTTTCCGCTGGCCTCTCAACGTTCTGTAGTGCGGCTCAGGCCTCCCAGGGAGAACTTACAAGAGCCTAAGCCCCAGTGTGCAAATGCTCACCACACCTCTGCTTGCATAATTCTTGCTAAAATCCCATTGGCCAAAGTATGTCATGTGACCAAACCCAGCGTCTTTGTGAGAGGTGACTGCAGGGTATGGATGCTGTGAGGAGTGGGCCACCCATGTAGCAGTCTATCTGTCCCGCTAGATCGAAGGCTTGATTCAGTTTATAAGATGCAAGAAAGACAGGAAGAGGCTTCAGCCAGAACCACTATTGTGGCAAACCTCATTGAAAATTGGGACATTGTTTGGGGTACCAGGAGTGTTAGAGGGCTGGTTGTCACGGTTCAAGAGGAGTAGGCACTTGTTACCGCCTTTCAGGTGTTCCGTGATGCTGCAGTCACTCAGCAACAACCTGTCCCTGTTTCGACTGATCCTGTGGCTGCCCACTGGCCTCCTTCTGCTCTGGACACCTCATATCCTCTGCTTACTCAGGGCTTCTCATGCTGCCTTGCCTCTGTATGATCTTTGGCCTTTGTTCCCGCTCCAAACTATTGACTCACTCGACCTTTCTGCCTTGTATTTACCCTCCCCCTGAGAGACGAATTTGTTACCACTTTGTTGGTCACTGTTCAGCCCTTTAAAACACCCCAGTCATCTCACACGCTCAACATGGCTGCTGCCTTGGTCAGACACCCACCCCTGATTCTTCTAGCCTTGGTCAGGATGGTGGGGTCAACGCAGAAGAACAAAGGGAGTGTAGTGAGCATTTAGAGCATTACAGCCACCTGTTCATTCATAGTTACTTGTGATTGGATTTGGAGGTGGGAGGAGAAGGTCTTCCTTTGAGAGGCGCTGTTCCCTTTCTCTCTCACCGCACCCACCCTTCCTCTCCAGTCAGCTCTCCCACCCTTGCAGCTGAACCTGACGGCTGTCCACAGATAACTGGCTGTACAAGTGTGAACAGGTGCCATCCTTGGTCAGGGTCGCTGTTAGTCTCACCCACGTGGACTTTTCATTAAGCATGCTTTATCCTTTGTCTTAGATCTCTCGATTATATCATTGCCTACTATTTCCTTTCTTGTAATTGGCTATGCTAAACAAAGGACGTGTGGGGAAAAAAAGCCAGCATCCAAATCATTTCATGGGTTGCAAAAGGTTAGATCTTATTAAAAGGCGTTGGTATTTCTGATTCTCTAACTTCCGTGACAAAAGGGCTTGGATAAATTTTTTTAAATTCAAGAGGTCCTTAAGATCTCATTTTTTTTTTTTAATTTTTTTTTCAACGTTTATTTATTTTTGGGACAGAGAGAGACAGAGCATGAACGGGGGAGGGGCAGAGAGAGAGGGAGACACAGAATCGGAAACAGGCTCCAGGCTCTGAGCCATCAGCCCAGAGCCTGACGCGGGGCTCGAACTCCCGGACCGCGAGATCGTGACCTGGCTGAAGTCGGACGCTTAACCGACTGCGCCACCCAGGCGCCCCAAGATCTCATTTTACGTATGTTTATCCTTATCATGAAATAGCTCTAGAAGGATTTGCAAAACTTGGTCAGTAATAACCCTCTCAGGGAGAAACTAGGTTGCTTACTTTGAATTTATGATCTTTTGTACCTTATGAATGTTGTACCATGTGCATATGTTGCCTACTTTTAAAATTAACTTTGTGAAGCATGTCTTCTCCACATTGTCCTCACTAGCAGTTCCTTGAAAAGGCCCCAGCCAGCATGTGGTACAATTCCAGCTGACAGTATTCATGTGGATTCCCACATGAAGAGGCCCCCGAAGTCATGCTATGGGCAGCGCCGTGAAGATCTTCTGTGTGATCTCTCTATATGTATATCTACGTTCAGAAACCATTAGGGTTTTTTTTTTTTCTTTTAACACCAGTGACTGAACTTGGTAATTCTACTTGCTTCTTAGTTAAATGCAAAATCGGAAACTACGAGAGGGAGGGAAATGCCAGGGGCTTCTCAGGGAGTGGCGATATGAGCCGGCTGGAAGTTCCAGACCTTCCCGGAACTGGAGCTCTGGGTCTGGCACTTAACATACCAGGTGTGTGTCCTTAAGCAGGTGACTTTACCATTCTGCGCCTCGGCTTCCTTATCAGTAAATCGGGAGGTGTAATAGAGTTTACCTTTTGGGGTTATTGGCAAGATGACATAAGTGAATGCGTGGAGCAAACTCTGTGTGATTCCTGGCACATGGAAGGTGCTCGATGAATCACAGCCATTGTGGTGGGCTTTTTTTTTTCTTCTCATCTATTAAGTGGGCACCATACTTGCTTTCCTATTTTCTGGGGTTTCTATGGATGTCAAATAAGAGAACCAGTTATAGTGCTCTGAGGAATGGAGATTTGAACTGTTATCGAGACGTGTTCTATCATCTGTTATTTGGGTAAAAACACCTGTTAATTGTCCATCTTTCCTTGAATACTATTCTAGCTTCTAGGTACCAGATTCCTTGTTGAAACTCTACTATAGGACATCCCTTTGGGCTAGGAGGAAATTAGAAACATGTTCCTGGTGCTTCACAAAGTTGGCTTTGTTATTTGAAGAGACCGTTACAATTGCTGTGGGCACATAATCTCAGACTACTTTTTCTGAGGCGTTTTCATGGTAATGTAGTTGTGTGTAGATTTAAGTGTGACTTTGTTGATGTGTTCATTATGCAAAGTCATTGTCCATTTCCCATTGACCTTCCTTCCATAGTCTCAGACTCAAAAATCTGTGATTGAAAAGCACAAGCATGGGCTAGAATGGACATTAATGCGCTCATTCTTATGGTAAACATTTAACAAAATATAGAAAGTAACCATCCCCAAGTTGACTGCTGAAAAACGCCTTTCACAGTCAAGATGATGTCACACTCAGTGTGGCCAGTTAGTGAGGCCAGACACTGATGGGTCACCAAAGCAACAATTAGTGTGCCAAAGGGCATCCAGTCACATAAGCATATTTGTTTATTGGCTTAGAGAATAGATTGTGTTACGTTGCACAGTCAGCATTGAACCACCCATGTTGGGACGCCAAAAAAGCACAAACGGACCAGAATAAAATGGTGATTAATGCATGGCCTTCCAGTTCTGGTTAAAAGCTGATATATTTTCTTTTTTTTTTTTAAATTTTTTTTTTTAACGTTTATTCATATTTGAGAGACAGAGAGAGACAGAGCATGGCGGGGAAGGGGCAGAGAGGGGGAGACACAGAATCTGAAACAGGCTCCAGGCTCTGAGCTGTCAGCACAGAGCCCGACGCGGGGCTCGAACTCACAGACTGTGAGATCATGACCTGAGCTGAAGTCGGATGCTCAACCGACTGAGCCACCCAGGCGCCCCAAAAGCTGATATATTTTCTTAATGAAAATAATTTCATCTTTCACTTGAGAAAAAAAGATTTATTTTCTTTCAAATGACAAGACTTCTTAAGCGGGTAACAGAAGAGCTATGTTTCTTGGGATTAATATGAATTCTTTTAAAATATATGGTAAACAATGCAGGGGAGCATTTGCTGTACGATTTAATATGTATTTTAGGCAAAAAGAAATAAGGGAACCTTGACTTGTATTTCTTTTCCAATGATGAAAAGTTTACCAAAGAAGGGAGATTTTTCTTTCCCGTCTGTAGGCAATAGGCAAAGAGTTGCTTTGAATGGAGTTAAATGAGGAGAAATATTAAAAGGCTTTTCTGTTTATCAATACTCCGGGGTCATTTTAACAGTATATGTGGTTTTAAATATCAGGGTGAATTATATTGCAAAGACCAACCTATCATTTGTCTCATTCAAGCATGCTTTAAAATGTCTACGCAGGTATTTTTTTGTAAATTTCAAGCTGTGTTGTACTAACATACTCGTTAGCCTTGACTGAACATGATGCCTGCTACTTCCAAGTGTGGTTTCACTCGTTTTAATGTAATTGCATAAGCCGGGTAGTGTTGATTCACAGTTCTTGGGTAAGAGAGGATGACCGTCACCTTGCAAGGTAGGACCACAGGGCAGATGGGCTCCTAGCAGGGCAGGGCGTTGACATCAATACTGAGAGCACAGAAGCAGCGGTTTTTCTTTGTGAGACATGCCGAGCACATCACTCCTACGGAGAGGAAGCTCAATTTTCTGTAGCTGTGTTTGATTCTCACTTTGAGTGAGTGCTGGGGACCTAATGCTGTCCTTAGGCACGGAGTTTTTCACCTCTGATGGCATATGTAGGAGGAGTGAGTGATTTTCCATAGGCAGGAGTCTGAGGATGGGGAGGGCAGTGGCTTTGTCCTCTCCAAACAGAAGCTACACTGGACATAGTTGTTGCAGTTAACTTACTGCTTCCGAAGAAACACTTCATCTAGCTTACAGCCCCCTCTCATTGTGAGGATTTACTCATGTCTCTTCAAGTAAGTCCTTTCTCAGTTTCTCTTACAATTTTAATTTTTTTCTTTATGCAGCACTGTGATTTTACGGCAATATTTTATTCCCTACAGCGTCTGAAAAGGTAGAGTGGGTCGAAAGATACTTCCTTGTCTATGAAACTGCTTAGCGGTTTCCTCTCTTTGAAGGATGAAGAGTTAAGGCATGCAGGCAAAGTAAATAATAAATTAAGAATTTAGAAATTGTAGGTGGTTGCTTAAGACCGTGTGAGCATTATAATTTATTAGTGCATCTTTTAGAAAGTGTTTTCGTTCCCCAGCACCTCTTCCAGAGAGTAAGGCAGTTAAGTGAAGTAAACTGACATAGAAAGCAGGAATACCTGCCATTGTTTCCTTGGATTCTATGGTTTCCTCTCAATCTGTGTAGTTTGTAACATCAACTTGTTTTGGAGTCATTTGTGCCATTTATTTGTATTTTCCCTAAAGTTTATGTTGAAATTCAGAGTTAGTGTTCCACAGAAAAATCACGAGAGACCTAAGTAAATCTGATGAAATGATACAGATATGCTTTGCACACAGAGAAAGACTGTCTGGTGTATATTTTGGTTGGAAATAGTTGGAGGAGCTTCTCAATCTGCCTCTCGATGTTTGATGGGCGTGATTGTTCATGTATTGTAAATGGAAAGACAAATTTCTTGGCTCTGAAATGAAACCACATAATATGGATGTTTCATTCAGGAAACAGATTTATATACATATAATGTCTCTGTGTAGTATAGTAAGTTCTTCTTTTGGTATTTGGTTACCAAAAGGTGTCCCAGCTATAATTGTAATCGTGTTCAAATCAGAACTCAGTTGCTAGTAAAACATGTTATCCGGATTGTTTCATTTTTCTTTTATACATATAAACTGTATTCCATATACAGGCATGATAGGAGAACTAAGCTGACCATATAGACAAGGGTTTGGTTTTCATACCCAATAGTGTAAATATAAATATGGCCTTAGGTAGATGGCAGTCAGACTATCTGAATACAACCTCATCTTCAAAGATCTGAAATCTCTATTTCTTTCCCCTTTCTCAAAACCTTTCTTTTTTTTCCTACAAATACTCATTTACTCTGTACCATGTGCCAGGCACTGTGATGGGCTCTGGGGACACAATAGGGAACAGGAAAGGTGCAGTCCCTCCCTTTAGGAGACTTTTAGTTTAGTGGGGAAGATGGATATTAGAAAAAGACACAATTACACAGACAATGAAAATCGCACAAGTCATTCGGTAATTAAGCTGTGGGAGCTATCGTCGTCTGCAATAACAGCATCCCTCTACGTTCTCGAGAGAGCCATTGGTCACTCCCCTCTGTCTTCATTAATGAGAAGTCACAATTGAATCTGTCATTCCAGGAAGGAGTTGGCTGTGGGACAGAGGTCTATATTGTGTGTGTGCTCATGTTCTTCTGTGTGGGGCGAACACGTTCATGTGTGAGGCACACTATGTTGGGTGATGGGAGAGGGATACAGAAGTGGGAGAGGCACCACCTTTGCCTAAAGGAGTAGGGGAGAGAGCATGCGTATCAAAAAAGTCTATTTATCTTTGCATCTATCTGTATAATATACATCACGATTAAATTATTAAAACGAGGAATTTCAGGGGTGCCTGAGTGGCTCAGTCACTTAAGCGTCTGACTTCGGCTCAGGTCATGGTCTCACAGTTCATGGGTTCGAGCCCTGCATCGGGCTCTGTGCTGACAGCTCAGAGCCTGGAGCCTGCTTTGGATTCTGTGTCTCCCTCTCTCTCTCTGCCCCTCCCCCGCTCATACAATCTCTGTCTCTGAAAAATAAACAAACAGTTTTTTTAAAAAGGAATTTCAGGAATTCTTAGTGGGGGTGAAATGACTTCTAGTGTGGTTGATCAGCTAATGTTTCAAAAGTAGGTGATCTATACAGAAATAACTTGGACTTTGATAGGGAAATATGGTGGAGAGGGCATTCCAGGCAGAAGGAACAGAGTGAACAAAGGCAAGAAGGTGGGAAAATTCAGGGCATGTTGCAGGATGGATCCAAGAAAGGGAAGCAGAAGCCGACTATAAAACAAAAAAAAAATAGCTCTATGCCAACAGGACAAGACGAGGTTGGCAGGATAAATTGAGACCAGATCGCTGAAGTTTTTCTATTTTCTGTTTAAGGATGTATTGAACTTTATTTGGTAGATCCCACTGTTGAGGGGGGTGACTGTGGTGAGAAAGGCCTGGAACTTGGAGCCTCGGGTGTGCCTGCCACCGTAGTCTCAGTGAGGGAAGGGGAAGGCCCTGATTGTTGGCTGTTCACCTGGTAAATGAGTGTTTGGGGTTTGAAGCAAATTTGCCACAGTGCCCTGGACTTTCCCAAAGATAATCTCTAGCATGGAGAAGCCATTAGACCTTCCCTCTTCCCTCAGTTGCCAATCGATTTATACGCCCAGCTTTTTTTCCTATTAGGAATGACATGGTAGGCCTCCGATATAAATGCAGATATTTTAAATGGGAAAACCGTAAGGATGGCCAAGTAGACAGATTTTACTTGACATCACTACAAATGCTTCTGACCTGATTTTAGCTGACGTATGAATAAATGATTATTCCAGCCTTGAGAGTTAAATATTTAAACGTTAGTTCCTTTTTGGAGTTCATGTATAATACAGAACTGATTTTCTGTGCTGCAGACTTCCTCTCGTTGCCTTCTTTTTTTTTTTTTAATACACCATAATTCTTATCCTACCCTTTTTCAGTTCCCTGCATGAACATTATTTAAACGTTGCACGCAAATCTTCTGCGAAAGAAGAAAAGGAAATACAGTCTGTGGGTCTCAGCAGGAGTTCAGCTAATGCAGCTTAAAATAATGCCGAAAAAGAAGCGCTTACCTGCAGGCAGAGTGGCCCTGATTCTCTTCCTGTGCCAGATGATTAGTGCACTGGAAGTACCACTTGATCGTAAGTATTAACGTTTCAAAGCTGTTAGGCCTGGGAGTTAAAGCCTCCCCAGCATTTCCCATCACTGTGAGCCGTGTGAATGGAGAAGGTGTCTGTGTGATACTGAAAAGCTAATCAAAATTAATTTGGCTTTTACCTCCAAGCACCTGGTGTTTTTAAAGAGTCTCACCATAGAAATGGCCATTGAACTGGTCAGACCATTGTCCCCTCCCTATCATTATCTTTCTTCCTCCTCAGGTGCCTTTTGTATACCATGTGGCTGGAGGGGGGGTGGTTGGGGATGGAAAAGGAGCGAATCGTGGGCTCCCCTGATCCAACAGGCGACTCTTGATCTAAGCAGTCCTGCAAGAAAACTCAATCACTTTAAAACGGCCATGGGGACATCCCCACTTATCCCCTCCCCACTACTCCACCCTCTCCCGTCATGCACTCAGGGTGCTCTGGAAAGATTGGGGGATGTTTTCTCAGCCAACCCCATGCTCCTCAGTATCCCCAAACTACCCATAATTCATTTCTCTCTTTTTTTAAAAATTTTTAATGTTTATATTATTTTATTTTTTTTTGAGAGAGAGAGAGAGAGAGAGAGAGAGAGAGAGAGAGAGAGAATGAGTGGGGGAGGGGCAGAGAGCAAGGGACACAGAATCCGAAGCAGGCTCCAGGCTCTGAGCTGTCAACACAGAGCCCAACGCAGAGCTCGAACCCTCGAACTGTGAGATCATGACCTGAGCCGAAGTCGGACACTCAACCGACTGAGCCACCCAGGTGCCCCAGTTCATTTCTCTTGATTCCAACAAGGCAAAAGTCCCTTTAAATAGGAGTCTGGATGTAGGACGTGTGTCTTATCTGCAGCCTAGAGAAAGATCTTTGGCTTAAAAGATGTGATCAAAGACCAAAAGGTAAATTTTGAGAAGAAAACAAGTCATCTGCAAAAACACAATTTAAAATGGGACAGCGGGGACTACTGTCTTAGCCTCCAGCCCCCCCCACCGCCCCTTCCTGATAGTAGAGTACATGCTGAGCTCTCCCTTTTCTGGGTGGCCTGGCAGTGAACAATAAAGATAATGCTGGATTCCAACCGGTCCCTTCTCTTGCAATGGAAGCAGAATTTCAAATTTGGACAATTACTGTACTTCAGATTCATCCTTTACTCTTGATCTCCGTGACCTCTTTAAATCCATTTGCTTCCTGAATAGGACATCTGCTTGGCAAGCTTTCCAAGGTGCAAGGAAGATAGCACTTTCTTGGGGGCCGTTCCATTGTCGGGAATTTCATTTTTTTGCCAAAGGATGTTGCAAGTGCCAGTGGGAAGACATTAAGAAGGGATGTGGTCTGCCCCACTCCCTGGAGACCTCCTTTGCCACGCGTCTATGGTCTAAAGGACGATAAAATGCAACATCTCGTTATTTATTAAAGTATTATAAAGTATTATAAAGTATTCATTCATTGCCCTTCATTTCAGTTAAAAACCAAAACCAAAACAAAAAGGTATGATTCGCTAAGGCCATTGGAGTTGGATTGCCTAAGTAAGCATTTGCCCTACCAGGAGAGAGACAAAAGCCCTTGAGAGAAATGGGCTTTTGTTCTCTCTTGTGTTAAATATATTCTCCCTTAATCTGACTGCCTAATCTAACCATCAGAGGGGAACAGTCACCTACGGCTAACTCAATTACCGCTGCTAATGGAGAAGAGGCATCACCATGATGAAAAGAAAGTCACGGACAATGCCGCTCCTGTATTAACCTTTACAAGTAGAAGTGACAGGCGGCACTGCAGAATCATTTGAATTGCATGCTAATGTAATTTCTTCCCTGCCCCTGTCCCCTACACCCCTTCTGCATGAGCTGCTCCTTGATGTGGGTCCTAGCAGCCCTTGGGTGAGGAGGGATTCTGAAGCAGAAATATGCTACCGGCTGAAAAGTTCCATTCCCGACCTGGAGACGAACCACAGAAATAGAAACAACTGAAAATCAGTGCTGCATTTGGCACGGATGGAGCACTGTCACTGTAGTGCTGTCCCATTGTTAGGCATTATGACCACGTGCATAGTGGTGTCTGGGATAATAGGATCAGACACGACGCAGTATGTGACAACTCAGATTAATTGCAGATTCCAGCTATTTTTCAAATTGAACATAATTACTTGTCCGGCACAACATGTATGGAATGGAATTAGCCATCCCCATTCCTAGAAGAATCTTTTTTTTTTTTTTTTTTTTGCCTACAGCATTCCTTTTGTTCTTCCACATGTTTATGCGGGATCGCTGCCACAGGAGGAAACAAAACCATTATTGGGAGTGTCTTCCTTTTACGACTCCACAACTGCCATTTTCACTGTACTGGTTTTTTAGGTCAAACCAAATAGACGAGATGCCCCTTTGGTCTCCAGGGTTCTAACGTTCTTATTACTAACATCTGGTTTTCTTTAATCCTGTTTGCCCACTCACCTGCTGATATTGATGGGGAAAAAGCAAAACTTCTTGAAGACTGTAAGTGTCTTTCTGTAATTACTAGGCAGTGTGAAAACTTGACCATGTCTTTGTTTTTGAATTAATGCTGTGAATTGAATGCACAACTTTATGATTGTGACTAACGTCGTTTTAAGCATGTGCATTTACTATGGCTAAACATTGCATTTAAATACCAAGAAGCAAGTTTAATGTGTTCCCTGCATGAATTCTGAGGACTCAGGTATTTACTCTTTCTTTTGCCAATATTCTGCTCTACTAACTTCCAAGCTTTATTCACATCTGATGTAACTCAATGAGAAAATTCACAAAATTTAAAGGAAATTACTGTCTGGTTCTAAATGCCATTAAATGCTTGCTGGGCTTAAGGCTTGTCTTTTGATATCTTTCAGAAGGTGAGCACATATGCATAGGCTTCACCCAAGTCAGCAGCCATATGTATGCCTTGCCATACCCAGCAGTCCCCCCATCGGCCACCTGGGTGTCCACCATTCAGGTGTGAAATTCCAGGCTTCTGTCCGTCATCCCAAACTCTATACTCCCGGAGCCTAAAAGATTACTCAAAGATGAAGCTTGTCCAAATAAAAATGATTGTGATCATAATTTACACATAGCTAACGCTGAACCACTACAGTATTGGCATGCCCTAAGAATTTTACACACGTTCTTTAAGTTCATCCTCCTGGTGACCCTTGGAGGTAGACACCATAGATACCCCTTTTAAGCCCCATTTTCCCTCTAAGGAACTAAGGGCTTGCAGCAGTTAAGAAACTGGCTTGAAGTCTCACACCTGGTAAGAAGCAAACAGACTCGTTCTTAACCCCCAGACCAAAGTGCTAACCAGCACCGGGAACTGATAGGGCAGCAGGAGTGAGTGTTCCTTGTAAGGTGGCGGAGGTGAGGACGGGCAGCCGGCTGAGTGGGAGCAGGAGACAGGGCGGCTCTTGCTAAATGGAGGAGGAAATGATAGTGCTGAGTATCCAGCATTTAGTAGGTGTGCAGTAAGAGAGGGCAGTCATGAGCTCTGCTTTTCATCTGTCCTTTGGTGTTATTTGGATATTTAGTCAGAGCCAGCATTGTCGTGTCTGTTGTGGTGGACAGCAGCAAGACCAGAGACAAAACAAGCGAACAGAGAGACGTTTGCAGATGCATGGGACATTAGGCGCAGAAGTGGTAAAGTTAGCCCTGGCAACAATTAACCACGGTAAAGAAAGACAAGAGCAGAGGGCAATTACTAAGCTTCAGGAAGTGATCGGTTGGCAGGTGGAAGAGGTTTCACAAAGCACAGAGCATGGGCGCAGAGGAAAGGGAAGAGCTGGAATATGAACAGCTGAAATGATCTAGGTAGCAGTGGGAGTGGGGCGGACTGTCCTGTAAGGTGTTTAGCGGCATCTCTGGCCTCTGCCCAACAGATTGCAGTACCACCTCCCCGCCCAGTGGTGACAACCACAATGGCCTCCAGAATGGCCCTGTGTCCCCCGAGGTTGAAAACCTAGGTTGAAAACCACTGGTCTGTGTAAATGGCTTTCCCTGTCATCGTACAAGGCAGTGGCTCCTACAGGGAGAGTTTGGTTCTCTTCTCTGCCATGTGCCTTCCTAGTCAAGCCATTTTGTTGCCCTGAGCAGCAAACGAGGTTGAAATAGATTATTTCCCCACTTCCTTCCTGTTCTTACATTCTGTGATTACATTCTGTGATTCTGATTTCACACGAAGGATGTGGTGATCTTATGAGTAACTTGAGCACTGGACATGCAGATACCAGCTTCCTTCGGATTTAATTGTTCTGGGTCAGAACTCAGAATGTTCCTCATACGATTTGAAAATGAATGATCGGATAACCCTTTAAAGAGCAAAACGGAAATGCTGTCTCCTGTAACAGAGCACGTCCCAATTCCGCTGATCTTCTAAAGGAGACTGTTTTATCTTTGCTGCTGGTAGTCACCTACCACTGCCTCTAATAAGACATGCCGACTCTCTGATTTAACCATTTTTAAATGGTAACTTCTCAAATTGATTTGTTCCCAATGTATATTAATTTACATTAGCACACTAATGAACTATAAGTCAGTTACTCTCTCCTAAGAAATGCCCGTTTACCTCCTAACTTAAATTTTACTGAGAAGCATTATTTGAGCCAAAAAAAAAATCAGAAGAATTTCTCATTGTTACATCAGAAAAGAAACTGTCTTAATATCAAGCTTGTCTTGGTGATTATTTTTCCAAACTCTTAGTTGGGGAAAATGGGCTCTGTGAGTCCATATAAAGTCACCAAAAGGAAGTTGTGCCTTGACTTCAAAGTTTTAGGAGACGTTTTGCTGAAAATCTAATGAGGTTTGTGCTGCCACCGTAGAAATTGCTAAAAGCATTTGGAGCATATTTAGTGTGGGGTGGGTGACTTGGATATAGACAGAATGATTTTTACGATGATCTTAAATGATTTCTTTACATTATTCTTCTTTCTACAATTAAGTGGTACAGCCTCCAACCATTACTCAACAGTCTCCAAAAGATTACATTATTGACCCTCGAGAGAATATTGTGATCCAGTGTGAGGCCAAAGGGAAGCCTCCTCCAAGGTGGGTGTGATTTCTGCTCTGTTCCACAACTGGAAATAAGCATCGCTATTAATATTGAAGTTAATTTCGGGTCCTGCCTATCTCTGAAGTATCATGTGTAGGCTCATGGTTTTGTCTTTCTGATGAATAAAAGTCAGAGTGTTCTTCTTGGAAACCCACATAAATTGCATTTCTGTACTCACACCCTTCACAAAATGCTCAAAAAATGGTAGCAAGATGTGGAGGAAAGCCTTCTTCTAATGGCTCTCCTGACCTTGTAACATGGATGCACCCATTTTTCTCTGGGCCTCGTTTCTTCATCTGTAAAATAAGAAAGTTGAATTTAGTGACTTCAAAGATCTGTGCTTGCTCTGGAGAGGTCTATAAAATAGCCCTAAGTGGGTTTTCAGACTTGGCAGGGCTCAGCACTCCGGATTCTCCATATGGATCTTGGCATGAGCATTGCACAGCATTTTAGAGGTGGGAGAGACGTGAGAGGTTATCTGGTCCAACTGATAGATTTTATAGACGGGAAACTGATGCCTGGTAATGCTTGGCAACGTAGCCAAGGTCCCTCAGCTGATTAGCAAATACTGTCACTTCTGCAGTAACATGGGAGTTTAGGAGAGTTGGGCTACTATTATTAAAATGTAATGTGGATTTTTAAGTAAGAAGGAAGTGAAAGTTTCTAGATTTTTCATTTCCTTAAATTTTTTTCGATGCTTATGTTTTTTTGAGAGACAGAGCATGAGTGGGGGCAGGACAAAGAGAGAGGGAGACAGAATCCGAAGCAGGCTCCAGGCTCTGAGCTGTCAGCACAGAGCCCAACGTGGGGCTTGAACTCACAAACCGTGAGATCATGACCTGAACCGAAGTCAGACGCTTGACTGAGCCACCCAGGTGCCCTCTAGATCTTTCAATTCTGAGTCTATTGCCAGGCTTACCCAATTGTCACAGATTGGCACCTGAGAAAAAGATTACCTGGTAAATACTTAAGTATGTCAAAAACATCCATCAGAGGTTTGCTTCAAAGCAGTCCGTTCTGCCATATTATTGGAAACCTCTGGCACTGAGCCCGAATGTGATGTCATTTCATGGAGTTCCCCTTCCGTTTCACACTGACATAATACTTCCTGCGACTCCCTGTAAGGCAGGATTTCTCCCCCTCAGCACTACTATTTGGGGCCAGATAGTTTTTTGTTGTAGGGACAGGGCTGTTGGATCTTTAGCAGCATTCCTGGCCCCTGCCTCCTCCGTGCCCCCGCCATCCCCTGCCACCTCCTGCCCCCAGATGTTGGGTCAACCCCTGATGCAAGGATAAGCGATGGGAAGAGAAATCTAAGTGGTCCAGGAAAACATAGTGAAGTTTCGAGATTCATGCCTTGGTATGAGCATGGCCACTTTGATGTATGACTAGTTATAAAGTACTTAATTACATGGGCGCGGTGACTTCTATAAGGCAGTCTTTTGTATAAAAAAAAAAAAACTGAAAAAGAAGAATTTCAGTTGGCAATTTGGAATACTTCCTAAGAAATTTACAAAACCATCTCTAGAACTGAAAATTCTCAAAATGTATTTTTTATCGAGTTACCACTTTTGATAACCAACCTTGAAAACACAACTGAACTCCTCCTACTTCGCCCCCCGCCCCCAACTTACACTTTGCATTTCGGTAACTTGAAACTGCTCTGATCACTTTCAAACGCACACATGTATTAGTACTTGGGAAAGCCTTTCTTGTCACGTTGCAGCCCAGGGCAAAATTTTATAGACAGGTTATCAACTCTGTGAACAATGGAGTTTACAATAAAAATGCTAATAAAACTCTAAGAGAGCGTGCCCTGGAGACCTACTTTCTGTATTTTCTTTGAAAAATGACAGGCAATTTGTGTGATGATTTCCTTGAGACAGATTTCAGCTAGTTCCAGTGAAGACATGTACCTTAAAATGTATGGCCAGCACTTTTTTCTAAGTCACGATTCAGTGAAACATTTTAGGTACGGAGACTGTCGCTCTTTTCCTGAACATTACCATCTAATCACTATTTCTGGAAACCTACAGAACTGCTAGGAATTTGTTAAAGAGTAAGTAATCCTGTTTTTTCTTGACTGTTAACAAGCTTAATCCTTTATGTGTTGGGTAGCTTCTCCTGGACCCGAAATGGGACTCATTTTGACATAGATAAGGACCCTCTGGTCACCATGAAGCCCGGCTCAGGAACCCTCACAATCAACATCATGAGCGAAGGGAAAGCAGAGACCTACGAAGGGGTTTATCAATGTACAGCCAGGAACGAACGCGGAGCAGCAATTTCTAATAATATTGTTGTCCGTCCATCCAGTAAGTGGGACTTGTCCATCCAACAGGACCCTATTTAAAAGGTGGCTCTGAGACTCAGCATCTGTCACGTCATCCAGATGCTGGCACAAGAAAGCAGTGCCATCGATTCTAATACTCTCACCTTGTTTTGCGTGAAAATTATCGCTCCTTTCCACTGTACCCTAAGTTCCTCAGCCCAGTGCTTTGCCAACCCAGGATGTCTTTTCGGCAAGTCCGGAATAAAAAAAAACACCAGTAGTAAGAAAAGCGTTTCTTTCCTGATAATTGTAAGTTTTAAAAATATGAACTTTCTTCAAGGTTCTTATGATTGTTTGCTGTCACAATAAATTGATCAAATTATTGATTATCAATTTCCTGAATTGATCAAATTACTAATTTCCCATGTATCTTGTGTATGGACCAACTTCCGACAGCCAGATGGAAATAAATTCGTTATGAAATGGATAATGGGTAATTAACATTTTCGTGTCAAAGATTCACTGGAAATAGAGTGGCCTCAAGCCTCGATATTATTATGGCTCTTTTTACAATAGTTACTACCCGTGGTGTCTCAACAACGTGTACTTAAACAGCACGTATTTAAAGAACAGTAACCACTTGCAATTCTGGTCATTTTAAAAACCGTTTTTATTCCCTGTGTTCATTATTGGAAAAAATTACAAATAACAAAAAAAGAAATTGAAAAATCACGCATGAATCCTTCCACTCAATCTAGTAACCACTGCTCGTTCCATGTTTTCTAGGCAGATATGTATGTATGTGGCACATGTATACACACGTGTGTGTGTATATATACACGTATGTATGTGTTCCAAATGAGCTCATTCTGAAGTACTATTTTATAACCTATTCTGACTTACCTGCATATAATATATATTCTCATATCAATCTTATTATAAATAAGGATACTTAATATATAATATTGTATGATACTCACAGGTGTATATATACAATTATTTAACAAATCTTTTGACATTTGGTGTTCTCTAGTCTTTTTTTTTTTTTTTCTTTTGAGAGAGTGAAAGAGAGTGGATGCACTGGGGAGGGGCAGAGGGTAAGAGAGAATCTCATGCACGCTCCGTGCTGAGCGTGGGCTCGATTCCATGACCCTGGGATCATGACCTGAGCCCAAATCAAGAGTCAGATGCTCAATCAACTGAGCCCCCCGGGTACCCCTAAAGTTTTCCATTCTTTTGTGAAGAACATGCTTATAGCGAAATTATTATGTATCTTCTTAATGATTTATTGAATAATACAGATTTTTAAACATGGAATTGCTGAGTCTGCATTTATACTATTAATGGCAGTGAGTGAAAATCATCACATTTTGACTTTTAACATTGTATTTAAAAATTATTCCCTTGTTATCTTAATGCCTATAAATTCTGAGTTACTGTTTCCCCAAAAGTTTATTTTGTCTTTCTCTCCAGTGCTCTTTTTATTTTTCAATGCAGAGATAACTTAGAAGTTATTATTTTATATCCTAGGGTCACCGTTGTGGACCAAAGAAAAACTTGAACCAATAACACTTCGAAATGGCCAGTCTCTGGTCCTTCCCTGCAGACCCCCACTTGGATTACCACCACCTATAATATTCTGGATGGATAATTGTAAGTTTAAAATGTTTTTAAGTTTATTTATTTATTTTGAGAGAGTGTGTGGGAGGGGCAGAAGGAGAGGGAGAGAATCCCAACCAGGCTCTACACTGTCAGTGTGGAGCCTGATGTGGGGCTCAAACTCATAAACCGTGAGATCATGACCTGAGCCAAAATCAAGAGTCAGACTCTCAACCAACTGAGCCACTCAGGCAACGCAGATAATTGTAAGTTTTAAAAATATGAACTTTCTTCAAGGTTCTTATGATTATTTGCTGTCACAATAAGTTGTTAGCTCTCATGATTCATAAAACATTTATAAAATGTTTCAGAGATGCTCAGAATACTCATTGAAAGAAACAACATGTCATGTGCAACATGATTTTCTTGAGCACCTACTGTGAACCGGGCATTGCTCTAAATAAACCAAATTCCCAGATTCCAAAGCAGACTCCAGGCTCTGTGAGCTGTCAGCACAGAGCCTGACCAGGGCTCGAACCCACGAACCGCAAGATCACTATCTGAGCCAAAGTCGGAGGCTTAACCAACTGAGTCACCCAGATGCCCCTTGAAGTTTTTTTTTTTTTTTTATCACCAACAACTAATATTTATTGGGTATTTACTAAGTGCCAATCCCTTTGCTGAGATCTTTATGTGAGTTATCTCACCAGTTTTTTACCACAACCCCATGAGGCATGTCTGCTATATTCTTTCACCTTTTCTTTAAAAAAAATTTTTTATTGGAATGTAATCAACATACCATGTCCTGTTAGTTGCAGGTATACATTATAGTGATTTCATATTTTTATACATTATAAAATGATCCCCACGATAAGCCTAGTTACCATCCGTCACTGTACAGAGTTATTACAATATTACTGACTTATTCCCTGGGCTGTACATTACCTCCCATGACTTACTTATTACTGGAAGTTTGTACTTCTTAATGCCCTTCATCTATTTTGCCCACCTTACAACCCCTCCTTCTGGCAACCAACAGTTTGTTTCCTGTATCTGTTTTGTTTTTTAGATTCCACATATAAGCAGAATCGTACGGTATTTGTCTTTCACTGTCTGATTTATTTCGCTTAGCATAATACTCTCTGGGTTCATCCATATTGCCGCAAATGGCAAGATCTCATCGTTTTTAATGTTGAGTGGTATTCCACTGTGTGTGTGTGTGTGTGTGTGTGTGTGTGTGTATATCACATATATGTATATATATGCCACACATCGTGTGTGTGTATATATATATATACATATATATACACATATATATATGTGTGTATATATATATATATATATATATATATATATATATACCACTTCTTCTCTAATCCATTCATCTGTCGATGGACACTTGGGCTGCTTCCATATGTTGGCTGTTGTAAATAATGCTGCAGTAACATGGTGGAGTATATATCTCTGATTTTCATTTTCTTTGGATAAGTACACAGAAGTGGAATTACTGGATTGTAGAGTAGCTCTGTGTTTAAGTTTTTGAGGAAATGACATACTATTTTCCGTATTGGCTGTGCCAGTTTACATTCCCGCTAGCAGTGCATGAAGGGTCCCTTTTCTCCACCTCCTCTCCAACACTCGTTTTTGTTTTTTTGATAATAGCCATTCTGACAGGTGTGAGGTAATTAAACCTGTGGTTTTCATTTACATTTCTCTGATGAGCATCTTCTCATCTTTTCACTTTTATTTTATTTTATTTTATTTTATTTTATTTAGGTTTATTTATTTGTTTTTGAGAGAGAGAGAGAGAGAGAGAGAGAACAAGCCAGGAAGGAGCAGAGAGAGGGAGAGAGAGAATCCCCAGCAGGCTCTGTGCTCTCAGCGCAGGACAGGGTGTGGGGCTCAATCTCACAAACTGTGAGATCATGACCTGAGCAGAAATCAAGAGTCGGACGCTTGACGACTGAGCCACCCAGGTGCCCCTCATCTTTCTACTTTTAGATGAGGAAACCGGGGCACAGAGAATGGAGTCATCCATTAGGCACTTGAATATATGTCTGCTCCACCCCTAACCTTGAGGGAGTTTTTTTTTTTTTTTTTGCTGCCTCTCCTGCCCTCCCAAACCTCCTGTGCTAATAGTTTCTTAAAGGGACACGTGGTTCTGCTTGGTGATAGGGAAGCCAGGGTTTAGGATGTGAGGGGCCTGTAAGAGAGCCAGGTGTAGAGACCAGGAGCCCCCCAGGGAAACCTGGGGGAGAAACCAGCCAAGCAGATAGATGAGAAGGAGAAGTCACCGAGGTAAGAAGATAGAGCTGGGTCCTCGGGATAAAGGGAAGCCAAGTGTCCAGAAGTCAGAACAATCAACCGTTTCAAAAGATTAGATAACTTCTGATCCGACTGAAAAACAACTGTTGAATTTGGCAACATGGAGATCACCGTTGACCTCGACAAGAGTCCTGTACGTGGAATGGTGGGAAAGAATGCAAAATATCTGTAGGGAATATAGTCTATTTTCAGCAACATGATTTCCTCTGAATTCACAGACGTTACGCATTACTGAAGAGAAAATTTAGCTCTGATATTTAATTGCCATATTCAACTCTTCTATGAAATTACTCCGAGAAAACCTCACAATGCAATGAAAAATAAACATACAAGTGCATAAATGAGCAAACATATTTTCCTGTTATTGCATAACAGCTTTTTTTTAATGTTTATTTTTGAGAGAGAGAGAGACAGAGACAGAGCATGAGCAGGGGAGGAGGGGGGAGAGGGAGGACACAGAATCTGAAGCAGGCTCCAGGCTCTGAGCTGTCAGCACACAGCCCGACACAGGGTTCGAACTCACAAACTGCGACATCATGATCTGAGCCAAAGTCAGACGCTTAACCGACTGAGCCACCCAGGCATCCCCATAACAGCTTCTTAACAGGTTTAGAAAGAAGCGGCAACAAATCAAATATAAATGAGCGGTGTATGACATCAAAAATAACAGTATCCAAATGTCAACTGTCCAAATGAGGCCCAGTACTTGGTTCTTCTTCAGAAATGATGACCTTTTCACTTAATAAGTGGACAAATACATGCAAAGTTTCACAATCACGAGAATATGTCTTTTTTCCCCATATTGCACTGCTGGCTGTGTAATGTACATACATTTTGGGCTGTTGGCAAAGCCTTCACCTTTCAAATGAAATTGCATCTGGAATACGAGGGAAAAAATCAGATTTGTGTAGCATTCTTCTTGCAAGATGACGTTGTCAAGTTATTCCTATCTGCATGCATTTTTTTTCCTAAGTATAAGGCAAAGACACTCTATGGGCAAGTGCTAGCACCCTCTCAAAGGCCTGCTTCCGTTAATTTGATCTGCCAACACCTATCCGTAATAAAATACAGCAGGAGGATTAGAAAAGAATAAATGCGTGCTTGTCTTTAACTCTTTGTATTCATTCAATAAATGTACCGTATTTTCCTGAGTTATTTTTAAAACAATCACTTCCGTGGGGACTCGTGGCCTATAATCATGGGTTTCCAACCACCTGCCAGACCCCCATCTTGACCAAGAACTTGACTAACATGGCTAACCAGTGTTCTTTCAAACTCTGGCTCCGCATTTCCCTGCCCAAAGGAGCTTCAGGCCTTCAATCAGAATTCTGCATTTTGTGTAATGTTAGGTGGGACACCTTATGCAGGGGGAGCCACTGCTTGGCTCAGACTGGAGAATTCTCCAGAAGATAGAACACCTGGCCCGGGGCTGCGAGGATGGACAGGTTGACTAGTGCTCTCATTTCAGAGGCACAGAACTCTCAGGGCTCTGGGGACTGGGGCAGAAGCTTCAAGCCCGGTGTAAATTCATGCATAGATCAGAGGCCCCACTTTTCCAAACCTTTCACCTACTTAGGAAATCTTCCTTGGGGCACCCGAGTGGCTCAGTCAGTTAATTGTCCGACTCTTGATTTCAGCTCAGGTCATGATCTCACAGCTTGTGAGTTCGAGCCCCACACAGGGCTTTGCACTGACAGCTGGGGGCCTGTTTGGGATTCTTTGTCTCTCTCCCTCTCTCTATCTATTCTTCCCCCACTTGTGCTCTCTCTCTCTCCCTCTCTCAAAAAATAAACTTAAAAAAAAAAAAAAAAAGACGAGACAAGGAAAGAAAATCTTCCTTCAGTGTCTGAGGCTGGACAGTTCCTTAACTGGCCCTGAGGGGAAATAAACTGGTAAGCATGAATCTGGAAAGTCAGAGGGCTGACTTTAATTTTATTTAATCACAGAGCCCCTAGTAAGGGCCCAGTGCGGTCTCAGTACCAGGACAGCAAACTCAGCAGACCGTCTCTGCCCTCCTGCAACCTAAATCCTAGGGCACAAAGACACGCCATAAACTGCATGCAGGGCAAGTAAAATATGTCGCGGGGTAGAAGGTGATGTAACTCCACAAAGAAAAAGTAGCTCATGTGGGGGTGGGGCGGCCTCTGAGGGGCTCGTCTGCAGTCTGCTGTTAATTGCCCATGTGCTACCTGATTCTTCAGTGAGGCCACCGGCTCTGACAAGGAGAGAGCCTGGGACGCAGGGTGCCTCTCGTGGGACCTAGCTCACGGTTAGGTGCTCTCACAGTATTTGGTGTCTGACCCAGCAGGTAGAGGCAGCCCAAGTTAACATTCTAACAAGGCTTTTTTTTTTTTTTTTTTAATGAGAGAGACAGAGTGCGAGTGGGGAGGGGGCAGAGAGAGAGGGAGACACAGAATCCGAGGCAGGTTCCAGGCTCCTGGCTATCAGCACGGCGCCCCGATGTAGGGCTCCAACCCACGAACACGAGATCATGACCTGAACCGAATTCAGGCACTTAACCCGCTGAGCCACCCACCTTACAAGCTTTTTTAACTCGTTTTCTAAGATATGTGTGTATATGTGTTTAACATTTAGGGACTGATACAAATATTAGGAAGAGTCCCGCAAACTCTTTTGTAAAGCAGTTTTTGGGTTTACACTTGCTTAATGCACATGACTGTGCAATTCTAATCTCCCTGCTGCCCCTGCTGCAGAGAAATTAGGGACTGGCAGGCACAGCTGGAGTTTTCATGTGTCACGCTGTTGTTGTTTTTACCATTACTTGCTTTTACTTGAAGAGTTTCATAGGGGAAAACGTTCCGCTGAGGTTCACCAAACTATTAGTAGATACCTCTGTCTTGGTCGTTGGGAAAGTGGCCACTCTGTGATGGAATGATCTGGATTTCTCTCTGCCTTTCCCCAGCCTTTCAAAGACTTCCACAAAGCGAGAGGGTTTCTCAGGGTCTGAATGGAGACCTTTATTTCTCCAACGTTCTCCCGGAGGATACCCGTGAAGACTATATCTGTTATGCCAGATTTAATCATACTCAAACCATACAGCAGAAGCAGCCTATTTCGGTCAAGGTGATTTCAGGTAAGAGCTCAGCCTCCTGCATCTCTCTTGCAATGATGTTTACAAGTATGCATAAAATACACTAACTATTAAATACTACTGACGTTGAAGTAAACAGCGTCATTGATAAGGAAACTACCCGCAAAGAGTTAGTTACAGAAGTGTTGATATATAAAGAGCACGCATAACTGAAATACTGTATTTTACATTCGTGTTGTTTCCATGGTAACTTTCTGAATCCACTTGGTATCTTGAGCGTTTGTGTGTGCATTATGCCCCACGATGCCTTTATTTTTAAAAATTTTTTCAAGTTTTTATTTATTTTGAGAGAGAGAGAGAGAAAGAGAGAGTATACCAGAGGGGGAGGGGCGGAGGAAGGGAGAGAGGGAATCCCAAGCAGCCTACGTGCTGTCAGCGCAGAGCCCGACACGGGGCTCGAACTCACAAACCCATGAGAGCATGACCCAAGCCGAGATCAAGTGTCGGATGTTTAACTGACTGAGCCACCCAGGCGCCCCATCCACGCTGCCTTTGATTGGCAGTCCTGAGGCTTCAGTTGTGTGTTCCTAGGTTACTGGTTGGGGGGATGGCTGAGTGAATTAATCAGTTAGTCGTGTACACTGTAAAAGTCTGTATTTGCTTGGTAGGGACGGCACTTGGTGAGCGAGGCTGTCTGTGTTTGCTTTTGTTGCCCGATACTTTTATGTAGTGCCTTCTCCCCTACTTCTTGCATTCTTCATAATATTCTGTTTATTTCAGTGGATGAATTGAATGACACTATAGCTGCTAATTTGAGTGACACTGAGTTTTATAGTGGTGAGTTACGGTGACTGTAACTGATATTTCTCTCCTTCATTGTAGAATTTAGTCCACTAACTTCACCTCCATAGCTGTTTAACCTTATATCTTCGTGAAATTCCTAGTTATGTGTTTAATACCGCTGGAACAAATGTATGTTTTCTGGGAAATTTAGTTATAAACTTATGTCATGTCACTAAAACATTTTCCACGGTGTATGTATAATAATGAAAGTTATTATCTCTGTTTTTATGTAAAGCACCATTTCACATGATTTGGGGAAAAAAACCATTCATGTATGTTCAGAATTATATTTTTCATTTTGTGTCTTGTTCACAAACTTTTCTCATTAATCAAATAAAGGTGCATTAACCTGCTAGAATACTAACTCATCAAAGTCTTAAAGT
Organism: Lynx canadensis; assembly: GCF_007474595.2. Taxonomy (NCBI): domain Eukaryota; kingdom Metazoa; phylum Chordata; class Mammalia; order Carnivora; family Felidae; genus Lynx; species Lynx canadensis. The sequence continues at coordinate 75,966,980 of NC_044304.2, forward strand.
AATCGTTAGCAACTAACATTAAGCAGATTTTGATAGTAAATCATCACACTTTCCATGTGTTTTCACGTGACATTATCAACGTCATCTGATCAGCAATAGTATTTCTTTTAGTTTGGTTTAAAACCAAGTCACTGTCTCCAGTGGAAATCATCTTTTTAAGAATAGAGCATTTACGATTAAGGTTCTTTTAAAAAGAAAAGAATTTCATTTCCTTAAGGGAAATGTGACTCTCAAATATAGTCTATCCATGAAAATGGTGGTTTCTGGATACGGGTCCTTTTAATTATCTCTAAGGCAGAATTTCTGTCATATTAACTTTTTACCCTTGAGATATAAAGTAAAAAATATTAAGGTACTATCAATGACCAGAGTAGGCATATCACAACTCCTGCCTTACTATTTCATTTTATTTTATTTTATTTTATTTTATTTTATTTTATTTTATTTCATTTTATTTCATTTTATTTTAATATACTTATGATAAAGATGGGCCTCAAAACCATTCCCAAAGTGATTTCAGAGACATAAGGTTTCCTCCACAATTTCTAAAGTCTTAGGAAAATTCTAAGTCCTCTCAAATAATACCTTCCTTGGTATTCAGGTTTTTTTTCTTCTGAGAAATGAAAATAATTCACATATAACCTTTTTTAAGTTTATTTATTTATTATTTGGAGAGAGAAAGTGCAAACCAGGAAGGGGTAGAGAAAGGGAAGGAGAGAGAGAATCCCAAGCAGGTTCCACCCTGTCAGCACAGAGCCCACCGTGGGTCTTGAACTCACAAGCCACAAGATCATGACCTGAGCCAAAATCAAGAGTTGAATGCCTAACCAGCTGAGCCACCCAGGCACCCCTCGTATATATTACCTTTCACTCAGATTTTGGGAGCATCAAATAGATAATGAACTTAAATAGTGTTGAAAACTGTAAATGGTTATAGAACCTTAAGATGATATAATTCCTACCTTAAGGGTTTCTGAGAGGCCATCAGAAGATAAGGCCACATTTAGGCAAAGTTTCTGTAAAAAAGAAGATGGCCTGACTTGAGCCCTCTTTATTTTTTCATTGATGAAACCAATTGCAATTTATTTGACATTCATTATTCTTAATTTATGGCGCACAATTTGCCAGACCTCTTTCAGTATTTTTCTTGTTTTGTTTTGTTTTCCATAAACCTTTGCAGCTTGTGGGTCTTGACATTTAGACCTCCACCATAGATCTTATCTCCAGGATTAGTCGATGGAATTGACTATGATGTTGTCCCTGACCAAAATCATAGTCACAGTTTTCAGAAAAAATCTAACACCTTCCAGAATATAGTTAATTTTCCCTTTGACCTGAGCACTAATTTTAAGGGGTGGAGAATTTGATAACGTGACTTTCCCCTGTATGTCTACATTTTGAAAATTTGCCAACCCACCAAAAATTCATGAAAACCTAACCTAAATTAACAGAACACACAAGAGTTAAAATAGTCCTTACTATCCATGCTTACGTAACCACATTACTTCTGTTCCTCACTGAGTGAGCGATGGCTGTTCGTAAGGCAGAGTGTGGATATGTAGTTTAACAAATTCCACAGTGTTAAGTGGTTTTGAAAAGGGATTAGAGTCTTAGGCAGTGAACTGTGGTTCTAGAAATACATATTCATAACTTTTAATCCATATGATTTTATTGTTTGCAGCTAAACCAAATAGAGAGAGGCCACCAACCTTTTTAACTCCAGAAGGCAACACCAGTAACAAGGAGGAATTAAGGGGAAATGTCCTTTCGCTAGAATGCATCGCAGAAGGGCTGTGAGTTGACGCTTTCTGTCATGATGTACATTTCTTGCAAAAACGTAGTAGATTGGGAGAGAGGCATTAATATCACAGCAAGAGGCATTGTCTTATACGAATCCCATCAAGCATCAAAAAAAATGATAGTTATTTTCAAAATAGGCCATATGAACCTCATATTAGTGAAGTAGTCTGTTAATATAATAGTGTTCCCCTTGAAATGAGTATGCGTGATCACCTTACGAGTATAATTAGGATATATCGCTTTGCTACTGTTGTGTAACAAACAGCCTCAAACCTTAAAAAGAATAGCTATTTATCATTAGTCCTTTGTCCACAGGTCTTGGGGCCATTGTGTAATGGGCGAGATGAGGACATTTTAGGTTGAGCTTGTTCATGCACCTGCTAGGCAGCTCAGCTGTGGGTTCTCAGTTCTGAGGGTCTTCTGGCTGCTAGCAGTACAGCTCTTGGCCATGCGTTTCTCCTGTCCCTCTAGTGGTCTAGCCCTGGCACGTTGTCCTAACAACAGAAGCACACATGGCTTCTTAGGGCCCAGCCTCAGAACTGGCACACTGTCCCTTCCACTCCTTCAAGTCACAGGCCTAGCTTCCTTATGAATGTCTCTCCTCCTCCTCCTCCTCTTCTCCTCTGAATGTCTCCTCCTCCTCAGAGCTGACGCCACCCTCAAAACCATGTGCCCGGGGCGCCTGGGTGGCGCAGTCGGTTAAGCGTCCGACTTCAGCCAGGTCACGATCTCGCGGTCCGTGAGTTCGAGCCCCGCGTCAGGCTCTGGGCTGATGGCTCAGAGCCTGGAGCCGGTTTCCGATTCTGTGTCTCCCTCTCTCTCTGACCCTCCCCCATTCATGCTCTGTCTCTCTCTGTCCCAAAAATAAATAAAAAACGTGGAAAGAAAAAAAAAAAAAAAAAAACCATGTGCCCTTGACAGGAATTGCAAGGAGGTCTTCGCTCAGAGATGAGAACAACAGTTCTGTTAGATACACACAAGAGGCAAGTTTCTACCTGGTTCCCTCGTAGGCCTGGCACAGAGCAGGTCCTGTTGATACGGGCACATGTGCTGGGAACATTGAACGGAATCTCAGAAACATCCTTGTGATGACATGTTCCAATCTGTGCTGTCCTTGATGCTGGTCACCCAGCATTCTCAAGTTCCTTCCCAGAATGGGTCTCCAGGAAATGGCTTCACTGCTCACTGTGGGAGACACAGGGAGGCCTCTGCTGGTCATGTCAGGAAATCACAACACACACTTCTCAGTTCCTCCCATACCTGAAAGCTACCAACCCCTTTTAAAGATGTAAAATATATATCTTGCCCACCAGAATTAAAAAACAAACAAACAAAAAAACTTTGGAATTTTCATCATCATGGTGTTAGTAAGTAAGTGGTTTACTCTACAAAATCTTAACTTTTGGGAGTAGGTATACCCATTCTCACAATTTTGGGATTCTCCTTCCCACAAATGGTCTTTTACGTAGAAACTAAAATATGATTGATATTTGGAAATTGCATCGAACTTCCAAAAGAATTTTTTTTAAAACCTTGGAATGTTGTAACACTAAGAGTGGGGCTCTCTTCATTTATAAGCCAATAGCTGTAGGACTCAAAATCAAAATACTTCTCTTTCTTAACAACTGCCCACTGGGTAGTAAGGAAGCCTCCAGAACAATTCATGACTTCGTTTGATGTCATGCTTCTATCTCTGTCACCCTCTCGCCTTCAGATCTTATGAGACACAGATTATCTGACTACAAAGAAACACCAGAATATGCTATCAGATAGCACATCTTCATATATATATATATATATATATATATATATATATGTATGTATACATATACATATATATATATATATATGAAGATGTGCTACCTGATATAAAAAGAGGTATAAAATGTAAAATCATTTAAAAAGCTAAAGATTCATATATATATACATACATACATATATATATGTATACATATATATATACATACATACATATATATATGTATGCATATATATATATACATACATACATATATATGTATACATTCATATATACATACCTACATACATATATATGTATACATATATATATACATACATACATATATATGTATACATTCATATATACATACCTACATACATATATATGTATACATATATATGTATGTAGGTATGTATATATGAATCTTTAGCTTTTCTTATTTTTTTTTTTTTTTTAACGTTTATTTATTTTTTTTGGGACAGAGAGAGACAGAGCATGAACGGGGGAGGGGCAGAGAGAGAGGGAGACACAGAATCAGAAGCAGGCTCCAGGCTCTGAGCCATCAGCCCAGAGCCCGACGCGGGGCTCGAACTCACGGACCGCGAGATCGTGACCTGGCTGAAGTCGGACGCTTAACCGACTGCACCACCCAGGCGCCCCGAATCTTTAGCTTTTCAAATGATTTTACATTTTATACCTCTTTTTATATTCACAGCATGTTTTATTTTAGAAACTATTTCATCAAATTCACATGTTCAATTATTTATATTCAACTATGCAAACCAAAAACAATTCTCTAATCAATTAATCCCATTTGAATTTCTAATGACAAATATTATGATCTCCATGAGGGCCTAGACCTTTTTTTTTTTTTTTTTTTTTTTTTTTTTTGTCTTTATCTTCCCAGCACACAACTTAGTGCTTGGTCTGTAGTTCAGTGCTTAGTAAATGTTTGTGTCCAGTGGATTTTTATTTTACCCTCATGGAAATCTTGTAAAATCACTAGGTCAAAATTCTTCCATTTGATGGGGATATAGGTATAAAAGTTCATGGGCACAAATAGGTATGTCAGCTCTTTCTCTGCATTTTTTTAATGTTTATTTATTTTTGAGACAGAGAGAGAGAAAGAGAGAGTGAGCATGGGGGGGGAGGGGCAGAGAGAGAGGGAGACACAGAATCTGAAGCAGGCTCCAGGCTCTGAGCTGTCAACACAGAGTCCGACGCAGGGCTCAAACCCACAAACCATGAGATCATGACCTGAGCCACCCAGACATCCTCTTTCTCTGCATGTTTAACTCTAGCTGATAAAAAAAAAGAAAACCTCGGTATCATTAATTTCGTAGTAACACTTTTGATTGATCCTTCATATAAAATTTTCCAAGAGTGCCTCACAGATCAGAGCTCTGCAGAAAATAATTAGGTCCCTTCAGTGAAGTCACTTATGCCAGCACATTCATGGAATCAGGGAAGTCAAAATTTGTGGTGTGCCATGAATTAGCATGGGGCTGCTTGTGTGAAAAGGTAGCTTATGGACTCCAATACAAGGTTTTGAGCATTATTTTTTCAATGTTTGTTTATTTATTTATTGAGAGCAAGAGCAGGCAAGCCAGGGAGGGGCAGAGAGAGGGAGACAGAATCCCAAGCAGGCTCTGTGCTGTCAGCCCAGAGCCCAACGTGGGACTTGAACTGACAGAACTGTGAGATGCTGACGTGGGCCAAGATCAAGAATCAGGAATTGGATGCCTAACAGACTGAGCCACCCGGGTGCCACACCCCCCCCACCACCTCCACCCGGGGGGAGGGGGGGGAATTATTTATAACAGTGTGATGCTAGTTACAGTGTCTTTATATTTCTCATGATCTTTATACAAACAGTTTGTTACAAACTTGCATGAAAATTCACCCTCAAAAGCAATTAGGTGAACTTCTCTGTTGTAACATTTATTTATTTTCTCAGGCCTACCCCGGTCATTTACTGGATAAAAGAGGACGGCACGCTACCCACCAACCGGACATTTTATAGGAACTTTAAGAAAACTCTGCAGATTATTCAGGTTTCAGAAGCAGACTCCGGAAATTACCAGTGTATAGCCAAAAATGCATTAGGAGCAATCCATCATACCATTTCTGTCACGGTCAAAGGTATATAATTGTTTCAGATGTGTTGCTCTTGCCTTCATGAGAACTCGTAAATCTTCAGTTTAATATGCTTCTGATTATATTCTTCAGTAGTAATAAGTGTAAATTTATATCAACATTCCCAATACCTTGACGCTCTTCACATTACTATTTATAATGCACCTCAAGCCGGTTAAAAATTCTCTCCCTCAAATCTTCCTCACAGAAGAATTCTGCTTCATAACTGTAGAAAGAATGAGGGAAATCGAAAATCGCCATTAAAATCCCACGGTTATAACTGCTGCAGGCAAGAGCCAGTAATGAAAGCTGAGATTAGTGGATAAAACTTGAAGGAGAAATAGGGTATCTGCATAGCCTCAAAGTGTTTCTTCTCACACACACCCCCCAAAACTTAATTACGGAGGGGGGTTTAACACATGTCCACAAATTCTTTAGCATTCCTTTGGGTAGGAGATGGAACTGAATTTCCCTGCCCTTGAGTGGGGGCTGAACTTAGTGACTCACTTTTAATAAATAGATTATGGAAAGCAGATGGATAGTCGCTTTCAAAGGAGACACGTGATAGACATGGCCTCAACCAAGTAAGCCAGGTTTAACATAAGCTGCGAGAAGTCATGTTGGTGTCATGTATTCCCTGAAAGATGGGAATGACCCTCACCCCAAACCTCAGTGTAGAGAAAACGTCAGACAAACCCAAGTTGAAGGACATTCTACGAAACAACTGATCAGCAGTACTCTTTAAAAGTATCAAGGTCATGAAAGACCAGGAAAGACCAAGAAACTGGCAGATGGGAAGAGACTGGTAAGGAGACAGGATAAGTAAACACAATGTGGCGTCCAGGACAGGGTCCTGAGACAGAAACGAGGCATTGGTAGACGAACTGGAGAAATCGTAATAGAGGGTGTAGTTTAGCTAATAGTATTGTACCGATGTTAATTTCTTGTGTTGATAACTGGACCATGGTTATGTAAGACCTCGCTAGAGAAAGCTGGGTGAAGGGCTCACGGGGCACTCTATACTGGCTTTGTGACTTCTCGAAAGTGGGAAGTCTTTTGACTTGCTTCCTGGTTTTATAATTAGGTGTATTCTGCAGGACTCAGAACTTAAATTCATGCTTCTCAACACGTCTCTGTACTGTAAATTGCTCTGCCTGTTTTGTGAAATCTGTTACCTCTTTCATGCCTGATGAATTTAATGTAAAACGAGATGACATTTGTGGCACAAGGGTCTAGAAACAATACACAGTCGTCTGTGAATCTCTTTAAACATTCTTTTGAAAATCTCAAGTGTTCTTTGGGACATCGCTTACAAATCTACCCACTCTTAAGCAAATGAAGCTAATAGATGTTTTGCAAAATACTTATTCTTTATTATTAAAATAGTTCGACATACTAAATTTGCTAGAATACTTGCATGATTGAAAATTTTGTGGGTTTTTTTTTCTTTCCTTAATAAAGCGGCTCCATACTGGATCCTGGCACCTCAAAATCTTGTACTGTCCCCGGGAGAGGATGGGTCGCTGATCTGCAGAGCTAACGGCAACCCCAAGCCCAGGATCAGCTGGTTATCGAATGGTGTCCCAATAGAAAGTAAGTTTCCTCGCCTGGCTCTGGTTGTCGTCTCAGCAGGGAACACAGTGGGAGGGTGAAATACCGGTGGTTAAGGAAGGAAGCCGTGTACAGTTAACCGGTGGTTAAGGAAGGAAGGTGTGTGTGGTCTTCTTTTTTCCCCCGACCTCACTCACCACCCACTGCTGCCTGCAGGAGACTGCACATTTTCCCCTTCTTGGAGTTCACACCTTCTCTTACATCCAGAGAGAGAGAGAGAGAGAGAGAGAGAGAGAGAATCAGCTTTTGTTTAAAACCCAGACTCAATGCTTATTTTATGACCTTCGGTAGTCCTTAGGACTGAATAGTCTGTGCTCTTAACGTGATGCTGTGTGCTGATGGGGACTTGGCAATATTCGCCGTGTTCTACGTGGGCCCTACGAAGAATGACAGGGTCAGAAATAAACAGGACTGAAAAGCTCAGATTATCTTTTTCATTCAAAATGTCAAGTGGCTCAAGGAAATGTTGTAGGAGTCCAGGGAGATGCGGGGAAGGCTAGGGATAGAGCCGGGGGATGTGGCGAGAAGAAGAAACACAGCTGTTGTCATTTAAAGAGTTCTCATTCCTAAGCATAGCCGGGATGTTCCTAAGTTCTGTGGTCTTCAGAGGCTGTCCTGTTTAGAGCCCTTCAAAGAACAGGTCCCCCGACCGTGGTTGTATGCTGGACACTCCATCTTCGCTAAGTTTTCCCTCCCCAAGTATGCCGAGGTCACCTCGAGCAATACTGGCTGCTGTGTGCCACCTCGTGAGCCACCTTTCCTGGACCGCTCCCGGCTTGCTCGCTCTCAAGCCAGCTTCCCCAGCCTGCCGCCGTGCCGCCCAGAACAGTCCCCCAGAGTGTGGCCACAGTCCTGTCCTCTGATCTTCTAGCACAGCAAAGGCCAGTTTTATAAAACCTGGTTAAAGGCTTAAAGATGAGAGAAGGCTTGAGGGTTATGGCAAAGAAAAAACAAACAAACAAACAAACTTAAAATGGATATTGTATCTCCTTGCTCACAGATTCCTAAGTCACAGCCATCCACAGAGATCCCACTCGGTCTTCTTTTTCCCCCCGACCTCACTCACCACCCACTGCTGCCTGAAGGAGACTGCACATTTCCCCCTTCTTGGAGTTCACACCTTCTCTTACACCCAGAGAGAGAGAGAGAGAGAGAGAGACAATCAGCTTTTGTTTAAAACCCAGACTCAAGATCACCCTCCTAGCCAATAGTATAATAATCTGCAAAGATATTCTTAAGTTTATTTTTATTTATTTTGAGAGAGAGAGCAGGAAAGTGCAAGAGGGGCAGAGGGAGAGGGAGAGACAGAATCCCAAGCAGGCTCCAAGGCAGGGCTCGAACTCATGAACCATGAGATCATGCCCTGAGCTGAAACCAAGAGTCAGACGCTTAACCGACTGAGCCACCCAGGCACCCATGAAATGATATTCTTGAGTCACAATGAAGACAACCTTCAGGCTTATGAAGCAGAACACCTTTGTTCCTCATTACCTCTGAGCCAGAATCAAAAATTTGTTCTACTTTTACTTGACCAAAAGGTCCATTAAACTGGCTTTCCTGAAAGAGTCTTCACCCTGCGATGGATCTGAGAGCTACCAGCAGATGTTAAATGGCTTAGTCCCCATTTCTCACTATCAGGGTCTTACAACTGTGGGTCTAAACCAAGTAAGAGCTCCCCGTTCCATGCTGTTTATTAGGAATTTGTGTCACACTACACAGCACTTATCAGATACTCTAAAACAGACAGTCTGTGGTTACTGTAAAAGGAAGTATGTTCCGGGAAGAACACAGATTCTAAAGAGGCCAGGGGCTGGGGCTTGGATATTTCCACTCTCAGTTTTAACCACAATCAGGATCAGGAAGAAGTGCAGAGAGTACCTTGTGGTTGTGCATTGGGAAGCTGTTGCCAGGAGAGAAAACAGAGACGGTAGGCATACAGCCCAGACCTAAAGAAGAAGTTTTATGGTGCGGTATCTGATTTGCTCAGGAATGCATAAACAGTGGCAAGAAAGGACGGGGCGTGCTCAGTACTGTGACGGCACATCGTGCAGCTAGGGGGTTCTGTGCCCTTTACGGAAGGTTAACTGCACACCTGAGATCTGGCCTCAGGGGGACTGACAAGTGGCAAGGGCCGTGCATCTCACCCCCTGGCGGAAAAACCAGGGAGCTAGGGAAGGTTGGAAAGATAAACCCCTTCCTGATCCATGGTTCATAGTCCATCCAAACCTGGCACAGGCAGCGTCTCTCGGGGAGCCTTGTGGCTCCAGTTGTACTAAAGGCTTTGAAATTCACTCGTAGACACCCCTTTAAATGAGCTATCTGCGGGGAGCAGCAGTTGGGAAAGGCCTGCCTGGGGAGGGGAGGCGCAGGACGGCGGCCCTGAGATATAAGTTAGGCCCTCTAGAACCCCAGACCATCTGATTAGGTCCCGAGCAGAAAGAGTTAGAACAGAATCTCCCAAATCAGGTGCCAAATTAGTTCATTTCTTCCATCCCGAAAGTATGCATCAAGTCCCCGTTGGAAGGACAGCAAGGAGTTGAGCAAAGTTAGGATCAAGATTCTACGGTGCCCACAGACCCAGGGTCCCCCGACCTCTGGCGTGCCTCAGAGCAGTCCCTCTGGTCCACAAGCGGGGAGAGACACCATGCAGCGTGGCAGCAAAGCAAGGGCCCTCCCTCGCCCACCAGGCTGCCCCGCGGTGCCGGGAACAGGTGCCATATGCTTATACCAAGGTGATGTGAAGTGTCTGAATGGTGGCTCTCTCCACATCTGGTGGCCAGGCTGAAAGTGCATGGGTTACTGTGTGGAATCTCATTGTTGAAAGGTGATGGCCTGAGGCACCTGGTGGGGACCCTCATAGCTCTCTGCACAACGATACCACAGGGCCCCCTTGTTCCCTACTAGCCCCAGCAACTGATCCGTCTCCCAGTTCTGCTGAGTCTTGCATAGCTAAGTTCAAAGCGAACCCTACGTGTCTCCACCTTGTGTTGCCCTCCCCTGATCCAACAGAAGGAGTATTTGAGGAAGAAAACTGTCAAACAGTCGGTAGAAGTTTGAAGAGTTTTGTGCCTCTGCCCTTTCTATCCTGGTTGATAATTAGCCCATGAATCTGGAGGCCCCTAAACAGAATTGCCTTTGAGGTTTGGGAGCCATTCAGGACATGGGAGACGGGCTTCTTTCTCATCTGCAGCTTGTTGAGCTGTGCACCTGTAGATGCTTCCAGCAACGAGGGAGCGGTGGTGGGAGGGGGGGCGGTGGCGGAGAGGCAGGGTTGGCAAGGGAGAGCAGTCTGCTGCGGTATACGGAGGCACAGAATGGGCCTGGTGAGGATTCCTGACCTTCAAGGGGGCCTAGAATAGACCCCGGACATTAAATGGGAACATAGGCCATCTGGCAAGAACACCCTTCCACCTGAGAAGCTTCGGAAACCTTGCGGGGGGTGGGGGGGGGCAGGCAGCTGCTGAGGGTGAGGGTCAGGGAACGGCCGTGTCTCTGCAGCATCATGCAAGGAGCTGTGCAGTGTCCCCACCAGGTGCGACACAACAGGGGACCACACTACCAGACACACCGCCTCCCCACTCCTGACTGTGGACAATCACCTAAGGACAGTGATATCTCCTAGCTCAGCAGGCCCTGGCTGCCAAGGGCACATAGACCCTACAGAAGGAGAATCAGCATCACGGAGAGGGAGGTGTAAGACTAGGGCTCTGTTAACAGAGTACTACTGCGTTATCGATTTGTGACTGCATTTCAGGACTGGAATCTACTGTCTTAGAAAACTGGAAGAATTAACTCAGAAAAGTGTCTGGGGTCTAATCGCAAACTCTTCCAAAGCCCTGTCCTCCCAGGACTGGCCAGGTTGCTTTAAATGTTCCTTGAAGCAAAAAACAAGACCAGACTAAGTATGGAATTTGCCTTAAACTACCTAAAATATTTTTTTTAAAACAATCTACAGAAGTCAGAGCAAAGAACAGCAAAGTACAGAGCTGGCACCGGAAGAGATCTTTGATTTTATTGTGTGACCTGCAGTGTGTGGGAGGGTGTGAAAGTAGCACCAGAATCAGGAAGACGACGTCCAAGGCCAAGGCCATGGACGATGTGAACCTGTCCCTGTCTTAAGAGTCAGCAGATGAGCCTAAAACATGTAGATCTTTAATCGTCCCCTATTTGAGTAGTGCAACAGCTCAGATTCTTCCAGATGGAGCACATACAGGATCTCACCATCATTGTTAAAAGGTCCCTTTTCTCTAAGGGATGAGGAGGGGAAGCAATGAAAAGAATGAGAGTAGACAGATCTCCTGTGGCCACACTTCTGTATTTGGCTGACATCAGACGGAGAGATTGAAAGCCAGGAGCACAGGAGAAGCTGCCAGGGGCGTGGAGGCCTGGTCCAGGCTGGTCCCCAGATTCCACCAAGGCATCTCCCTTCTCCCTTTTCTCCAAAGGAAAGGGCTCAGTTGGCATTCCCTTCTGGGGGATGGAGTAAGCAGACGAAGGAAAATCTCCATCATGGCCAAATGTTCAGATTTCAAGGAGATGTTTATAAAGTAGACAGACTCAGAAAATCTGAGCCGTCATCTCATGCTAAACCACCAGGTGCTCCAGTCTCTAATTTCTCTTCTCCAAAGTGCACGTACTTTCTAGTTAATCCACTGCATAAAGTTCTTTTTGAAATAAAATGATGCAATAGACACAAAACTATCTGTTAAATTGATAGTGCTCTCTACACATATGAGGTGGCAATAATTATCATTCTCCTTATGTAACTGCTGGAAGCATTTCTAGGTTTGGCCAGCTGTGTCAGGACAGTTGGAATAAAGGAATGTATTGTTGGAAAGATATCAGCCCAGTTCTGAACCTTATCTTCGGGGCTCTAAATTGTACATGATGCTTCTATGCTCAAATTTCTTTCTTTGTTGTTCATTGATAGCAAAAGAAGTTGCTTATTCCCAGAATTAATCGTTATTCCTTTGGATAACTGGGGTTTGGTTGCTGGAGAGTTACTCCTATCCAGTAGCCAGCACACAGAATCCAAGGGCTTCCAATATCTCTACACTAGCAATTTTCTTCTTTATCCAGTACCGACTGAGCCTCCATATGTCACCGCGACAGTTCCCGGGTTTGTTTGTGTTTGTTTAGTTAAAGTACTTAAGGAAAATGTAGCCCAAATCCCCGTGGTGAGATATTAGCTTATTCCCTACTCTTACCTAAAGGATTTATTTTATTCCTAAACCCCTTGCCAAAAAATAAATATTTGAAGACTGCTCCATTAAGCAGCAACAAGGCAGGTACAGTCAAATGCCTTTCAGGTAAAGAATAGCATTGAGATGAGTTGACAGCAAATAAAAATGCAAGGGTGGGCTACAAAAATGCTTTTTAAAATGGTTTATGTTGTGATTCATGAGTTCCCACTGAGGGAAGATTGTCCTCCTAGCTTCATTGGTTGAGCTGGTCTTCCGAGTTCGTGGTGATGTATTTTTATTATAGTTTAAAAAAAATAAACCATAACATAAAATTTACCATCTTAATCATTTCTAAGTCTACAGTTCAGCAGTGTTAAGTACATTCATATTACTGTTGAATAGACCTCAAGAACTTTCTCATCTTGCAAACCTGGAGCTCTATGCCCATTAAACATCACATGGTGGTGTAACTTTTAAGAGGTCCATACACTCAAGGAACGTGAAGAGCTCTCCTCACATATCCAGAGAGATTCAGGCCAGGGCTCTGCCCGAGCATCATCGCTGTCTGAAATGCCCAGACACTACTCAACCGGCCCCCCTGCTGCCTACAATGTCCGCTGAGGTGCTGTCAGAATGGTGGGCACTGAGAGTCCCCCAGAGTGGCCCAACACTGAGTGCCCAAGTGCTGGGTCCAAAACTGCTGAGCATAGCTGACAAAGAAAGAGATCCTAGAAACCCTGCTCTGTTCCAAAAGCTTTGCTTGGATGGATGTCACTGAGAGTGGGTGAGTCAGAAAGGCCCCGGTGATACTAGACTTGGGGTCTGGGACAAGGACCACGGGTGGCCCCGGGGTATACTGCATTCTCAGGGTACCTGGCTGCCTGCCACAGCCATAGTTTGCTTCCTAGGCCAGTGTGACATTTCTGTCCTCTGCTGTCATGTATTGATGCAGTCTTTACCCTGTTAGAGGGATTAGAACTTGTATTTATCTTCTGGTTGGAAGAGCATGTTTCTTAAGGCAATTTTGAAATATTCAGTCATAAGCAGCAGAAAGGAGCTAAGAAACCAACTCAAAGGATCCAGGCATCCCCCCCATCACTAGTGAGTTAACTGGAGTATCTAAGGTGATTTTACAAATTAGCTATTAGTTGTGATCGGAGTGTCGAACAACCACATACAGAACGGTCTGACGGTAAATTTTCTGTGGTTTGAAGCCACTAATTTTGTAACTTGCTACAGCAGCCGTGGAAAACAAACACAGCATGCGTGAGCACACTACTCCAGATCCACATACTAAAACAAGGATGAGTAACTATAGTTCTGTTTATTTGTATGAAAGTGAGTTAATAAACCACCGATGAACCAAACATTTGAGACTTGCAAGGAATCAAAGTGTCCAAACGCGGTGATAAGTATGTCTTAGACGCACATCTTCTTTTCTGTCATCAAAGAGAAAAAAAAAATGGTGTTTGGAATGGAAGCAAAGGCTTCTTTCTTAAATGGGTCAAGTTGCAAGAACGGCTTTTGGAGAAAGAGTGCTGTCACTGAGTGTTGAGTTGGATCAGTGTGCTGAGGCCGGTACCTGTCAACCCTTTCAGTGTGCTTTTAATGCAGTGTAAGGTCACAGCCTAAGGTTCAGCACTCGCAGAAGGACATTTATCTCCAGGAGCACTGCACTTCTACGTTGCTAGGCATGGCCTGGACTAAATTCTCACCTATTAGGGTACTCTCATTCCACTGCAGTAAGGATCAGTCCCAGTCCTGACTTTGGTTTTTTGGTTTCTAGGTTTTTTGGTTTTTTTTTTTTTTGGTTTTGGTTTTTTGGTTTTTTTGTTTTTTAACATACTTGAGAGGTTTAGCTAAAAAAACACTCTCTTTAAGAGAAGTTTCACATAATCTGTTTCGGCCTCAGGAATTTCCGATTCAGGAAAAGAAATGTTTGCACATTTGATTATTGGCCCTGTATGTTTATGTATGTACCTATAAATAAATAGGTATTTATTTATATTTTAGGTATTTTATTTATATATAAGTATAAATAATATATATATTTCTATTTATAATATAATAATATATAATATATATTTAAATAATATATATGATAGATAATATAATATATAATGTATAATATAGTATATATAATATATAATATAATATATAATATGTAATATATAATATGTAATATATAATATTTATATTTATAGGTATTTATTATTTATCTATTTATGTCAATGAGAGGCTCGTAAAAGACACAGGTTTGGATGGGCTAGAGGGTTTCTGTATTTTCAATGAGCGTTTGCTGTCTCCTCTCGATAAATTAACTCACTTTTTCGTAAAGAACCACAGTTTCTTTGTGAAAAGGCAACGCCTTCCTGAATTTGTATTGCTGTTTTCACCTAACTTGTGCTTCCCCCCACTGCCGGATCTCTCAAACACGATATTCAGTTTTACGGACTGAATCCACTCAGGACTAAATGAATATCGAGCATAACCCTATGCTGACACGTGATAACTAAAATCTGAGGAAGAAAAATGATGGTTTCTGCCTGGGTTCTCAGTCTCCTCCTCCTTACTGCACATACCTAGATTTGTGTGTGTTTCTGTCGTACTTACTATAATGCAGACCTCAAACTGCACATCTTCTAAGCAAAGAGGAATAAATGCGTGCTTTTTGTTTTTACACCCAGTTGCCCCTGATGACCCCAGCAGAAAAATCGATGGCGATACCATTATTTTTTCGAATGTTCAAGAAAGATCAAGTGCGGTGTATCAGTGCAACGCCTCTAACGAATACGGATATTTACTGGCAAACGCATTTGTAAATGTGCTGGGTAAGCGCTCCCTTGATTACAGAAATGACAAGTTCAGTGAATGACTGCTGTAGTCTTCCATTCGTTCAGCAAAAATATACTGAGTACCTACCATGTGCAACACACAGAGGACTGAGAGCTAGGTGGGGTATATGAAGGTGGATAAGATACAGACCTTGCCATGAAGGCTATTATACTCTGGCCTTGATGTTCTTTCATAAGATAGTTCTTTTTTTTTATATATCTATTTATTTATTTTTGAGAGACAGAGCAGGGAGGGAAACAAAGAATCCCAAGCAAGCTCCACGCTGTCAGCGCAGAGCTCGATGCAGGACTCGAACCCATGAACCTTGAGATCATGACCTGAGCCGAAACTAAGAGGCGGCCGCTTAACCAACTGAGCCTCCCGGGCACCCCTATAACACAGTTCTTATAGTGTCCAATTATTCATTGGATAGGGGCCCCTGGGTGGCTCAGTCAGTTAAGCGTCCGACTTTGCCTCAGGTCATGACCGCACAGTCTGTGAATTCAAGCCCCGCATCGGGCTCTGTGCTGACAGCTCAGAGCCTGGAGCCTGCTTCAGATTCTGTGTCTCCCTCTCTCTCTGACCCTCCCGCGTTCATGCTCTGTCTCTCTGTCTCAAAAATAAATAATAAATATTAAAAAAAAAAATTAAAAAATATATTCATTGGATAATTAACCAGATAGGCAGGCAGCTCCGTTCCCAGTCAAATGCTCCAAAGGAAAATAGCATTCATCTGCTTTTAGTAACGGGATGTTCCTGCTGTTCCATCTTTAGGAACTGGGAAGTTCAATAACAATTTCATGATTCTGATTTTTAAAAAATAAATCATTAATCATAATGTTTGGCCTTTATCCTAATCACAGATGTACATTTATTCATCAATTCTTAGCAATATGTTTAGAAAACTATGATACAGTGAAACATCTTCCGAAATGGTTGGTGTTTTGTTTTGTTTGAGTGTCATCGACACACAATGTTACATGAGTTTCAGGTGTACAACTTAGTGATTTGACAAGTTTATACTTGTTTATACTTCATGCTTCTATTCACCACAAACGTAGCTACCATCTGTCCTGACGCTTTGCTGTTAATATCATTGATTTTGCTCCTTATGCTCGGCTTTTTATTCATGTGACTTACCCATTCCATAACTGGAGGCCCATATCTCCCTCTCCCCTTCCCCCATTTTGCCCGGCTCCCTACCCCCATCCCCATCAGCAACCATCAGCTCTCTCTAGTTAACAGTTCTGATCCTGTTTTTTGTTTGTTGATTCTTTTTTTTTTTTTTTTTTTTTTTTAGATTCCACTTATGAATGGAATCCTATGGTATTTGTCTTTCTCGGTCTGATTTATTTCACTTATCATAATACCATCTTGGTTCATCCATGTTGTCTGAAATAGCACGATCTCATCCTTTTTATGGCTGTGTAATACTCCACACACACACACATACATATATATACACACACACACACATATATATACACACACACACACACTTTTACTTTATTCATTTGTCTATTCATGGACACTTAGGTTGCTTCCATGTCTTTTTTTTTAATGTTTATTTCTTTTTGAGAGAGAGAGAGACAGAGACAGAGACAGAGTATGAGCGGGAGAGGGCCAGATAGAGAGGGAGACACAGAATCTGAAGCAGGCTCCAGGCTCTGAGCTGTCAGCACAGAGGTCCAAACTCACAAGCCATGAAATCGTGACCTGAGCTGAAGTTGGATACTTAACCAACTGAGCCACCCCGGCACCCCACCATGTCTTGGCCATTGTAAGCAGTGCCACGATAAATATAGGGGTGTATGTATCTTTTCGAGCTAGCATTGTTGTTTTCCTTGGGTGAATCCCCAATAGGAGAATTACTGGATCATATGGTATTTCTATTTTTAGTTTTTTGAGGACCCTCCATACTGTTTTCCGGAGTGGCTGTACCAGTTTGCATTCCCACCAGCAGTGCACGAGGGTTCCTTTTTCTGTGCATCCTCTCCAACACGTGTTGTTTCTTGTCTTCTTGATTTTAGCCACCTTGACAGGGTATGAGGTGGTATCTCATTGTGGTTTTGATTTCCCTCATGAGGAGTGACACTGAGCACCTTTTCAGGTGTCTGTTGGCCATTCGTGTGTCTCCTTTTTTACAAGGCACTGGACACAAATTGCCTTTACAATTTTCAATCACTTTATGTTCTCATTTCTGTTGCAGTGTGAGCCCTGGGGCTTCTGCCTGGCTTTTTAATCCCTCCTCCAAGGATGATCATTGGGTACATCATCCACCCCCCCCCCCCGCTATCCCCCCGACCCCCCAGCCCAGCTCCCTAATTCCAAATTTGATTGTGCTGCATGAAATGGTTGGTTTATGTGATCATGATATTTCTCATGCTGGACAAAAACTACCAAGACATCAAGTTTGTTAAAAAATTTATGTGAGGATTGTTTTCACGGTGCCAGAAATTATATGTCAACTCTTTAAGTGTAGTAGACTCCCTTTCAAATGAAATTAAAGTCAGGAAGCCAAGCAGGACTTGGTATTTGTCCTTCATGCTTGAAACGAAGGGCAGGAAATCACACACAGAGCTGAGCACAATTACAATGTTGGTGGATGTTTAGGAGGAAGCTTGGATTTCTGGTTCTGTGTTTCGGTCACCCACACTTCGCTCTTTTCTGCCGCCTTGTCTGCTCACCACCACCCCTACCCATTCATTCTCGTTCTAACCCTGAGGTTAGGATGGGCCCATCAGCTAACAAAGATGTACTTGACTGCTATTTTTGTGCCAGATACTGACCTAGTTCCTGGGGAGAAAACAATAAAAGTCTCATTCCCTGCCTGTAAGGGACTCACAGTACAGTAGGAGATAGAGATAAATAGATCATTCAAATACTGTGCCTGAGAAAGACATGTGACAAGAGGTTGGAGAAAATGTGCATTTCTCCACCTTGACCGGTGGTGTCCTGCTAGAGAATGTTCAGGAAGAGGCATACTGATAATGCTTTACTATAAGCTTGCAATACAATACAAATACATTTAGGCGGGCCGAAATGTTTATTTTATTTTAATATTTACTTTACCTTTTTAAACTGTTTTCAGCTGAGCCACCACGAATCCTTACATCTGCAAATACACTCTATCAGGTCATTGCAAACAGGCCTGCTTTACTAGATTGTGCCTTCTTTGGGTCTCCTCTTCCTACCATTGAGTGGTAAGTCGTGGCTCTGTTTATTTTTATTTACTTATTTATTTTGGGAGAGTGAGTGAGAGCAGGAGAGGGGCAGAGGAAGAAGGTGAGAGAGAATCCTAAGCAGTCTCCATGCCCAGTGCAGGCCCGACGTGGGGCTCGATCTCATGACCCTAGGATCATGATCTAAGCCGAAATCAAGAGTTAGACGCTTAACTTACTGAGCCAGCCAGGCACCCGTCTATTTGTTTTTAATATTTACATTGGCTGAAGCCTTCAAATCTCTCTGTGTGTTGGATTTTCATTTAGTCCGAGAACGGACAGTGCAGATTCCATCATACTATTATTATGAAATTCATTCATAAACAGGTATAACTACTTGTTGTGTGCTAAATGCCTAACACATGTCCAGTCTGTTTAGCAGCACACTTTGTCAACCACAGAGGTATCTGGAAATGCATTTTTTTAGGTTTATTTTTTTATTTATTTTGAGAAAGAGAGACAGAGAGAAAGTGGGGGAGGGGCAGAGAGAGAGGGAGACAGAATCCCCAGCTGTCAGCACAGAGCGACACGGAGTTTGAACTTACAAACCATGAGATCATGACCTGAGGTGAAGTCAAGGAGTGGACGCTTAACTGACTGAGCCACCCAGGTGCCCCTGGAAATGTATTTTTTAGAAATTGAAGGTCCTCCCGTATGTTACAATGCCACGGACATCACCTGGGACTTCACAAGGAATGCTGGCTGGAGAGCTGATTGGGGACATTCCTTGATAATAGAATATCATTTGGGGTCAGAGAGAGGTCCTATAAGCTCAAAAACAGAATTCATTCCCCAGTGTTCATTTTTAGTGCCCCTCCCACCCGAGCTTCCTGATTTGGATCCATCCACGCTCACTGGTATCCTTTTACCGGTGTCCTGGTGAGGTCACGCTTAGCTTAGGTTGACTTTGCCTCACCCCTTTTATCAGTCCCCACTTCTGTATGACAATAGCCCGGAAGTTGAATGGACATATACTTTGTATCCATGCTCTATTGTCTTTCTTCCCCGAATAAGTTCTTATTGATACGAATCAAAAGTCTCTTTAGAATTCAAATCAAATATCTTCCAATCGAGATCACTTTAGAATTGTAGCCTGTAGACGGGCTTACAGATAAGTCCCAGTAGGGAGGAGATGTCAGAAAGCTCAGTCTTCATTTTGCCTGTTTTATCGTCTATTTAGAGGTAGAATAGATAGTGATGTATTTATGAAATATGAATCTCTGATACTGAAAATTAGAATTTGAGTATTTTGCGTTGTCACCCTAATGCTTCCACACCATTTCTCATTAAATCTTCCCGTTTTACATCCTGCCTTACATTGACCCCACTGACTTACAGGCATGCGATTCCGAATGTCTTGTGCAGATTCCAAACGTCTCTGAACTTGATACTACAACGCAGACCATCATGTGCTGACCTTGAATGTAGCATTTTATGTCTGACTTCAAATTATGGTTTTTTTATTCCCTTTGTGATACTCTCTGTAATGAAGGTTCAAGGGAGCTAAGGGTAGCGCGCTCCGTGATGATATTTATGTTTTGCATGAAAATGGAACTTTGGAAATTCCTGTGGCCCAAAAGGACAGTACAGGAACTTACACGTGTGTTGCAAGGAATAAGTTAGGAATGGCAAAGAATGAAGTTCACTTAGAAATCAAAGGTAAGGCAGAGGTAATGAAGCTTTTTCACGTATTATGTGGCTTTGAGCAAATTCTTCAGCTTTGGCGATGGATAACGGAAGTTAAATTTCAGATCCAACCAGGATCATTAAGCAGCCTGAATATGCAGTAGTGCAAAGAGGGAGCACGGTGTCCTTTGAATGCAAAGTGAAACACGATCACACCTTGACCCTCACCATCACGTGGCTGAAGGACAACGGTGAGCTGCCCAGTGACGGAAGGTATTTGAAGACCATTTCTTTCCTTTCTCTTCTTCGTCTCTTTAAGCGGCTTTGAACTAAAGGTTTATTGTAGAGTGACTTAGCAGAGACGTTTCTAAAGTGTCTGAAATCTGCTCTCTCCAAGAAAAAAAAAAAAAAGTACATTTTTCTCCCCGCTGCAAGATGCTTGGACCTAAGAAGGCATCGAGTTATTGAAATAGACCCTGAGAATGTTTGTTGTATCTTTGCGTGTTGGTCTCCTGGGCAATTCAGGACAGGAAAAACCTTTCAGGCCTTGGATAACTTCCATTGTCTTCTACTGTGTGCAGTGAAGTCTCGACAGATGTTTTCATTACCATTCTACAAATAAGCAGAAATACGATCGCTTTAATCAGCAGAGTGTGTCTAAATCCTTGTCGGTATTTTAAAGGACACTGGTTTTTATGTGGAGAGGGAATTTTCTTTTGCTTTCACCTAAAGCCAATAGAAAGAGAAGGGGGGGGGGAACCCACAGGCATCTAAAAGAGCCTGAGCAGTCCTTGAGCCTGGAATGAAATCAAACTCATACCTGTCTTCTGGTGAAGCGTCAATTTGACAGAATGGGTGCTGAGCTGACTATGTGAATCCTAGCTGGTCCAGGGGCCACAAGCATCGCCCCCTATGGGAAGAAATGCTGTGTGCTGGTGGGAATGCTTTCTGTGGTTTGCTTGCAAATGTGCCCAAACAGTGCCTGTCGCTTAATGGCCCCCCCCAAAAAACCCAGGTGGCCTTCTCTTCTATACCCAGAATTTCCATGTAATTCTATGCTTCCAGCTGGCCAGTTTTATTTGTGGAATCTAAGTCGCTAAAGATGAGAAGAAAGTAGGAGGAAATGACTGTCGCGTTAAGCTGGCTAAAGTTTTAACTTGGAAATTCCCTGCAAAGACAGTTAATGATTTATGGAGCCTCCTTAAAATCATGCATGAATCCAATTTACATGGATTTTTGACCTACTAATTTCTCATGCCAGCTAGTAACCTCTCGAGAACTCTTCATGGTGCTTGTTGGTCTCGGCCTCCTTATTTCTTGTGATAAAGTGGATACCATTCTTGGCATTTACTTTCTCCTATGAGAGTTTATGCATGTGGCAAAAATGGCAGAAAATTTCTTCAGTAAGTGATAAATTATTTTTTTAATATTTATTTATTTTGAGAGAAAGAGAGAGAGCACAGTGGGGGAGGGGCAGAGAGAGAGAGAAAGAGAGAGAGAGAGTCCCAAGCAAGCTTCACACTGTCAGCGCAGAACCTGATGTAAGGCTCGATCTCACAAACCGTGAGAAATCAAGAGTCAGATGCTCAGTTGACTGAGCCACCCCGGCACCCCAATAAATTATTTAGAAATACACACTTTGTTAGAAATTGAGCTGGGGGGCGCCTGGGTGGCGCAGTCGGTTGGGCGTCCGACTTCAGCCAGGTCATGATCTCGCGGTCCGTGAGTTCGAGCCCCGCGTCGGGCTCTGGGCTGATGGCTCAGAGCCTGGAGCCTGTTTCCGATTCTGTGTCTCCCTCTCTCTCTGCCCCTCCCCCATTCATGCTCTGTCTCTCTCTGTCCCAAAAAAATAAATAAACGTTGAAAAAAAAAAAAATTAAAAAAAAAAAAAAAAGAAATTGAGCTGGATGGGTGGTGTTTGAATGTTTCTTAGCAGTAGAAGCCACGGGAAAGCCCACTAGTAAGGGTAACTGCAGCTGCCCCCACCTCACCTCTGGGTGCCCCTGGTCTTTAAGGAAGTGCCTAAAACTGCAGAAGGGTGCTTGATAAGCCTTCAGACCAGACAACTTGACATCCCTTCCAACCCAGGGTTCTAATCCCCTCTGTCTTCCAACTTTAAGCTTTATCAAAGTGATACATATTTTTTGGATTTTTGCTCTAATGAGCTGCAAATCTATATCATCTTTCTCTCTTTTTAAAAAATATTTATTTATTTATTTTGAGGGAGAGAGAGAGCATGAGCAGGGAATGGGGAGAGAGAAGAGACAAAGAATCCCAAGCAGGCTCCACACCGTCAGCACGGAGCCCAATGCGGGGCTCGATCCCGCGAACCGTGGGATCATGACCTGAGCTGAAATTCAGAGTCAGACGCTCAACCACCTGAGCCACCCAGCCGCCCCATCTTTCTCTGTTTTCCACTTCACAGAGCCTCTTCCGTGCCGGCAACGCAACCATCCGTCGTGTGTGGCTGGATGTCCGTTTCAGCTGCTCTGAACATGTTTTCTTTGCAGGTTCACTGTTGACAAGGACCATTTGGAGGTAGCTGATGTGAGGGACAGCGATGGTGGGGCCTACACATGCGTGGCCAACACAACTCTAGACATGGTCTCCGCCAGTGCTGTGCTTAGCGTCGTCGGTAAGAGTGGGGACACACAGGGCACCACTGCTGCCCCATGTTAGGCTAGAAGGAAAACTCAGTAGTAAATGTTTGCTTGATATAGTGTCACAGTTGTGTGGGTCAGTTAAATACGTACATTTTTCTTCTTTGAAAGATGCCTTGAAGGCAGTAATTTCAGTGTAAATATACCAATGTAGCGGTGCT
Organism: Lynx canadensis; assembly: GCF_007474595.2. Lineage (NCBI taxonomy): Eukaryota > Metazoa > Chordata > Mammalia > Carnivora > Felidae > Lynx > Lynx canadensis. The sequence goes on from NC_044304.2 coordinate 75,989,954, forward strand.
GGAATAAAATGATGCTTGCGCATATTAGTGATACTTTTATAAGAAAATTGGGTGAAATAATGTACTTCTATTTAAAATTGAAGGACTTCCCCTTCCCCCCCCCACCAAGTTGTGACTACATGTTTACAGATGCTGTGTCCCACAGTTAAGCGCACAGCTTAGCGTTAGAATCTGAATCATGTTCAGTCTTTGTCTTCTTGTGCTATCTTATATCTTTCCATTCCTAATTTTGATTAAAATCCTTTATATTAATGTCCTTTCTAGCTCCTACTCCAACTCCAGCTCCTATTTACGGTAAACTAATATGAGTCTTCTTTCTCTATTTTCTGTCAAACAAGTCCACATTTGCAAAAAAAAAAAAAAAATTACTTTCTTTTCTCTATCACATCATTGTGTTTCTTTAAGGAAAAGGGCTCTGTCTGGTGTTCTGGTGCATTCCCTATTCACTGCTATGAATCATTTCTTCATGATAGCTCTGGAATGCTTCACTGAATGTATTACCGCTCATGTCTAAATATTTCATGTGTTGTTCTTTTTTTAAAAAAAATTTTTTAACATCCAGTTTTTAAAATTTTTTTTTGAATGTTTATTTATTTTTGAGAGAGAGACAGAGACAGAGCATGAGCAGAAGAGGGGCAGAGAGAGAGGGAGACACAGAATCTGAAGCAGGCTCCAGGCTCTGAGCTTTCGGCACAGAGCCCGACACGGGGCTTGAACCCATGAACCGTGAGATCCTGAGCTGAGCCGAAGTCAGATGCTCAACCGACTGAGCCACCCAGGCTCCCCTTTCATGTGTTATTCTAAAGTCATCTCAATTGATAGAAGTCCCTCTTTGATATGATCCCCTTGTAAAGTAGCATAGTGCTTTTTCAAAAGCTGCCATCCACGTTTTACAGAATGAAAACAAATATCTCAAATACCATTCCACAAATTAGGTTTTCATTTCAGTCTACTCCAAGTTGTTTTGGAAACATAAATGTTTTGGGATTCCATATTTGAGAAATTTTCATAGGAAAACAATGGCTGTTTGGAACAACATTTGACTATTGTCTTAGAGAAAACCAACTCACTGTGTTTAAGAAACATAAATCACTAAAGGAGGACCAACATGAAGGCACTTCCAAGTTGTGTGATTTTTCCGAGTCTGGAAAATAAATCAGAAATTATTTCCAGAACTCTTTTTGATTAAAGAACCCTCATCTTTAGTCAGCATATAAATACAAAAATTAATTTTACAGCATAAACTCAGCTGAATTTCACAGAGTATCCTTAGTTATGCTGTAGAACTGCCCTTGGTAGACATTTACTGTTTCTTTACTGGTGGGAAAGCAGTGCCCATAGTTCTATGGCCTCTGGTTCCCCAAGGGCTACAATCACGCCCAAGAGCAAGGTCAGGAAAGAGCCCAGAGGGGAATGTAAATTCTCTGGATCTCGGAAGTACCTTTAGAAGAAACGGACATGCTTCTGGGACACCTTCGTCCAACAGGTGTCTGTACCCTAGTGTCCTCTGAGGGTAAACACACCGTGTCCCCATGTGCCCGACCATTGTACTGAGTATCTGCATGAGGTACACATGCTGAGGGCTACTTACAGAGCAGCAATCTGAGAATTCCCTTAAAAACATAAATACTCTCAAGGAGCTCCAAAATCGATCACTTCCCGCGTTTCCGAAAGAATATTTAAGCCTTCTTAATCAGCAGTCCCTGTGCTTGCCTGTATTTGTGTTTCAGCATTTGCCATTCTCTGTTTCCCATTTATTAGAAATTAAGCTTCAGTGTTATTTTTTCTGTCTGCGCTCCTTCATGTTTATGAGAAGACACACCGAGGGTGCTGGTGAACCACGTAGGCCCTCCCCACTGGTTTTGGTCACACGTGATTCGGTTTCATTGGGAAAAGAAGCAAGCAGAACTCATTGATGGGTTGTCCTGGGTGTGCTTGTGTGTTCCCAGCAACCTCGGCTGTTGGCACTTCATTTCCGTTGCATGCTCCCTGACTGTTAAGTGTGCTGTGTCTTTAAGATGCACCCCCTGTGAATGGTGTTACAAGTAAGTAAAAGACAACCTCATAAGGATGGATGGCTAACCGTGGTGTGTATGTTCGGTCTACAGATGTCCCAAATCCTCCCTTTGATTTAGAATTGACGGATCAACTCGACAAAAGTGTTCAGCTGTCATGGACCCCAGGCGATGACAACAATAGCCCTATTACAAGTATGTCGTGTCATTTTCTTTGTCACTGATCAATTTCACGACCATTTCTGAAGTACTTTATCACGTGTGATTGAAATTCCTTACAGAGATATTTGCTGGCATTCTCTGCTTCATTACCAATAGAACAGAAACCTTTATAGCTCCCCTCTCTTCAGAGCCTGGGTTATTCCTGGTTACAGCTTCTGGTAGAAGATGTTACTTAATTGTTGATGATGTTAACTAACTAAGCAAATACACTTTCATTTTGTGTACGAGATCCAAAAGAATCACCATAAATTTGGGGCGCCTAGGTGGCTCAGTGGGTTAAGCGTCCGACTTCGGCTCACGTCATGATCTCACAGTTTGTGAGGTTCGAGCCCTGCATTGGGCTCTGTGCTGACAACTCAGAGCCTGGAGCCTGCTTCAGATTCTGTGTCTCTATCTCTGCCCCTCCACTCACACTCTTTCTCTGTCTCTCTCAAAAATAAATAAACATGAAAAAAAAAAAGAAGAATCACTGTAAATTTCCACCATAGTAGGAAGATGTACGCTACTCATTTTGCCTATTAATGTGGGAGAAAAAGGTAGGAGGACCAGGCACCGTCCTGCCAGTGTGCATATTAGGAAACTGAGATTTGGTGAGTAAAGTGACTTTTTAGACCCACAGTTGGTAACAGAGCTGGGTGTGGACATTAAGTCCATCACCTTCCAGTACGGGCCTCTTTCTTCCCATCAGCCCCTGCTACGAAGAGGCTCATTCCACAGTGTCCAATCCTCGCCGTGATGATGCTAGCCTAGGGAGTTAAAGTCAAAGGAGGAGCCACACTATAAGGACACTGGAAGAACTTAATAAAATTAGACTCTAGATGTGCTTAGAAGTTTTAGAACTGAAGAGATACTTCAGAGTATCACAGGCCTGTGATATATTATTACCTTCAGGTGTATGCTGCAGGAAAACTAAATTCCTTTCTGATGACTACCCCCAGATTACTCTGAAATGATGTGAGTGTTGACGTATTGCACCTGCTGGTAAAACAGACTATTTCTAGTGCAATTCAACAGAAGCCTCCTCTCTGTCTTGTGTTATTTAATGGTGTTCCTTTCTCAACTGAGTTTTTAGTCCTTGACCAGAACACTCATGCATTCATGCTGAGTCTTCCAGTTAATTAAATACAGTAGCTGGATTTAGCCACTTAGGATGCTTACAGACTCTTTGTACCAATGTTAAAGTGAGACCATTAGATTTCAAAGCATTTCTACTCTTTCATTCATCCACTCATTCATTCATTCAATAGATATTGATTGACTGCCTATTATGAATCAGACACTGTTTTACAACAACATAGTCAAAAATCTCTGCCCATATGGAGCTTGTATTTTAGCAGAGGGAACAGAAATGATGTAAAATTAATAATATATATCATGTTGGATGTAATATGATTGTATGTGTATGTACATACGTAAAATGCAATACACATTGTATATGTGTATGTATATACACACACATATATATGTATAGAACGCGCACACACACACACACACACACACACACTACTCAGACCTTCCTTCAGGAAAGAACCTGCCACAAGGAGTGTTGACATCAGGCTCCTTCAGCTGCACCTTCCCCAAGGATCTGCTTCAGTATGCATGAGAGGCCATGGTCTTCCTGAGCCGCTGCAGCAACCAAGGGGTGGACTGTGAACCGTGCAGGTCTTGCAGGCCGTTGTAAGGGCTGGGAAGTCATGGGAGGGAGTTAAGTGAGGAGTGGAGTGAATCATGGTGGCTCTTCTACTGAAGATGGTCTCTAGAAGAACAAGAGGGGACGCAGGGAGACAGGTAGGACTGCAGTTCTCCGTGAAGTACCCCGTAGAACCTCAGCAAACTCAAAGGGTGCCTCGGGGTATTTTTTTAAATTTTTGATTTTTAAATTTTGATGTTTAAAAAACACAGTCAGGGCGCCTGGGTGATCAGTCGGTTGAGCCTCCGACTCTTGATTTTGGCTCAGGTCATGATCCCAGGGTCATGGGATCGAGCCCCATGTCAGGCTCCATGCTAAGCATGGAGCTTGCTTCAGATTCTCTCTCTCTCTTTCCCTCTGCCCCTCCCCAACTTGCTCACTCTTGAAGATAAAAATAAATCAATTTAAAAAACACAGTCACATATGTTACATACCACATGAAATACTAGCTTGGGGCCGCCTACAGTTCCAACATGATATTGCTGTATCATATTGTGATGATGCCATATATGCAAAGCCTTTATCGCTGTGGTAAAAAGCCAGTACCACGTGAAAATCAGTGTGTAACAGAAAATGAGGAAGGTGGTGACCAGTCTCTTCACAAGGTTCAAGAAGTCACGCGATGCCGAATGGGTTGTTAAGACATGAATATTGACGAAGCTGTATAGACCTAACTACTTGCCTGCAAATGTTAGATATTTCTTTTGGCCTAAGGGAACCATGAAGAAAATTACTGAGACACTAAGTGCACTATGAACTGAGGAAATTTGGGAACTCGTGAGTTGGGAGGTTACGCAATGATTCACACAAGAGATAATGGTGGCTGGCATAGGCCAAGAGGATGGAGGTGCTGAAAAATGGTCAGATTTTGCATGTTCTAAAGGTACAGCCAACAAAACTACTGAAACTATGAAGGGAGAGGATCCAAACTTGACTTCAGGGTTTTGACCTGAGTTGTCACTGCCACTTGGGGAGGAGAATCAGGATCACTCTTGGTCGTAACCAGTTTGTCCTGCTATAATAGAGAAACAAGTGGAGTTGTTGAGTCAATGAACTATCTGTCCAAGTCTACAGTTCAGGGGAAGGAGAGGGGCTGCCCATATATATGGCACCAGTTCATGAGACTGGAGATCACCAGCAAGCCAATGGAGATTGAAAGGAAAACTTGAGCTACTTAGCTTCAGAGAACTGTGACACACAACATTTCTACTTCGTGCTTGTATCTGTAATTCAGATCACGGCGCATGGCACGTTCATAGGCAATTAATAAATATCTAAATACTGATTTTTTTTACCAGGGTAGAACATGTACATGCCACAAAATTTTAGTAAATGTAAAAGGATATGCACTTAAAAGTAAGTCTTCTGCACCCCTCTGATTCCCCGTTTCTCCATGATACTGATGTCATCAGTGTGGGTACTCTGAGGGGCAGTACACATATAGTCAAGCGTATATGTATGTGTATGTGTTACAGTAAATCTTTGTGCTCTTACATAAGTGTTCCATACCTTTCTATACCCTACTTGGTTACGCTTAACTGTGTATTTTATAAATCATCCCATTTCAGTGGCAAATGGAGTACCCCCGTTCATTTTTTACAGTTGCAGATTATTCCATTGTGTGGATGCACCATAATTTATTTGATCAGGGTCCTATTGGTGAATGTTTAAGGCTTTGCACTTACGTTGTTTCAACAGCAAACAGTGCCACAATGTGGATCCTTTTTCATGTGTCTGTGAGCATATGCACGAGTACATTCATTCAAAATAAATTGCTAGGAGTACAATCTCTCAATCAAAGGATATCGGAGTTGAATATTGTGAGATATTCTAAATTGTCCTCTACAGAAGTTGTGCCGATTTACACTTCCCAGAACCAAAGTATGAGAATGCTTGTTTCCCTGTGTAATAGTCAACAAAGTCTGTTAAACTTTTGATTACTGCCTATCTGTTCAGTAGAAAGTGATCTCTCACTATATTTATTTTAAATTTTTTTAATGTTTCTTTATTTTTTGGGGGGAGGGGCAGAGAGAGAGGCAGACACAGAATCCAAAGCAGGATCCAGGCTCTGAGCTGTCAGCACAGAGCCTGACACGGGGCTCGAACCCACAAACTGTGAGATCATGACCTGAGCTGAAGTCAGACTCTTAACCAACTGAGCCACCCAGGTGCCCCGCATTATATTTATTTTAATTTCTCCTGTTATGAAAAAAAAAAAACCTGACCATCTTTCCATATACTTAAACTTTCCAAAGGATGTGTAGACCACTTCTAAATAGTTTAAGTAACTAAATTAAGCATGCTGGAGAAAGAATACCAAATATTATTGGTTATTGGGTATTGAGGATAATGATAGAATTCTTAAATCAAACTATTCTAATGGAATTTTTCTTGAAAGGGAAATAACTCATGTTCAGCTACTCTTGTTAGATTGTCCTGTCCATTGTCCTAGCAACCTACCGTTGCATGACTGACCTCATTGTCTTGGGTTCTGTGTGTGTGTGTGTGTGTGTGTGTGTGTATGTATTGTGGCCAGAATTCATCATTGAATATGAAGACGCAATGCATGAGGCAGGACTGTGGCACCACCAAACCGAGGTTTCTGGAATGCAGACCACAGCCCAGCTGAAGCTGTCACCTTATGTGAACTACTCCTTCAGAGTGATGGCAGTGAACAGCCTCGGGAGGAGCCTGCCCAGCGAACCATCTGAACAGTATTTGACTAAAGCTGCAGGTAGGTAAAGGCAGGGGCAGGGGGTGGGGGGTGCCTTCTGTGATGGGAAATAAAATAGGAAACCTTTCCACTGCTTGAGAAAGACTGAAGCTTACACATATGTGACTGCTTAACTTCTAGAACCAGATACAAATCCCACGGCTGTGGAAGGACTAGGATCCGAGCCTGATAATTTGGTGATTACCTGGAAGGTGAGCTCACCATGAAGTCTTCAGCTTTCCTTGGTGTATTTTAGAGTGAAAGAAAAAAAGTTGTTTTTAAACAATGTCTATATTGAAATCCCATATCACCCATTTTGGGGGAAAATATTTATTTAAGAAACATTATTGTGTCGTAGTTAAAGGCTTGATTCTTGGAGCCAGAACGAATGGGCACAAATCCCAGCTTCGTCACTTACTAACTGTGTGACTCTAAGCCAGTTGCTTACCATCTCCATTGTGTATCTGTATCGTGGGACTAGTAATAGAACCAACCTCATACAATTGAAGGAATTAATACATACAAGGCCCTTAGAACAGTGCCTGCACAAATGTGTGCTCAATAAATGCTAGCTAGTATCATCATCGTCATAGAGAAGCATCTAGAAGACGTGTACCAAGTTATTCCCAGTACTCAACTTCTACTTCTGCTGCTGGTTGTTGTTGTTGTTGTTGTTGTTGTTGTTGTCGTTCTTCTTCTTCTTCTTCTTCTTCTTCTTCTTCTTCTTCTTCTTCTTTTATCTCTCTCTGTCTCTCTCTCTCTCTCTTTTGGTTTATCTATATTTTCTGGACTTCAAAAATGAACATATATTCACTTGTGTGATTTTAAAACTTAACTTTGGTAGAGCCATGCAGGCACACCTATATGTATACATACTTGTACATTTATATACATACAGACATGACAGGATAGACTGACACGCCAACTTTTTTTTTTTTTAAGATTTTATTTTTAAGTAATCTCTACACCCAACGTGGGACTCAAACCCATAATCCTGAGATTAAGAGTCACATGCCCCTCCCACTGAGTTAGCCAGGTGCCCAGACAAACCAACATTTTTTCGTTTTTTTTTTTTTTTTTAATGAAGAAAGAAGTAGTTCACCAGTTTCAGTCTCTTAAGTAAAATAAACAATTATGGGCTGTCACACAAACAGGAATAGATGAAGGAAACTATTAAGTTGTCCACCCTTGACTGTGGAGCCAGAGTTTAAGAGGTTTATGTGGTATTTACTACTTCAAGACAGAAATTAATAAGCTTTGTGGGGCACCTGGATGGCTCAGTTGGTTAAGCATCTGATTCTTGATCTCAGCTTGGGTCTTGATCTTAGGGTCTTGAGTTCAAGCTCCATGTTGGGCTACACCCTAGGCGTGAAGCCTACTTAAAAAAAAAAAAGAAAAGAAAGAAAGAAAAGAAATTAAGAACCTTTGAAATGTTGATCCCAAACAAGCTTTGAATCTCATCATGAATAAAAAACGATAAAAGGTCCCTGGAGAACATTGTTAATAGCTTGGGTTTTAGCGTTTCAGTTTAAGTCTAGGAATTGAATTTTGTGTTCCGGGAAAAGGTTGCACAGTCTGTTTTAAAAGCTCTGATTTATTTGGCTTTTCTTGTAGCCCTTGAATGGTTTCGAATCTAATGGGCCAGGCCTCCAATACAAAGTTAGCTGGCTCCAGAAAGATGGCGATGATGAATGGGCGTCAGTGGTTGTGGCGAATGTATCCAAATATATTGTCTCAGGCACACCAACCTTTGTTCCATACTTGATAAAAGTGCAGGCCCTGAATGATGTGGGGTTTGCTCCAGAGCCGGCTGTGGTCATGGGCCATTCCGGAGAAGACCGTAAGTGTTTGATGCTATTTCGTTTATACTTTCATTTATACCAGTGAAACAGACTTACCAAGGTGCAAGCCAAGGCGATTTTCAGAGGGCGCTTAGATTGGGAGGGACGGAGGCAGCAACGGTTTTGCTCCACATTCCTGAATTTAAACAGCCTGCTATGTAAAAACTAGGTTCAGAATGTTAAGCGTCGCTATTTTAAAAAGGTATGTTATTCTCACCAAGTCAAATGAACAGATATCAAATGAACTCTCAGTCCTTGATAACCCAGAGACTAGGGCTGGGTCACACTTCAAGCCAAAATTGTTTGGGGCATTTTTGCATGAAATTCAAAATAACACTGATACTTCTACCCCCTGTCCTGTTTTTCCCTAGTCCCAATGGTGGCTCCCGGAAATGTGCGTGTAAATGTGGTGAACAGTACCTTAGCTGAGGTGCACTGGGACCCGGTACCTCTGAAAAGTATCCGAGGACACCTGCAAGGCTATCGGGCAAGTCAAGGCCGATTTTTTGCACTCTTTCCGTAGGAACAGGCTGTCAGCTGGTGCCTGGTGCACTTCTCTTGGTCTGAGGCCTTGAGACTTCTGGTTTATCCCTTCAGGCAGGGCCATATCTAAGGACCCCAGCTACAGCAGAAGCAAAACCTCACTGCATCCAAAGTGAAAAAAAAAAAAAAAGGTGTTCTCCACTTTTCCCATAGGTGATCTCAAATCCTTCCAACTATTAACATAGGGGCAAAATGGGGGAAACTAAAGTTTAAGAAGCTAAAATACAATGAAACACACCTAGCTTTAAAACAATACTGACTGGGGTGCCTGACTGGCTCAGTCAGTTGAGCACGCGACTCTTGATTTTGGCTCAGGTCATGATCCCACAGTTCATGAGTTTGAGCCCTGCATGTGCCTGCTTATGATTCTCTCTCTCCCTCTCTCTGCCCCTACCCCCCTTTCAAAATAAATAAATAAATTTTAAAATAATAATAATACTGACCACACATGTCAAACACACTAAATTGTCCAGAAAATAATGTAGGCACATTTAAAAAAATTTTTTTTAATGTTTTATTTACTTTTGAGAGAGAGAGTGTGTGAGTGCGTGGGGCGTGGGAGCAGAGAGGGAGACACAGAATCCGAAGCAGGGTCCAGGCTCTGAGCTGTCAGCACAGAGCCCGACGCGGGGCTCGAACCCATGAAATGGTGAGATCATCACCTGAGCTGAAACCAAGAGTCTGACGCTTTACTGACTGAGCCACCCAGGTGCCACTAGGCACATTTTTAAAAAAGCACTCAGATTATACTTAAAAATCATGTAGTCTCAGCTGGGTCATTCTCACTAACATCAGTTATCTTTGTTCTTGGGAGGCACAGAAGAATTGATTCATAAAGGTTTTTGATGGATAGGAGAAAAACTGGCCTCTAGAGATCACTATTTGCACTGAATTTTGGGTTTGCCAGATTCTGTATATATGTTGACTTCTCCTGAAAATGGCTTTAAACTTTTAAGAAGAGGGGCGCCTGGGTGGCGCAGTCGGTTAAGCGTCCGACTTCAGCCAGGTCACGATCTCGCGGTCCGTGAGTTCGAGCCCCGCGTCAGGCTCTGGGCTGATGGCTCAGAGCCTGGAGCCTGTTTCCGATTCTGTGTCTCCCTCTCTCTCTGCCCCTCCCCCGTTCATGCTCTGTCTCTCTCTGCCCCAAAAATAAATAAACGTTGAAAAAAAAAATTAAAAAAAAAAAACAAAAAACCTTTTAAGAAGAATTTGAGAGGACTTAATAAATAATTCTGGATTTTTAACCACAGTTAGTCAACCCTTGGCTTATCCACCTCTCCAAAACCTGTGCCTGCCATTTAATACCAAACAACAAAAAATGTATTTTTTTTCGTGTTTATTTTTGAGAGAGAGAGAGAGAGAGAAAGAGCACAAGTGGGGAGGGGCAGAGAGAGAGGGAGACACAGAATCCAAAGCAGGCTCCAGACTACGAGCTGTCAGCACAGAGTCCAACCCTGGGCTCCAACTCATGAACCGTGAGATCATGACCTGAGCCCAAGTCGGATGCTTAACTGACTGAGCCACTCAGGTGCCCCTAAAAAAAGTATTTTTAATTAAGTGAATCAGTTTGACATAGTGATAAAGGCCTAGACTTGGGAGTAGAGGATCCACTATGGCTTTTGATTGCCCTGTGGCTGGGGACAAACCACTCAGTTGTCCAGGGTTCATCTGTGCTAAAGGAATAATAATAAAAGCTTCGCTGTGGCTTTGAGGTTTAGATTAAATGATATATTGCACATGAAATTGTATTCTGGGCAAGTATGTAAACATTGGGCAGTAATTTTTACTTTCAGCATATTTTATACAAGTAAGCCACTTCAGTCCTTCCATCATCTTCCTTTACCTTATGTTCTAGAAAGAACTGGGCGGGTATCATGCTGTTCCACTTATTTCCCTTAGACACCTCCCACCAAGCAGTTTATAGCCCAGGCTGCATCACATATTCTCGATGCAGTTTCCCGCGTTATCTCTGGGCTTCCACTGTCTTGCTTCATAATCAATGTCTATCGGTTTTGCCAGGAATCGAGTTCTAAAATGCACCAGGGAAATCCTCTAGGGCACAACCATCAGACTTCAGTTTCATGAGCAGGAGGAATCTCGTTTGCCCCGTTCTGCGTCCCTGACTTCTGTTCTTGCTCTTTCAGATTTACTACTGGAAGGCACAGGAGGGTTCACTTAAGAGAAACAGACGCCACATCGAGAAAAAGATCCTCACTTTCCAGGGCAACAAGACTCACGGCATGTTGCCCGGGCTGGAGCCTTTCAGCCACTACGCACTGAACGTGCGAGTGGTCAACGGGAAAGGGGAGGGCCCAGCCAGCCCCGACAGAGTCTTTAATACTCCAGAAGGAGGTAGGGAGTGGTTGCGTCTCTGAGCTTCTAGAACATATGGTGCATCCTGAGAGCCTCTGCATGACAGAAGAGGCCCCACAAAGCTGGCATAGTGTCCACTCCTAGGTAGCCTGAGGGTCCTTGGAAGGCTTCCCAGTACAAAGTGTTCCTCCAAATCCCCTCTCCTGCCTTAAAGTTTTCTCCACCCTTAGCCCCACTGTCAGAAACCTTGCTAATTTGATGTTGGTTGGGGTCATTAACTTTCTGACCTGAAGTGAGTTATGTAACTTCTGTAAGCCTCTGTTACTTCATCTGAAAAGTATGAGAACTCATGTAAGAACCTAAAACACCTGGAAAGAAAAATAATTCTGTAAGTCGTGGTTTACTTCCTTCCCCAGGGCGCCTTCATAGTCTATGCCAACTTTGAGCTGAGTTATGGGGCGCCTGGGTGGCTCAGTCGGTTAAGCGTCTGACTTTGGCTCAGGTCATGATCTCACAGCTGGTGAGTTCGAGCCCCGCATCGGGCTCTGTATGGACAGCTCAGAGCCTGGAGCCTGCTTCGGATTCTGTGTCTCCCTCTCTCTCTGCCTCTCCCCCACTCGTGCTCTGTTTCTCAGTCTTTCGAAAATAAACAAACATTAAAAGAGAAAAAATTTGAAGTTGAGCCGAGTTAGAAGCCTTGACAAAATGGGTTGGGAAGACAAGGAAAAGCATGGCAAGAAGGGGCAAAGGGAGGAGGAGGGAGGATCAAATATGCATTGATTCAGGGGTGGGACATGAGGAGTTTGGATACAGGGACATGGGAGCCTGGTGAATGAGGGAGAGGGGGACAGGAGAGTAAGAAAGATAGGGATTCATGCATTTGAATTTTGCTTCAAGCCCATATTAAAAATGGATTCCTTAGGTCTTTTAGATAAAAGCAGTTTACAGGCAAACCCATCCTGGCTCCTGGTTGAAAGGCTCATGATGTTGACACCTTCCCAGCATTCTCTGAGGGCCATCCTGTGTCCCAGCTCCCATCTTGTTACAATTGCCTGTCCTTGGTTAGACTCATTGCTCCCTAGAGGTTAAAGACTCCTTCCTCTCTAGGCTTTTACTAGTGAGACCTCACGCGGCTGTTTGGGATAGTTCAGGGAAGGTGTCATAGTAGCGATGACCAGTGAATTAAAGGCTAAGGAAGAGAGGAGGTCTTGTGTCCATAGACACAATGGTGTGAAACAGCGTGTCTCCTTAAGGAACTGCAAGTTGTGTATCCGGTAATGGTGAGAAAAGAGAGGAAGGTCAGCCAAGGAGGACCCGTATCATATTAACCTGTAAGCCAGAGGCTCTTAACCTGAAGACTACAGTCTCTTGGGGGTCGACGAATGGGTTTAAGGAGCTCCAAGAACCCCCTCGTTTTATATACAATATGTGTTTATTTTTCTGGGGAGAGTTTTTGGCTGTCATCAGATTCTGAAAGGGGTGCCTTGGGGAAGCTTAGAACTGTGTGCCAGGAACCTTCTAGGCCCAGGCAAAGGCCACTGAAGGCCCCGAATGGGGCAGTGGCAGAGAGGAGAGCAGGGAATGGATGTGGTCGACCTGTACGAGGTGGAACTGACAGGATGTGGTATCCCAGGAGATGGAAGAAATGAGGCAGAGGGAGAGATTCAGGGTGACTCCTTGGTTTCAAGGAAGAGACTTGGTTCCAAGTCGGGGAGAGACAGTGGTGCCATTACCCGACCTAGGGAAGAGGGTGGGCATGTAGAGGAGGTAGCGACCGTGAGGGAGAGCTGCCTCCGTTTGTCATCCTCAGGAGGAAGTGAGAGAGAGGACCAGGCGTGTTTCCTCTGGTAATTGCCAGCCTCTGCCGCAGGGAACCTGGGGGCCTTCCCAGAGCTAAGGGTCTGCCAGCTGTGTGGCTTCTGCCCATCGCCATGAGATTCTGGGCGTCTGTCAGCTCTCCGGGTGAGAACCACTCTGCACCTGGGCAGGCTGGCTCATGCCCAGAGCCCAGCAGGCAGGGTGTCCTGGCTGCTTGGAGACACCTGGTTTGTTGGAGAAAAACAGCCCTTAATAGCCCAGAACGCAGCTGCGTCTACTCAAAGGTCTGGTCAGAGTAGTTTGACTTAGCCACCCGTTTTGCTTTTATTAACACACCATTCATGAGACAATTTCCGTCCCCCTTTAAAAATACTAGTTCGGATCCATCGAGAGGCAAAGCCTGTATGTATTGCGGAGGATGGTTTTAATGAGCCTCAGTGGAAATGACGAGAAAAAAGAGGAAGAGAATAGCTGAACAGGTTCTCATCACAGGTTTGTGTGAGTGTGTTTTTGGCAGGATTGGGAACAAGGGTGAGTTACAGAAAACCTTGGGGAATGGTGTGAATGTGGTACACTATGTCATTTTAACACATTTTGACACCTTCACAAACCTTCTCGTTGATTCCGTGTTCTCACTGTAAGTCCCCAGTGCTCCGTCCTCTTTGAAGATTATTAACCCGACGCTAGACTCCCTCACTTTGGAATGGGACCCACCGAGCCGCCCCAATGGCATTTTGACTGAGTACACCTTAAAGTATCAGCCAAGTAAGTTATTGGGAGAAGGGAAAGGGGGGGATATGGCTTAAAAAAGGAAAACAGAAAAGTAACTGTTTCCTTAAAATACAAACTGGTTATTTCTTTAATGCTGCACAATATATACGTACATACACCTTCCAATGGTATTCCAGAAGGAACTTCATTCACATCATACTTTTTTTTTAAATTTTTTTTTTTAATGTTTATTTATTTTGAGACAGAGAGAGACAGAGCATGAACAGGGGAGGGGCAGAGAGAGAGGGAGACACAGAACCGGAAGCAGGCTCCAGGCTCTGAGCCATCAGCCCAGAGCCCGACGCGGGGCTCGAACTCACGGACCACGAGATCGTGACCTGAGCTGAAGTCGGACGCTTAACCGACTGAGCCACCCAGGCGCCCCCACATCATACTTTTTAAAGATACATACGCTATTGAAAATCAAGCAACCTGCAGAATGATACAGACCTTTGAGGGTGGGGTGGATGCTATTGTTAGATTAGGTAGGTCTTGTCTATAACTAGAAAACAGTAAAAAGAAAAGGGTAGAAAGGAAAAAAAGGGGTTCCTTTGGTACAAGGTCTCTGCAGACGAGGTTTGGGCTTATCAATACATGATTCCACCTGCCAACTTACAAAATAAAGAAACGCTATTGCCACTTAGCTGTCAAATTCCCCTAGCTTCTATGGGGGATATATTTCCCCCTGTTCTGCCATATTAGAGGAGCTGTAAGTGGCTGAGTTATGTCAGGCAAAGAATAAATAGGATCACAAAAGTCAGTGTAATCCAAGTCTGACATTTTTGGTTGGCACACTTATTGATGATACTGTTCCTACAGAACTTCACAGGGAATGCACTTTTTCTTATTTCTTCTTGCCAGTCAACAGCACGCACGAGTTAGGCCCACTGGTGGATCTGAAAATTCCTGCCAACAAGACGCGCTGGACTTTAAAAAATTTAAACTTCAGCACTCGGTATAAGTTTTATTTCTATGCGCAAACAGCAGCAGGATCTGGGAGTCAAATCACAGAGGAAGCAGTGACAACTGTGGATGAAGGTAAGCTGGGTATGTATAACGTTCATGTCACTATGAGTGTCACGAGATAAAAATCTGTGACCTAAGTGGGATGCCTTCTTCCTTCTTCCCACGGAGTATCTATCTTTCCCAACTAATGCAGACACCTGTTTGTGATTTCTCACCCTGACGTCTATACAATCAGTTATTTAATTCCTATGAGGATAACTATTCGATATTTGTTTCCCACGTCTGCGTGAAATTTTTAAACTTAGGTTAAAATGTCATTACAGCATTTTGCCACACATGAATTCAAAGTTCAGGGCCATGTTCTTTCCTGTCTACAACTTTGCATATATACATATACGCGCATGCACATACACATACATGTGACATACAGATATGTGCACCCACTGACATACACATCTGTATACAAATAAATAAATGTAATTCTAGTTCTGGTCTTGATTTGCCAGAAAATGATCTTCTAGGCCACATAACAATTTAGATTGTCTAGCAAGGAATATGAAACAGTTATTAAATAGCACGTTTATTTTGTGTTTGAGCGTGGGACTTTGTATTCCGGTGTGCCATCTGGTCCAGAGAAAGCAAAATGGTCCCATTAGAGTCTCTAGAAAAGGAATTAATGCTTCCTTTCATATTTTAAAACATTATTTTGAAAAAAACAACAAAAAAGATGAGATTCAGTGAAAATTACCAAAAACATTATAAAAGATTTTCTGATTTTTGCACGTCTCTAAATTATAGAATTCCTTAAGGGTGATGTATTGGATCATCTTCCATAGCATGAGGAAATGATGTTTCTACCCAAACATTGGCTTGAAGTCCCCGTTAAGACTTGTTACATAATAGACAGATATGAATAATGCGCCTTAAGTTGTGTGTGGATTTGATTACTGGGTAAGCTCGGGGACACCAACGTATCTCTGTCCCGTGTACCTGACATGGTACACTTCATTCTCCTTGCATGCTTTGGCATTTTAATGAGTGTTTTTATATCGCTTTACATGCTCATGGGTGTGTTACCTCTAACTATATAGTGTCCTGTTTTTTTCTGTTTCCCTTCATTAAAGCTGGTATTCTTCCGCCTGATGTAGGTGCAGGCAAAGGTAAAATAATTCATCTGCATGACTTTATACATGTGTGAAATTTGCAATGTTAAACATGGCGAAGTGCAGCATGGGTTAAAAAAAAAAGATACAAAATGAGCTTTGAAACACCAAACGGAAGAGAAGGTCTTAGAAGATCTTGGCTTTAAAATTAACGTCTAGCTTTGTTTACAAGTAGAAAGCCACACACTGAATTCTACTTACACTGTTTCTCAAGACCTGTCCCTGGTCCAAACCCTGATCTTAGCTTCTAGCAATGTGACCGTGGCTGGGTCGGATGGGACCCAAACTGGGCATTGTCGCAAATCCTCCGTGTGGCCACACCACAGGTTCAGGGTTCAGAAATATTAGTCCTGCAGTGGAAACAGCCTGTAAGAACTCAGATCGACCGAGCTGCCCATTCTCACCTGATTTAGCTCTGCTCCTTATAGACACCGCGTACACGTGGCTGACCTTACACTACACCATCCATTTGGACACCTTCTAACTGGCCCAGGAACCACAGTCTCCGACCACCAGGGCTCGCTCCGAGCAAGTCCTCCGGTCAAGCCCGCATGCTCCATTCCATCTTGTCTTCACCAAACTGCACGAGTCTCTTCCCCCTGGGGGATAGCCAACCTGTACTTTTGTTCTTCTCCGTTTCTCTCGGCTGTCTGGGTGAGAAGGGTTTGTTGGGAGAGCGGTACTCAAATGCCCTGTGATAGGTCTTCCACATGAGGCGGTTCCAAAGATGCCTCAGTCTTTGGCCCTTGGTTATTGGTTGATCTGTTAGCTTTTCTTTTTCTTTTTTTTTTTAAGTTTTTTGCATTTATTTTGAGAGAGAATGCGTGCGCATGCACGTGGGGGAGGGGCTGAGAGAGCGGGAGAGAGAGAATCCCAAGCAGACTCTGTGCTGTCGTGCAGAGCCCATCGTGGGGCTTGATCTCGTGACCGTGAGATCATGACGTGAGCCGAAATCAAGAGTCAGATGCTTCACCAACAGAGCCACCCAGGCACCTCGGTCTGTTAGGTTTTTCATGAGCCCGGAGTCCCTGCCACAGGGCACGGTAATCACGTGGCATCCCCTGGCCAGGGCTTGTCTTGGACTTTGACACACTTGAGTGCAAATAGGGAAGAAGGAGACCAAGAGAAATAAGTGCTTTGCCTGAAAATACTCAGGTCTTGTAAGCGTAGGCCTGATACAGATCTCCCGTGTTGGCAGAAATCTGCTTATATTCGTAGCCTTGGTAAATTGTAAAATGTAGATCAGATAGAGGTTGAAGTGACTGAATAAGAACTGTAGCCATTTTCAGTAATCTTAATAATGTCGTACGTGTGATTTTAGACTTGGAAGAACAAGGTCGTAAAAATTCAAATGTCCACAACACCGTAGAAAGATGGAGCTCTCTCTTTTACACGTAGGGGCGCCTTGCCTGGGATCGTTACATATCAATTAAAATCCTTGGTTGTGTTACAATAATTCTCTGCTGTGTTCCCCGGTAACCTTCCATTGAAGCATTCCAGAGAAAGCCTGGCCTCTTTCCCCAGGCAGGGGACGTGCCCCTGGGGTTCTGCCTGGAGCCAGTAGCTGAGTAATTGTGCTATAACAGGGCTGTCTGGGAGGCTTAGTTTTCCACTGACTTGCCATGTTAGAAGAGGGGATGAGTTCCCGGGAGGTGGCTGGGGGCGGGGGGGGGGGGGGGGGGGGGGTTGGGGGGGGGAGGGATTACTCACTGATGTTAATGAATTAAAACCAATTAAAAGAAATTTTTATTAAAATCATTTAGGCTTGGGGCTCCTGGGTGGCTCAGTCAGTTAAGCGTCCGACTTCGGCTCAGGTCCTGATCTCACGGTCCGTGAGTTCGAGCTCAACGTGGGGCTCTGTGCTGACAGCTCGGAGCCTGGAGCCTGCTTCTGATTCTGTGTCTCCCTCTCTCTCTGCCCCTCCCCCGCTCATGCTCTGTCTCTGCTCTGTCTCTCAAAAATGAATAAACATTAAAAAAAAAATTTTTTTAATCATTTAGGCTCTACCATTTAGTGTTACTAACTCGAATTGCGAGTTACTGAGGATTATAGAGTCGAGCAAAAATGGAGTGTCAGAAGGATCGTGACGCCCCTAATGTTGAAATCTGATGTATCTCAGATAAAAAGAGAAATAGTGCTTAAATATTTTTTTAAAACCCGCACCTAACGGGGCGCCTGGGTGGCGCAGTCGGTTAAGCGTCCGACTTCAGCCAGGTCACGATCTCACGGTCCGTGAGTTCGAGCCCTGCGTCAGGCTCTGGGCTGATGGCTCAGAGCCTGGAGCCTGTTTCCGATTCTGTGTCTCCGTCTCTCTCTGCCCCTCCCCCGTTCATGCTCTGTCTCTCTCTGTCCCCCCCCAAAAAAAAAATAAACGTTCAAAACCCGCACCTAACATGATTTTCTGCCTTGTTTCTTTTAATAGTGCGCTAGTAAGTAAACATTGCTTGCCTAAAGGGATGGCATTTGCCATAACACTTTCAACTGCTCAAGAATAATTTTTATCCTGGGTTCCCCTTCCTTAAAAATATTTTTTTTCAATGGAAGCATGAATTCTATTCTCTTTCTGTTCCTTCTCCATGCAGGTTAGATAGTCCCTGCGAGGAGAGAAATGAAGGTTCTCTATGATCCTTCTAAATTTTAATGTTTTTATGTGTGTTTTAGTTTTTACCTTAAAAACAGATGAAAAACAGTAAGAGAGGAACCGCTGAGAAAAAAACATGCATGACGTCCTCCACAGTTGGACTCATCAGTCTCTACTGCTTTTAGTTCACCTCTGATTAAAGGGGAAAAGAGATGCCTCTGGGTTTACTTTTTTTTTTTTTTAATTTCCTTACAGATTTTGAGAGATGTTAATGAAACCCAAGCCTACAAATATATAATTACAAAAGGATTACTTAAACCGAGAAGTAGAGTCCGGGATAATGCAGTTAGCTGTGCTAATGCCATAGTGACCCTTTCCCTCAACAACCCTTAATTTGAACATGGACACACTCTTGAGATCTTTAGGAGTCCTTTATGTGGCTCTGTGTCCTTATTTGGGTGAAGCCTTCAGCGTCTGTATAAGAGTTATTATTGGTTCGCTGTGTCTGTTCAATTTCTGTGTCCTTTTAAAGGGACAACTTCTGTGTCCCTTTTAAGTAGTTCTGGGGCCTGGGATTCTAGGAAATAGATCTGTGAAGGCATCTATAGAAATGAGCCCAAAACGCACGGATAATGGATTTGAGTTCTGGTCTCAGTGTTGCTGATGGATGGACACGGCTTTATCCATAGCCTTTTACTTTCTCACCTTCAGGACCAGTCATCAGAACACTTTTGTGAGGGAATTAGTTGGGGTACGGGAATAGGGAGAGACTAACTGGCAGGTCAGGAACCGAACGTGATTCTTGATGTAATTAGCAGCCGACTGTGGTCAGTCAGTTAGGACTGAACAGCGTTGGGCACCGGGGAGCTGGTGACCAGTCCTCTCTGTGGTCAGACTCCCACTGAATAATTACACCAGAGTTGGTCCCACCACAACCAGTGAAGTCAAGCAACAAGCTAAAGAATAAACAAAAATCAGGTTTATCGTTTGGCCTGAACAACAACAACAGAAGGATGATATAGAAGGTTCAATCAGTTCAACAGCTGATGTCTATCTGGCCCATAAAAGGCAGCAGCCTTTTTGAAGGCACTGTGTAGGTTAGTAAGATGGGTCTTGCCTTTGATATGCTGAAAATCTGGCAGGTGAGACTAACAATTTAAAAAAAAGATACGACACTCCTACTCCTTTGGCTGGCATGTCAAGGAAGTTGATGAGTGGAGAGTAAAAGCAAGGAGCGTTGGAATTTCTGCACTAAAAGTACAATATCTTCTCTGAAGATCAGCTAAGTGAGGGCGCCTGGGTGGCTCAGTCAGTTAAGCGTCCGACTTAGGCTCAGGTCATGATCTCATGGTTCATGAGTTCGAGCCCTGCGTCAGGCTCTGTGCAGACAGCTCAGAGCCTGGAGCCTGCTTTGGATTCTGTGTCTCCTTCTCTCTCTGCCCTTCTCCTGCTCACACTCTGTCTGTCTGTCTCTCTCTCAAAAATAAATAAACATTAAAAAAAATTTTTTTAAGAACAAGCTAAATGCTGTTCTGTTGCAAGTATCTCACTGTGGTTCTGCCTTGACACCTTCAATAAATACACCAAGGCTAAATTCATCAGTTCCGTGATTCCAAATTTTTTTAAGAAATTAATGTTTTGCCTGGGATCTTTGTCACTGATGTTTTACATACATGTTCGTATTTACTGTGTCTGGTGATGGATCATATTCCTATCATTCTATATTCCTTTAAAAGGAAAATCTCTCAGAGACAGAGGGAGACACAGCATCCAAAGCAGGCTCCAGGGTCTGAGCTGTCAGCACAGAGCCTGACGCAGGGCTCGAAGTCATGAACCGTGAGATCATGACCTGAGCCAAAGTCGGATGCTTAACCGACTGAGCCACCCAGTCACCCCAAGCATGTAAACTTTTATGTTGAATATGATGTAGCTGGCAGTGAGAAACAATTTCATTACCCAGTTGTGAATTTGAGTGGCTTATTTTAAGAAATTAAGGAAATTTTAAGGATTTCCTGTGAATCGTTCTGAAAGATAACTTGATCCAATTAAATAAATCATAATTATCTAAAAAAATTGTAGTGAACTGAGTCACCAAACTACATATTTTATACATAGCTAGGAGTCTCTTTTGTTCATGTCGGTAAAAACCAAGGGACATGATACATTCCATTGCATATGTTGTTTTCATACCACAGTGCTTAAAACTGTTCTATACCCACAACATGTAAACAAGAGTAATATAGCGAAAGTTATACCTGTAAGTACAAGTAGAAAAGAAGAAAAGTTTTTTCAAATTGGACCTTGACGAAGCAAAAGTCAAACTGACTTAAAAGTAGTCATTTTGCCCTACTGCGTGACAGAATTTTATCAGAAATTGCAGAACATTTACATTTGGAGGGAGCACCCATTATGTTTCACTATTTAATGTATTCCCAAATCAGGTGCTCTACTTACATCTTGGTCACGCCCACCAGGGGACGGGGCCACTTTAATTTTTAGCAGATGATGAAAACCCCTGCCCCCACCCCAGTGCATCGTGCTGTGTATGTGATAAATTGGGTGGCCGGTGAGCATTTGTGACAACAAGTGGAATGTTGTCCAGCTTTCTGTTTAGGTCTTTATCATGCAAGTAAATATGTTTAGAAATAACTATTTCTTTAGGAATGGTTTTGAAGGTGAGAGGTTTGAATTGATAACTTAGATAAATTTGAAGGCATTTGAGTTCACCAAGAGATTCATCTTGTGAGCCTTAAAACACAATTCTTTCCATAGTTCACTTAAACTTGTTAAGGTATAACAATTCTTTTTATAAACATTGTTAGAGAAACTCAGTAGTTTCATAAGGCAAAGTGCAGATAAAGAAAAAGATTTAATTATAGTGGGAATGGGGGCACCTGGCTGGCTCAGTCGGTTGAGCGTCTGGCTTCAGCTCAGGTCATGATCTCGCAATCTGTGAGTTCGAGCCCCCGTCGGGCTCAGTGCTCACAGCTCAGAGCCTGGAGCCTGCTTCGGATTCTGTGTCTCCCTCTCTCTCTCTCTGCCTCTCCCCTGCTTGGGCTCTCTCTCTCTCTCTCAAAGAATAAATAAACATTAAAAAATAAAACTTACAGTGGAAATATATACAATTATGCAGTCTGGATATCTGCTCAAGTTTTCTTTGAGGATATTTTCATGTGGTCTTTCATTTTAATTGATTTATTTGACATGACTAGATTTATAATACCCTAAAATGATAAACCTAAGCATCCTCAGTTTTTGGTGTTAGCATATAAAGAATTTTCCTTTCTTGAAGCATTGAGTGATTTCCAGTTCTTAAAGATATTTAAATTAGTTGTTTTTGCAAACGTCCCATAGGCAAAGAGGAATGAAGGAAGGAAGAAATTGTAAATGGTTCTCAGAGCTTCTTTGGGGTAAAGGGTCTAATGCCAGGAACATATCCAGTTTGAGTTAGTACTGAGGGGTCTCTGGTTTTGTGAGTCGAGAGGATGTGTTTGAGACCAGCCCGGGTGAGGCGTGTGCCATGCTCACTGTGACTCATACTTAGGTGTGATGCCACGGGGCGTTCCACTTGGAAACAGGGGGCCAGTGGGGTTGTGTTATGCATAGGACCGTGAATGTCTTTGTGTGGGGCACAGTTGGGTTGGGAGTTTGGGTTTTTAATCATCTTTGGCTCTTTATATCAAATGAATGACAGAATTGAGCAGATCACCTTCTAGTCACAGTATAGACAAAAACCCTTACAAAAACAGAGGGAAAAATGACTCTTCACCTACTTTATTCAGGTAATTCAATTTTTGACATCATTTACACATGTAAATTTCCCTTGGAATTAGGACAGAATTTTTGAAATGCTTTTCAAGCTAAAATAACTCGCTGATCGAGTCACAACTTTTTATGTCAAGGGGGACTGGAATCCAGCAGGATCCTGCAGTCTGACTAGGCAACTGATGTGAAGATGATCGCACTTGAATAGAATAAATTGTTCAAATCGTGCGTTTCATTGTTACCACACCAAATTTGACTGTGTAACTTTCGTTATTGGAACGGTATCCTGATACACCAGAAATGATTGAAGTTTCTAAAACAAAGAAAATGTTCATGGGCGATGCAAGAATATTCATATTAATGCATAAGATGAAAAACAATCCCTGCTTGCTTAAAGAAGGGCTGTGTGGCACATGCTCGCTTTGTGATTCATCATCCGTAGTATTTACGCTCAGTCGCTTGGTGCGTTCTTGAGGAAATGCTGCCTTTGCTGCAGAACCCATAGGCAAAATGCATTTTGTGCATGTCTTTCATTACACGAGCATTATGATTTTTAAAGTCATGGGGCGCCTGGGTGGCTCAGTCAGTTAAGCGTCTGACTTGGACTCAGGTCGTGATCTCACCGTTCCTGAGTTCGAGTCCCGCGTCGGGCTTTGTGCTGACAGCTCAGAGCCTGGAGCCTGCTTGGGATCCTGTGTCTCCCCCTCTCTCTGACCCTCCCCCACTCACACTCTGTGTCTCTCTCTCTCAAAAATGAAAAAAGGTTTTTTTTTAAAGTCATGTATCATTTATAAGATCTATAATCACGAGTGGCTTTAAAAAAAGAAATCAAAGGTAATATTCGGCAGCTTATTAAACTACACTTTAAATTATTTATGAGCAAAAATCATAATGTTTAAAGAGAAAGCCATGCTTCTGCTATTCTGTTCCTTGTGTTTTTGTAAAGACCTGTGTAAAGAGCTCTAGGAAAGTGGTGCATGAAACTGAAAAGAGGACTGTCCATTCACAGTTATTATTATGGGTGCTTTTTGTTATCGATGGCTTTTAACTTCAAAATACCGAAAGCTCAAGGAGACATTTTGTTCGTTTATGGCTAGAATACATAATACATAATACATAATAATAGTAACAGCCTAGCGTTTAGTCACCTCGGATCTACACCGGGCGACTGGTTCTCATGGCTTTTCTCATTCACTTCTTCACCACAGTCCTGTGAGGTGGGCTGGGTGAGTACCCACTTACACGTCAGGTCACTGGAGTGTCACCCGGCTGGGACGTGAAAGAACTGGGGTTCGAGGCTCAGCCTTCCAGTGCTGGAGGAGAGGCTCTCACTCCACCCATGTCCAGGGTCACAGAGGCCCACGCCCCAAGGGAGACAGGCGGAAATGACCACTTTGTTTGGCACTTGCCACGTCTGTCCAGCTATTCCGGACCCCTGAAGACGCCGATGTACTCCCAGCTTGCGGCTAGCTAGAACGAGATGCCACCTGTGACATCAGATTGTGGCTTTTTTTTTTGTCCTTGTATAGGACAGAAGGCAAACCCTTGAGAAAACAATTTTTTTTTCTCTCCAGTGTTGCTATACGTACAATTC
This sequence comes from Lynx canadensis, assembly GCF_007474595.2. Taxonomy (NCBI): domain Eukaryota; kingdom Metazoa; phylum Chordata; class Mammalia; order Carnivora; family Felidae; genus Lynx; species Lynx canadensis. The sequence continues at coordinate 76,013,949 of NC_044304.2, forward strand.
CAGCTGCAGCTGGCGGGTAGTTCAAGGTGAACAGCCATAACGGGTGGGCCATTGTTGTGTGCCAGCAGTGGAGAGATAGGAGAAGGCCACGGATGTAGCTATGATAAAGAGTAAGTCGTGATTAAGCCCTGGTGACCTTAGTTAACATAGTCCCTCCAGGAGCAAATACCGTTCATCCAACTCCCGTGTCCTCCCACTTTCCCAGCTCTGTCCAGTAGAGCTGCCAGACTGAGTCCAGTGTGAAAGCACACCTTCTACCACTCGTGCTCCTCCTCCCCTCCATGCTGGGTTCTGACATGTGAGTGTCAGTGCTCGGCATGGAGGCGTACCATTCTGGCTAATGTTTAAACCCTGCCTTAATGAGATGCTTTTCTCTCTGACTTGTGCTAAATAACTTCAGGAACCTAGATTCAGCTTTCCTCTCTGCTTCGTTCATGAATCTTTTTTTTTTTTAAGTTCATTTATTTATTTTGAGAGACAGAGAGAGAGCAAGTGAACAGGAGAGGAGCAGAGAGAGAGAAGTCCAAGCGGGTTCTCACTGTCAGCACAGAGCCCGATGTGAGGCTCGATCTCACAAACCATGAGGTCATGACCTGAGCTGAAATCAAGAGTTCAAAGCTGAACCAACTGAGCCACCCAGGCGCCCCTCTTTTGTGAATCTCCTTACCATGACACCATCTCTGCCTTTTATAGTCTGAATTCTTAAGGCATATTTCTTAATTTTTTCCCCTGGCACAAACTGAAAAACAAATCAGATGAGACCATACGTGGTGTGTGGGTGCTGTGGTTCTTTGCCCCCAGTCCTGTGAGGACCCCACCTCCTCGTCTCTGTCTCCCATCAGTGCCTGTCTTCTCGGATATCATAAAGGATGTGACGCAGATGTGCTTTTACCGGGCCCAACAGGTTTTTTTGGTCAACTGTCTTTGGCCAAGGAAATGTTTTGCTCTTTTTTGTTTTTAATGTTTACTTATTTTTGAAAGAGAGAGAGCACGGGCCAAGGAGGGACAGAGAGAGGGGAGACAGAGGATCTGAAGCAGGCTCTGAGCTGTCAGCACAGAGCCTATGTGGGTCTCCAGCTGACAAACCATGAGATCATGACCTGAGCCCAAGTCAGACGCTCAGCCACCCAAACTGACTAAGCCACCCAGACGCCCCCGATTTGCTCTTTCTATACATTTCTAACTATTTTAATTCAAGAGGACATTTTTGTGCTTAATGGATTCTTCATAAATAGCTATTTGTTAGCTCTGCCTCCTGCACATTATTATTCTAGTTCATGAGTGTTGCCTCAGAGACCTACTCCCACAGAGCACAGGTTATCCGGGAGACATCAAGCAATGTGCTAGCAGAACACTTATTAAAACTGACTTGTATATATGCTAATTTGGATGTAAATTAAAAAAAAAAACTGACTTGTAGGAACCAGCAAATTTTATTCCTCTAGCTTATTTTCTTTTTTCATATCCTTTATATTTGTCTTTTTATTTAATGTATTGCTTTATGGGTTACTCAAGCGTGACCATAATTTTATTGTAAAGATTTAAATAAAGTGAAAATCCTCTTTCATTCTCCTACTTAATCCTACAAATACCTGCCCACTGAAACTCGGATTCAAGAAGAAAAGGCCCCACAGGCTTCAGTGTGTGTGTGTGTGTGTGTGTGTGTGTGTGTGTGTGTGTGTGTGAAGCACAGTGGTGGCCATGACTTGGGTTTGTACGTGTATCTGCAGTTAAGATGATCTTAGAGTGTTCTAGGAAGAGTTGAAGCCTCTTGTAGCCACTCTGGGCTTTAGATCCCTTCTTATGTGGATGGGAAGTCAGTAGAAGTTCTTTTCACTTACATAATTTTTGTTTAAGTCAACTTCTGGTGCACTAGTGTGTGTTTAGGTGAGCATACGCACGCACGCTCCTGCTGTGTCTGCCTGATCGTAAAGAGTGGGATTGTGAAATATTTGATTCTTTTCTTTTTGGAACATAGAGGTAAAAATTCAAAATCAATTTGGCTGTTCCCTCATCGACTGTCAAAGAAACATTTCCACTTTTTGCGTAGTTACACAATAGCCACCTGCCAGCAGGAAGTTCGGCCTTGACAATCACCACCTTTCTAAGACCATGTCTGTGCTGGCACTTGAGTATCTCGTTGCATGTTGCCCCTATTGGTTGTATTTAATTGGATGGAAAATGTAAAAGCAGATACTATTTACAACAAGGCTGGAAGTGACTGAGCATACTAAAAACAAGGACTCTTTAACTTCAATCAGATGCTCGATAGACTTACACCAGTTGGCTTGGGGTTCCGTTTTGGAGAAAAAGCACGCCATCCAAGACCAGGTGCAAACTGAAAGAAATGTATTGCCAAGGAGCGTGTCACGATGGACTTTCAAAATCTTTTTACCTGTCTCAGGGAAAGTCTCTATAGCATTTTGGTTTTTGGAAAGACTTCTGCAGAGTTGATGTCTGGACGTGTTTTCTGGAATGCATTAGAGCAGTAGAGCATACTGGCTAGTATGAGTTTATTCCCTATGCCCACCTCGAAGGATTAAAGAAGGTGTTGCCCTCAACACAGTGCCTAGCCGATAGTAAGAGTTTCAGAATGTTAGCTGTCGTTATCACTGCCTTCCTCTTCATCTTCGTCATCATGATTCTGGTGTGTGTATGGAGGGAGGGCACTGCCTATACTCCTGCCTTGGTTATATCTAGTTATGATACAACTCAAAACCCCTCTAGCCAATGAGGCACAAAGGGAGATTGCGAAAGGCTACTGGCGTTTGATTTATATTCCAGATCACGTATTTCCACTTCTCATTGTATTTCTTAAACACACATACACACATTCTTCACATTCTTCATACTTGATTTTTAGGCATTTCATTTTTCTCCCTCTACTTTGTGTGGAGAAAAATAAGGCAATGAGGTGCTATTTTGGCAACAGAGAGCTGACCCTGGGATATGTGTAGCCATGTTTGTTTCTGCATCCAGAGATCACATATGCCCAACCCAACCACGTTAAGTGCACTCAAATAAACTCAATCAGATCGAAAGCATGGTACAGGCATGCTTATGAATCAAAAGAAGAAAACCTTTTACTTTGATTATGGTCAAAAAAAATAATAATAAAGGCCTTTAAAAAAAGTTTCGTACCAATTTATTTAAACAAATCCTCACGGGCATGTCTGAATGGCCATTGATGCTGCACTTTGTCCCGTTTGATTGACACTTTTGAATAATACCAGAAATGCTAATTATTCTGTGTTTTTCTTAGGATATTTGCATACTGTGACTAGTTGAATAAGGGGCTTCACATTTATTGACTCAAACAGAATAGATGAAGACAAAGAGTATGTATACATGTGAATGAGTATTTTCTCTTTAAGCTGGTCATTTATTCCAGTAATGATTTCCCCGATCAAGATGCCTCTCAAAGGCTTTTAAACGGATTCTAAACAATAATGAATATTGAATATCGATCCTTTGAGGGTAAATCAGAGTTTTTCAGAAATTTCCAAAAATCTTTTAGAACCAACTCTTGTAAATGAGATGAATAACAAATCTAAGGAATGTTTTGGGTGCAAATTGAGATGTTCTATAAAATAATAAGGCTGGTTATCTTATGTAGACAGGTTTCTTGTGTGTTAAAGCTTTCCATTTTAAAAGAAGATTTATAAAACATTTTGGAAAATGGCAATATCACTGCAATGATATTTTAGCCTCCAAAAGTGGTTCCTTTGAAGAAAAAATACTCCATTAGATGTATACATTCTGTTCTGTTTAAAACTCGGTCTTCCATTCTTATTGTTGTACTTAATATACAATTTATCTATAGACGGTACTATTAAAAACTGGCTTGGGACTATGTTTCTATTGAGAATATGTAGTTAAAATAACTGTGAACACAATGTTTAGCAGGATTGGTTAGCATTTGATGGGATTAGCATTCAGATTTCGCTATTTGAATTTTTTTAATTCATGAAGATTTTTCAAAGTTTTTATATAACTCCTGCTTTATCATAACTGACAGATTGCAATATGGGGCCACGGTAAAATGTATAAAAGCTCATATACTATGGTAGTTTTTTGCTTCAAGAGACTACACCCGTTCTCATCTCCCCCTTAACCCATTCCCCCCGACACCGCTGATTTGTTTTCCAGCAATGGCAAGCCGACAGGTGGATATTGCGACTCAGGGCTGGTTCATTGGTCTGATGTGTGCCGTCGCTCTTCTCATCTTAATTTTGCTGATCGTTTGCTTCATCAGAAGAAACAAGGGTGGTAAATATCCAGGTAAGAGAGAAAGAGTAAAATTGCCTTATAGTGCTGCATCATTATCCTAAACTAAAATGAAATGATGAGAGTAAATATGTAGGTAGTAATAAGTATATTTTCCCAGAGCCATAAATTTGGATGTTCTGTCCAATTTTTGATCCCTTTTTTTTTTAAATGGGAGCCTAAACATAGTCAAGGCTCAGAAGGTGTTTGGTGGAATAAATTAAGCTGTTCTCTGAAGATATTAGTGATTCTGCTTCCGTAGGCTACACAAAAGTCATAGGTGCTAAAGTCGCACCTACAACCAACAGGCTGAAGGGGAAGGTTCATGGAAGTCTTCTGGAGGAAGGAATGCATGAACTGAGTCTTGATATCATGACGTGTAACATTGCTTTTCCTCTCCCGTTAATGTTTTGTTCAGTTTAGTGGTTCCAATGAATTTCTATTTACCTGGCCATTTCCCCGTCAGTGACAAGAAAACAAAACACCTGCAAAAGAATAAGATTTGCTAAAATGACTTGTAACCTTGACTATTGTAAATAAATAGATTAGTCCAATAGGGGAGAAATCACAGAAACCTAAAACTTATTCCTTCATCAGTAAGATGCATACAGGAAGTCAACTTTATAGGTTAACAAATGTTCATTCTATTAGGTTGTCTCAGAGAGACAAAAACAGCAAAGTATATGCGTGGCCACATAACACATCTGGCTGTATAACATCCCGCTGTGTGTAGAATCATTTTCCACCGCCACACATCTCAGAGAGTGCACTCTTTAAAATTTTCAATAGGGAAACGCAGAATCAATAGATAATATTGTCGCTTTGAAATGTTTTAGTTAAGGAAAAGGAAGATGCTCACGCTGATCCTGAAATCCAGCCTATGAAGGAAGACGATGGCACTTTTGGAGAATACAGGTGAGCACTGCTTCGCAGACTCCCTTCACCTTCCCTTCCCTGCACAGACTGTCTGCTCATACAGACCTCATCCGACGGGATTCGGCCAGGAACAGGTTCTGTGGCCTTTCATATTTTCCTCAAATATTAGTTTAGAAACACTTCCATGTCTAAATGTTTACGCATCCCTCACGATGAAAATATTCCCACTTTGCATCAAGAGATAAATTTCCATTTGGTCATAGGTTTGGCAATGAAGTGTCTTCCACTCTGCCATATTTTCCCAGAGGCATTGCTGCTGTACTGCTCAAACCAGGAAAAGCTGGTGTGTTAGGATAAGAGTTAAAACAACAATAAAGACCCTACAAGACCTGCATTCCACAGGATACGACACCTGTCATTTTCTAAGTAGTGCATTTATAAAATTGGTGTCACTCTTTCTACTCCTGGATTTGATGCTTGTTTTCCAAAATAAATGTCTATATACCCTGGCCACTAATCATAAAAGGATGATAAGGTTGTTTTAGAAGCTGTAAATTATTAAGAATATCATAGCCCTCTAGCCTGTGTGTTAACTCACACAACTCTGATAATACATTCTTGGCTTGGCTTCATTTTTAACATAGCCTGTGTGCTGAGTAATGAAAAAAGAGAGACAGGAAGAGAAACTCTTTAAAGATATTCTTGCCTAAGAGTTACTTGTCTTTTTAAAAAAGAGATAAAAGAGCTAATTGATTTTTTTAAGTTTAAAATAATGTTTAAAAACAGAAACTATGTATTTATTCATTTAAAAAATTGGGATTTGGGTGGCCCAAAAGAACACTTCTATTTATAAAATGCTTTTTTACACCTTGCTTTTTCCTTCTATGATGCTCTTGATTATAAAATATATATATTATATAAACATATTTATATATCATATAAAATATAATAACAATATAAATATAATAAATACAAAAATATACAAATTATATATTTTTTAAAATATGCACTGAGTCCAAACTGAGCCTTTTTTGGCAGAAGAAAAGGCTTTAAGGTAACAAAATATTTCACTATTATGATTGCCAGGTGACATTTATAGAAAATTGTGCTAATTTCCACCCATCTCTAGAGCTCATTTTTGGCATTTCCATGTCAATATCCCGAGGGGCTGAATAATGCCAAGCATACGAAAATAGGATAACTGATTGAGAAAAACCATGTCTTTTGGACAAATTTGGTTTCGTACCAGTTTCCATGCAGACACAAGTTTAGCCTTTGTGTCTCAGCATCTAAGCCTTCATACACTCTGATCTTCTCTTCAACAGAAATGATTATAATTTGTAAAGCTTCTCTGTCTAATGAGGGTTGTCTTGGTGTCACCAGTTGACCCTGGGACTCGGTCTGTGGAAACCTCACGGGCCACCTCTGCCCACTCCACATTACACGGTAGGGCAGCCGGCAGATGGCCATAGCCTAGGAAAGCCACGTCTGATCCTGGATGAGTTGCAATCCCGGCTGATTTCATTCACTCTACTACATGTTTTTCCTGTACAGCAGGTGAGGTGATGATTACTAGGGAACTTCTTTTTAGATAAAGTTGTTGTGGCTAGATTTCTACACAAGTTATGCACACCACTCCCTTATTTATTGTGATGAAGCGAAATCTTTATGGTAGCCTGAAACAACTCCGCATTTGCATGAATTGGAAATAAACCCTTGCACCTCATACATTTGTCACGTGGTGATGGATTCCTGTCATACATTATCACGCTTAAGTGAATCCGGCGATGTACTGCTCACCTGGTGGGTCTCAAATGTCAGCTCGTGGTTACACGGTCTGATGTCATGTGACTTTCTCAGGGCAACCATGCTGCTTACTCCAATAAGACGTGATTGAAATCGAGGTTGAATGAGAACCAGCTTGGAATCAAGAAATTGTTAGTTTCACTGTCCACTCAGCCATTACCTTTGATTCCTTTAGGTATGGAACTTAACTTGTCTGGGTCTCAGTGTCTTTCATCTGTAAAATGATACAGTTGTTCAAATATTAGATGATCACCGAAGGCTTCTAGTTCCATGATTTCTAACCTCCTCCACGAGATGTCTGCTCACAACTTTTAATATGATTTGGGGTTCCAGAGCGGTACATGGCAAGTATTTGGTGACTGGCCTCATTATCACTGTGTTTACATTCATTTTATTTTACATTTACATTTATCATATTTCTTTGTCATGGTGTTGGTGCACATGTGATATGTTTGTGAAGCGTTTTCACATGACTGTCTTTAGCTTATGCCTTGAGTTTCTCAGAAGAGAAAGACTTTTCTTTGGGCCTGTTGAGCACAAATCTGTTGGTTCGTGTGTGAAGACAAAAACATTTGTCACACATATAATTACGCTGATGTGGGAGATGCCAAGGGAAGGTTCTGACGGGTGTCTCAACTGAAAACACAATTTAGTCATTTTCTTTTTTACCAAGACTGAAAGTCCTTAAGGACAAGCCCACAAGTGAAATCACTTTCCCAAATACCCAACTGCCCTTTGCTACAGATACGGCTTTATCCTGTGACTTCCTGACACTACCTCAGAATTTTTTCCCTTTGGATTCTTTTCTACTTAAAAAAAAAAAAAAAAAAAAAGTCGTTTAGTTTTTTGGATGTTACAATTAATGAAACAGTTCCAACTATTTATTCCAACAGATGCCTTTTTGTTTTTTAATAATACATTTAAGTGTCATTCTCCTTCCTAAATCACCAGGGTCCCTTCTCTGTTTTGCACCTTCTGGAAGTTTTGAGCTTTGTATTATTTATTGATTCTTATTCTTTTTCGTTCTGAAAACAAATTAATACGCTGATCACACACCGACGCAGACAAAATTAGGGCTATTACCAAATGTAAATGAATTCCATTTATGATTTGCTCATTCTCCAGCGTGAGGCTGAAACAGCCTCGACATGGTGGGCTCTCAGCCAGAGGGTTTTTCATAGTGCAAACAGGGATGGAACTTCAATGGCCAAATTTGATTTTTTTTTCCCCATAAGCTGTAACCTTGTGCCCTAACTCCAACTCCCACCCCCAAGCAGTTACCCTCTGGTGGAAGCCTGCAGCTTGCTTTGTTTGTTTCTTTAATTATACAGACAGTAGGATCTGCATCCTTACTAGCATATAGAAAAATCAGAGAAACAATGCAACCAACCGTGTAAGTATTTTTTTTTTAATTGTCTAGATCCATTCCTTTAAAAACCAGAATGACCCTAGGTCATAAACCATATGGCCATGGTACTTGAACTCATAGCATAAATGGAGGCTGTCTGCACAGGGATCTTGCCATTCGAGTAAACATGATCCTGTTGCAGGCATGCTAACCCGTGCTCCTAAGACTTGAATGATACGAAGGTGTGTCATGTTTGATTTGCTATCTGCTTCCAGTGTATTCTGCTCACAAATGTAAACTGGTATGTGAACAGTATAAATCGTGACGGACTTTTAGAGGGAGTGTTTGGGTCGCGAAGGTCAATCTAATGGCAGTGTGATTTGGAGGATCGTGACCACAAGACAAACCGAATGATCACAAATATATCTGTTGTTGCTGAATTTTAACTCAATAGACATTCCTTGGGTCCCTCCTGTGTGCATAACCCTGAAGTATTATTGAAACAAAGGTCAACTCCTTCAAATTCATTCCTAGGGAAAGAGAGAGGAAGAAAATATATAATCTAGTGCTTTGTCTGACATCATGAAATTCATTAAGAAGGAATGAAAATTTCCCAATGTTAGAATTCTGGGAAATTTTCTAAAATGCCCACCTGTCTTTTATTGTTATTTTACAATGAATTCATTCATTCAACCAGTATTTATTGAGTGCCTACTGTATGCCGGGCTGTGGGGATAGTAAAAACAATAGAATGTTAACCTCCCTAGCTTATAGTCTAGCAAGGGACACGGGAAAGTAAAAGACCAATCTGAGCACTGTGGGAAAAGTTCTATGAAAGGGATATAACTCAGGTACCGGGGAGCAGGGGCGGGAAGCCAAGGCCAACTGGGTGGCATGGAAGGAGGGTAATGTGAGAAGCCTTCCCAGAGGAAGCGGTGTCAGAGATGAGTTTTGATGCTGTGATGTGACCCTTTCTTTCCACTGCTCAACCATCTTCATTCTTGGCCATGAGTATCAAAAATATATTCTGTAGCTACATGTGCTATGTTATGGCTATTTTATGACATATTTTGAAATTTGTTTAATCTTTGATGTCCTAGGCTAAGAGTTCACTAACATCTGATGCCTCCTGTCCTTAACATCTCTCATAAAACGTGGTTGAATATTTTTAAGCTTTGACTACTGTGTAGCTAAATAAGTATATGGCTTTTAAATCATCCCCCGTAACCTCCAATTCCTCTCATTTGGGACAATTCCCTTGACATCATGTCAAAAACAGTTTGTTTACTATTTCATTATAAAATTCATCTTTGAGGGGCACCTGGCTGGCTCAGTCAGGAGAGCATGCGACTCTAGATCTCAGGGTTGTGAGTTCAAGCCCCATGTTGGGCGTGGAGGCTACTTAAAATTTAAAAACTTTTTTAAAATTCATCTTTGAGTTGAAAAGCAGCAAGTACTAACACAGTGCTTCAACACGGACTTGTACCTGAGTTGTATCCCTTTCACAGAACTTTTCACAGTCATCACATCTGGAAACTTCTGAGCTGTGTGTGTTACACAAGGTATTTCTTAGAAAGAAAAAAAAAATCTCTCTGAGGTGGGGGCCTGGAATGGAGAGAGGAGATGTGATGGCAGATAGATGAGTACTTATATTTTGGGGGCATAAATCACGTGCCAGTACTGTTCTGGTGCCTCGTACAATTTTTTCCATTTAGCCATATTCTAATTGAAGTATGACATTACATCCCACCACTTTTTTTTCCAGCTTATTTGAGAAAGAGAGCACTTGAGCAGGTGAGAGGCAGAGGGAGAGAGGGAGAGAGAATCCCAAGCAGGCTCCACACTGTCAGCACAGAGCCCTGTGTGGGGCCTGAACTCACGAACTGTGAGATCATGACCTGAGCCAAAACCAAGAGTTGGACCCTCAACCGACTGAGCCGTCCACGTGCCCCCATCACACCACTTTTTAAAAACCAGTCTTAGGAAGATGTTGAGCTGCCTTTGAACCTCTTTTCCTAGAAAGACTCTGTTTGTGGATAGAGTACTTCTCTCCCTTCCTTCTCTTCTTTCAAGCACAGCCCATGTTGCTATAGATTTTCTCTCATCCACTATGATCATTAAGTTGCAATGGATGCTTCTAGGGAGCTCCTTCTTGGCTCGCCATTATTCATAACTGATAGGGACTGTTTGTGTAACAATCCAAATGAATCAGCAGGAAGATATTACAATTAATAAAAAGAGTTTAGTGATGTTGCCTGACACAAAATTAGGGTGAAGTCGATTGTATTTCTGTATACCAGCGAACAGTTGGAAAGTAGGATCTGAAAAATGATCTCAGCTATGATAGCATAAAAATATGTAGGAATAAAGCCAGCAAAAAGATCTCCCAACTATTTCAGGGCCCTGTGTTACAGTCCACTGACTGATTTGTCTGTCCCTGCACCAAAACTGCACTATCTTAGTACTATAACTTTTAATAAGCCTTGATATCTGATAAATCAAGTCCCCCAACTTTGTTATTCTTCTTCAAGAATTTTTTAGGTATTCCTGGCCTTTTCATTTATACACTTGCAGCTGAGAGTCAGCTTGCCAAGCAAGATCCACAGAGAAACCTGCTGGGTTTTTATTGGCAGTAAATTGAATCTAAAGACCAATATAAAGAGGGTTAACGTATGTAACGATACTTTGAGTCTTCTTGTCCACCATTATGGTAAATCCCTCCATTTATTTAGCTCTTCTTTAATAACAATAAAACTTTCATTTTCTTCATAGGGAACTTAAAACATTTTTGTTGGATTTGTTCTTATATACTTCATATTTGTGTGATATAACTGGAATCGTTCTTTTAAATTTCATTTTCCAATTATTTGCAAGCATGGGAATAAAACGGACTTTTATGCTGGTATTGTATTAAGCAACATTACCAAACTCTCTTTTTATTCTAATGGCCGCCTCCATATTCTTTTGGATGTTTTACATACATGTAACCATACCAGTTATGAGTAATGACAGTTTTCTTTCTTCGTAATAGTATACCTTCCATTTCTTTTTCTCCGCACATCGCTTAGTACTTTCAATGTCGTTTTGGTTAAAAGTGACAATAGTACGCATCCCTACTATTTTGATACCAAACAGAAATTGTCAACACTCACCATCAAAGATGGTGAAACTAAGTGTCTTGCAAATACCCAGGACATTCAAGATACTTGCTCTTCCTAGAGTATCGACATTTTTATTGTGAATGGGTGTTGAATTTTACCAAACACCTCTTCCTGAATCTACTGAAATGATCATAATATATTGTTCTTCTGCGAAAATGGAAAACTATATGAATTGAAGTTTTAATGCTGAAACAAACTTCCATTCCCTGGAATAAACCCAACTTGGTCATGATATGGTATCCTTCTGGTAGATTCCCGAATTCCATTTGCTCTTGATGTCTTTGGGATTTTCACATCTCTGTTCCTGTATGAGATTAGCCTGTAATTTCACTTTCCCCAAGTGTTCTTGTAGGTTTTAGGTATCAGGTTATACCAGATTCGTAAAATCATTAAAGGAGTGGTTCCTCTGATCTAGCAAACTTAACATGTCCAAAACAGAACCACTGATCTTCCGTCCCAAACACGCTGTACTCCCCAATAAGGGTAATTCTATCCTTTCTGTTACTCAAACTGAAAATCCTGGTGTCCTCTTTTTCTCTCTTATTCCATATCCAATCCATCAGAAATCCTTTTGGTGCTACTTGCAAAATATGTCCAGTATCTAGCCACTTTCTGCTGCCTCGGTGTTCCGCTCTTGTCCAGGCTCACTCCTGTGTTTTTGCCCTAGTCGCCTCGGCCCCCTTGAGCAGGGGTCGGCAAACGTTTTCTGTAAAGACCCCACTCGTAAATATTTCAGACCTTACAGGCCACAGGGTCGAAGCTGCAACTCTACATGTCTGCTGTGGGGAGTGCAGAAGCAGCCACACACAATACAGAGGAAATGGCGTGACCCAATTTTGCTGTAGGTTACCAAGGCCCACCCTCCAGGCTAGGCTGTTCCCAACACTGATGACTGTAATCCTTTCAAACCCTAAGTCAGCTCTTGTCACTCATGTGTTGAAAACCTCCCAATCGCTTTCCATCTCACTCAGAGCTAAAGACAGAAGCCTTCCAGTGTCCCCTGGAGGGCCCAGATCTAGCCCTGCCACCTTCTACTTTAGCTCTTCTCTCTCTGTCTCTCTCTGTCTCTCTCTGTCTCTCTCTCTCTCTCTCCCCTTCGGTACCAGCCACACAAGCTCCTCCCGGTTCCCAGAGTGCATCAGGCTTGCTGCCACCTCAGGGCATTTGCACTGCTTGCTACTCCTGCCAGAATGGCTCTCCCTCCACCTATCCACCTGCCTACCTCAACTCTTTTAAGCCTTTGGTCGGCTGTCACTTCTAATGAGGACTTCCCTGGATACCCTATTTAGCATCAACCTCTACACCCTCCCCTGACACCTTTCATCCTCTTTCCTCAGTTCCGTGTTTTCCATAGCACTAATCACCTTCTGACACACTATGTAACCAATATTTCAATACGTTATTTTCCATGTTTTCCCCTAGTAGAAGTAAGCTTAATGAATTCAGGGCTTTAGTCTGTTTTGTTTGCTGCTATATCCCCAAGGACTAGAACATTACCAGTGTAGGCACTCAATAAATATTTATTAGATATATGAGTGGTTGAATGGGTGGAGAGGTGGCTGGATCAAAGAAATACCGTAGTGCGATCCTTGGAACACTAGCTCTCTGAAGTAGAGCTTGGAATCCGGGTGACAAAGACCTGCTTATTATTGAACACTCCAGTGGACTTAAGTGCCTCACCAAGTCATGAGCAATGTTTCACAGGAAGTCTTCAGACAAAGCCTAGAGGTTAATGACTACAGATGTGCACGTTATTACTCGCAGTAGATCGGAGACGAGCTGCTCTCTCCCCTGAAGTGCCCCAAACACGGGCCACCCCAAGGTCCTGTGATACCTCCCCGGTTGTTGATTAGCAGTGCGGATAATACTGTTGGTTCAGTGTGTGACAAGAACTTGTGTCTTGTTGCAACTGCTAATTTTCAATAGCAGACACCAGTGCCCTGTTAAGCAAGTATAAGTTTCCAGTCTTGAGATCTGCTTCTTGGAGAAAGACTGAAAACCCCGGTAGGCATTATTGGCCAAACCGCCAGAATATTTGTGCCTCTTGAGATGTTTGTATCTTGCCTAGAAAAAAAGCCACTGTCAGAGACGGAGTGGGCGGTAAAGCCGTGGCACAGATTTTTGGGTGGCACAAAAATTGCTGGGTGAAATGCTACAGCTGAGGCAGCCTCTTTCTGACCTGAAGCCTCTTCATTTTTACTAATATTGCTTATGTCTCCTCTTTGGCCTTGCATTTTTGCTCCTGGAAAGGAAACAAAATGCTCTCATTGCCTTCTTTCTTTTTCTTTCTTTCTTTTTTTTTTTTTCAAACCCAGTGTTCCCTATTAAAGAGTAAGTCACTGTGTGTACCTAATTACACGACCGGATGGGCAGGTGTTCGAAAACCTATTCTCCAACTTCCAGATGTTGTGCTTAGGGATTTAACAGAGACGTAAGAAAAAAAAAATCGGGTTCTATAATGTGTTTTAAATTATGAGCCTTAGATCCCCATCCAACACAGATAGGCTACATAATACACCGGGAGAAGAGTAGACTGAGATAAAATGAGCACAGCAAATGTTTGCTTTGACATTTTTTGAATCACTCATACTCCTTAGGAATATATTGACCTGCCAGTAATAGTACAAATGTAATGCTTTGAAGTGAAATTGTGTCAGTCTCCAAATTAATCAACCTTTACCTATTAACTAAAATTCTTACAGAAAAAAAAAAATACTGTTTACTATCAGTATAAGGATTTTGCTTTTCTTCTTAGGCTATTTTCACTTGTTTCTTCTGCATCCTTTTAACGGAATGTATAGGTCTCTTGAAAGGTAAGGTTAAAGTTTACAAGTCTGGCCTGCACTCGATAACAAAATGATTCAAAAAGCAGGACTTTGCTTCCCCGTGCTCAGAAAAAAAAAAAACAAACGAAAAAACCCTCATATTTCACACTTAACCAAAATCATGCTCCATTCATCTCCAAGGAATTCAGAGATCTCACACAGTTTAACCTACTAACTACTCTACTTGCCATAAGCTTTCGCCTTCTTTGAATTCAAAATAGGGATGATTTTCAACTTTTCTCCATTCTCCCTTTGTTAATGCTTGTGACTGTTTCTGAACTGCTTCCAAATCAGGAGCGAGAATGTATCATTGACATTGACATTCGCAGCGAGAAGCCATCCGCCTCCTGAAGGCTTCGTGATTAAACCATTGCTGCACCTGATTTTCATCCCAACCACATCCCAGTCATTGGAGTCAAGCTGACGATTAGACTTGACTTGAGAAGCTCAGGACTCCGCGCGCTTTGTCATAACCTGCATGCATGACCCGTAAGAACAAAGCACTTCGCCTCAATGCCAATCCTGATGAAGATGTTTTCTCTGTCTTCCAGTGACGCAGAAGACCACAAGCCTTTGAAAAAGGGCAGTCGAACACCTTCAGACAGGACGGTGAAGAAAGAAGATAGCGACGATAGCCTAGTTGACTACGGAGAGGGGGTGAACGGCCAGTTCAATGAGGACGGCTCCTTTATTGGACAATACAGTGGTAAGAAGGAGAAAGAACCCGCCGAAGGAAACGAAAGCTCAGAGGCACCTTCTCCTGTCAATGCCATGAATTCCTTTGTTTAACCCGCAAGCCCTTTGCCAATATCCCATTTCTCTAGAATGTTCATCCTAAGCACTTGTTTGTCTGCCTTCTCATACTATGAACTCAGGGGCAGACAGTGCGTGTTCTGCCGTGTGTTAATATTATGAGAACAGCTAAAACAAGAACGCAACTCCGTCAGATGATTTGTTAATGTGAACTGCAGTGCAAAGTGCATCCTTTGTCACTCAAAATAGGCATCCTTGGTTTCCGCAGAACTGACCAAAATAACACAGCCTCATCAACGGATCGTGTTACTTCCTCTTCAGGACACAGTTCAATATGATGCATGAAATAATGCTACACACTTAAAGGAACACCTGTGTATGTTATTAAAACATAGTTGGAGACTCGGTCTATCCTATCGTCGGCCGAACCCAGAAATATGAATTCCGTTTTCATTGTCAAGAGTGTAACTGTAGTATTCTCTAGAACTTCAATGTCTTTGTGGACATTGTTGTGACATTGGTGACTCTGTGTCTAGCTGTCTAGTCTTTTTGGGAGACTGTTAGCAACAGGATGTACAGTATATACTTGCTAAATGAGTTAATTGTGACAGTCGCATTTGCTGATGCTTTACTGAGACTCTGTTACCGGCCTTCGCTCCTGTTACTTCCTAGCCTTCTTAACCCTCCGGGTGTTACAGCAGTACAGTGTTCTACTTTTTACATTCATCTCCGCGTTCAGTTGTTTTTAGGCATAAGCAATGTGTATTGCAATGCATTTTGGCACTTAGGCCAGGCTGAAAGAATCAAAAACGAATCACTCCACTTAAGTTTCAAAAACGACTCCAGAAAGCACAGGGCAAGAGACACGTACAGTGCCTTCAGACAACAAGCATTCCGTAACATGCTGCCTTCTTTCTCCGCCGGGACGGTCGCCTCGGAGTCCCAGCTTACTGTCAGTGTCCAAAAGTAACTTTTCCAAAGCAGAGACCATGAAAACCGCAATGCTGAAAGAAAGGAGAGGTGAAAATGAGATGAATAAGACAGTTTATTTTAAGGAGCATTTCCCCGTCTGTACAGACAGAAAAAGCTTTAGCACCAACTGGAGCACATGACGATTCAGCGGTCTTTTATGGTTTCTGTTAAAGTCAGTTCGGTCAGAAGGCTGTCAGTTGGGTAGAGAATTTTTGTAAAACATAAGCTATCCCCACACCAGAAGCATAGGACAGTATGCCAACAGGAATGTTATTCTCCGGGCCTTTACGTAGGGGGCAACTTTTGAAACTCTCTGCAGCATTAAACAACGTGTATGCAAATTGCTAGGACACATTTCCGAATCTCAGAAATCTGACACGCGCTAACGAGGCCAACAGTCAAAGGGATTCCACCCGCAGTTTCAGACATCAACATACCCATTGTACCGTATCCATAAACGAGATCTCTCAAATGGTTTACCTCCAAATATGAAGTCCTCTAACAACCTATGGTTGAAGGAATGCTCCGTTTCATTTGCCAATAAATTGGTTTCTCATAACTTGCATCAAGTTTAATTTTAAGTGAAGCTTTTTATATGTAGATATTTTGTTGAATTTGTAAATATACCTAAAGTGTAGATGCTATATGCATAGAGGTGTTACAGACAAATAAACCTGCAACCCATGTTGATGTTGTACTGTATAAGAAGTTAGCTAATTAATACAGTGCATGGGATTGGAAAGCATTTACTTAAATATCTTGTGGGTTTTTATTTTCCCTTTTTGCTGTGAAACTGAAATAGTGATCTATGCTACATATTGACAGCAAGTTTCTAGAAATCTTCAGAGCTTTGCCTGTGGGGCTCAGTAGGCCTATTTCCGGCACCTTTGCTGTTTATAGGTAAAGCACAATTTGAAGTAATCCCAGGTAAAGATGGTCCTACATAATCCCAAGCCTCCATGTTTGCTTCTCACAGACCAGCCGTTCTAATGGAAATACAGAAAGACGAACCAGGCTTGCCTTGGCATCAGAGAGCACAAAGACAAAAGTTACTTTACATTTGCCGATGTCTGGGAGGGGGAGGGAGGCATTACAAGTACAGTTTTTACTCTCCCATCATGGTAGGCGCGAAATTTATCTGTGCATGAAGGGGTCACTTCTGTAATAGGGCAACGGATTTTGTATTAAAGATTAAATGTGGTTTTAAAAGTCCCTCTCTCTTTTGTAATCAGTCATGTTCTTCGTGGAGTGTGAATGTGCAGGTAGCGGTCTGTGTAACGGTACAGGCAGATGTGACTGGATTTCCATCAAAAAAAACACAACAATCACTATTAAACAGTCTTGATCTCTTTGTGATCTGTAACTTTTTCAACCATGTATTTCCTAATGTTTTAAAAGGGCACAGATTTTTATTTTTACTTTTGAAAGGCCGTTATAGGCACAGAAAATGAAACACAAAACCAAACACGGTATAAAACGGAGCTAATAAAATAGGGGCGTGCCGAACAGAATTTGAATGGAAAGCGGGTGGAGAGTCTGAGAACTCGGGTGCTGCTTCCTCTCCTGAGGCCCGACTCCACGGGCCAGGTTCCACGGGCCAGGTTCCCTGGTGCTGGCCGTCAGCCTGTCTTCCGCGTGCCTGGACCTCCACCATCCTCATGGGCCACTTGGGTTCCTTCACCTCTCCCTCTTGGTGAGGTGGTCTGTGCATTTACAAGTCGTACGGGTATGTCATCTACTCCCTTCTCTCCAGCCCCCGCTGTTCTCCTTGTCTCCAACCTGCCCAGCTCAGCAAATAGCCAAGGCCCGGTTTGTTCCTCTGTTCCACCGCCTGTCCTTATTCACCTGTCCCTGGTCCCGCCTTTCCAGACACGAGCCTGCTGGCACAGAGCCGCCCCTCCCTATAGTCACTCTTGGATAACAACACATTATACAAGTGGGCTGTAAAATGCTATATAGATCTTAGCATTTCTAAGAGCGTTCCCTCTGAACACCAGATCGGGACCTCCCGTCCACACTGTGGGCCAGATTTCCAGTCCACACCTGCAGGCCACATCACCAGTCACAGCTGTGTAGCAAGGAGGGGCTGGCCTGTGAAAGCCTGACCACAAAAGTGGTCCCTTGATGCCTTCCTGTTCCGACACTTTATAATGGCCCTGATTTACTTTTACTTTTTATTTTTATGTTTTTATTGTGTTTATTTTGAGAGAGGAAGAGAGAGAGAATGTAAGGGGGCAGAGAGAGAGAGAGAGAGAGAGAGAGAACCCCAAGCAGTCTCCACACCATCAGCACACAGGCCAGTGTGGGGCTTGAACCCAAGAACCTCGAGACAATGACCTGAGCCAAGATCAAGAGTCAAGAGTCAGATGCTCAACTAACTGGGCCACCCAGGTGCCCCCTGACTTACTTTCAATGCCTGTTTCTGGAAATGCCTTGTGGAGGCAAGGGAGAGAAATGCAAACTAAGAAGTCGCATCCAAACTAAGCAGATTTCTCCCTGTCACGAGATCGTTCTACAAATGACCACCAGAGGGCCCCCTTGCTTTATTCAGTGCAAAAGAAACTGCTGGAAAATGAAGCCTCTGGAGATACAGCACAAGCCATGATGCCTGCCGCAGCCGGAAAACATGAGATTTGCAATGTTCTCCGAGGAGCTCACAACTTCCAGGAAGTTAGTCTGTGTCGCTGTGAGTCTTATTAATCTTCTTCCTCTTATCGTTTGCAGCCGTGGCTGGGTGGCCGATCAGCAGGGGGGAGGAAGAGGAGGAGCGTGCCCCCTGGCTCCCATGAGGCACCCCATCACTGCCACATGCTGGTGGGGGTGAGGACGGGGGCGTGTTCTAAAAATGGTTTCCCCTGTTCCCCGAGAGTGTGCCATTTTGTCTGCCATGAATGGATGGATATGTTCTGATTGGATTGCACAAAAGATATAGTTTAAGGATAGTTTTTATTTCTCACTTTAAAAAAAAAAAAAAGGCAGAAGAGGGAGAGAATACTACCAGAGTATTTATAGCAAATAAACAGTTCTCAGGTTGAGATAGAAAGAGACCAGGATTGACACATTCCAACTCTGCCATCAACTGTGACCACGCATAAGTAAACAACCCCCTCCCCACCATCTCCCACCTCTCGAGGCCTCGGTTTCTCCAACTTTAAAATGACAGAAAGCAGATGATTTCCAGTATCCTTTTCTGTTTGAATCCTGTGGCTCCCAATTAACCTCTCCTCCCCGCGCCTCCCCCCCAAAAAATTTTAGCACCTACTACTGCCAGATATTTTGCTAAGTAGGGAAGGTACAAGACGAGCAAAACCGGAATTTGGTTCCTGCCCTCACAGCGCCTGGAGTCTGGTGTGAGAAGACAGACACTGATCAAATAACCACCCAAATGAATGTGTAATTCCAAATCAAGAGGAGCGCCCTGAAGAGAAAGCACAAGTTCCATGAGAGCAAGCGATGGAGGGGCTGACTGGTGGGGAGCAGTTGGGAAGTCTCCCCTAAGGCATGGGAGCTGGGCACTGGAAGAATCAAGGAGGAGAAGTCAGGACACATTGCTGTAAAAGAAAGACCAGCGTTGCCTGGAATGCATGCAGGACCCAGGCCAAGCTGGGTCCTGAGGACCACGGGACAGGTTTTTGTATTTATTCCAGGAGCGGTGGAAGGCGTGGAGTAATTGAAGGGGTTGAAGTAAAGGGTCGTATGATTAGATTGTAGTGGGGGAGGAGGCCTAATTCATGAGATGCAGTGTGAGGAATGGGCTGGAGGCTGAGAGCCAGAAATTGATAAGCCACTGGGACGCTTCGCAGTAGTGTAGACATCAGGTTGCGGACTTGGATCCAGGATCATCCCACTGGAGATGGAAAGAAGTGGGTGGGTCCTAAAGCTATTTAGGAAGAAAATTGATGGGGGACACCCGGATGGCTCCATTGGTTAAGCATCTGACTTCAGTTCAGGTCACGACCTTGTGGTTCGTGAGTTTGAGTCCTGCATCAGGCTGTCTGCTGTCATCACAGAGCCCACTTCAGATCCTTTGTGCCCCCTCTCTCTACTCCTCCCCAGTTCATGCTCTCTCTCTCAAAAATAAACATTTTTTCAAAGGGAAGAAAATTGATGGGAGCAAGAGATTCGATGTGCGAGGTTGAGGAAAGGGGAGGTGTCAGAGATTGCCCTTTAATTTCTGACTTGTCTAACCAGACGTGAAGTTCACTGAGGTGGGAACATCAGGAAAGAACCAGGCTTGGAGCTAGGTCAGGAGTTCAAGTTAATAAATGTGTTTGAAACACCTCGGAAATATCCAAGTGGAAAGGACTAGAAGAAATTGGATGTATGGGCTTAAGGCTTAAAAGAAGCTTCTAAGATGAGGAATAGTAATCGAAGCCATGAGGCAGGGGAGGAGATTGCCTAGAGAGGGAATATATGCGAGAAGGCTGAGGATTGCACCCGACAAAGAAACTCCCAGATGTAAGGGACAGGAGGAGGCAGATGGGCCTCTAAAGCAGACCAGTGAGCAGGAGCCAGAAAAGCTGGGAAGAAATGAGAGGGTGTCATCTTGGACCCAGTGAGAGAGACCATTTCAAGAACAGTGTCACATAATGCTGAAAAATCAAGCGATCATGAGGATTGGGAAACACTTTTCGGATTTGAAGGCACGGGGGTCATCTGAGCCATTAGTAAATGCTGTCGGGTAGTCTCTGTCAGGTCATCTGTTGGGTAGTCAGGTTGAGGTGGGGAGTGAGTGGAAGGGGAGGAAACAGACACAGAGATCTGCCATTACCCACGTGGACAGTCCACTTGTCCCTGGGCTCAGTCCCTTGGCATCTCTACCTGCATAATCACATAATCTACGCACCCCACTCCCGCCCACAACGTCTCCCCAAACCCAGTGTCCCTCTCCTTTCAGTCTCTCAGTTTATTCTTTTTCTATTTCTTTTCCAGCATGGATTTTAAGGCCCATTCTTTTTGAAACACCCCTGCTTTACCCCAAAGCTCTTTGCCCTTCTGTCTTTTCTAAATACATGTGGAGGTGCCATGTTTCTCCAGATCAAGTCTGCTGCCTGCTTTTTCCTGCCCGCCCCCAGGGGCTGAGAAATAGAATAGACGTTAGTGTCCTTGTCATGACAGAAGGTTCTTCAGTGGTCACGCTCTCCATCCTGCCCCGTAGACCTAATTTTTCTCAGGTGAACTTCTATTCTCACATTCAGCGAGGACCATTTCAAATCTTTTCCACTCTCCCCACCCAGCCTCACACATCACTCTGTGAGACATAAGCCCACCGACCCAATCGAAGGAGAGACACAGAGACTCAGAGCACAGTGAAGCGAGCCTTTAATCAACGTTCTTGCAAGAGTGGGTGTGTGATGGACAGGCACACTCAGGGCAGTCACAGCAGACAATTTATTTCCTAGCGTGCAACTCCCTCCCCTGATTCCTCATTGGCTGAGTACGACAGAGGTTACAGCCTTACCCAGATGCCGCCTATGACCATGTAAGGCAACGAGTAGTCTGATTGGAACAAACGTACGTTCCCTGAGGTGACAGAGAGACTTTCAGTCCCTCTTCCCTTTGTTGTTTGACGCAGGCTCACCGCAAAGCCCGCGAGCATAACAGAGGGGAAGAAGCAGGAAGTGAAGTGTCTACGGGTTTGGGACTCCATTGTGGGGGGAGCAGCTTTTGTTTTGTATTTCTGAAAATGAATCCTCTCTCCTCTCACAACTGTCTGCAAGGTGACCTCCCATCACAATTCATTGAGAAAAGAAAACAAGCAGAGATGGGAATACCCTCATCTTCCTGCCAGCAAATGCTCCCTTCCTGCCTCAATGCTCTCCTGTCCTCTATCTCCTATTAAAATAGAGGAAGCATCCTTCCCTGCCTCCTAAGACCAGGCTTCTACCTGGGTCTGCGAACCTCCCCCCCTTCCCTGCTCTTTTCTCTTCTCCTGCTCACCTGGACCCTCTGTTGTGACTTCAACACATTCCAAGTCTCTCCCATCTAGAACAAACAGACTTCGACACCCTTGATTCCCCACCATACACCACCTTCTGCTGCCATCTACTCTCCTCCATGGCCAAAAGGCTGAAAAAGTTGAAATAACACCAGTTGGAGGATTATAGAAGCGACTATTTGCCAGAGAGCGCATCCTTTGTTGTTCGAGAGCCATCGAACTTCCCCCGTCTCGCTCAGTTTGTCCTGCGGACGGTCTTTCTTCAGCTGCAACTATTCAACTATTATCTCAGTGAATGACTCAATCTTTTTTTGTTTTCTCTCTCTCTCTCTCTTTTTTAATCAGAGGGACTGGGCCTGCACATTGGAATCCCCTTAGGGAGCTTTCAAGTCCCACTGCCCTCCCGCCCAGCCACCCCTCTTTTCTCTGTTGTCATTGAGATGTAGCCTCAATGACAGCAAGATTTTTTTAACCTCCCCAGATGATTCTAATGTAGAGCCAAGACCGAAAGCAGTGTGAGGAAACAATGTGTTGCCACCTCTTTGTATATGCACTTAAGGTACTTAATGAACAGTATTTCGAATACATTGCTACACACAGGTTGATCTCAAATTCTCTCGTATTCCTCTCGTTAAAAAAAAAAAAAAATCTAAGGAAAATGGACGCCATATTTGCTGGTGGGAATACAAAATGGTACGGCCACATTGGAAAAGTTTTGGCAGTTTCTTAAAACGTTAAATACAAATTTATCATATGACCCAAAATGCCACTCATAGGTAGATATCAAAAGAAACGAACAAATGTGTCCACACTGAGACCTGTACATGAACATTCACAGAAGCATTAATCAGCATAGCCAAAAAGTAACCCAAATGTCCGTGAAGTGATGAATAAACAAAATGTGGTCTATCCATATAGTTGAATGGTACATCCATACAATTAAATGAAATACTATTTGGTATTTTTTAAGCACTAATAATACATGCTACAACACGGAGGACCCTTCATCATGTTATGCTAAATTAAAGAACTTGATCACAAAAGGCTTCATGCTGCATGATTCCATTTACTTGAAATGTCCAGAAAGGCAAACCGATAAAGACAGAAAGCAGACCAATGGTTGTCTGGTACTGGGAATGGGAGCAAGGATTAACTATGGATTAGCAGGAAGGATCTTACAGGAATAACGGAAATGTTCTAAAACTGGATGGTGTTGATGGTTGCACGACTTGGGAAATCTATTCAAACTCATGAAATCGTATGCTTAAAACCAGTGCATTTGTGGTGTGTAAGGTATACCTCAATAAAGCTGTTCAGGTTAACCATCTCTAGGCTTGTATGTATCTGAGAAGTGATCATGACTGTGTATAAATAAGGCTTATGGTGAGTACAGCACCACATCACAGGCCGCTTCACCCCTCTGGCCTCCTGTGTCCTCAAGACCAATGGTTCTCCAAGTGTGTTCCCTGGAACAGCAGCATCAGCCTGTCTGGTTTGAAATGTGAATTCTTGGCCCACCCCAGATCTACGGAATCAGAAACTCCTGGGAGTAGAGACCGACACCTGTGCTTCGTTTAGCACGTGCCCTTAGCTTAGATCATTTAGCCAGATTCTGATGAACTAACGTGTGAGAAACACGGCACTCAGTTTGCACGCTGGCCTCTCTCCTCTCCCACCTGTAGGCATGGAAGTGATTATCTGTTGAGATCAAGAGAAAAAACTAGGCTCTTTTAATAATAGCAAAGATGCCTGGGTGGCTCAGTTGGTTAAGCTTCCAACTTCGGTTCGCGTCATGATCTCATGGCTCACGAGTTCGAGCCCCGCGTCGGGCTCTGTGCTGACAGCTCAGAGCCAGGAGCCTGCCTCAGATTCTGTGTCTCCCTCTCTCTCTGCCCCTCCCCCACTCATTCCCTCTCTCTCTGTCTCTCAAAAATAAATAAAACATAAAAAAATTTTTATAAATAATAATAGCAAAAATGCTTGATATAACCCAAATGTCTGCCAACAGGTAAATGAATAAATACATTTTGGTGTATATACTAATATTCATACCAATGAAATATTAATCCACAATAAAAAGGAGTAAACCACTGATGCAGGTAACTCACTCCACTGAGTGGAAGAAGCCAAATGAAAAACGTTTCGTTTATGGGAAACACTGAAGCAGGCAAAACTAATCTATAATGACAGGAAACCCACTGGCAATTGCCTGGGGCTGGGGTCAGGTGGGGATTTACAACAAAGGGGCCGAGGGAACTTTCAGGGCTGATGGAAACGGTCTATATTTTCATTGTGGTGGTGTTTACAGGGGTGCGTTCATTGGTCAGGACTCAAAGGTATATACTTACAATTGGCTATGTTTTATTGTGTATAAGTTCTATCTCAATTAAGTTGGTTTTAAAAAGGGGGAAAAATGTAAAAGGAACTGGGCCCGAGTCCTTTCTTGATTCTCTCTTTCTCTCTGGACACCTTGCCCGAAGGGGAGTGGAGCGTGCAGGGGGACATCTGGCTCTGCACCTGTCTCCACGTGGCAAATGCAGGGAACCCGGCCCCCAGACAGCTTTCTGGAGAAGGGCTGCTGGATGCCATCTCTCTCCCGCCCCACCAGTCGTGGGGTTAATGGCCGCCTGTCAGGCATCCGAGTATGTAGTCAGTTCCAGAACACATCCAGATGTCCATGGGGGGCAGCCCCCAAAACCTGGGAGACAGTCCCTTCTAACTTCTGTCTCTGGTGGGCAAGGCCACTTTGGGGGCTTTTCGGAAACCCTGGCTTGTTGGAGTCCCCAGCTTGGCACTTGCTGCCATCCCTCTTCTGTCTCTCTTATTTTTCTCTCCGGGACTTTTCATCTTCCTTAATCCCTCCTGATATCTCTCTTTGCTCTCCAGGGCTTAAACAGCATCCTGTTTTCTAACTTCCCCATGCAAATGGGACCTAATTGACATCGCAGGATTAACCCGTGAATTTAAATCCTGAGCTGTTTTATACCCTGTAACTTCCCCTCCCCCAGTGCACCCCATCTGGTCAATGCTACCAGCTCCAGGCAGATAGATTGTTTTTCCTCCCCCACTCCAACAAAACTAAGCCAAGTCTCTGGGGTTTTTTCCAAAATATATGTTGAATACATCCACATATATTTATTCACAGTCCCAACCATGTTGCTTGCCCCTTGTTAGAAGATGAAGACAAGTTAGGGGGTACAAACTTTATTTACCACTTCGTGCAGCAGTCTCCTTTTGGAGGACTGCAAAGTGGGGTAGGAGGCAAGAAGCTTTTATGGGACAACAAGTAAAGAACAAGGAAGAGACAAAGAAAAAACATCTCATCAGTGGGGGCCACCTAGTCAACCTTACTGGGGGTGAGAAGGCCCAGAGTTGACTTTGCTTTGGCGACTGACTCGTTGGATATACTGTTTCTGGTCAAGTGCAACATTTCCTGGGACACAGAAGTTATCTACCTAAGTTCTGGCTTGTTGACGTGGCCCCTGGGGCAGGAGAGTCACCATGTTGGTCCTAGAAGCTTATTTCAACACTCTTTTGCCCTCCTGCAAGCCAAACTCCACACAACCAGGCAGGATTGGCAAACTTTCTTTCAAGATGGCAAATATTTGAAGCTTTGCAGGCTACATGGTCTCTATTGCAACCACTCACTTCTGCTGCTGTAAAAGAAAAGCATCCACCAATTTAAGATCTAAGATGTGTAAGATTCTTAAACAAATGGTTGTGACTGTGTTCCAATAAAACTTTATTTCCAATAACTGGTGCGTTTTGTGCTGATCTCAGCCTACCCAAGGTGATGCTATCAGCTAGAAGTGCCAGGGGCAAGAGATAATCCATTTCGGGGAACTGAAATTAATCACCTGAAAGTAATTTAAGGAGTGTCTCTTTAAGAAGAAAGTAATTGCCTGAAAGTTTTTTAAGGAATGTGTCATCATGATGCTCAGTGGGGCCAGCTGCCAGGGGGTGGGAACCTGGGTGGAAGTTCCAAACAATATTATGTTGGAGAGCCTACTGTTGATTCTCCCAAGAGGCACCCCGGTCAGAGCCAATAATGTCTGGTGATCCAAGGGAACAAGAATAAACTTAGTAAGGAAAGAGATGATCTGTTTTGAAGAGGAGTTCCAGGTGGGGGGTGCCAAAAGGAGTCCTGTGTAAGTATCCCTAATTGTGATGCTGTGTCTGGAAGCCCAGCGGAAAGGGGTGGTAGTTAATGAAATCAATCTGCCAGTAGGAGTGTGTGTGTGTGTGTGTGTCTCCTGGGGAAAATCCCCCTCTGGATCGCCTCCACTGTTTGGTTTGGGAGCAGAGAATGCACTTGTTTGTCATAACCTTTGCTGCCAGACTGGGGAGTCCCCTCACTTGAGCCCAAGATGTTGAGGTATGAATTCCCTGATGACTCGGGGTTGCGTGGGCCCATTCTCCACGTTGATGGGAAGGGTCGGTACCCTGAGGAGCCTGGAACGGGCAGAGGGTAGAGGGAGGGAGTCTGCAATGTTGAAAATGGTACCTAACGTAAAGCAGTTAGTGTGTGTGGAAGCTGGAGTAGCAGTGGTAGGGACTCTGCTAATTACGTCCCTGTCTGGTCACCCCAGATCTGCGGTCTTGTATGAGGAACCTGTCCCCTAGCCATTGGCCCAACCAACCCATAAGGAATCTGTGAAAATGTGAAGCAATGAAAGCCCCTCTATTATAGCCTCCTTAAGGGCTTATAAGTTCTGCCAGATGGGCTGAGCTGGGAGTGCCCTTCTCCCCTGGAGAGATGCCTGAGGCCGGGCATAATGCCCTAGCTCTCCACCCAGCTGCATAGAGTACAATGGTGGTGGTGTTGTTGGTGAAGAACACCAATTCTTGCCCACCTCAGACCATTGGTCCCAAGGGCCTCCCCAAGTAGACAAAGGAGGAGGAAGCTGGGGTCACTGCTATCACTTCCTCAACCTCTCGTGCAAGGGGCTGAGCATGGGGGAAGCCACATTTTCCTATAATTTGGAAAGGCCTTTGACATTAGGTTTAGCCCTCTCTGAAGGTACCATTTCTATTTTACCAAAGAGGCATCTCTAACCCTGTTTATTACAGGAATTATAGGAATTATAACAGTAGGGGCCAGTTAGGGCCTTGGTTTCAATGAGAACCCAATAGGGTACCAAAAGCTGGTGCCCAAGGGGAATGTTTTGGGCTGGGGTTAGGTGCTTAGTCCAAAACACCATAGGAAGCCAGGTGGACTCCTGTTTGGTCCAGAGACCCCAGGAGGCATGGTCAGGTGAGGCCAAGAACTCAAGTCAGAATGAAGGGAGAACAGGGGAATTAAGCAGAGGGAGGTGGGGGGGGAGGGGCTTCCAAAGTGCCCCAGTGGAAGATGGCTGACTTGGATGGGCTTGCACATGTAGGGCAAACAATAAGCGAAACATGAAGGATGTGTTGCCTCCAGAACATGAGAAGACCAAGTATGGGTTGTACCTGAGTGTAGTGGATGGTATAATGGTGAATAATTGATGTTTGACCATTGGGGGAATTTCTCAGCCCTTGGAGGACCAGAAACTTGGCTGGTGAGGTGGGGCTTTGGATCTTGTGAGGGGCGGTCATCCAGCCGCATTGGTGGAGATGGTCTGTGAAGGTGTGCAAATATGGTCGGACCACTTCTTCCAAGGGACCCCCCCCCCCCAGCATAATGTCATCAGTGTAATGCCAAAAGCCATACTTTCCAATTGTAAGGTATTTAAATCCTGGTGGCAGAGGTTATAGGCAATGCAGGGTTGTCTAAATATCCCATTGGGAGCTGCATGTTTGCTGAGCCCCTTCCAAAGTGAAAGCAGCTGAGCCTGGATTCCTCCACGGCAAGAGCAGAGCAGAACATATTAGCTAGGTCAATGACCTCAAAGTACTCTCCTTGGGTTCATTGTATGTCCTCCATCAATTCCATAATATTAGGAATTGGAGCCACAATCAGGGGAACCTGAGCCTTTAAGTTTCAATAGTCAATAGTGAGGCACCATCACCAGTGGCTGGCTTAAGTATCTGCCAAATGGGGTATTTGATGACTCCTGTCTCCAACATATCATTAACGACAGACATTCGGTGCCTGTTTAAGTGAGTACCGGGGAGGGTTTTCCATCCTGACCTGAGGAGGAAGAGTCAACAGTGTCTGTTTGGTGAGTCCCACCAGGAAGGCCAAGAACTTGGGCTTGTTCCATGTGTAATGATGTCACATCAGTGCATCCATGCCTACACTAGGGTAAGAAAGAGCCAGGGGCCACCACCAGAAGAAGTGGTTTGAGATGAGTGGACCTAATAGTTACATCTAAATGGATTATACACCTTTGATTGTCTTACTGGCGATGCCCTGTAGGTAGAAGGGCTTCCCTTTGGGGAATTTTGAGGGATTGCCCTGAATGACAGTGACTTGGGCCCTGGTGTCTGAAAGGGCCAAAAAGAATGGTGCATTTTTATTGCCCCAGTGGACCACCAGAGTGGTATAAGGGTGATTGTCGCAGGATGTGAGACAAACCCAAGCCAGTTTCCTTGGGTAGGGCTTAGGTGACTTCCCCACTGGGGAAGGGGACAGAGGGAGTAGTGCGGACAGGCTGGGGGTGGGTCCAGGGGGCTGTGTAGCAAGAGGACAGAAGGGACAGTGGCTGGGAGAATGCTGGTTTTAGGACCTAGAGTTTAGAGACTAGCTATGCAGAGACGAAGTGGCCAGGATCCCTAAGCTTTCATAATTCCCCATTGTGGTTGGTCTGTGCATTCCCATAAGGGCAAAAACTAGGTTGGGAGAGAGTAGGGAACTCTTTCCATTGACGAAGACCCCCCTGGGGTGGGGGTGGGCCTGGAGTGGGCATGGAGTGCCTGGAGTGGGCATGGAGTGGGAGTCTGAAGTGTCTGGGTGTGCGGGTGGGGATCTCTTCCATGTCTAGCAACCATGTCCACACCTTCCAGTGCCTTTTGGATGGTTTCTAACATCCCAATAAAATGTAGTAGCATTGCCCTATAACTGGGAGGTATAGAAAGAATTCTCTGGACTTGGGGTCAGATGGAACCTCTCCAGGGTTGGAAATGAAGAGGAGGTCATTTGGGTCACTGGTCATGGAAACCACAGACCCATCGGAGCACGCCAATTTTTCATTGGAGATAGATCTCATCTAATGTATTCCACTGAATATGAGCCTTAGCAGGGGTCACAGAGATTGTAGGATGTGCACAGTCCCAGGCAATAAATACCCAGATAAGGAAAAGGAGGGCCCGGGTATGAGGGTATGAATATCGGAGGCTCTAGCAGACTTTGCCTTCCCTTCCCTCTCCTCCTTCTCCTCACTGGGACCCTCAATATCCTTTGGTGTCAGGGACCACCTCCTGAGGTAGGTTTCTTGGTTCTGGCCCACTCAGGGGAAAGTCGAGGGGTCTAGGATCTTTGATATCTTGGAGGAGAAAGAGCATATCACCTGGGTGGATCTTTGAGAAGTTTCTGGATTTTAGGGTCTTTAGAGATCCTGGCCAGTTAACCAGTAACACTTCTGGGTCTGGTCTAAAAACCCAAGGTAGACAACCAGCTCCCTACTCTCCTTCCTACTGCACAAAATCTTTAAGAAAGGTGTGAATTTCAGTTAAGGTATAGTTTTCAATCTCTGTTTCTATTTCTTGATTTTCTCCTGTTTAATTTTATGTGTTACTGGAAAAATATATGGATGATGTCACTGTGAGCCCTCCTCATAGGCAGCTTCTTCCCTTGCCAGGTTGTCCCAAGAGACCTCTCTGAGCCTGGGGTCTGCCTCGACTAGCATGATATGCACAGGGTCTTTGGGAGAAGCCCCTGGGCTTCTGGAGCTTAATGCCAGAGCCGTGGCATCTTGGTACACATGCAATGTGTAATTGCCCAGGGAGCCTTATGGGGTTTGCCATTTAGCAAGGAGCTGGTGTATCCCTCATAGTTCTCAGAAGACACTGGAACCAGATGCTTAGGACACTTTCATTTGCCCATTCATGTTTTAGCAATATCATGCCAAGGATTGACTGCAAGATCCCATCAGGTCAGGGTCAAGAGGCACAGCAGGAAGTTCAGCGGTGACAGCAGGAAGTTGAGGGATTTTTGGCCTCCGTATTTTCCCTCTGGTGGTGTCGCTGGCTTCCTGTTGCAAGGCTATTTCGCTCTTCTGGGGTAGGGCACATAGTCCAGGCACGACCCACGGATCTAGTAGTCTCCGACAGAGGTCTCCCAGCCGCCTCACCTGTGGGAAAATCCTCCCCTGGGCCTTTAGCCCAGAGCCTGTCTTTGTGTGGTGACAATAGCCTTGTGATCCAGGCCACCCTTCTTAGCCCTCCTCAAGGAACTAAGGACCCCCACATACAAAATGGTCAGTTAGGGCCTTTGTAATTAGTGGTCTAATCATCATGCTAGATCATGTGACCTTGATCCTGTGGCTCCAAACTATTAGGACAGCAGCGATATTTCTGCAACGGATACAGCTGGCGACACACAACAGAGTCAATGTGCCGAAGCACATAGCAGCATAACAGACCTCCAGAAAGCAGAGTTTCCTTCCCAGAGTTCCCCACCTGGGTTAGCCAGTTAGCTTGGCAGTTGCAGCTAAGGAGCACTTCCCTTAGTTCCTTGCAAGGGTAGTTACGCATTCCTGCTGACCACGCCTATTGTCTTGGGTCAGTCTCGGCCAATCCATAGTGATGCTCTGGCTAGAAACGCCTGGGACGCTCGCCTGGGCATATGATGAGCCCCTACAGGCATTTCCACCAGAGCCAATCTTGTGGATGGACTGGCCCTTGCGGTTTTTATTAGGACCGCAAGATGCGTCTCCACAACAGCCATCATGGAACTTTGGAAAGACCAGGCTTATCGCTCACAAGTCCTGGAGAGTACACAGCTTATCCAGGGCCACACAGGGAGATCAAGGGGGGAGAGAGAGAGCATAGACCTGGGGTTTTGCTTTTCCTGGGGCTGAGGTTGGCGTACCTAGGGTTTCAAGGGGTCACTACTGGTAAATTGAAAACCTAAAAATAGGAATGAAATCTCAAGAAAGGAAAAGCAAGTGGCCAGATGGTCTGGTATCTAAACCAGCCAGAGCTCTCTAAGAAAGCAACTTCACGGGCACGAGGGCTGGCTCTCTATCTGGCACTGTGTTTACTTGGGATGGATGTCTTTGGAGTGGAGATCCCAGCGATGGATTGAAAACTTCATGTCTGGCATTTGCGTTACAATCAAAAAGCCAGTCGTCAGGTGCTTACACCACAGGGTGACTGGCCCCAATTTGCTAACTTCTGTACGCCTTTAAAAGATGATCCAAATTTCCTGCCATAGCCCCTCCCTCCTTCCCTTCCCCTGTGCTCCGGCCACACTGGCCCCCTGTCTTTTCCTCCGCCTACCTTTTCTCTGGGCCTTCCTGCCCCAGAGCCTTTGTATTTGCTGTTCCCTTTGTCTGGAAGCTCTTCCTCCAGATCTCTGGACGTTTTGCTCTCATTCTGTGAGCTGCAGCAGAAAAGAGTGCCTTCTCTCCATTCTACACTGGTAAATGCTAATGCCACATCTCTGATGCACGAACCACCACTTGTTTTGTGTTTTTAATAGCATGACCGCACTCCAAAATCATGCGTGTATTGATTAAGTTACTTGCTGAGTGTCTGCAGTCCCCAGATAGAGTCCTAGGAGGGCAGAGACTCCTGTATCCTCTCATTCATTCACAAATACTTACTCAGTGCCTAGGGTGTAGCAGATGATGCTCTAGGCTCAAAGTGGATAATAAACATTGAGTGAATTGAGGAAAGAATGTGTGACTGCTACCATTTCCAGAGTCTTCCTGGAGGCCTCACGGGGGTAGGCATGCGGCCATCTACCCACACACTTCAGCATTTCCAAAGCAATGCCTTTATGTCGCCATCACCCTGATGATGGACATCCGAGCTCTCTGTTGACTTTGGAACATGTGCCTGCATCTGACCGCCAGAGCCCCTTGTGAAGATACATGACCACCACGCAGACTGGGACTTTCATATTCCCACTCGGGCTCGGGAAGCCCCAGGAGGCCATGAGCGCCTGCTCGACTCTGGCCATGCGAGGACTGGAAAGTCTCTGGCCGTGGGAACACTGGTCCTCTGCTAACCTGGGAACTTCTCTCTTCCAGATGATTACGATTTTCCTTCCTCCTCCTCCCAGACAGCAGAGCTCGTGGCTTCGGGTACTGCTTTGCACTCTGTGGTGTCACTGATGAAAGCGACAAACCTCCTTCCCCGGATCACCAGGGCAAACCTAGATGTCCCTCCCGTGGCGGCATCACTCACTCCTCACCACACCTGATTGTGGCTTTCCCTTCGGCCCCATTCTTCTCTGGCTAAAAGAAAAAAAAAAAAGGTAATAATCCCCTAAATGTAAAGATGTAGTTTTATAGACTATCACTGGATACTTTGTACAAGGAA
This sequence comes from Lynx canadensis, assembly GCF_007474595.2. Lineage (NCBI taxonomy): Eukaryota > Metazoa > Chordata > Mammalia > Carnivora > Felidae > Lynx > Lynx canadensis. The sequence continues at coordinate 76,046,304 of NC_044304.2, forward strand.
AGAGGCATGGGGCCACTTTTCACAGGAACGTGGTGATCCCATGTATTTTCAGAATAAGGCACTGCAGCCTTATTGAGGATAAGTGAGGATACAGAGATATCAAAATAATCGATGCTGGGGACACCCGGATGGCTCAGTAGGTTAAGCTTCCATCTTTGGCTCAGGTTGTGATCTCATGGTCCATGGGTTTGAGCTGTCCCCTCTCTCTCTCCCCCTTCCCTACTCGTGCCCCCCCTCATAAATTAAAAAATAAAAAATAACAATAATGCAAATCAAAGTAGCAGCAGCTAGCATCTTGATGCTTTCAGTGGACACCTGCCTAGGGAGGAGGGACGGGGGTTGGGGGGTGATATGGGCTGAGAGTATGGGGTCTTCAGCTGGGACGGGATGTAGGGTTTGAGGTCTCTCTCACGGCTTCCTCATCTGCATGTCTCTGTAAACACACAAGGGCTGAATCCTGTCACTGAGGTTACCTTAGCAGTCCCATTTTATTTGCGATGAGCCACGGGATGGGGATGCTCATGGGGCAGGTGCATCCAGGCACCAGTGAGAAGACCCCACTCATCCCCAGAGCTGCGGGGAAATGCCAAAGCAGGAGGGGGGCTACCGCAGCCTCTGCTTTCCTTTCTGGCCATGTCCAGAAATGGAGAAGTGGGGCAGGAAGCGGTGTTATGGGTCTGAACACAATTGAAAATGCCCAGTGCAAAATCAGAAATAAAAGAAAATGCTTGACCTGTTATGGACTGAATTATGTCTCCCCCAAATTCTGATGCTGAAGCCCAACCCCCAATACGATTGTTTTTGGAGGCAGACGTTTAGAGAGGTAATTAAGATTAAACGTGGTCATGAGGGTGGTGCCCTGATCCACTAGGATTGGTGCCCTTACTAGAAGAAACAGACGGCAGAGAGCTTCCTTCCCACCTCCACCCCATGTGAGGACACAGAGAGAAGGGGGGAAGCCAGGAAGAAGGATCCCACCAGGAACCAATCTGACTGGCCCCTTGATCTGGGACTTCCAGAGCTGTGAGGAAATAAATTTCTGTTGTTTAAGCCACCCAGTCTGTGCCATTTTCCCATGGCAGACTGAGCTAAGAGATAACCCTTCGCAAATTACTTCATATTCTTTCACACTTTGCCACCCAAACACAAACGATCTTTGTGGTGGTTTCCTACTCTATACGCGTTTTCAGCATTTAATCCTCTTGAGTTAGTAAGAATGTGTTGGGTTAAAATGAGGACAGAGAAGAAAAGAACTAACCCACCTTCAGTGCCTATTAAATGCCAGGTACTCTACGCAGCAAGACATATACATCACTCCCACTTAATGTTTACCTTGGTCCTGTGAGGCAGCACTGCTTTTCTTTCCAGAGATCTCTCAGCTGGAGGAGAGATCTAGCGTGTGAACTCAAGTATGGCTGACTCCAAAATACAAGCTCCTCCCCCCCTCCTTAAATTTTTTTCTCCTTGCACCTAAACTACATAAAATAAAATTCCAATGTTTAAAGTAGGAGGAGAATAGGGCTAGGGACGGAGGTGTGTCCAGTTGTAAACGACCAGTGTTTAAAAATGAAGAGAAATCCTGTTTTTAAAGGTCAATCCAAAGGCTCTAAGAGAGAGAGAGAGAGTCCCAGTTGCCTGGGTACCTGGGTGTGGGGCTGTCCACCCAGGTGTGGACCCACATCTCCCTCCTTTCAGGTCTGAGCATAGAGGGCACACTTCAGGACGGCCAGTTCTGAAGAAGAATCCAGCTCTCCTGGTTGTGAGGCTGCCTAATGCTCTGGAAAACAGAACCACAGCTTCCTTGACTTGCCCCACACTTGTAAGTGCTCCATAGAGTCCCTTAAACAGTGTTGGAACTCAGAGGTTGTCAGTGGCATGTCATGATTATTATTTGCCATGGAGATGGGAAGGACACAATAGGAAATGAATATGAACTTCCTGCCTAACTGCTTACCAGCTCCACTCTGGAGACCAAGTTCACAGGCAGACACCGGCTTTGGGATCTCAGCCCTCTACTTTGCTCAGCCAAGCTTAATCTTACCTCTATCTTAAGTGAGCAAGAGGAGGAAGAAAGGGCACATTGGGAGGTCTGGATTTGCTGTTCTGCATCTAGTTACTCTGCATAAGAATGGATCCTGCCCTCAAGCAATTTTTGTATCGGTGGGAGCATGGCCAGTGTCCAGTGAGACAATGTCCAGTGGATAGACAGACAGAGACAGAAACAGACTTCACTGTGGGCTGAAGCAGAGGAGTTCCAGAAGAGGACCTTGAAAGATGAATGGAATTTGGAAAGGATGAGGATGGGAAGAGGAAGGGGTAGTCAGAACGCTGGCCCCCAAAGATGCCCACGTCCTAATCCCTGGAACTATGTTATGTTACGTGGTCAGGAGGACTTGGCAAATGTGATTAAGTTGAGGATCTTGAGATGGGGAGATAATCTTGGATTTTCGAGTGGGCCAAATATAATCACAGCATCCCTTGTGGAGAAACGGGAACTCTCTTTCACTGTTGGTGAGAATGCAAATTGGTGCAGCCACTCTGGAAAACAGTGTGGAGGTTCCTCAAAAAATTAAAAATAGACCTACCCTATGACCCAGCAATAGCACTGCTAGGAATTTACCCAAGGGATACAGGAGTGCTGATGCATAGGGGCCCTTGTACCCCAATGTTTATAGCAGCACTCTCAACAATAGCCAAATTATGGAAAGAGCCTAAATGTCCATCCACTGATGAATGGATAAAGAAATTGTGGTTTATATACACAATGGAGTACTACGTGGCAATGAGAAAGAACAAAATATGGCCCTTTGTAGCAACATGGATGGAACTGGAGAGTGTGATGCTAAGTGAAATAAGCCATACAGAGAAAGACAGATACCATATGGTTTCACTCTTATGTGGATCTTGAGAAACTTAACAGAAACCCATGGGGGAGGGGAAGGAACAAAAAAAAGGTTAGAGTGGAAGAGAGCCAAAGCATAAGAGACTCTTAAAAACTGAGAACAAACTGAGGGTTGATGGGGGGTGGGAGGGAGGGGAGGGTGGGTGATGGGTATTGAGGAGGGCACCTTTTAGGATGAGCACTGGGTGTTGTATGGAAACCAGTTTGACAATAAACTTCATATATTGAAAAAAAATTAAAAAAAATAATCACAGCATCCTTGCAGGAGGGAGGCAGGAGGGTCAGATGAGGAGTAGATGTGCCAACAGAAGCAAGAGATTTGAGTGAAATGAGCAAGGGGGCACAAAATGTGGGTAGCCTCTCAATGCTGAAAATGACAAGGACATGGAGTCTCCAGAGTCTCCAGAAGGCGCCTGGCTGGCTAAATACTTGGACATTAGCCTGACGACTCTGACCCTGAACTTCCGAACTCCTAACTGTAAGATGATCCATTTGTGTTCTTTTAAGCCACCAAATTTATGGTAATTTGCTATGGCAGCGATAGGAAACAAATATAGGGGGCCATTCAACTTGGAAAAATAGTCAGATTGACAAACCCGAAAGGCAGTGATGTGTGAGTGATGATAAAACCCCGCTCCCAATACTGGGGTTACAGAGAAGGATGAAGTAAGATAGATGCTAAGGTGTGTGAGTTTGCCAAGGCACTGAGTACCACCAACCGAGCAGCTTACACAACAGAAATTTATCGTCTCATGGCTCTAGGAACTAGAAGTCCAAGGTCAAGGTATTGGCAGGCCCAAGCTTTTTTCCGAATGTGTTCCGGGCCTCTCTCCCGGCTTCTCATGGGCCCTTGGCTTGCTGCAACATAACTCCGGTCTTCATGAGGTGTTCCCCCTGGGTGCACCCCTCTGTATGTCCCAATCTCTCCTTTTTATAAGGACACCAGTCACACTGTTTCAGGGCCCCACCCTGAATTTAAGCCTCGCCAACGCCAACACCTCCTAAAGCTTCCACCACATTCTAGCCGGATGACACTTAACGAAAGGAATGCAAGGGAGTCCCTGCCTTCAAGGACTTGACATGTGCACCTTGGCTTATAGTACCTTGAAGTGGCATCAAACTCCACATGGTCTCAGGTTTGAGACTAGAGAGTTCCTAGGTCATCCAAGTGATGACAAATCTTGTGCCAGGACAAGGTGAACAATCATGCTGGAAGACAGAAAGGGAATCGAGATTCGGGGAAGGGTGCCAACCAGCGCTGGGGGCCCTTGCCGCGGTGCAACGCTTAGCCCCTTCCAAGAGCTTGGAGTTTTCTGCCAATGTTGTTCCAAACCATATGGTCATTCCTTCTGCCGTTTACTGACTTCACTCTGAACTGATTATTGAACATGACCCCTTGGCTCTTATCGCCAACAGTGCCTTCTGAAAGTGGAAATTCAGAGCACTCGGGAAGAGCTGCCGTAAAAAGACAGAATTGGACTCCAGGGAGTGTTGAGCTCAAACACACTGAGTGATACAGGATGCCATGGGCGTGAGGGAGAAGTTTCTCGCTGTGGCCAGGACAGAGCAGGAAAAATAACCAAAGAATCAGCGCAGATGGGAAAACAAGTAGGAGAGGCTTCGAGAGCCACGGATAAGCAGGTAAGTGGAAAATGAGAAAGGGACGCATTTGCCCTGAGAAAGGGACTCAGCCTGCCTGCCCTGCCCCACTTGGGATGTGAAGCAAGGCTGGCCAGTCGTCCAAAGCTTCTTGAGCCTGTGATCTCACGGGGCTCGTTCCGCCTTCATGGAGTGCCGTCACCCGTGTGAGGCCACAGCCAGCTTGCCTTCATTACTTCTACTACCCCCACTGCTCCCTTGCTTTATCATTTCTTATCAGGGGAATTAAATAAGTCATGATTTCTGTCATTTTATTTTATTTTATTTTATTTTATTTTATTTTATTTTATTTTATTTTATTTTATTTTATTTTTTATTTTTGAGAGAGAGGGAGCATGAGCAGAGGAGAGGGGCAGAGGGAAAGAGAGAGAATCCCAAGCAGGCTCCATGCAGTAAGCATAGAGCCCAACATGGGGCTCCTTCTCATGAACCGTGAGATCATGACCTGAGCTGAAATCAAGAGTTGGACACTCAACCAACCAAGCCACCCAGGCACTCCTGTCATTTTATTTTAAAAATAGATTAGTTCTTATTGCTTTAGCACCCCCCCCCCCGCGCCCTCCAAATAAAAAATAAAATAGGAGCGCTTGGGTAGCCCAGTCAGTTAAGTGCCTGACTCGTAAGCTCAGCTCAGGTCATGATCTCAGAGTTTGTGAGTTCGAGCCCCACATCGGGCTCTGCACCGATGGTGCGGAAACTGCTTGGGATTCTGTCTCTCCCTTTCTCTGCCCCTCCCCAGCTTGTGTTCTCTCTCTCTGTCATTCTCTCTCTCTCAAAATAAATAAATAAACTTAAAAAAATTCAAATAGGTTGATAGCCAATGGTTAAATACTTACAAGGCCACGTGGTTGACAGGTGCTTGCTCAGAGGACAAGAGAAGCCTTCATTCCACAGATGTGGAGTGCCCATCATGTGCCAGGCACTGTCTTGGGCACTGGGCATGCAAGGACGAACAAGACACAGTCCATGTCCTCAAGCAATGTACAGCCTGGTGTGAAGGCATGGGGGGTGGGGGGGCATCCATAATCACAACTGCTTCATAGACAAAGTGCAGCATAGACAAATGTTCCACGCACCCTGTGGGGAAAGCCAGTCCAGACTGGAGAGTGAGGAGTGTCCTGGAGGAGGTGCTGAGACCTGAGTGGAATTAAATAGATCATGGGTGTCTTCATCCGTTCGGGCCGCGATCACAAAATACCAGAGACTGGGTGACTTATAAACAACAGATTAATTTTTCACACATCTGCGGGTTGGAAGTCTGAGATCAGGGCACCCGCACGGTCAGCTTCTGGTGAACACCGTCTTCCCGATTGCAAACTGCCAGGTTTCTGTGTCTACATGCGTTGGAAGGGGCCAGGGATCTCTGTGAGGTCTCCTACTGATGGGCACGAATCCCATTTATGAAGGTTCTAGCTCTATGACAGAAGCACTTCCCAAAAGCCCCACCTCCTAATACTATCGTTTTGGGGTTAGGATTTCAACATATGCATTTGGGGGGAACTCAGAGATTCAAACCACAGCAAGAGGTTAACGAACGTTTTCTGGAAAGGGCCAGAGAGCAACTGCCTTGGGTTTTGGGGGTGATATGTTTTCTTTCCCGACTTCTGACCTCCGTCACTGCATCTGCAGACAGTGTGTGAGCCAATCAGCATGGTTGTTTCCATCAAGCTTCATCTGTGAACACTAAAATGTGTATTTCATACCATTGTCTTGTTCCACAAGTGATTCTTCTTTTATGATTCTTTTGATGTATCATCCCTCTTTTGATGTTTTCAAGTTTTTATTTATTTTCAAATGTTTATTTATTTTGAGATAGAGAGAGACAGTGAGCACAAGTGGGGGAGGGGCAGAGAGAGAGACAGACAGAAAATCCCAAGCAGGCTGGGTTCTGTCTGCCCAGAGCCCGATGTAGAGCTTGAACTCACAAACTGTGAGCTCATGACCTGAGCTGAAATCAAGATTCAGACGCTCAGCCTCTCAACCTGAGCCACCCAGGTGCTCCCTATGCTTTTTAATCCTAAAAATGTGAAAGCCAGTCTTAACTCACAGGCCATTACAAACGGCAGATGGGACAGGGCCCGTGGTGTGGGGATCACCAGCACCTGACCCAGATGAGGAAGTGAGCACAGCACTTAAGTGAAGAGGAGACAGCTCCTGACAAGGCGCAGAGGCACATCCAGGACCCCGCAAGCTGTGGTTAAGATTACTTTTTTAAAACGGTAAAAGCGATGACTCTCCTACAAATGTAAAACAAGCATGTGCCAGAGATTCACTCGTTAATTAGGGAACTAGTCAAATGTTACAATCAGGAAAATTTCCTTAAAAAAAAAAAATATATATATATATATATATGGCATCAGAAATGCTGAAATCAGTTGGTCAATATCTACAAGCAAGAAGCAGTTGTATCCTCACAGGGCACACTTTGCATCTCTATGGACAAAACAATCATTTTCATCACTATCCGTGTTCGAAGACTTAAAGTTGCAAAATAGTTCAACAACCATGAAAGACAAAGGTAATCCAGAAGGATATATTATTACCAGGGACACCAGCAATTTTTTTCCTCATTTCAAAGACTTTCACCATTTTTCTTGGCACAGTTCAGTGCAATTGGAGGGAAGGGCTCTGGAGGATTGGTTCTTTTCTTTTTTTTTTTTTCCCCCCTTCCCAGAACATTCGAGAACCGGCTGACTTTATTTTGTTGTTGTTGTTGTTGTCATTGTTGTTATTTTGGTTCTTTTTTTTTTTCAATATATGAAATTTATTGTCAAATTGGTTTCCATACAACACCCAGTGTTCATCCCAAAAGGTGCCCTCCTCAATACCCATCACCCACCCTCCCCTCCCTCCCACCCCCCATCAACCCTCAGTTTGTTCTCAGTTTTTAAGAGTCACTTATGCTTTGGCTCTCTCCCACTCTAACCTCTTTTTTTTTTTTCCTTCCCCTCCCCCATGGGCTTCTGTTAAGTTTCTCAGGATCTACATAAGAGTGAAACCATATGGTATCTGTCTTTCTCTGTATGGCTTATTTCACTTAGCATCACACTCTCCAGTTCCATCCACATTGCTGCAAAGGGCCATATTTCGTTCTTTCTCATTGCCATGTAGTACTCCATTGTGTATATAAACCACAATTTCTTTATCCATTCATCAGTTGATGGACATTTAGGCTCTTTCCCTAATTTGGCTATTGTTGAGAGTGCTGCTATAAACATTGGGGTACAGGGGCCCCTATGCATCAGCACTCCTGTATCCCTCGGGTAAATTCCTAGCAGTGCTATTGCTGGGTCATAGGGTAGGTCTATTTTTAATTTTTTGAGGAACCTGCACACTGCTTTCCAGAGTGTCTGCACCAATTTGCATTCCCACCAACAGTGCAAGAGGGAGAACCGGCTGACTTTAATTTAGAATGTTTGGCTATTGTTCAGGTTTAAGGCACGTGAAAGTCAGGATATTTACCCAGGATAGGTGTCAACAACCTGGTCTTCACTACTTTCCTTCCTCTGCTTCTTGGTTATATCCGTTCATTTCAGAAGAATTAAGGGCAGTGTTGCTGTTGGTGTCACCATGGGCAAGTTGCTTTGTTGTGCCTCAGTTTCCCCATTTGCAAAATGAGAATAACTGAGTGCTGACCTCACAGGGTTGATGTGGGATTTAAGTGATTGAGTGTGCCTCATTCTCCCACAAAACGCTCCCATTTCTCTGGGCTCACTGAAACCTTGAAGCGTTCCCGTGTGAAACTGTGCCACCAAAGTCACCACACGGAAGGATGAACTAAAAGAAACGCCATCCACCGTGGGTGTTAGGGCAGGAAAGATGAAGGACGGCTGTGAACCAGAGTGTGGCATTATCTGAGTAAGCTAACTCCCTAGAGTTTAGTTTCCTCATCTTGAGAGCAAAGAGTTAGAACTACAATTATCCAGCAGTCTGTGTGAACAATGTTTGCATAGAAATGACCCAGCTTGTACACAGTAATCGACGACTGAAAATTTGGTACATTTCAACATTTTCCTGTAAGTATTGAAATGCGTTTTAAAATTCTGATAGGATGGGGTGCCTGGGTGGCTCAGCCGGTTGAGCGTCTGACTTGGGCTCACAGTCCATGAGTTCGAGCCCCGCGTCGGGCTCTGTGCTGACAGCTCAGAGCCTGGAGTTGCTTTGGATTCTGTGTCTCCCTCTCTCTCTCTGCCCTTCCCCCAGTGGTGCGCTCACTCTCTCTCTCTCTCTCTCTCTCTCTCTCTCAAAAATAAACATTAAAAGAATAAAATGGTAGGAAATATAAAAACTCTTCAGTGGACTTGAGTCCCCTGGAATGCTCTTGAATGCCCTGTGAACTCCATCTACCTCAGTCTGGTAACTGGAACATCCCAGGGCAGATTCTGAGGTGGGAGTCCCCAGGATTACCTCAGGCCCAGGTCCCTGAAGGCTTAAGGATCTTCTCATCTTCCTCCGTAAGGAAAGGAACCTGGAAAGTTGCTTAGAAAAGAAACCAAAGGGTAAATCTGTCTTCTCTCCAGGTGCCCATGGCTCTCTGCCTGAGGTCACTCTGAGGTAACACGGGGTGGTTGACATCAGTCCTGTCAGGGTAGGTTTTGCGGCTTCCTCGCTGCCTGAGGACTTTGTAGGCAGGCCCACACCCTTCTGTTCTTTCAGGGTTTGGGCAACATGTGTCAGCTCCGTTAAGCATGTCATCTGAGCTCCTTTCAGATCCACTGAATCTTATTAAAGGCTTATTCGCTGTCTGATGTCTCCTGAGATTTGGTAATCCTCCACATGTCCCGTCAGGCCTTGTAAGCCTCCTTGTGCCCGGTGAAGACTTCTGAGCCCTTGTGAAATCTTGAGTCAGGGCACACCTGGGTAGGTGCTCAGCCCCGCGGAGTGGAGGCCACCACTGGACAAGGCTCATCCAGGAACTTCTTCCCAGGCTGCCTTCCAAGGAAATACCCTGTTCTAGAGCTTTGAAATGTCCACTCCCCTCACCTTTATTTTCACTGTATGATTCCATTTACAGGAAATGTCCTGAGTAGGCAAATTTATGGGGATAAGAAAGTAGACTAGTGGTTGCTTGGGGGCTGAGGGAAGGGTTAGAGGAAGAACGGGGGGCTGACAGCTAATGGGTATGGAGTACCTTTGTGGTGGGGAAAAAATACTCCAAAATTAGATTGTGGTGATGGTTGTACAACTTTGTGGTATGTTTTAAAACCATGAGTTGTACACGTTAAATGGGTGAATTGTAACACATATGAAGAAAGTTGTTCTTGTTTTTCTTTTTACTTTATATTCTTTATTTTTTTTTAAGTTTTTGTTTTAATTCCTGTTAGTTGACATACAGTGTTATATTAGTTTCAGGTGATTCAACACCTCCATACAACACCCTGTGCCCATCACAACAAATGCACTCCTTAATTCCCATCACCTGTTTCACCCCCCCCCCCCCACCTACCTCCCCTCTGGTAACCATCGGTTTGTTCTCTATGTAGTTAAGAGTCTGTTTCTTGGTTTGTCTCTCTCTCTTTCCCTTTTCTTATTTGTTTTCTTTCTTAAATTCCACCTATGAGTGAAATTGTGGTATTTGTCTTCCTCTGACTGACTTATTTCTCTGAGCATGATACTCGCAAGGTCCCTCTCTGTCCTTACAAATGGCAAGATTTCATTCTTTTTTATGGCTGAATAATATTCCATTTTTTATATATACCATATCTTCTTTATCCATTCATCAACTGATGGATACTAGAGCTGCTCCCATATCATGTCTAATGTAAATCATGCTGCTATAAACAGTGGAGGGCATGTATCCTTTTGAATTAGTGTTCTTCTATTCTTTGGGTAAATACCTAGTAGTGCAATTGCTGTATCATAGGTAGGTAGTACTGTTTTTAACTTCTTAAGGAAACCTCCATATTGTTTTCTACAGAGGCTGCACCAGTTTGCATTCCCACCAACAGTGTGCAAGGGTTCCTTTTTCTCCACATCCTCTCTAACACCTGTTGTTTCTTGTGTTGTTGAGTTTAGCCATTCAGACGGGTGTGAAGTGATATCTCATTGTGGTTGTCATTTGCATTTCCCTAAGAGTAAGTGACAATCTTTTCATGTGTCTGTTGGCCATCGGGATGTCTTCTTTGGAAAAATGTCTGTTGATGTCTTCTGCCCATTTTTTAATTGGAGTCTTTGGTTTTTGGTATTGAGTTGTAGAAGTTCTTTATAAATTTGTATCCTGTGACTTGACTAAATTTGTTTATCAGTTCTAGCAGTTTCTTGGTGGAATCTTTTGGGTTTTCTACATATAGTATCATGTCATCTATGAAGAGTGAAAGTTTTACTTTTTCCTTACCAATTTGGATATCTTTTATTTCTTTTTGTTGTCTGACTGCTATGGGTAGGGCTTCCAGTACTATGGTTAGGTTGAACAGAAGTGGCGAGAGTAGACATCTTTGTCTTGTTCCTGACCTTAGGGGGAAAGCTCTCGGTTTTTCCTCACTGAGGATGATGTTCGCTGTGAGTTTTTCATAGATGGCCTTTGTTATGTTGAGGTGTGTTTCCTCCAGACATACTTTGTTGATGGTTTTAATCATGAATGGCTGTTGTGCTTGTTGTCAAATGCTTTTTCTGCATCTGTTGAAATGATCATAAGGTTCCTTTCCTTTATCTTATTGATGTGATGTACCGTGCTGATTGATTTGTAAATACTGAACCACCCTTGCAACGCAGAAATAAATCCCACTTGATCATGGTGAATGATTTTTTGAAGGTATTGTTGAATTCGGTTTTCTAGCACTTTTTTAATGTATTGTTGAATTTGGTTTCCTAGTATTTTATTGAGGATTTTTACATCTATGTTCATCAGGGATATTGGCCTGTAATTCTCCTTTGTAATGGTGCCTTCATCTGGTTTTGGTATCAGGATAATGCTGGCCTTATTGAATGAATTTGGAACTTTTCCTTTCTTTTCTATTTTTTTGAATAGTTTGAGAGAAATAGGTATTAACTTTTCTTTAAATGTTTGGTAGAATTTACCTGTGAAGCCGTCTGGTCCTGGACTTTTGCTTGTTGGAATTTATTTGATTACTGATTCAATTTCTTTGCTGATTATCAGTCTGCTCAAATTTTCTATTTCTTCCTGTTTTGCTTTCGGTAGTCTAAATTCTGAGAATAAATTCTGGGAATTTATCCATTTCTTCCAGGTTGTCCAATTTGCTGGCGTATGGTTTTTCAGGATATTCTCTGATAATTGTTTGTATTTCTGTGAATTTGGTTGTTATTTCTGCTCTCTCATTTGTGGTTTTATTTATCTGAGTCCTATCTCATTTTTTCTTGATAATTTTGGCTAGATGTTTATCAATTTTATTGATTTTTTTCAAAGAACCAGCTCCTGATTTCATTCATCTGTCCTATTGTTTTTTGGGTTTTTATTTTCATTTTTGTTTTTAGTTTCTTTTTTTTTAATTTTTTTTTTTCAACGTTTATTTATTTTTGGGACAGAGAGAGACAGAGCATGAATGGGCGAGGGGCAGTGAGAGAGGGAGACACAGAATCGGAAACAGGCTCCAGGCTCTGAGCCATCAGCCCAGAGCCCGACGCGGGGCTCGAACTCACGGACCGAGAGATCGTGACCTGGCTGAAGTCGGACGCTTAACCGACTGCGCCACCCAGGCGCCCCTTGTTTTTAGTTTCTATATCTAATCTTTACCATTTTCTTTCTTCTCCTGGTTTTAAGTTTGGTTTATTGTTCTTTTTCTAGCTCCTGTTGGTGTAAAGTTGGGTTTTTTTGTTTTTTTTTTTTTTTTGACATTTCTCTCCCTCTTAAGATAGGCCTGTCTTGTTATAATTTTCCCTCTTAGAATCGCTTTTGCTGCATCCCAAAGGTTTTGGACCATGTGTTTTCATTTTCATTTATTTCCATGTACTTTTACATTGTTTTTAATTTCCTGGTTGACCCATTATTGTTTGTGGCATTTTATTTAATCTTCTTGCATTTGTAGTCTTTCCAGATTGTTTCCTGTGGTCATAGTGTTGTGGTCAGAAAAGATACACCGTATGACTCCATCTTCTTGAAATTGTTGAGGCTAGTTTTGCGGGCTAATGTGTGATCCATTTTGGAGAATGTTCTGTGTGAACTTGAAAAGAAAGTATATTGTGCTGCTTTAGTATGGAATGTTTGAATACATCTGTTAAATCCTTCTGTTCCAGTGTGTCCTTGAAAACTGTTGTTTCCTCGTTGATACTGTTGAGATGATTTGTCCATTCATGTAAGTGATGTGCTAAAGTCCCCTGCTATTATTCTGTTATTACCACTACTCCCACATTTAACTTGAGTTCAAATGAATACATTGAATGATGCACTTAAAACAAGTGGATTTATGGTATGTAAATTATACCTCATGAAATTTGCCAGTTTTGTAGGTTTTCTGACCATGGAAATAGGGCTAAGATTCCGCATTGCTGAGTTGGGACTTGCTCCTGCCCTTCAGCCTGCCCTACCTCTATTTCTATTTTTTTTAATGTTTTTTTTTTTTGAGAGAGAGAGAGAGAGAGAGAGAAAGAGAGACACAAAATGCAAGCAAGGAGAGGCAGAGAGAGAGAAAGACACAGGATTTGAAGCAGGCTCCATGACCTGAGCTGTCAGCACAGAGCCCAATGCGGGGCTCGAACTCACAAACCATGATATCATGACATGAGCCGAAGTCAGTCGCCCAACCGACTGAGCCACCCAAGCACCCCCCTACCTCTGTATCTAAGAGAAATAAGAGAAAGAGAGGAGATATCTGGGAAGATGTTTACCAAAAAATTTTAGGCTTTCACCACGTTCAAGTAGGATTTATTCCAGGGATGCCAGAGGGTTCACTATTTGCAAATCAATCAACATGATACATCATATTAACAAAAGAAAGGATAAAAACTATATGGTCATCTCAATAGATGCAGAAAAAGCAATTGACAAAGTACAACATCCATTCATGATAAAAGATCTCAACAAAGCAGGTTCAGAGGAAACATATCTCAACATAATAAAAGCCATTTGTGAAAAAGCCACAGCTAACCACATACCCTGTAGGGAAAACTGGCAGTTTTTCCTGTAAAATCAGGAGCAAGACAAGGATGTCCACTCTCTCCACCTCCATTCAACATAGTACCGGCACCCCTAGCTACTGCACTCAAACAAGAAGAAATAAGAGGCATCCCGAGTGATAAAGTAAAACTGTCACTATTTATAGATGACGTGATACTATATGTAGAAAACCCTGAAGACGCCACCAAAACATAAATAGAATTGATAAATTAATTCAGTAAATTTGCAAGGTACAGATTAATGTACAGAAATCTGTTGAGTTTCTTCACACTCATAAAGCAGTAGCAGAAGGAAAAGTCAAGAAAAACAATCCCATTTAGGATCGCACCAAAAGAACAAAATACCTAGGAATAAACTTAACCAAAGGAGTGAAAGACCTGCACTCTGAAAACTATAAAAATACTGATGACAGAGATTGAAGATGACAGAAACAAATGGAGAGGTGTTCCATGCTCACCGGGAGAACTAATATCATTAAAATGTCTTGACAACCCAAAGCAATCTACAGATTTAATGCAATCCCCATCAAAATTCCAACGTTTTTCACAAAACTAGAACAAATAATACCAAAATTTGTACGGAACCACAAAAGACCCCGAATAGGCAAAGCAATCTTGAGAGATGAGAACAAAGCTGGTGGTATCACAGTCCCAGATTTCAAGATTTACTGCAAAGCTGTAGTCATCACAAACAGTATGTACTGACGCAAAACTAGACACATCGACCAATGGACTAGAATAGAAAGCCCAGAAATAAACCCATGCTTATACGGTCAGTTAATCTGGCACAAGGCAGACTATGCAATGGGGGAAAAGACAGTCTCTTCAGCAAATGGTGCTGGGAAAGGAACAGGCCACTTCCTTACACTGTACACAAAAATAGACTCAAAATGGATTCAAGAACTAATGTGTGAGACTTGAAACCATAAAAGTCCTAAAAGAAAACATAGACAGTTCTTTGACATCAGCTGTAGAAGCAGTTTTCTAGATCTATCTCCTCCTCAGCCAAATGAAACCAAAGCAAAAATAGACTATTGGGACTACACCAAAATAAGAAGCTTTTGCACAGTGAAGGAAACCATCCACAAAACAAGATGGCAGCCTACTGAATGAGAGAAGATATTTGCAAATGAAACATTCAATAAGGGGCAAGTATCAAACAACACCAAAAAACCAATAATCTAATTGAAAATGGGCACAAGGACTGAATAGACGTTTTTCCAAAGAAGAGATACCAATGGCCAGTAGACACATGAAAAGATACTCAACATCACTCACTCATCATCAGGGCAGGGCAAATGAAAACCACAATAAGATATCACCTCACACATGTCAAAATGGCAAAAATCAAAAACACGAGAAACAACAAATGTTGGCAAGGATGTGGAGAGAAAGAAATTCTCTCTCGCAATATTGGTGGGAATGCAAACTGGGATGGCCTCTATGGAAAACAGTATGGAGGTTCCTCAACTAGTTAAAAATAGAACTACCCTATAATCCAGCAATTCCATTACTGGGTATTAACAAAACAGTAACTTGAAAAGATACATGTGCCCCTATGTTTATAGCAGCTTTATTTATAGTAGCCAAATTAAGGAAGCAACTCAAGTGTCTATCGATAGATGAATAGACTAAGAAGACATATTGGAATATCACTCTGTCATTAAAAAGAGTGAAATCTTGCCATTTCCAACAACATGGACAAAACTAAAGGGTATAATGCTAAGTGAAGTAAGTCAGAGAGAGAGAAACACCATATGATTTCACTCATATGTGGAACTTAAGAAACAAAACAAATAAAGAGACAAACCCACTTTTTTTTTAAAGCACACTCTTAAATTTAGAGAACAAACTGGTGGGGGTGGTAGGTCAGAGAAGGGGGAAGTAGGGTATGGGGATTAAGAGCACACTTAGGATGAGCACCGAATGTACAGAACTGTTGAATGACCATGTTGTACAAGGGAAGCTAATATAACACAGTATGTTAATCACACTTCCAAAAAGTTAATTAAAAAAATAGTGTGAATAATGTGATGACTTGAAAAAAATCTAGGCTTTCAGGTGATTTTTTGTTTTCTTTTTCATAATTCTTTATATTGTCTGATATGGGATAAATGAGCATATACCATTTTTTTTTTTTTAGGAGAAGCAGCAAAGCTGTTTTCTTTTTTGGAAAAGAGAACATCCAAAGCCAAGATCTTTGTTAAAGAAAATCTGAGACTGCTTCTGATGAACTAAGAGACTGACCTTTTGGTTCAGTGGGCAAATTAGCATTCTTGACAGTCCCTCCTGGCTGACAACGCTCTAACCCTAGAGTATACAATTCAGTATAATCCTAAGAGGTATAAAATTCAGCCATTCTGGGTTGAAGGCAGATATCCTAAGAACATGGCATCAATTTTTCAGGAAAGTGATCCATGGTCCCCTGTTATTTGAAAACAAGTTTCTGAAATCTGAATGATATTGTCATTTTAATTTCATTATAAAACCGGAGATACATAGTATCCGGGGAAAACCCTTGAGATATAATAAAATCGCCCAAAAATGCAGCAAGCCTTTTAAATTTACATATTTCAAAAAGAAAAAAAAGACATTTTTATGGAATCCGAATGTTTACAGTAAGCTTCAAATATGCATAGATGTTTAGGTCTAGGGCTTTATGTTTTGCACAGCAAGATAAAGGACTACAGAGGGAAATAGTATTAGATTAATAAAACCAGTCAAAAGCACAAACTGAGAAGTCCCTCCATTTCACTCAACCCCCCTACTGAAGTTTCTGCCTAAAACCAATGTCACTCCTGGGTCTCCTACCACCTGCTGCTTTGTGGCAGTTGATGGTTTATAGCAAGACATGAGCCAAGTCAATTCAGCAGATCCTGACTACAAAAGCTTCCTCTGTGCTTAGTCCTGAAATGGAAAAGATGTGATTCTAGTCTTCTAGGATTTGCTTTCCAGGACGTCAGAAGTGAACAAATAATCTGGCCTCTAGGGAACATATTAAAAGCAAATGGAATCAATTTATTTATTTATTTTAAGTTTATCTATTTATTTTGAGAGAGAGCAGGGGAAGAGCAGAGAGAGAGGGAGAGAGACAGAATCCCAAGCAGGTTTCATACTCTTTGTGCAGAGTATAGGGCTTGAACCCACGAACCCGTGAGATCATGACCTGAGCTGAAATCAAGAGTTGGACGTTCAACCAACTGAAGCGACCCTAACAACAATTTAAAATATAGCAATAGGGGTGCCTGGGTGGCGCAGTCGGTTGAGCGTCCAACTTCGGCCAGGTCACGATCTCGCGGTCCGCGAGTTCGAGCCCCGTGTCGGGCTCTGGGCTGATGGCTCAGAGCCTGGAGCCTGTTTCCCATTCTGTGTCTCCCTCTCTCTCTGCCCCTCCCCCGTTCATGCTCTGTCTCTCTCTGTCCCAAAAATAAATAAACGTTGAAAAAAAAATTAAAAAAAATATATAGCAATAAATACACAGGATTAAACAACAGATAAGAAACTTTGGTAAAACGCTTCTAAAAGTGCTTAAAGGTCTATAAAATTAATGTTTGAAGAATGTTCAATCTATTCCTTCACTAGTCAATATCGTATAAAGAAACGAATACCGGGGCGCCTGGGTGGCTCAGTCGATTGAGCGTCCAACTTCGGCTCAGCTCGTGATCTCACGGTTTGTGGGTTTGAGCCCCGCATCGCGCTCTGTGCTGATGGCTCAGAGCCTGGAGCCTGCTTCGGATTCTGGGTCTGCCTCTCTCTCTGCCCCTCCCCCACTCATGCTCTGTCTCTCTCTCAAAGATAAATAAACATTTTTTAAAATTAAAAAAAAAAACACAAACCATGTATAGCCTAGCTCTGGCGCAGGCGGTGTGGAAAGCGGCGTTGGGGCCAGGCTGTAAATCCATTTTGTTCCGCCACGCTAAGAAGCTCGGATCCTGTTAAGTGAAAGGGAGCCAGGGTACGTTTGTAAGCAAAGAAGCGACAAGTATAAATCTGTGTTCTCTGGTGACAGTGAGGAAGAAGCAAGGATAAAACTTAGGCCACAGAGACTGTCAGAAATGATGACAGCCCCAACGAAGCCGCTGATGGAAGGCTATAGAAGAAAAAATAAGCGGAGTAAAACAGCTGACTTATCGGCATTTGGAAACTGGGGGAGTTCCTTCATAAAATTATTTGCAGAGTCTTATCCCGGGAAGAGCGAAGTTAAGAGTCAAACCGAAAATGTAATGGTTTACAGTGTGTTCTATGTTGAGTCACTGAGGTAGACATAACTTTGTTTTTGTCATCCAGACCTGGCCATGAAATATTAAGTTAAATATGGTCTTCCTAAGCAAAATGAAATAGTTCAGTCAGTAGTATTTAGCCTTCTTCCCCCCAGCACCCCCGTCCCCCTGCACCGTACTTGAGAAGATCTTAGTAAAACCAGTGGAACGTATGACCTGCTGAATGACAATCCAGGGGGGACTGAACGGTGGGAAACAGGGGCTGTTCCGAATAGACCAGAACAGGAAGGAAGCCCTGGGAGGACTGAGCTTTTAAGTCTTCCCATTGATGATGCTCTGAGATCCAGTCTGAGCCCCGCATGTGCCCTCTGAAAGGACATGACGGTGTCCCAGCCCAGCAAAACCGAGGCCTGAGGGAAGTTGATAATACTGCCCTGACCACCAGCCACGTCTATGCTGAGGGGAAAACCACGGGAACTTCCGGGGGAAGCAGCAGCAGACTTCCCTCTTTGTCACTGGACCCCATCAAGTAAGTGTAGGGAGGCCAGGCTCAGAGATTCTGATTTTCTGTCTCAGGGCAATGGGAGAGGGAGAGATTAAGCACAGCTGAGGCTTGGCTTGAACAAAGAGACCCGAGAAAGATGCCATTAACGGAGAAGTTACGAAAATGAGGAAGATGGAAAGGTTTGAATAACAGGAGACGTCAACCATGAACGGTGAGTGTCATGTTTGAGGTCCTGGTGAGTCACCCAGGGAGAGCGGTCAGCAGGTGGTTGGAAGCATGGAGCCAACGGTCAGGAAAAATGTGGGGTTGGAGATACAGAGCGAAGTGGTTTTAAGCCATTAAGCTATCGGAATGAGTTTGCCCGAGGAATATACACAGAGATTGTGCAGGTGATAGAGCTCAGAGGAAACCCCTACATTTAAGGGGAAGATAGAAGAGAGGAATTTTTTCTGTTTATCTCTTTGGTATATGAAGATATAAACATTGTGTGCTTAATGACTTATATATTCACATCCAATTAAATACCGGATTAATAAAAGCCCATCTCTCCCAACCTGGGAGGTACTTGGTAGCATTTCCAGAACTTCCAGATTAGAGCATGCGCTACCAAAGTATCTGGGGAAAGGTAACAGCGGAGAGATTTCCAAGGCTGAGTGCATCGTGAAAGACTGACCTTTTCCACCCTGACAGAGAACACACATTGTGTCGTGGGCAGCAATTACTGGCCCAGCCATGATCTAGCCTCCTGGGTTTTTAAATCCATGGTTTTAAGAGCCATGGTTTCTCTTTGACGAATGTCAATAATATAAATCAGTGAAACACGCTAGTCAATTTTGTCCACAGGTTGCATTTCTGGAGGAAAAAGCTTACTACTTATATTGAGGGAGACGAAATATTCCACGGACTGTTGCTCGCTCTTTCTCTAAGTTTTATCAGACATGGATTCTCCCCTCCAGACCACCAGAGTCCTGGGGTCTGAAGGCAAAGTCGGATGTGCAGGCAACAGACTATACAAGTTAGTGAATAATAAAAACGTCTGCATTTATCAGCCACTCTCTTCCAGGTTGAGATCCGCTTTGTAAAGCATTATGATTGCAAGTAGTAAGTGAAACGGGCTTGAATATGCCCACAGCTTTCATCTAAAGGAATTTAGAGCTGCTCTCATAGGCAAGCCATTGCTGGAGAGAGTGGGGCACCTGCCTTTGATTGTCTGAGTGTTTCTCCTTAATTTCACACTGTGGGAGGTGCTAAGGGGAGCCTGGAACTTAGTTACAAATTTGGCAGAAATGTTGCAGTTTATTGCTGCTAACCCTGATCCACATAACTCCCGGGTCACTGTTTTCAAAATTCTGGCACATCAATTAAAGACATTTGCTGTGGGGCACCTGGGTGGCGCAGTCGGTTAAGCGTCCGACTTCAGCCAGGTCACAATCTCGCGGTCCGTGAGTTCGAGCCCCGCGTCGGGCTCTGGGCTGATGGCTCAGAGCCTGGAGCCTGTTTCTGATTCTGTGTCTCCCTCTCTCTCTGCCCCTCCCCCGTTCATGCTCTGTCTCTCTCTGTCCCAAAAATAAATAAACGTTGAAAAAAAAAATTTTTTTTAAAGACATTTGCTGTAAAAGCAAGCTCGTTCCCTCTGTACACAAGGGGTGTGTGTGTGTGTGTGTGTGTGTGTGTGTGCGCGCGTGCGTGTGTGCACACGTGTGTGCGCATGTGTAAGTCAAAACCTAAGGCAAGTAACTTCACGACTCCCCTTTTATGGCAGGTTCTAGAATACCTCTCATCTTTTCTTCCCTCCCCACAGGTGCCTCGGGGGAGACGTTTTCTGCTTAAATTGACTCTCACTTTCAGGTGTGCCTTTACACGCCCCGTTTGTTGCCTGGGCCTCTCAACACAGCCTCACAAATCCCGGTAAGTCTCGCCTTCTGTCTCACTGACAACTTGGTGTTTTTGGGGTTTTTTGGATTAAGTGAAGGAATCAGCAAATTCAGAATTTGTTGGGTACGTGGGGAGCCAGCATAGAGCATATATCAGAGAGTGATTATCATTACTTTCACATGAACGATAAATAATCAGGTAACGTTTATACAGGAGACATGTATACACAATACAATATCCAATGGGAAAAAGTGGTGCTTCGTGCACAGTGCAGCCGGTGACTTGAGCTTTTCTGCTCCTTGGAGGAAGCTTCCATGGATGTAATGTTCAGCAACACAATTTAAATTGTGTATTAGGCGGATACCTGTTTTATCACGGTGCTGTAACTTGTGACAATGGGGGGCAAGTTCCAATTCTATGGAGCCACCCATATCTTCAAAATATACTGTTAATATCTTAGGTGTGTATAAATCGTAAGCTTTAAGGGAAAACCTGGGGTCTGCTGGCATGGAAAGGAAGAGCTTTCTCGCTTTGCGTTCTGAGTTCCTCACTGCGATGCAATTTAGGCGACACAGTTGAAATCTCTAACGATTCCTGATGTAACGTGGGGGAAAAGAAAGCACGAACTCGATGGATAAGGGAAAGTTACGTGTAAGATTTCCATGAGAACGGTCATGTGTAAATGTGTAAAATAACCCATTCGAAGTGTGCCAGAAAAATAATTAAGGACTGATATCAATATATAGATTATAATGTCCCCCAGTGTTGGAGATTACTGTACAATTTGCAGAAGGAAGGCTACAGGCGGGCTGTTTACCAGACACTGGCTGCACGTGTGGGTCGAGCACCGTGTGGGGAAACTTGACAGTAAATCTCTCTCATGTCTTCATCTGTTTCCTCCACATTTGACGACAAAATAAGAAGCTCTTTGACAAGATGTCGGCTTGAGCACAGCCTGCAGGTGAGGACAGATGAGGTAATGTTCATGGTCAGTAAATTAAAATCGATCAGCAGTGCTGGGAAATTACTTACTGTCAGTTTCACATCCTTGACTGTTGATTGCGAGACTGGGTAAGGTTTAAGGCCACTATCCTGTAGCAACATCTATGAAACAATTACCAAAATGCAATCACTGCCTTTGTGAGTATATTTTCATGCTCCTTGTCCAAATGAGGGGTGATACTCTGCTTATTCATCCCAGTTCCTTTTACAAATGCCACGTAAGCTCACCAATGGGTTTAGCAAGAAAATGTTTTCAGGTAGCCCCTGTGAAGCTTTGCAACGTTCAGTCCTGGCACACCAGCCAGAAAAGCAGCACTAATTAGATGGCAAGCCTGGTGAAGGAGGGTGTAGAGAAGATGACCGCTGAACACAAACATGTGTTGTATGTGTAGACGTGGGTTTTACAGTGACTGGGCGATTTCAGAAAGCAGAATTTGTAAATGTCGCCAGACTGTATACTCCAATACCCCTCAAGTTTGGGACTTAGATCATCTAAAATGGGAAGCAGAAAACTGGGAGCAAGACCAGAGCCGTGCAACTTATGGAAATGGAATGCGGGGTGACAAGGCCCCGGCTAAGGGCACTGTTGGTAATTCTTCCTTAAGGGGATGGGGCTGCTCTGTGCATTGTAGGAAACTCTTTAGAGCATCCCTGGTCTGCCCACTAGATGTCAGTAGACCCACCTCCTCTATGTGACAGCCACAACTGTCCCCAGACTTAGTGTTCTCTGTGGAGCAAAGGAACACTTTGAGAACCATCGCATGGATGACAAGTAGGAAAGCTGATACGGGCATTTCCAGTGTAATTACAGGGATCAGCCATAATCCACCTTCACTGAGAAGGAAGGGGATTCTATTTCAGGAGGTAGAATTGAGTGAGGGGAGATAGAAGGAATTAACTGGTAACAGGATGCCAAGAACCCACTTGCAAAGTGACATAGGGAAGTAAGAAAATGAAGGATGATTTCAGTCACCCTTTACCACATTTTATTGGACACTTCAGGGAGAATAATTTTAGTAGCCTAAATTAACCAGAACTAATTCACCTCTTCATTGCCCGTGCCTCACGGATTTCAGAGACAGCTGGATCAAAGGATTTGAAACCCCAGTGTTGCCACCACTTGGGTGGAGGAAAGAAAGCTGGGGACTCCAGCTCATTTTCTACCCATCATGCCTCTGTGCCCTGTAGAATCCCATGTGTGAATGCTTCGGCCCCAGGCCAGCTCTTCTGACCTGAAAGCTGTAAAACCTTCACAGGATATGATTCAGGATTGTTTCCCTAAGGATCGTTCTAGATCAGTTCTAAATGGAGGCAAGGACCGAGAATGGATGAGCTCCCTTAGAGTTTCTTCCAGCTGTAACATGAAAACAAACTTAGGAGTGCAGAGGAGTGATTACACCTATAGCCCTATTTGTCTCCCAGGTGCCTCCTATCACAATATTTAACTCTTCAGGTTTAAAGACACCCCTAGATTCACGCTGGGGCTCTGGAAAGCAAAGAAATGTGGAAATGGGGAAAAGGTCAGGAACTAGAAGCCACAGAATAAAGCTGTGGGGAAAGAAGCAGGAGAAAGATGAGCCCCCGCGAACACCCAGGATTGGGAATTGACATGAGGATTACGAAACCAAGGCCAAAGCAGCCCCAGCAGGGACGGGCCCCTCCAGGGCACAGTCAAGGCCTTCAGGTCAGGACAGATGAGGTGAAGGTGGTGGAAGATCCAGCAATAAAAATCAAGCTACAATATGCTACACATGCATTTAAAGTCAAGGTCAGACAGGGATGTATTTTAACACCAGTGCAAGCTGCAATGAATTCAATTCAACAAATGCTTTTGATATTTTTCTATGTACTTCTGGGGACAAGAAGATGAAAGTTTGCCTTCAAGTGTTTACAATCTACTAGGAAGGTTTAGACAAGGTCATAAAATTTGTTTAAGAAAACAGAACACTTGGGGTGCCCAGGTAGCTCAGTCAGTTAAGAGTCTGACTCTTAATCTCAGGGTT
This sequence comes from Lynx canadensis, assembly GCF_007474595.2. Taxonomy (NCBI): domain Eukaryota; kingdom Metazoa; phylum Chordata; class Mammalia; order Carnivora; family Felidae; genus Lynx; species Lynx canadensis. The sequence continues at coordinate 76,069,539 of NC_044304.2, forward strand.
GTGAGTTCAAGTCCCACATTGGAGTCTGCACTGGGCATGAAGCCTACAAAAGAAAGAAAAGAAAAGAAAGAAAGAAAAAGAAAGAAAACAGTATGTTTTTCTATGGTTACGCATTTACCCAAGAGAAATGAAAATACGTACTTCCATACAAAAACTTGTAGGTAAGCTTTCATGGCAACGATATTCATAATAGCCAAAAAGTAGGAAAAAATGTCCATGAATTGATGAGCAGATAAACAAAATGGCATCTCCATATACTGGAATATTATTCAGGAATAAAAAAGGAATTGCAGTACTGATCCCAGCTACAATAAAGGATATACCTTGAAAATATTATGCTAGATTTTTAAAATACATACGGGAAAAAAAATCTGCATAGTATTCTATTATAGTAATGTATCATAAATTATTTAACTAGTGTTCTTTTGGGGTTACATAGGTTTATCCAATTTTTTAATGTTAGAAATATTGCAACAATAAAAATTCATGTACACTTAAAAAAAAAAAGAAAGAAAATATTATTCTAAATGAGAGAAGCCAGTCACAAAGGACCGCATATTGCATGATTTCATTTACGTAAAGTATCTAGAATGGGCAAATCCACCGAAAGAAAGTAGATTAATAGTTCCCTGGGGCTTCGGGGAGAGGCGGACAGGGGTAGGGGTAACTACCAAAGAGTGTGGGTTTCTTCCTGGGATAGGGAAGATGTCCTAAAGTTAGCTAGTGGTGATGGTTACACAACTCTGTGAAAAACTAGAAGCCGCTGGAAGGGTGAATTTTATGATATGTGAGTCATCTTAGTAAAGGTGTCCCCCCAAAATAGAGAGTAAATATACTTTATGCCTTACAAGAGATCACAACAGCCATGGAGGTTAGAATCCGCCCCCCCCCCCCCCCCCCCCCCCCCCCCCCCGGCCCTACACACACACTCAGACAGATGAGGACTTTCATAGGAGAGACCTCCTGTAGGAAAGAAAGAAAACTTTTTTTTTTTTTTCTGTTTCCTGTCTGGAAGCTCATTAACAATATAAGAAGCTTCTATTCTAATGGAAAAATCTTTCCAGAAAAAGGCCTTCACTGACCAAGCTCTAAGAAGAGCATTCAGGGGCGCCTGGGTGGCTCAGTTGGTTGAGCGTCCAACTTCGGCTCAGGTCGTGATCTCGTGGTCTGTGAGTTTGAGCCCCGCGTCGGGCTCTGTGCTGACAGCTCAGAGCCTGGAGCCTGTTTCAGATTCTGTGTCTCCCTCTCTCTGACCCTCCCCCGTTCATGCTCTCTCTCTGTCTCAAAAAAAATAAACGTTTAAAAAAAAAAATAAGAGCATGCACAGACTTGGCCCGGTCTAGCTGACACACAGCTCAGTGAAGGGTGCCCCCACCCACCTGCTCTGTGCCCCCAATACCACAGCCTGGGCCTGCAGTGCCTTTGGTAGGGGGCCACCCGGACCACACAGACAGCTAAGAATGCACGTGCCACAGGGTAGGTTCTTGTGAAGTGTGACAGCCGTCCCCAGGAACAGCACCATCTCTGTCCTTCAGAATGTCGCCCCGGAGTTCCTGAGGTCGGTGGTTCTCAAACTGGGACATACACCAGACTCCTCTGGAGGGCTCCTTAGAGCAGAGTGCTGGGCCCCATCCCTAGACTTTCTGCCATGGGTCCTGTGCAGGATCCTGATCATTTGCATTTCTGAGTATTTCCCAGGTGACACCGATGCTGCTGAGCCAGTAGGGTGACCAACATTTGAATGTGCCCAGAACTAAAGGGCATTCCAAGGACCTCAGAAGTTTCAGTGCTAAAACCGGAAACGTCCCAGGCAAACTGGGATGAACCGGTCACCTTGTTAAGTCCACAGACCACACTTTGAGAACTACTGTCTAAGGAGACGGGATCGGATGTATATTTGAAAATGTGACTGGGAGGAATCGAGGATGACCCTCACGTTTCTGGCTAAGCAAGTTGGGCCATGGTAACGCCAGGGACTCCCAAACTTCGCTGCACGTTGGAATCACCTAGAATCTTTAAAAAAAAAAATTGTTGCTGGGACCCCACCCCCAGATATTCTGATTTGATTGGTGGAAAATGTTTTAAAGCTGGAGTTTTTTTTTTTTTTCAACGTTTATTTATTTTTGGGACAGAGAGAGACAGAGCATGAACGGGGGAGGGGCAGAGAGAGAGGGAGACACAGAATCGGAAACAGGCTCCAGGCTCTGAGCCATCAGCCCAGAGCCCGACGCGGGGCTCGAACTCACGGACTGCGAGATCGTGACCTGAGCTGAAGTCGGACGCTTAACCGACTGCGCCACCCAGGCGCCCCAAAGCTGGAGTTTTAAAGCTTGTCAGGTGATTCTAATGGGCAGCAAAGTTTGGGAACCATTGAGTATGCCCTTCCTTTAGGACAGAATCCAGCAGGAGGGCAGGTATGTGGGCAAGTTAGTTTTAGGTGTTCACCAGCCATCAGTGGCTCTCAACCCTGGCTACATATTAGAATCCTCTGGGGGTTGGGCACCTGGATGGCTCAGGCAGTTAAGCCTGACTCTTGGTTTCAGGTCGTGATCTCACAGGTCATGAGTTCAAGCCCCGTGTCAGGCTCCATGCTAACAATGCAGAGCCTGCTTGGGATTCTCTCTCTCCCTGTCTCTGACCAACCCCCCCCCCATCAAAATAAATAAAAGTTAAAAATCCCCTGGGCAGCATCATAAACACTGGCACCTGAGTGCCACCCCAGCCATTCTAATTCCAGCCATTCTAATTGGTCTGAATTGGGCCTGAACGTTGGCAGTTTAAAAATCTCCCCAGGTATATACAATGAAATATTTGGACTTAAAAAGAAAGGGGGGTGCCTGGGTGGCTCAGTTGGTTAAGCATCCGACTTTGGCTCAGATCATGATCTCGCAGTTCATGGGTTTGAGCCCCACATCGGGCTCTGTGCTGACAGCTCAGAGCCTGGAGCCTGCTTCAGATTCTGTGTCTCCCTCTCTCTCTGCCCCTCCCCTCTCACATTCTGTCTCTCTCTCTCTCAAAAATAAACATTAAAAAAATTTTTTTAAGGTAATTCTGGCATGCTGCAGCACGATGAACTTGAAAACATTATACTAAGTGAAGCAAGCCAGTCACAAAATGACAAGCACTGTATAATCTACTTATATGAGGTGCCTGGGGTAGTCCAGTTCAGAGAGAGGCAGAACGTAGACGGGTGGTTGCTGGGGGCTGGGGGGACCGGAGATTGACAAAGTGTTTAACGGATAGAGAGTTTCAGTTTTGCAAGATGAAGAGAATTCTGGAGCTTAGTTGGGCAACAGTGTGAATGTATTTCCTATGTACTTTACAGTGATTAACACGGTGAATTTTGTGTTACGTGGATTATATCATAAAATAAGCAAATATTAAAAAAAATTTTTTAATGTTTATTTATTTTTGAGACAAAGACAGAGCATGAACGGGGGAGGGGCAGAGAGAGAGGGAGACACAGAATCTGAAACAGACTCCAGGCTCTGAGCTGTCAGCACAGAGCCCGACGCGGGGCTCGAACTCCTGGACCGTGAGATCATGACCTGAGCGAAGTCGGACGCTCAACCGAACAAGCCACCCAGGCGCCCCTATAAAAATTTTTAAATGTTTATTTATTTTTGAGACAATGAGAGAGACAGAGTGCAAGCAGCAGAGGGGCAGACAGAGGGAGACACAGAATCCGAAACGGGCTCCAGGCTCTGAGCCATCAGCACAGAGCCCGACGCAGAGCTCGAACTCATGAACCGTGAGATCATGACCTGAGCTGAAGTCGGATGCCTAACTGACTGAGCCACTCAGGTGCCCCTATAAGCAAATATTTTTAAAGAGGAGTCATGAAAAAAAAAAAAAATCTTCCCAGGTGCCTCTAAGGTGCCACCAGGGCTGTGACGGTGCTCAGCCCGCAGGGGAATTATCGAGAAGCTCAATGATTGTGTCATTCATGCCTTCACTGAGAAACTGGTGATACTCCTTGAGCTAGTATTAGTAAGAGTATCTATTATTACTAAGAGAAGTATCTATTCTAGTCTAGTTTGGGTTCCTCTTCTAGTGCTCTCCTCTTTTTTTTTTTTAATATTTAGAGAGAGAGAAAGAGAGAGAGGGAGGGTGAGCGTGTGAGTGGGGGACAGGGAGAGAGGGGGAGAGAGAGGATGCCAAGCAGGCTCCATGCTGTCAGCACAGATCCCGACGCAGGGCTCGATCTCATGAACCCCTAGATCATGAGCCGAGATCATGAGCCAAGTTCAAGAGTTGGATCCTTAACCGACTGAGCCAGCCAGGTGTACCCCCCCACTTCCTTTTTTTCAGGGCAAGTCACTCTTGAACTCGGCTGATGCATGCTGGGAAACTCACTGTCTTGTATCATGATCTTTGCTGTAGCTTGAAGATAATTCTAGGACAGAGAAAATTCCCAGAAGTCTATTTTCATCACAGAAATGTGATGAACTGTGATACTAAGAAAGTTTGTCCCCCCAAATGCCCTGAAAAAGGCACTCCTTTCATGCAATCTTTTGTTCTGTGATCAGCATGGTAGTTCTGCCTCTTTCTCTCTACACCTGGGTCCTTAGAATTGTGCAGTCTACATCCCTCCCACCTTCCCCAAAGGAAGGAGATTTTTGCCCATGGTCTGTAGTTGGAAACAGTCTTTCAGTTTGGAATATGCCCTGGGAATGGTTCCTGCTGGAGAGAAACAGGGATGCCCATGATATTGCCAGTGTAACTTCTTCGATTGCCTTCAACCCAGAGGCCAGATCATCTCAAGCCCTGAATTGTAGATCATTCACATACATCAGAATCTCACTGAATTCGGTCTCTTGGGTTATAGCAAATATTTTCAAACTTTGCTTATATTGCCCATTCTTATTAAAAGAATAACTAAGCTGTTAGTCTTTCTGGGCAGCATCAGGCTGGGACAGGTGGTTCATGTTGTCCAAAGTGTAGCCGAGTGAATGACCAAAGCCACATGCTCTGACTGTGGAAAAGGCGACAAGAAAGCGCCACCTAGAAAAAGTGTTCAGGTGACCCGTACAGAATGGACTTTCTGAAGGTTCCATTCTGGATTCTCCTGTAGGTCTTAACAAGGTTCTGTATACAGTCATCAGCCCAAAACTGCAGACTTTTATAAGAGAGAGAAAGAGAGCTCATTTTCAGTTCGAGATGCTGCAGGGGGCCCACTGCTTCTCAGTGAGTCATTTCATTGTGATGTTGGGTGTCCCATTATAGCCCAGGCTGAGTGCGCTAAGAACTTGGATCGCAGAACGAAATTCACCTAAGGTCAGGCATTTAAAAAAAAAAAGACTTCATAAGGAGGGTGGTGTTTGAGTTTAGGAGAGTGGCATTCAAGGCAGAGGAAACAGCATGAGAAGAGGGTTCAGAGAGAGGTGATGTGCCAGCAGAGTGCCAGGCACGTCAGATTAGAGGGACTTGGAACGTGGAGGAGGGAGGAAAACACAGGATTCGCTAGGAAAAGCCTCGAAGGATTGAATGGCAAAAATAATTCTCACCTGTAAATACATGGAAAAGCATTTATATACTCACTACTATCCAAATAAAAACATTAAAATAATAATGAGGAGGACTGATGAATGGATAAGATGTGGGGTGTGTGTGTGTGTGTGTGTGTGTGTGTGTGCGCGCGCACAATGGACATTACTCAGCCATCAAAAAGAATTGAATCTTGTCATTTGCAACAACGGGGATGGAACTAGAGTGTATTATGCTAAGCAATATAAGTCAGTGAGAGTAAGACAAGTACGATTTCACTCATGTGGAATTTAAGAAACAAAACAGATGAACATAGGGGAAGGGAAGGAAAAATAAGATTAAAAACAAAGAGGCAAATCATAAGAGACTCTTAAATACCAACTGAGGTTGCTGGAGGGGAGGTGGGTGCGGGGATGGGCTAAGTGGGTGATGGGCATTAAGGAGAGCATTTGTCAGGATGAACACTGGGTGTTTATATGTAAGTGATGAATCACTGGGTTCTATTCCTGAAATCAATACTACACTATATGATAACTCACATGAATTTAAATAAATAATAATGATGATGAGATATAATTTTTTGTTCTTTAAATTGACAAAGCTTTAAAAATTCCTAATACTCAGTATTGGAAAGGGCTCAAGTCAGCAGCTGTTCTCATAGGCTGCTGGTAAGTGTACATTGGGATGAAATTTACACATGGCAGTAACATCGACAGCTTTACACACACACACACACACACGGTATGCATATATGCATATATATGTACTCTTTATATGCACGCATATGTTTGTATACACTCAGACACCCAAACACACACATGCTCTTTGAGCCATTATTTCCACCCCATTTAATTTATCCTGGGGAATAATTAAGGATGTGAAGAAAGAGTTAGCAAAATTATTTACTACAGGAAAATATTAAAAACAAAGTACACATCAACCAATAGGGTATTTATTACATAAATTCTAGTCCCTGCATTCAGATGCAGATAATTTAAGATACTGGTGCAAAAGAGTGTTTTACCTTCTTTCCACCCAACCCCTAAGGGGCATATATACTCCTATCGATATTAGGCTTCCCCACACAATGACTTGGGGGGCCCTCTATCTAGAAGGAATCTCCAAAGGGGGACACAAATTTGGTCTGTGGAAGCCCCCAGGTGATCCTGATGTCCCTCACTAGGTTGAATATTACTGATGTAAAATTGTATTTGTTGGTACAGAGAGATGTCTGGGATGCATTGATTAAAACAAGCATACAGTATAATATCATTTCTGAGAAATACTTTTATGCAAGGGGAACAGTATGGAAGAATGTATACCAAGATACTAACCACTTTTCCCTCGGTGGTAGTCCTACAGATAATAATTCCTTCACTTTGCCTGTCTGATTTTTCTGTTTCTTCAATAATGACTACAGACTAATTGCATAATGAAACATTTTTTCTAAATAATAAGAGGACAAAAATCGATTAAAATAAAAATTTGCAGGGGGCACCTAGGTGGCTCCGTTGGTTAAGCATCTGGCACTTGATCTCAGCTCAGGTCTTGATCTCGTGAGTTCGGGCCCCACATTGGGCTCCATGCTGGGGGTGGAACCTACTTAAAAATAAATAAATAAATATTTAAATAAATAAATACATACATAAAGTTAAAATATGCACAGGAAATTATATTTGTTTCACATTATTTCATACAAACTATTGCTTTCTCTGATTTCAAAAAATGGCAAATATTGGTAAAAATTTTGTATACACTCTTATTTTGAAGGAATTGGGCACTGTAGATACTTTGTGTCTTCTTACTCAAGAATCATCAGACAAATTTTCAAATCATTGAAAATCGATGGCAATTATTGATTCTATCAGTGGCTGACTTTCACCTCCTTTTTTTTTTACCTAGAAAAATTGAATTTAATCATTTCCTGACAGAAGGATGCAATTTCTACTGACCTTTCTTTTACACCTGGGTGAGTATTAGTCGTCAAAATCCATGTTCCGCTTGTATTGAATTGCTCTGAAATATTCAGTAAAAATATTTTAAAACCTATCCACCTCTTTTTTTCTGTACTATTATATATTTTCATGGCTTTTGTGCTGTATCATTGTGTCAAGCGACTAGACATGTCAACTCCCACATATTTTTAAAAAAAAATTTTTTTTTCAACGTTTATTTATTTTTGGGACAGAGAGAGACAGAGCATGAACGGGGGAGGGGCAGAGAGAGAGGGAGACACAGAATCGGAAACAGGCTCCAGGCTCTGAGCCATCAGCCCAGAGCCCGATGCGGGGCTCGAACTCCCGGACCGCGAGATCGTGACCTGGGTGAAGTCGGACGCTTAACCGACTGCGCCACCCAGGCACCCCACTCCCACATGTTTACTATCCACACATAGCTGTTTCGATCCTCTCTCGTGGAATATAGTATTATCAGCAGATAATTAAGTAAATTTACTAAAGAAAGTAGACATGGTTTCAGATTCTTAATTTAAAAACATAATGCATTTTAATTTCTTTTTAATTTTTTTAATGTTTATTTTTAAGAGGGAGAGAGACACTGAGAGTGTGAGTTGGGGAGGGGCAGAGAGAGAGGGAGACACAGAATCCAAAGCAGGCTCCAGGCTCTGAGCTGTCAGCACAGAGCCTGACACGGGGCTCGAACCCATAAACCACGAGATCACGAGCTGAGCCGAAGTTGATGCTCAACCGACTGAGCCACCAAGGTGCCCCAATGCATTTTAATTTTTAAGCATAAATCTGTTTTGAATGTAGCACTTGTCCCAGTAACAAGACACAATTGCTTGTGAAGAATTTACAGGCAAAATTCCCTCTGACTAAGCAGCGGCTCTTTGCTAAACCTCCATGCGTCTGCTGTCTTTAATAAGCTGAGAATAATTTACATTAGTCATCGAGAGGATGTTTCCAACAATTACTCTCTTTGATCCTGACTTTTCAATAACCGCCCTGCTTCTGGTTCCTAAGTACTAACTAAATTGCTTAGAATCTTCTCTTCAAAGATTCATGCTGAGTTTCTTCATGGCAGCAAACTTTAAGAATCTCATTTTCTAATTTTGCAATTCCCAAGCCCTGAGGCAATCTCCCCGTTAGATTTGCTGGTGATGGACAAAAGAAGAATACCTCGAAATAGAAAATGCTCATTTGTTCTCTGCTGAAAATTCTCTGCCACCGAGAGGTGAGCCGCAAGCCAGTGGGAGCAGAGACTGGTGACACTGCGTCCCCCAGGACAATGAAGCTTAGATCTGGCCTCAGATGGCCAGAGAAGAGTTGTTGCAATCTATATCTGCCTCGGATGCTCTCTTTGGAACTAAACTAGTGTTCAAAATCAGAAGCAGCTACTGAAAATCGCTGAATCTCCGTTAGGATAACTTCCTCACATTTTGCCAAAATTCTAAACCATTGCACAGTGGCTCAGAGATTCCCTCCTCATTCAGGAGACCCTTCTCTCAGGATGAAAGAGCTTCAAAACTAAATTCACCTGGACAGAACAAAGTCCTCACTGCAGTAGATCCTGAGTTTCTAAATGTAAACTTACTCTGATCTAGCCCAAATCTCTAGGGTCGCCTATGGTCAAACTACCACATCATGGTTACCATAATATATTACCATATATGGTTAATCCCGTATCATCGGTTGAACATTTTCTGGTTTGTAGTTCAACCATAGACATTTATATGAAAACTGGAACCTATTGAAACACTTTGTCTTGCATTCTGACTAAGGAAGGTTAGGGAAAAGAATCCTAAAATGTGCATTGGCCCCAGATTTTGGGAACTGGACACGAAGTACAAACCTTATCTAACATTCATTCTTTGTAAGTTTTCTTGCCCTTAATAAATAATGTGTGTTTGTGCATGTGTGTATATATGTGTGTTTATAGCCTCTAGAACTCTGAAGTGATCTCTAAAGTCTATGAAAACATCTCCTGTGTTTAAGAACATGAGAACGATATGCCAAGTTAGAGATTATATAATAATGGTTATTTCTACAAAATGATCCCTCACTTTACAGAACATTTGCTGTACCTTTTCTTTAAATGACCAGGTCTCCTAAGTTGGTGTTTACTAAGATCATATCTTCAAGTTGTATGTCGTCTTTGAAGAATGCATTGATTCTCTAAAGACACAAGCATCTTTATTTTCTGAACCAATTCCAACTTGTTGCTGATGTGATAATCTGGCAGTTGAAAACTTCAACCCAGGAAGGGTGCTGCTAAGGCTATCTGTGTTCAGGCATGAAGCTTTAACTGCTTAGGTTTCCAGCCACTTTGGGCCAAGTATTTGAGCCCGGAAATTCATATTTGCATTTAGAAAATTACATGAATAATAGTTCAATTTCCCTAAGTCCTGGGATACTTTTATTTCTGAAAAGTACACATCTGATCAAAACAAGTTAGGCCAAGTCGGGTTATAAAAACATGTTAGATCTCTAAGGCAGCAATTCCAATAAAAGAATTCAGGATGGAACTTGTCTAGAAGAATAAATCCCTGGAAGGGAAGTCTTAGCTAATCCACACATAGCATTAGCAGAGATTTTTATACCTGACTTGTTTTAAAAAGCCTCCGCCTACAGGAGCCCAAATTTCTGATTAGTTATTTATCTTACAGGTCAAGTCTAGGAAATAAAAGGAGATCTGGGCTTGGATTGTTGGGTGAATAAAAGGAAAAATCCATGTGAAGCAACTAGGACCATTTATTATACAATGAAATGAAAGTGTAGATGGAGCTCACTTTCATCACATATCTGTCTTCAAGGAGAAAGCAGAGCTGTCCCTTTGTTCTGGAATGATGGTAATTTTGCAATGAGAGTGAAGACCGAAAATTCCTTGTCCAAACAGGTATTTGGCAACCTGCGTAGAAGGAGACATTACGTATCATATTCTTAGCTGTAGAGCTATGATCTGTTAATGCCTGATGATAATCACAAAATGACCAGATGAATAGAATAGTTCACGTGGGGACTGTGCACATAAGAGAAAAAACATTACTTTTCAGTGGCTTATGGTTTTGGAGGGCACGCTGAAGGAAAGAGATCCATTAAATGTGAAAGAAGACCACAAAAAATTCTTAGAGTTTTACAATTGAGAAAGCTGGAGAAAAACAAGCTTCTTCCACAGTTGGGAGTAATTTTCCATCTTCTGCCCATCCCCCTCACTCCTGTCTGCTGGAATCCGCTGTGCTTGGCATAAGTCTTCATGTCTCAAGGGTAAAGTATATAAGAACAGGTAGAGCGGGCTGTGTGTGTGTGTGTGAGATGTTGGTGGGGGATTTACTTGGTTCACCATCTAGAGGCCGATGGGGTAATTTTGAAGGGACAGAGGAATATTTGGGTTGTTCATTTTTTATTTTGAGATTACTGCAGGTTCTCATGTAGTTGTAGGAAATAATACAGAGAGATTCCCGTATACCTTTCACCCAGTTTCCCTGGATGGTAACATCTTGCATGACAATAGTGTAGTATCCCAATCAGGAAACTGACATTGTTATAGTCCTTGACCTTCTTCGGATTGCACCAGTTTTACATGCACGTGTGTGTGTGTGTGTGTTTAATTCTATACAATTTTATTCATGTGGTCATCATCAAAATTAAGATCCTGAACAGCTCCATTACCCTCCAGGAGCCCTACTACTACCCTTTTATATCCACACCTTCATCCCTACCTCCTAATCCCTAACAGCCACAAATCTCTTCTCCATTTCTAAAATTTTGTCATTCAAGAAATGGGGTCATGTAGTGTATAACCATTTAAGATTGATTTTTTTCTGGGCTCCTGGGTGGCTCAGTTGGTTAAGCATCTGACTTAAGCTCAAGTCATGATCTTGTGGTCCATGAATTCGAGCCCCGCATTGGGGTCTGTGCTTTCAGATTCTGTGTCTCCCTCTCTCTCTGTCCCTCCTCTGCTTGCACTCTGTCTCTCTGTGTCTTTGTCTCTCTCCCTCTTTCTCTCTCTCTCAAAAATAAATAAAACATTTAAAAAATTTTAAAGATTGGGTTTTTTCCATTCAGTGTAATTCACAAGGTTTTAATTTTGATGAGGTCCAATTTACCAATTTTTCCCTTTTGTGGATCATGTTCTTGTTGTTAATCCTGAAATTCTTCACCCCGTCCAAAGTCTCAAAGACTTTCTCCTATGTGTTATAAGAGTTTTATAGCTTTACAGTTTCATATTTTACATTGAAGTCCATGACCCATTTTGTGTTAATATTTGTATAAGGTGTGAGGTTTTGGTTATAGTTCATTTTTTTGTCTATGGATTTCCAGTTACTTGAAAGGCTAACCTTTCTCCATGGACCTGCCTTTGCACCTCAGAATGAGTTGGGCATATTTGTGTGGGTCTGGGACTCCCGAGGGGGCACGATCTGTTCCGTGGTGAATCTGAACCCAACAATCCAGGTTTTAAAGGAAGTCAATTGAATCTATGTGTTTTAAGAGAAAGTTATTTCCCAAGGATTTCTTAAATTCTCCAGTTGAGTTTGTACTGGTTAGAACAATAGGTAGAAGAGGCCACACTGAGATTTTCTTTCCTCAGGTCTGTGCATTGGTCTTTGTTATTTGCCCTAAGATGACACATAGAGAATTTCTAGTATATGGGGCTATCTTGGATCAGGCTTCCTAGATGCAGAGCCTGATGCATGGATTTGTGTTATTGAAGGAGGGCTCTGAGCAGTAAGAGACTAAGGAAAGTGGAGACAGGATGTGGTCCCAGCTAGAGTCTGGCTTCAATCTCCCCCCCCAATCCAAAATGTTCTGAGCATAAATTGCACCACACAGTTGATCCCAGTCTGATGTAATGGTGCCACAGCCTTTTGAACTGTGTCCCCATCAGTCACTGGCTATGGACTGGCCCAGGTGGGGACGTGAACACAGAAGGTATCACCTCCCAGGCTGAGAGATTTCCATTAGGCCAAGGGCACCAACAGCATCCACAACTAGATGGTCTTAATGATCAAGAAAACTGGCTTTAAAAATAAATGGGCTATTAACTTCCCAACTTAACCAGTTGCTTCTTTAAGCCTTCTGCTACCCTTAGACTGCCTTCTAAGTAGCTGTGTCTGTTATGTTCAAGGGTTGCTCAGTTTCACGAAAGCCCAAGATAAATGCCACAGGAGCGCCTGTCATCCTACCACTGGCGATCTCCTGGTGGGTCGCAGCGCACAGCTCACGGCTTCTTCTACCTGCGGGCTGGATGGAGCCCAGAAATACTGCATCCTCAGCTACCTTGAGGTGGGTTGGTCCTTTGTTTATTTGTTGGGACATTATTGAGTCGATGACATAGATTTTTCCAAGCATGGCGGGGGCCAGCCATGCAACATAAAAGGAGGACACATCACTCTTTCCTGAATATCAGAGGCACAGGTGATTCAATTCCTAGTCCAAGAAACCTTGATTAATCAGAAAATAGGGAAGATCTGCCACATCTGTTTCTTGTTAGCTTTAGAATTGGTTCCGTCTTCGAAGGGAAGTAGTCTAAGATGTACTATTCTACTTAGCCACAGGAGGAACTCGCAGGGAGCGAATTCAATTGACCCAGCAGTGAAGAGGGACGATCCCTCAGGGTCTCAAGGCCATTATACTGAATGTGGGTTCTCACTGTCCTGCGTTAGGTGGGGGGTAGGGGGGGTGTGAACTTTGAATTGATTGCATGCCAGCCTCATAAAGCCACTTGGAAATTGTCTTGTCTAAAAGCCGTAAGATCCCAGTGTCAACAGATTTGGGGGCCTTTTTTCTTTCCCTTAAAGACCAGTTTTAGAAAAAGATCAGCTGCTTTATAGTTTTTTTCTTCTCCATGCTCGGGGACCCAAACAAGCATCCAAGGTCATCTGAGTATCATACCTGCTGAAAAGCCCAAGGCAATCACGTCAACCCCTTAAATGAGAGGATGTGCAGGCGGGAAGTTGGACGGAAGCCCGATGTTAGAGGCCCAGGCTTTTCCACGTATTGTTCATTTAAAGCAACTCCTCGAGGTCTCTGGGAAATGCTTTGGATTCTAATTGGTTTCTAGTAAAAGAGGATGATTATAAATAAGTGAAGACAATACCTGAGGGCTTAGCACTGTTCTAAGTTTGGGAAGTACTTGTGTAAGAAAGCAACTTCTCTGTGTGTGCGAGGAAATGACACTGTAGACATTTTGTTCAACTCTAGGCCAGGTGGGATGTGGCATCCTACAAGTGACTTTCCAATTCCGGGTCCTCTGGACAAAGAAATGGTTCTCAACTCTAATATTAGATACTTTCCAACACTGGCATTACCCTTCTAGTTCTTAAACCACTGACATTTGCGTACTGTTGTCCCAGCCAACTTATGACCTACTCTGGCAATGATTAGGAGTTAATATTCCTGTCTTCACCACCCAAAATAGAAGTAAGTCAAACTTCAAGGTTTCTTTTGTCTCAAGAATCCCAGAAATCTTAAACTCATAGACCTGGGGGAAAAAAATCTCAAGATATCTTCAGGCTGACAAAGTGTTACAGGTAGGGCTGTAAGTCTCGGTCTACTTAAACATTTGCGTGTCATGAAGGAGGACTTGTTTCCCCATGATCATCTAAAAAATTGCTACCAAGCAACACATTCTCCTCGGAAGCTTCAAATCAACATTGACCCGTAGTGTTACCCAAGTTGGGACTTCCACATCTCGTCATTACAACCAAACATCCCCAATCAGGCTCTCCAAAGACTATGCTTCTAAGATATTGACAGTAAAGCATTTCCCCCAGTAATTTCCATAGTAATACTGGACATCTTTTGAAGGCTTGACACCTTTTGGTGGAATCGTAAAGCTTCTGCTGCTCTTTTATGGGCAAGTCTGGGGCAAGCCTCCCCATATGCAGAACAGATCTCACTTCCATTGCTCCTTAATTTTGAAAGGGCATTTTTTTTTTCGGGTATAAGACTTATGGTGGCCAGTGATTCTAAAAAGATTATATGGATCTCTTGAAAGGCTGGTCTACTTTGACAGACTCTAGCTGAAATAGTCCTCAAAATCACCATGCATTCGTTTGGCAAATTTTACCCAGCCTCTACAATGTGTGAGACACTGTTCTAGGTCAGGAGGATATGGCCTTATACAAAACAAAGTCCCATGGGGCACCTGGGTGGCTCCATTGGTTGGATGGCCGACTTCAGCTCCAGTCATGATCTCATAGCTCGCGCGTTTGAGCCCCCCCATCGGGCTCTGTACTGACAGCTCAGAGCCTGGAGCCTGCTTCAGATTCTGTGTCTCCCTCTCTCTCTGCCCCTGCCCTGCTCATGCTCTGTCTCTGTCTCTCAAAAATAAATAAACGTTAAGAAAAGATTTTAAAAAAACAACAAAGTCCCACCCTCATTGGACTTAAATTCTAATGATGGAGACAGACAATAAGCCAACAACTATATAATATAGTCTCAAGTGGTGATAACAGCTTACAAGATATTATAAAGCAGGGTAAGGCATAGAGAGTGGTAGAGGCCATAAGGAGGTGGTGATATTTTAAGTAGAAGTCTGAGAGGATGGCCTTTAAACAGAGACCCAGAAGAAGGGAAGGAGCAAGAGATAGGAATATTTGAGGGTTGGAGGAGAGGGGAGCAGAGAATAACTCGTGTCAAGATGGCAAGGCAATAGAGTTCCCGGTGAACTCAGGGAAGAGCAAGGAGTGAGTGTAGCTAGAATTGAGTGAATCAAGGGAAGACTTGTGGAAGGAAAGGCAAAGAGATGGTCCTGGTCAGGTTGTATAGCCCTTGTAAGCAACGATCCGGATGTCAAATCTGTTTGCTGAACACCTACCGGCGCATCTGTTATAGTCAACTTCCAGTATGGAGGATTATAATAAACAGTCCCCACTTCCTGGAAGTTTTGCAAAAATGCTCCTCCAGGGTCCTGCAAGTAGTAGTAGCCAGGAACAATTGTGCAAGCCATTGGAAGTCCTTTGGGAGTCTTTGGGGATTTCCTTGGGGGCTTTAAGTAAGTACGGCCACAAATGGGTGCATTAAATTAGGCAAACTCAAAGGCCACTCTTGGCTGTTGCAAACTTGGAAAGTCCATTCCAAGTAAAGTAATTCCAATTCACTAATAAGACCTTCCGGTCTGGAAGACGAGAGGGCAGGCCTCTCTGTTACGAGTATAATGAGAATCTTTTACAACATCCACATGGCGGTGATGGAGAGGTTTTGGTCATGGAACTTTTTCTACCAAAAACTATGTCTGAGAGAGAAAAAAAAAGGATGGTTACAGATAACCTGGTGGCCGAGTGTTGCATTAGTTTCTTGCCAAATATTTGTTTTTGACTACAGAAAGTAATCCCTACTCGAAGAACGTATCCTGATTACTTCTCTACGGTTTAACATAAACTCCAGGTCATGTGCCTCTTGTGCAAGACAAAAATTAGTTCCGCATAAGTTTGCATTTTTGCCCCCAATGTAAAAATTCATAAAATTTCTAGGTCCTAATTCTTATTTTGTCTGTTATTGTATTTAAGCACCTATTGATGGAAAATTTGATGTCCTGTTATTTCCTCTGCTTTTTATTTTTAGCCAGATTGAAAGACAAATATAGTAAGTACAGCTTGTTTTCAAATTGATATCAACAATAAGTAATTATGGGTCTTTATTTTTTACTGAAATGATGGTCTTTTCCAGGGGGAACAAAAATGTTTCATCTGTGACTCCAGATTTCCCTATGACCCATATACGCAATCCCAGAGCCACACCATTGAGAACGTTATTACAAGTTTTGAACCAGGGAGAGACAAGAAATGGTGGCAATCTGAAAACGGTATGACTGAGTTCCTTTCCAGATTATCCATTTCTTTACGTTTTTAATCCAATATCTTTCTGTACGATCTCAACAATTTCACAGCAAGGAGTTATACTGGAATGGAAAAGTATCCCCTAGCACTGTTAAAGCCTGTATAAGAACAAACTTTATTTTCATTTCAGGAGAGATTATTTTCCTTCAGAGAAATCCAAGTGTATTTTAAGCACATAACTCTGAAAGCTTCACGCATTAACCCTAATATGAAACACACTCCTGTAAATGGAATTAACACTGCCAGGGGAAATCTGAGAGTTCCCACCCTGTACTTTGTCCCTCGGCAACACATTCAGGAGAGAGGAAAAGAGCATTTCATTTCTTGCTGCAAGCCAAATATTTTAATATAAAAATTGAATTGAAAGGATAGTTGGCTACTGGCTGATGTTCTTTTCTGCCTGGATTTATGCCCTTCTCTGCTCATGAACAATTGTGATTTTGAAACTCGCATTGGCCCTGACCATCCATATTTCCTAGGTGCCCTGATCAGGTCCCAACTGGGGATGCCTCACGTCCAAACTCAGGCGTGGGCCTTACGTGCTTGAATGAATGTAGGCTGACTCACCCATGACAGCTCCCCTTCAGCACCAATCTGGAACCCTCACCCCACAAGATGATTCCCTTTGTTTCATCTCTATATGTTGTACCTGGGCTACAATCCCTCTATTCTCTTCAGATGCCTAAACCTATTTCCCTCAGGGGGTCCTAGACCATTAGGGGAGTGTGGGAATAGTCAGAATATATAGGATCGTAACATATAAGGCAAGCAGAATATGAGGCTATTTTCCTATGCCTTCCATTGGACAAGCATGATTGGTGTGTCTACTAAAATGCCAATTCATGTTGGATCCTAATCCTGAATCTCTAGTTGGGCCCTCCTTAGTGCATGCATGTGATGCCTTTGCAGGAGTCACCTGCCTTCGCTCAGGCCATTTTTGCTTAGTGGCAGTTTTAACCCACATGTCCAGCATTTGCTGCACATAGCCTCACAGGAGCGCCCCTCCACCAAAGCGGATCGCATAAAACAAGGGTTCTCAGCCAAGAACTTTTGAGAGGGGAAAGGCGATCTCCTTTCCAGAAAGGGTGAGGGACCCTTGACCCAGAGCCAGGAATGGGGCTGCCCTCTCAGCGGCGAACCCTCCCAAGTGATGCACCCACAAATAAAACTGCCTCCAGTTCATGCAGCCCGGTTACTGACTGCTCTCAGAGCTGCTGTCCAGTACGGGAGGGAGCCCAATGCCACATGCGCTACCGGGCACTTAAAACACGGCTAGCCCACACTGAGATGTGACATCAGTATAAAACCATTCCAGGTTTCTAAGACTTACTTTGGAAAAAAATTAAGCATTGGTAGTAGCAAAATAAAACATTATTATTTTTTTTTAATATTGAGTACATGTTGAAATGAGATGGTTTTTGGTATATGGGGTTAAAAATATTAAAAGTCATTTCACCTGCTTGCTTTTAAATGTGGCTGCTAGGGTTGATGGGGGGTGGGAGGGAGGGGAGGGTGGGTGATGGGTATTGAGGAGGGCACCTTTTGGGATGAGCACTGGGTGTTGTATGGAAACCAATTTGTCAATAAATTTCATAAAAAAAACAAAAAACAAACAAACAAACAAACAAAAATTTATATTAAATAAAAAAAAATAATAAAAAATAAAAATAAAAAAAAAATAAATGTGGCTGCTAGGAAATTTGAAATGACACAGGTGGCTCGTATTCTGTTCTTATGGGACAGTGCCGCTCTAGAGCGATAGGGGCTTCCTCGTGTCCAGCTGGGGGCCGGTCTTCCACATCCAGGCTGGAGGTGAATGGCAGCTAACTCTCTCAGGATAGGACTTTCTTCTCCTCAGCCCCAGAGGAGCTGCAGATTCTCACTCCCAGGGGAATATTCCAGGCTGTGTCTTACACTAAGTGACAATAGAACTAGTCCAAGTGGTTATCAAGCAGATGCTGGAAGAAAAGGATGCTTCGATGTTCACCATGCACCGGTTTCCCAGCGCACCTTTACGCA
This sequence comes from Lynx canadensis, assembly GCF_007474595.2. NCBI lineage: Eukaryota > Metazoa > Chordata > Mammalia > Carnivora > Felidae > Lynx > Lynx canadensis. Next base: position 76,087,843 of record NC_044304.2, read on the forward strand.
CGTGCGCAGTCAGGTTGTGAGTTCAAGGAAATGAGCTCCCTCCCCGCCAAGTGGTGGCACTTGCTGCTTAGGACCTATGGGAAGTGGGCGAACTTCCTTGGTGGTAGGTAACACTGCCACACAGTGGCCGTGTGCACCGCCACCATAACGTGCATGTGGGCACAGTCTGAGTAAAACCTGTACTGCTCTCAAATAGACCTTCTCCTGGGTGTGCAGTGTTCTGGGAAACCACTGTAAAAGACTAGGAAAGAGTGTTGCTCCCCAGCCATGAAATTTCACACGTTTTTATTTTTTACAGACAAGCCACAGTGAAGGATTAAATAGGGGTAAATAGGGGTCTCTCAAAATCACTGATTCCTTCTTTCTGGATTTTTCTTCAGGTCTTGATCATGTCAGCATCAGATTGGACCTAGAGGCGTTATTTCAGTTCAGCCACCTTATTCTGACTTTTAAGGTACAGATGTGTGGGCTTGTCACCCCTTTTATCTACCTACCAAGTGCTGGGCTTACCCGGGATTTCACTTCCTTGCTTCTGGGTAGAGCACAAAATCTCTACTCGAACTTTGTGCAGAATTTGACTCTTTGTTCCTGAGTGGAAAACAAAACAAGTGAAAACTCTACTGCTCATTAATTAATAACTTATATGGTTAACAGAAAAAAGGAAGGGAGGGAGGGAGGGAGGGAGGAAGGAAGGAAGGAAGGAAGGAAGGAAGGAAGGAAGGAAGGAAATCGTACAAGATACAGCAAAGAGGAAAATTCCAAACCCTAGGGCGAGAGGGACCACAAGAGCTAGAAAAATGATTTTCAGGAGAAAAAAAAAAAGCAGAAACTGGACATTATTTTGGGAAACATGGAAAGATTGTGATCAAAAGAAGCAGAAAAATGAAAGGGTCTTTACTAAGGATAGTTAGATGCCAGAGAAATCCTGTCCTGTAGTCATTCTCAAATATTTCATCAAAATTCTAATTTTGTTGTCAGCCCGGAAGCTGAGTTACAGTAAAAAAATAAATAAAATTAAAAATTAAAAAATACCCACAAGTCTTTGGCCTCAAAGAGCTCACAGTCTAGTCAAGGATACAAACATATATAGAAATTTAAAATCATAATACAAAATTGTCAGTGCGGGAACCGACATACAATCACAATGCTGATAGTTTCCTTGATGAGGCTAACGCTGCTGTAAGAAATCAGAATAAGCTTCACGGTAGATTCTGGAGGATGTATAAGAGTTTGCCAGAGAAAAGGGTTCTTCTAGTCAAAGAAAACCACATACAAATCGCTGTAACATATCAGTTACACTGACTTTTTAAAAAATTGCTATGCTCTCCTTTGATGAATAATTCACACAGCCCATACACAGTTTTCAAATGGAACCAGATTCGAGGCAAAGTATGTGCTCGTGACTGCTCGCCCCCCGATTGGAAAGAGATTTCTGTGTGTTCATTGCATAACGGATTTCAAGAGATACAAATAAAGTTTGAAAAACTGAGATTTGGGAATACAAATATTCAGTCTGCAGTGGATAATGAAATCTGCCTTTGCGAAGCATTACAAGTTTCCCTCCCGTTTTCCTAGACTTTTCGGCCTGCTGCAATGTTAGTCGAATGTTCCACAGACTATGGACACACCTGGAAAGTGCTCAAATATTTTGCAAAAGACTGTGCTGCTTCCTTTCCCAATATCACTTCGCGCCAGGCCCAGGGAGTGGGAGACCTTGTCTGTGACTCCAAATATTCGGATATTGAACCCTCATCTGGTGGAGAGGTAGCATTTCCTTTCTTGGATTTCTCAGATAGAGGTTACACCATTTTTTTTTCTAATGCGGTTCATTTAAATGAAAACAATTTAGGGGCGCCTGGGTGGCGCAGTCGGTTAAGCGTCCGACTTCAGCCAGGTCACGATCTCGCGGTCCGTGAGTTCGAGCCCCGCGTCGGGCTCTGGGCTGATGGCTCGGAGCCTGGAGCCTGTTTCCGATTCTGTGTCTCCCTCTCTCTCTGCCCCTCCCCCGTTCATGCTCTGTCTCGCTCTGTCCCAAAAATAAATAAACGTTGAAAAAAAAAATTTAAAAAAAAAAAATAAATGAAAACAATTTAGGTAGTGTTTACTGAAATATAACTTGAGTTCTGTTGCTTTTGTTTTAGAGAAAGAGAGCGTGAGCAGGAGAAAGGGGTGGGGGGGGGGGAGAGAGAGAGAGAGAGAGAGAGAGAGAGAGAGAGAGAGAGAGAGAGAGAGGAGAGACAGAATTTCAAGCAGGCTCCACACTCAGCACAGAGTCCGACATGGGGCTCAATCCCACGACCCTGGGATGATGACCTGAGCCGAAGTCAAGAGTCAGACGCTCAACTGATTGAGCCACCCATGGGCCTTTAGCTGTTGGTTTTTAAAGCATGAACATGTTTAAATTGAAGTGAGTCCTGAATTAATTTCAAACGCAGATAAATAGTAAGCATCTTACAAGCAATACTCCTGCATGAGAGATTACATCACCTGCTGAGGGTGAGTGGGGATTAAGACCCAGGCTGGGCACTAGGACACAGGACACCCAGAGGAAGGAGCATCTGTTTCTAGCCCTTGCTACATAGCTGTGTTATCTCATGCTCTGTAAACCACCACCCAGGCGGGATCTGCCAGGACCTTCCTCTGAGCAAAGCGGGTGACAGGCAGAAGGGCAGGGTAGGAGCGGGGTTGGGAGGTATGACTCCTATCAGGCAGAGTGAAAGGGTTGGTGGCAGAAGGTGTCTCTGGAATCCCCGGCCAGATCCAGTTGATGACCTACTGAATTGTGACCCCGTCCCTCCCTCCCAGCCCCAGTGCTATCACCTACATGGACCACGGGGGCATAAAGAACCAGAATGACTAAGACGTTTGATTCATTTCCATGTTGGCCCTTTTATTCACAAGAGAACCCAAATAATAATCTGTATCCTACGCCAGCTGGGAGGCAATGGCTCAGCCTTTTCGTGAGGTCAGGATCTCTTCTTTAAGAGTATATTCTTTAAGAGTTACTCTTTAAGAGTAACAGGGCACCCAGGTGGCTCCGTTGGTCGAGCATCCAACTTTTGATTTCAGCTCAGGTCTTGATCACAGGTCATGAGTTCGGGCCCTCTGTTGGGCTCCATGCTGGGTGTGAAGCCTACTTAAAAAAAAAAAAAAGTATATTTCACAGTGCTGTTTTGGGTGAAATGCTATACATTTACCTGCATTTGTTTTGCAGGTCGTTTTAAAGGTTTTGGATCCCAGGTTTGAAATAGAAAGCCCCTACAGCCCCTACATCCAGGGTATGAGATACTCTCTATTCTTGCACAAATTCTTTTTCTAAAATTCTGTGTTGGGGGCATCCCTTTTCATTGCATGTCCATAGCGCATGAAGTGTGCTTTCCTTTGCTGTTATCATTTCTCCAGACCTTGTGACATTAACAAACCTGAGGATCAACTTCACCAAACTCCACACCCTGGGGGACACCTTGCTTGGAAGGAGGGAAAACGGTTCTCTGGATAACTACTACTATGCTCTGTCCAACATGGTGGTTGGGGGCAGCTGTTTTTGCCACGGCCACGCTAGCGAATGCGGCCCCGTGCAGAAAGTGCGGGGAGACGTTTTCAGCCCTCCTGGAATGGTAAGTCACTGATCGATCCCAGAGGGCAGCTGGCTCTCTTCCCTTTCCTTCGCGGCACTGGTGCCGAACGTGGATCAGAGCCTCTCCATGGGGATCCACAGTTGAAGTGACAGCTCTGTGTTGGGGGAGGGATCATTCAACCCGCAGTTCCCGCGGGCTCTGCCCCAGATGACTCCATGAGCAGCATTTCTCATCTGTGAGCTCAGGGTAGCCCGTCGTGCTCCCTTCTTGTTTATTTGCTTTTTAGGGAATGGAGCTTTAGTGGTAAGGACCCTGTTTCGCATGCATTCTCCCACAAAAAGGTCTCGAAGGTCTCTCGTGTGAGAGAGGGCGTACTCCACGCCGGGGTGTCCGAGGGATGCCTGCCGCTGTAGAAATGGTCACTCCAAGTAGCACTCTTGTGCCGGAAATGGCTGTTCCTGGTGTTGATCTCTTCCATCCCTGGGACGAATCTTAAAAGAGCGATGCGGTGGAAGAAATGCCTGTTTGCGCAGAGTCCTGAGGGTGTGTCTGCTACATAATTTTAAACTATGAGCTACAAGCAGACAAGGCTGGATGCCGGAACTCTGCACCTTCCCTGTCAGCCAGCTCCTATTTCCCTGGAAGTACAAGTTTCTTTGAACTTGGGTATACGGTGCATTTTGTGGACAAACCAAGAGAATCATACGCTTTGCTCCAGGTTCTTTCTGTTTTCCAATTCCCTCTTTCCCTTAACCACCCTTCCCCCCCACTTTCTCTCTCTCTCTCTCTCTCTCTCTCTCTCTCCCTCCCTGTCTTTCCCTCTCTCTGCCCCCCGATCCTGTCTCTCATTGTGTGTTGCCCTGAAACTAGAATTCAGAAATGCCAAAGAAAATGTAGATGGTTCCCGAACATCTTAAACTTTTTCCAAACATGGAAGTTGGTTAAGGAGATAATAGAAGGTAGACAAGGAAAGCTAAGACCCGAAGAGGCACCTGGCGTGGTACTGCCTTTTCCACCTCGAGAACCCCAGCATCCTCAGAGCAAAGCCCTCTTTTCACACCACGCAGGTTCACGGCCAGTGTGTCTGTCAGCACCATACAGATGGCCCGAACTGCGAGAGGTGCAAGGGCTTCTTCCAGGACGTTCCGTGGAGGCCGGCAGCAGGCCTCCAGGACAGCGCGTGCAGAGGTACGTGGGGAAGGTTCTCAGCCTGTGTCCTTAAGCTCGAACAACATCGAGTTCATTTCAGTGGAGCTGTGGGCATCAGAGGCCGCAAACTTGTGGCTCCCAGCTCCAATCGTGGGATATCCTAATGTGTCCCAATACCTCCCATAGAAGAAGTCCAACTTCTCAGACCCTCACACCACAAAAGGCACGTTAATTCACAAAATGAAACCATCCGCGTGTTGTGTGGTCCCTTCCCTGAGGAGGGGCAGAGCCATGTAACGGCAACATCAGTGGGGACTAGATTTGGTACAGAGATCCCTACCCTTTTCCTGAAGAATCACCCATTCCGTGAACGCAGCCTTAAACACATGTCAGAGGATAGGAGAGGTGAGGACTGGGACAAACTTTGACAGGCTATTGTAGCTTTTATAAAATATTTAGACTAATAAGGTAGAGGGTTCTTTGGCAATGCGTTTGCTGCCTCTGAATTTTGAGGAAAGTCCATACAAACTTGTTACTCAGCTTCTTTTCCCAGACTGGGGAAAAATAGGATTGGGACAGTGAGAGGTGAGTGGAAGAGGTCTCTAAAAAACGTCCCATCCAGGGGAGTCCCAGTGTGAGAGACCCAGCAAAACAGAGCCTAAGATTTTGCTGTTTACAGGGAAAACCCAACAAGGCACACAGCACAGACTTCACCGCTAAGACAAACAAAGTTCTCCAAGCAATAAAGCTGCACTCTAGGGCTCCCAGATCACCCAAATGATTTACTTTTGTTTACCTGATTGTAAAAAAGAAAGAAAGAAAGAAAGAAAGAAAGAAAGAAAGAAAGAAAGAAAGAAAGAAAGAAAGAAAGAAAGAAAGATGTGAGCAGAATCAGAGTACTATCATTGTGTGTGTGTGTATATATATACACACACACATATATATACAGAATCAGAGTACTAGAAAGATCCTTCGAAAGCACCTGCTTTAATCCTCATGTACTTGGTATATTTCTAACAAGTCGGCGGAGCACTGGGGCTGCAGTGATTTGTGCCCAAACAGCTGCCTGGTGGTTCCCCAGACCTTGGCCAGCCTCTCCTAACCCCTCTCCTTCCTCAGCTTGTCACTGCAACGGCCACTCGGACCGCTGTCACTTCGACATGACCGCGTACCTGGCGAGCGGCGGCCGCAGCGGGGGCGTGTGCGAGGACTGCCAGCACCACACGGAGGGACAGCACTGTGACCGCTGCAGACCCCTCTTCTACAGGGACCCGCTCAGGGCCATGTCCGATCCTTACGCGTGCATCCGTGAGTCCCCGGCCCCTGGCCTGTCTCTTCCACACGTGTGAGCGAAGGCCGATGGAGAGGTCTCGCTTGGGCTGCAGGCACCCCCCGCCCCCACTCGGTTTAGCAGCATTTAGGGGCCTGGGGGGGGGCAGTCTGAAAAGGCACTCGGTTCTGAGAGCTTTCCTTTCTCACGACAGGCTGGGCCAAATAATCCGGGTCCATCCCGCAGCCCCATGTGGGTGGCCGACACTGGTGAATCAGGAAACTATTCCGGATTCAGCCAGCAGGGGGCGGGTGGTTCAGGAGGTGCTGCAGACACCTGCGTGTCCTGTGGGTCCCCTGGGGGAAGTAGCTGAGCATGGGAGACCCGACTTACCCTGGCCCGCTCCACTTCGGATGTTTCAACTTCGCCACGGTGCCAAAGCAATGGGCATTTAGTAGAAACCTGCTTAGAATTTTGAACTCGGATCTTTTCCCAGGCCAGCCCATACGCAGATGATCCTCTTTCCCAATGCTGGGCCAGGTAGCTAGGGACAGTTCCCAGTCAGACCCCTGGTCAGGAGCCTCAGCAACCCATATGCTTGCAACCATTCTGGGGGCGCCTGGGTGGCTCAGTCGGTTAAGCTTCCAACTTCCGCTCAGGTCGTGATCTCGGAGGGGTCGTGGCTTCGAGCCCCGCGTCCGGCTCTGTGCTGACAGCTCAGGGCCTGGAACGTGCTTCAAAGTCTGTGTTTCCCTCTCTCTCTGCCCCTCCCCCGCTCATACTCTGTCTCTCTCTCTCTCAAAAATAAACATTTGGGGAAAAAAATCACTTAAAAAAACCAACCATTCTGGGCCCATACAACCAGTTTCCACTGTCAGTGCAGTATTCAGGAAATTACACGAGACATTCAACACTTTATTGTAAGACAGGCTGTGTGTAGGAAGATTTTGCCCAACTGTCAGCCAGAATAAGTGTTGTCGGCGTGATTAAGGTAGCCGAGGCTGAGCTGTGATGTTCGGTAGGTTAGATGTATTAAGTATATTTTCGACTTAGGAGATTATCAGCTTCCGATGGGTTTATCAGAGCCTCGCCTTAAGGAGAAGGTCTGTAGTGAAATGGGCTACATTTGACCGGCTGTAGACAATTCATCTTTGCTGAGAAGACACATAAGCTAACGATTACCATCTTTGTTTTAATCTTTAAAAATCTTTCATCTTGTCTTTAATCTCAGCCGTTGAAAATGGAATGTTTTGTGCATATAAAAATAAGAGAGAATACTGTAATAATATGCCCACCAGCAATTTTGTCAAAATGTAATGTCTTACCCCAGGGCAACTTCAGGACCTTAATAACACATGACGGCGATACAGGTGACTCAGGTACCCCACTGTTACCTTCCTTTCTGGGGATAAACTCTCATATAACTGGCAATTACCAGTACAGTGCTGGGTTTTACACTTTTACATGTTCTTGTCTACAAACAACGTATGTTGTCATGTTTTCAAGCTTTACATAGATGATACTACGCTGTATGTATCCTTGATTATTTCACCCAACATTACATTTTTGAGATTTGTCCATATCAGGTAGCTCTAATTCTCCAATTTTAAGATCTATGTGTAATGTCTATATAGAACTCTTTCTTCCTATAGGTATGACAGAATCTATTTGGCCATTTTTCTTTTGATCCCCCAAAAGCATTCTTGTATATGTGGCCTTGTGCAAGTACACAAAACCTCTCCCTAAGAGTCCTACCAAGAAGTGGGACTAATGGATCATGGGGTATGAACTTCTTCCAGTTGATTAGATGGCACCACATTGTTCCCTAAGTGGGGGTACCAGTTAGCACCCACACCAACAGTGGTTGAGTACTCTCATTGCTCTATACCCTGGCCAGCACTTGGTTTTTTCACACTTCGATTTTTGCTGATGAAAACCTGTCTCATAATTATTTAAAATTGAATTTCCCTGGAGGAATGAGACCAGAGTGAGGCAAGGGAATGACCCAGATCCCAACATTTCAGGTAGCACACTCTCTCAGAGTGATGTAAGTGCAAGGTTATCACCTGCCATTTACATTAACCAGACAGTGAGCACCTCCTTAAATTTTGGCCCTAGGCATCTTGCTGGTCTCAACTCTGGTCCCGGCACTGCTGTGGATTATCTCATAGATAAACTTGATTTCAAGTACTGAGCGTGGGTAACTACTGGATGTAAGATCTCACTCTACTTGCAGACAGACAAGTAGCTTGTTATTGTTTCGTGGATGCTGGCAGAAGACACGAAAATCCCCGGTTAGAGACGAAGGACTTTAGTACTCATGGCACAGGAAGTAACAAGATGTTTATATTGGTGTGTGTTCCCATGTCCCCAAGCCCTGAGTCCCATGGGGCAACTCAAAGGATGCCAGGTGGATCCCACATACAAATGAGTCTATGTCACAGCCCAGGGACACAGCGCTTGGAGCATTCATTGCTTTTACAGCAAGGAGAAGCGTGCTTGTTCTTTGTCCAGGGGAAGACGTGACCTCATCCCTGAAAGTAGCTTGCTGACACCGCAACCTTGGGAAAGGGCTGGGTGAAGAGTCATCTTGCATTGCCGGGACACTGAGTAAAAATTGCGCGGGTACCCAAGACCCATGGAACGTTGCCTCTCCCCATACCCAGAAATCCTGCTTCTTACTGTCTGTCACCAGTCTATTATTATATGGGGGTGGGGGGGAGGGGTTTGCTATAAAACTACAACTTCCAACTTTATGCGATCATCATACATAAAATGAAGTCCTATACAGAAGTAATTCAGTAGCCACCAGAATGTATACAACATCCTAGATTTCAAACTTTAAATCCTCACAGCGTAGAAAAGGCATAAATGAAGTTTTTGTTCAGATTGCGGAGTGGGCGCCTGACAACATAAAAGTTTACCTTATGTGATCTGTTTAAAATTGAGACAAAGAACTGAATGCTCAGAAAAAAACAATTTCTTTAAATCAGTGTCCTAAGTGTCCTACTTTGTCACCAGAATCTATATTCCGCCCCACACACACATACCTTTTATTAATGTTTTAAACGCCATGCATTTATAAAAGAAAAAGGAATTGCTCTCTTAGGTGGAATCAGGGGAAAATATAATGTTCCAAAGGTTATCTAACCTAGGAATCTGGAAAGAGACTGCAAGTAACCAAGTCAGATATTCACATTAACCAACGTCTTGTTCCTTAAGAACCACTTAGTATCCGGGTGCCTGGGTGGCTCAGTTGGTTAAGTGTCTGACTCTTGGTTTCAACTCGGGTCAAGATCTCGTGGTTTGTGGGTTCGAGCCCCACATTGGGCTCTGTGCTGGCCGTGCAGAGCCTGCTTGGGATTCTCTCTCTCCCTCTCTCTCTGCCCCTCCTGCTCGCTCGCTCTCTCAAAATAAATGAATAAGCTTAAAAAAAAAAAAAAGCCACTTGATGGCACTTCTAAAGGAAACTGAGTCAAGAAAACTGGTACCCAGATGTAAAATTAAGAGGCTATTCTATATATACAAGGAGGTTTTTTTTTTTTTAAGTAAAGGCAAATGAGCCTGTAAAAACAATCTTCAAGAGACTCCCCAGTTTCCCTAAACACATGTTTGTGTGTGTGGAAGTCTGTGTATACAAATGGCATTTATTAAGACTGACTAGCAGTCTCCTATAAATTTTCTCTAAATTGTTCTCGTTTGTGCCTAAATATTTACACGATCAGATTCCAGGCATAGGGGTTGACTAATCTTAAGTCTGCTGTGATTAAAACACAGCCAAATGTGATACAGGGGAAAACAACAACAAAAAAGATTTGGTAGATTCAACTGCCGATAATAAGAGTTTGCTGGAGTTAAGTTGTGTGATGCCAAGAAGTTTTATTGGACTTCTAAGGCCATGACTTAGGGTTATTTCAAAGTAAAATTACTACCCATTCACCCACATCCCTTCCCCAAAGGCTACTTCAGTGCATAATTAAATTATACTCTGGAACTCAGGGCTGACCCTTTGGAGTGTCTTTCAGATAAAGCTGACGTTTTTCCTTTTGGCTACTTCTAAAATGACTCCAGCTTATTCCTTCCTTTCTAGAAGCAACTGTATTTAATTAGAAGAAAATTCTGGTTTTTCCAAACTAAGCTGGACCGAATGCTGTTTTTCCATAATAAGATTTCATCACCAGTCACAATCCAATAACAATTGAAAATCGAAAGATTCTGTCAGACAACCGAGCGTTTGCTTCAATACCACCAAACAACTGGTGGGAGTAGGTTTTTTCCATCAAACTCTCTAACCTGAACGGTTGTCATATAAACCTACATAACATGGCTTTAGATATGAGGAGTTTGTTTTTATGAATCCAAAGTAAACATGTATAAATGCGAACATAACTATTTCTTAGAATCAGGATATTCTTTTTTGAGAGAGAGAGGGAGCATGAGCAGGGGAGGGGCAAAGGGAGGGAGAGAGAGAGGGAGAGAGAGAATCCCAAGCTGAGAGCGCAGAGCCCGATGTGGGGCTGGAACTCACAAACCGTGTGATCATGACCTGAGCCAAAATCAAGGGTCAGACGCTTAACCAACTGAGCCACCCAAGCGCCCGAGGATAGTCATTTTGTAATCTTTATTGCGTTCCTTAAAAGTGGCGTCCCTTGGAAACACAGCACCAAGTGGTCATCTGATGTCCACCAACAGACCTGTCCTCTCTACCAGAACCACAGTAGTTAATAGTACTGTCCCAGCCTCTCCCGGGTACCACCCCTCAACACTGAGGGGCTGCTCCTCTACTGGGCACGTCGAACTATCAGAGAGTTCTTCCTTGTATCACATCAAGCTCTGCCTTTGGTAACTTCTCCCCTCTGGAATGATTCACACCATCAGCATCCCTTTTCATATTCGACTCCTTTCTTGAGTTATTCCAGTTTCTGCTGAAAAGAAAAAGGGTGGCAGGTGCTTCTGCTGCTCCTTGGCTACAGGTGATCGTTTATCTCATTTTGCAGAATCTCTTCATCCAAGCTTTTGCCCCGCCAGCAGATTTCCAAAAAGAAAACAGTGGTATAAGCCTTCCTTGCTCTTCTTCCCCTTTCTTTCTTATACGTGCTCCTTCCATGAAGAATTAAAGAGTGATAACACTTATCCTTATTTTTCTGTGAGGGGGGAAGGGCAGACATAGTTTCTTAACCACATTTCGGAGTTTTGATAGACATTTTATGTGGTTTTTTTTTTTCTCTCACATCTGTATTTGTATATTTCATTACAGCACCCCACTCCTACTTGCCTCTAGACATTATTCTCACCTTTGGAGTCTTATTTTCTTTCTTTAATCTTTTATTGAAGTGAAATGGACATAACATAAAACTGACCATTTTGCGATGAACAGTTTCCTACCACAAAGCTGTGCGATCAGCACCTCTACCTAGCTCTAAAACATTTTCATCACCCCCCAAATTAATCTATTCTTCACATGCAGTTTTCCTAATAGCAGTCTTCCTCTGATCCTCTTACTTTAGAATCACTTAAAAGTCTCTCTCTCTCTCTCTCTCTCTCTCTCCCCCTTCCTCCCCTCTCCATAGATAGATAGATAGATAGATAGATAGATAGATAATAGATAGATACAGATGGAATTGTGCAACATTTTCCAAGGCCAGAGATCTGGGAGACATTTCTAAACAGTCCTCGCCCACTGGTCTAGTTGTTTAAACATATTTAATTATTTAAACAAAATAAAGTACTATAGCATGAGTTAATGGCTATGTTTATACCTCAGGTTTCCCACAATTTGCAATTAACTAAGATAATGCATGTCTGTGTCCCCAGCTTGTGAATGTGACCCGGACGGGACCTTATCGGGTGGCATTTGTGTGAGCCACTCTGATCCTGCTTTGGGGTCTGTGGCCGGCCAGTGCTTGTGCAAGGAGAACGTGGAAGGAGCCAAGTGTGACCAGTGCAAGCCCAACCACCACGGACTGAGCGCCGCTGACCCCCTGGGCTGTCAGCGTAAGTTGGCAGCGGCCGGACGGCCAGCCCGAATACATTTTAAAGCTTGGGGCCCTCAATTTCGGTCATTGTAAATACCCAAGAGTATTGCCGGCCTCTGGGTTTTTAAAGGTGATTCAAGACCTCCCGCAGATTTTAGTTAAATTAGTGGAGACTTTTTTTCTTGGCGATTAGCTGAGTTTATCATAAGGAACCAGCAGGGGGCGCTCACATTTCCCCGCTGCAGCAAACATGGGAAAATGCCAAGAAATTTAATGCCGTGTTGCAAAACCTTTCTAAAAATGGTCTCTACTTGGACTCCCTTATACAAATTCGTGAAGTTACATTATGCATTTATGCATAGATTGATGACTTCTTAAGTAGATTTCAAGGGGTGGTTTCTTTTCTTTTTTTTTTTTCAATTACTTTTCTCCTTTGTTCTCACACCTCTCTTAAATTGGTCCTATGTTCTCTGACAAAGAGAAGAACAAAATTAAAGACCCAAGGGAGGGGTTGTGAGGAAACAAATTCAGAGTTTTCTGGGGCCAAATGGGAGACCTTTGCCTCTAGGATCATAGAAACTCTTAGCTGCCTGGGGTCTTATAGAACTGCAGATTCCTCAGGGAATCCGGGTAAATAATTTCCCTCTGTCATGCTCTGTGTTCTTGCCCATATAAGGAACTGTGGTTTGTTTGCATGTTTAGAGAGCAGCATGCTGAATCCTTCCTTCTCCTGGAATTTAATGGCAACATTAAATCCCAGAACAATGGATCATATAGTCAGACCAATTCTCATCACACCTCTCAGTACTCCAAGTGTTTCCCCTGGGTCAGCCCTGACCTGATGTCCTCTTAGAATAGGCCAAATATCGTTTTCTGTTTTCTTTTCTTTTCTAATAGCTTTAGTAAGGTATAATTCACATGCCATACAATTCACCCTTTGAAGTACAAGTCCGTGACTTCTAGCATATTCAGAGTTGTGTAACCATCATTACAATCAATTTGAGGACATTTTCATTACCCCCAAAAGAAACCCTGTACCCTACTTCTGGCTATATACCCAAAAGATTGGAAACAGGGGCTTGAAGAGTGATTTGTACACCCATGTTCATAGCAACATCATTCACAGTAGCCCCCAAGTGGAAGCGACCCACATGTCCATCCATGGATGAATGGGCAAACAAAATGTGGTACATACATACGACAGAATATTATTTAGCCTTAAAAAAAAAAAAAAGGAAAGAAGTTCTGACTCATGCAACAGCACGGAGGAGCTTTGAGGAGGTTACGCTCGGTGAAATAAACTAAACACAAAGGGACCGTGTGAGTCCACTTCCATGACGTACCCAGAGTAGTTAAACCCATGGAAACAGAAAGCGGTGGTTGCTGAGGGCTTGGGGGAGGAAGGAGTTGGAAGAGATGGTGTTTAATGGGCACAGAGTTTCAGTTTTGCAAGATGAAGAGTCCTAGAGATTGGTTGCACAACTGTGGGGCTGTATTTAAAACGGTCAGTGTTATGTTAAATGTATTCTCATGTTACCATGAGAAAAAAAAAGCACCCCCTGGCCTTTAGCTCCCACCTCCCTAACCCCTCTTAGGCAAGCACTAACCTACTTTCTGTCTCTCTAGATTTACCCCTTGTGGATATTTTGTACAAATGAGATCATCCACTATGTGGTCTTTTGTGACTGGCTTCATTTGCTAGCATGAGGTTTTCAAGGTTCATCCATGTTGCAGTATGTGTCAGTATTTTATTCCTTTTTTATGGGTGAATAATATTCCATTGTGTGGCTACTCCACATCGAATGTGTCCATTCATCAGCTGACAGACATTTGGGTTGTTTCCATGAACACTGGTTTGTCCCACAGGGGAAATGTGTATGTTGCTCTGGGAGCATAATTTCTTCACAGGACTCAGGACTCAGGATAACTCGGGATAACGGTGCCGGATGTTCCAGCCTACATGACTTCTTCTACTTCTACTCTCTAATTACCATCCAGTAGCACCGCATGAGGGCTCTGGAAATGTCTGGCACTGGATTTCCCACACACAGTTGTATGCCATACAAGAACCATGCGACCAGGTAGACGATAGACTTGGCAGGGCTGGATGTTGGGTGTTCTTGTGGCCACGCGTTTTGCTCAGCGTGAGCTATTAAGGACAAGGGTGGGGAAATAGAATAATTGTGTTCGCTCTGCTTGCAGCCTGCAACTGTAACCCCCTCGGGAGTCTGCCTCTCTCGGCCTGTGATGTGGAGACTGGCCAATGCGCATGCCAGTCATTTGCCACCGGACCACACTGTGAAGAGTGCACTGTATGTATTTGCGTAGGATTTCCCTTTCATGTGGTCGTGTAGATTTCTGCCGCCATTGCCCGGAGGACACTTGGTCTCGTTAATTGCTTTCCTTGTGCTGATGTATTTCGGTCCTCCCCGGTAAAAGTATTTACACGACAGAAATCAGCAAACACTAACCCTTCTACAGAGAGCTAGCTGGTTGTTAAACATTTACCACCACACCGACTTTTCCCAGATTGAGCCGAACGGACCCGGGCACCGATGTCAGAAGTTTTATCCACTGTTCTCCACAACGTACCAAGCAGTAGAATATGACAATTTATCTGCTCCCTTTTTTCAGCCCACCAGACTGTGGAGCCTTTTCTTCTGTCTCTTGCGTATAGTCTCTTTATCATCCCTACCACCCTTTGCCTAGAAATATTTTGGACGAGCTCATTTAAAAAAAAAAAAAAACCCGCAGGTTTAAATGGACTGTAGATTCCTGTGGGAAATAAACTCCTGGATTGTTCTAGACTCCACCAAACATGTGAGCATGTATGTCTAAAATTAGTAAACTAAAACCTTTTTTATGCCATAAGAAATGTGTCATGCAGTTAGGGAGTTCAAATCCAACTTTTCCCTTTGTTCTCCAATCCTGGCAGCCCACCATGACATTGTAGAAATAAAAAACCCCAAACTCAACCTAGTAAAAGAACAGTGACCTTGATGTGTCTGAAGAAATGTAGCTGCTAAATAAGAAACATATGCCTATTACAACATCGTTCTGTGCTAATGTTTTAAGTCATTTTACTGGAAACATATGAGGCCGGGGCACAGGAGGATGGGGAAAGAAGGCAAGAAGGTACCCTTGAAGAGGGAACTCTGGGAGACGGGGCAGGTAACCTGGACATGTTTCAGAGGAAGGTGAGCCATGCCAGCTCCACGGCTGCGTGTGGGCAACATGAAGGATGCCGGGCTGGTTGGCAGGATTGACGAAGATGCCTCATCAGATGATTCCAGAGAGACCTTAGACTCAGGCTGACTTTGTTGGTTCGCAGTTTGACAGCCACTGTATATATAGGTCGCTGGATTGTGTTTGCAGGAGGAAAATCACTGAGCAGGGGCCACAGTGGGGGTGGGGGTGGGGGGAGGGGCGGGGCGGAAGAGGGTTGCCCATTGTGGCTGCACCCACGTGTCCACCAGGTGCCCCACCTGGTCCTCCGTCCGGCGGTGCCCCAGACCTGCTCTGAGCCCCATGTGCCAGCACCCCTGGCCTAGAGGGAGTTTTCACAACCACATCCTTGGCGAAGCCCGTCGTTGCACATTGTTTCTGCCCAGACTGAAGTTGGGTTTCGGGAAAGATACCAAAAGTCCTTTGCTGTGTTTTGTAACAAATTCTGTCAGGCTTTAATGTTTAAAATCAATCTTTCTGAGTAAAATCAGGCGGAAAGTTCTATCAAGATAACAACAACAACAACAAAAATGGAGACATAACAAACCCGTTTCAAATGAGAATGCCGTGCCTATTAAGACCTTGATTTTGTCTGAGCATGTTAAATTGAGGTTTGAAAGGGAAGTCGTTTTTGGAGCATTTTATAGTAAATGTTATCAGATTTAAGAAATAGTTGTTTGTATCTCCCCAGCTGCTTATATCGAATAAAGGTCAAGATGTTGCAATGAAGAAAAGTCTTGAATAAAACGGACTCTCTCCTGCAGAGGTTGTTATGACAAAACAGCTTACTTACAAACATGAGAGCCTGCTAAACCGTGATATGCAAATAAGATCTCAAAATCAACTTGAATTTTTTTTTTTTTACCCCCAAACATTTTAAGACTGCGGAAGTAAAAACCCCTTGGGATTTTTGTGGTGAGAGAATCTACTGGGTTTACAAAAGCAGTTGCAAATAGGCTAGTTGAAGACCTTCTCCCCAGACTGGCCTTAAATAACTCACCGTGAGGCTAAATTGGTGTGGTCAGAGGAACTGTGTAGTTTTCACCGTATTTTTTAAAAATTTATTTTGAGAGAGAGTGTGAGTGAACGAGTGCTGGGAAGGGGCAGAGAGAGGGAAAGAATCCCAAGCAGACTGCACTGTCAGCACAGAGCCCAGTGCGGCCCTTGAACTCCCAAACTGTGAGATCATGACCTGAACTGAAATCAAGAGTCGGACACTTAACCAACTGGATCCATCCAGGCGCCCCTGCATTTTTTTTTTTAAAGAGAGAGCAAGCAGGGGAGAGGGGCAGAAGGAGAGAGAGAGAATCTTAAGCAGCCTCCACACTCAGGGCACAGCCTGACACAGGGCTCGATTCCATAACCCTGGGATCATAACCTGAGCCAAGATCAAGAGTCAGACGCTCAACCTACTTAACCACCCAGGTGCCCCCACTGCATTTTTGCTTGGAATAGTATTCAGGCAACCTGCCTGTCCCCTTCATTCCAAGTCCCAGGAATAGGAGAGATGTGTCCTCCAAGGTCATTACCAAGTACACAGGCAGGAAAGGTGACCGTGTGATTGCCCAGGCTGTGTGGCTATTTGACGTGTGTCGACTGAACTGTACTGATTTTAATATTTACCCTTCAGAGCAGCATGTATCTTCAGAGCTGGATTCAGCTGAGCATTTTCTCTTTATAGGTTGGATACTGGGGACTGGAAAATCAGCTCCATGGATGTTCTCCCTGTGATTGTGACATTGGAGGTGCTTATTCCAACGTGTAAGTCACTAAATGAATGACGCAGTCCTGTGGCTATAGTCTCCACTCACGTTTCCACATTTTATTCTGACCGACTTCTAGTCATCGGTGATGGACTTTATTCCATGACGAGCAAAGGGTGTTGAAAAGCAATGATCTTGAGACATTAACTACAGCCCAAATGATTTATTTTGCTCAAAATATTTCCAAGGAAGAGATCAACAGTCCTACTGCTTGGGTAACCCACAGGTGGTGGGATAGATGCCGTGTGTGACTTGACCTGCCTAAAATATCAACTTTTTGCCACCCTATAAGGAGAGGTCCTATACTCCTTTTTGCAGCGTTTAGAGCAGAATCAGAGGAAAGAGGTGGCTACTTGGGTTCCATGGATCTGGATTTGCTTTTCAAGATCAGACACGTAGAGCCCATGGCCTCCTAACATCCTCCTCAAGACCAGTGATTGATCGATTCAAGGAGCGGGTCCAAACTCAGAAGGCATTTAGTTCAGCACCTCCGTGCCTCTGTTTTATCCCTCCCCCCTCTCCATCTGTGCATGATGGGTTTGTTTCTCCCCAGGTGCTCCCCCAAGGATGGCCAGTGTGAATGCCGCCCGCACATCACTGGCCGCAGCTGCACTGAATCAGCCCCCGGCTACTTCTTTGCTCCTTTGAATTTCTATCTCTACGAGGCAGAGGAAGCCACCCCTCTCCAAGGACTTGCACCTTTGGTTCGTATTTCATTTAGTCTCCTTCCAGACTTGATTTGATGGGGTGGCGGTAAATACATATAACACACCCTTGAGATCATGGGTAAGGTACCTGGAAAAGAATGGTTTGGCCACCTGTGCCAATCAGAACAGAGTTTATTTAGCATGGAACTGAAGGTTATAGAAACTCTGGAGGCCAGAGCCTGCATTTTACGTGATCTTTGTATTACAAGTCTATTGCAGAGCTTGGCACGTAGTGGGAATTGGTTGAGGCTGTGATCAGAGGGACCTGACTTTTGCTCTTTCGATGTGGCTGTCTGCTAACATGTGTTCATTGAGTATCTACTTCTCTGCTTTCCCCACGACACTATAAACCACGAGATGGATGGATAGATGTGTATGCCGTTCACCACTGTTGCCCTAGCATCCGCCACAGTGTCTGAGCCACAATGGGAACCTCACAGACCTCTGCTAACAATGAGCGAATAAGGTTCAAAATGGAAGTATACGATGTCCTCCTGAAGCTGATCATAGACTAGTCATTCTCACTGATGTTCACTGGTGTGGGTGAGGGCAATTGTCACTTGGTGCCCTACTTCATTCCCTCCAAGTCAGGGTCCTGTGGGATATTTTCCCTAAAAATGTATTTCTTAAAAGGTTTGTTAGAGGAGCAGACACACACGTGTGGAACGATTAGAGAAGTTAGACTCCTGTGACAGTCTCAAGCATGTGACCCCAGCCACAGGCAGGAATGTGGCAGGAGATAAGGGGATGTGTGGTGAAAGTCTTCAAGGAGAGAAGGCGTGTAAAAGTCGGTTCTGAAGACAGGGTTTGGATAGAAAATGGGAACTCGTCCAGGTTCCAGCAACTAAGTCGTTTCCTGAGATCTTTTCTTTAT
Source organism: Lynx canadensis (assembly GCF_007474595.2). Classification (NCBI taxonomy): domain Eukaryota; kingdom Metazoa; phylum Chordata; class Mammalia; order Carnivora; family Felidae; genus Lynx; species Lynx canadensis. The sequence goes on from NC_044304.2 coordinate 76,106,384, forward strand.
CTGGACACCATTGATGGGAGGGATGAAAATGCCCCTTAGGAGGCTTGGAATGTTCTCTTCTGCTGACTGGAATCGGGGGAGGGGCGGGAGGCTTTCACTGTCCCTACTTAAACTTACAACCATGGTGGGTGGGATCAAAATGAAACTATTCTATGTCTGCATTCTTCTTCATGATTTTTAATTTTGCACCTTTATGATGGTGACTTAAGAAAACACGTTAGTAAGATAATATTGGTATTTATATTTAGGCTGTAACTATCGTAAAATAATAGAAGATATATATTGGTCCCTACCCCTGGTTCCTGGTAAAGAGCTCCTAAATCCTTTGGAATTTTCTGGGGGATAAGGATGTCTTTTGTTCTAATTGGGTGACTTGATGGGCTTCTAGATAGGGCCTGGTCACCAGAAAGACCAAGCTTTGATTAGAAGCTTAGAATTTTCCATCCTCCCCACCCCATTCTCTGTGAAGGGGAGGGGAACTAGAGACTGAGGTAATGAATGACCATGCCTATGTGATAAAGCCTCCATAAAAATCTCCAACATATAGGGTTCAGAGAGCTTCCAGGTTGGTGAACACATCCATGTGCGAGGAGGGTGGTACACCCCAACTCCAGGGGCCAGAAGCTCCTGATCGAGAACCCTCCCAGTCATAACTCTTCATCTGGCAGTTTGTATCCTTTATAGAATTCTTTATTATATAATAAACCACCAAACATAAGTGTTTCCCTGAGTTTTGTTCTAGCAAATTATCGAGCCCAAGGAAGGGGTCATGGGAATCCCAGTTTATAGCTGGTTGGTCAGAAGTACTGGTAACAACCTGGATTTTCCATTGGCATCTGAAGGTGGGGTTGCGGGGACAGTCTGGTGGGACTGAGCTCTTAACCTGTGGCATCTGACACAAAGTCCAGGGAGATGGTGTCGGGACTGAATTAAATTACAGGACACTCAGCTGGTGTCTGAGACTTGGCGAGCATGGGAATAAACCACACACCGGTGTCCGAAATGTTGTGAGCATAGTAACAGTGTGACAGTAGAGGGGCCACACGGGAGTGTCTTTCCTATACAACTCCAAATATAATTGCTCCCACTATTTTAGATAAGAAAACACAAAGCAGCTGTAATATCTAGAGTAGACGGACTGATGCTTAACGTATATTCCCTGTGCGCCATGCTGTAGCTGCTGAGAAGCAGTTAAGGAGAATGTGCTAATGTGCTAATACAGCTCCAAACCATGAGTGTTGTCCGACGTGAAGCCTTACTCCTCTCTCTGTGGTTTAAAGACAAAGATCAAGGACAGAGAATGGGCTTAAAGGGCCAGGAAAATTGTGCAGAGGATTGGAAAGTAGTATCTATGACAATTCAAGCTGGGACTGATGTTGTGTTTAAAATACAGCACGAATAATTTCCTCTCCACTAAAAAGATGATCCTTAATTGTAGTAGGAAGAGTTTAAGCTAGACCCTCTTTGTGCATTCATTCAACAAATATGTATTGTGTGCTTACTATGCTCTTGCTTTTGATATTAATAAAACTTCCAGGGCCACCTGACAGGCTCAGTCGGTGGAGCATGAGACTCTTGATCTCAGGGTCAGGAGTTCGAGTCCCACGTTGGGAGTAGAGGTCACTTAAAAGAAGAAAAAAAACAACTTCCACTTAGAGCTCTGTCCTTTGCACTTTATATACGTTACCTCGTTTGACTTCCCGAACAACCTATCACCTTTAATTTCCAGATTAGGGAGACATTAGAGAAGTTACCTAACTTGCCCAAAGTCACACAGCTGGTGGGCAGTGGACCCTGGATTGAAACCCGGGTACATCTGGTTCCAAAGCTCTTGCTCTCAACCCATCAATAGGTGCCACCCACATGCGTAACGTTGAGCTCCAGGCTAAGGGCAGCATAGAAAGCAATTAGCCACGGTCTCTGCCCTCCAGGAATTTTTAGCTATAGCTAATACAGTTACATAGATACCTCAGGATGGGGGCAGAGACATATGACAAGAAGGGTCCATATGTGCCGTGTGTTAAGATTTCAGAGCCAAAAGTGATACTTTATGAACAGGCTTAAGGCACAGAATAATGTGGCCTGAGACTTGAAAGCAATAAGCATTCCAGTTGGTGGCCTCGGTGAGAAGACAGTCCAGCCAGGAAAAGTTATAAATAATGGCTCAGAGGGGAGACAGGGTAGGTATATTCACAGGTAGAACAGGAAGTTTATATAGGGAAGAAGTATTGGAAAAGAACAGTAGATCCTCCTATTAAAGAGCCTATATTTTACTTTTGGGGCAATGAGAACTCGCTGACGCTTTCTGAGCCAGAGACTGACCTGACGAAGACTGTCCTCAGTGTTCCTGTAAGTGCGGTCTAGTCGCAGGGAGGCCTGGGATGGAGGGAGAGCTTTCTGTTGTAGTCCTGGCAGGCATCAGGAAGGAATAAGGAAAAAGTTAAGAGGTAGCAGAGAGAGGAGAAGGTATGGAGATGATGTGAACAAAAAGGATGTGAACCCAAGACCATGACTTAGGAGTAACTCTTTGAATACTCAAATCGGAGAATGAAGAAAAAGGACGATTAACTTTCTTGGCGGGTCTTCAAAAGATGTGTGTGGGTATGTGTGTATCTTAATTTTTTCAGGCTGCTGTAACAAAAGCACCACGGACTGGGTGGCTTATAAACAACATAAATTTATTTCTCACAGTCCTAGAAGCCGGGAAGTCCAAGATCAAGGCACCAGCAGATCCATGTCTGGAGAAAGCCTGCTTCCTAGTTCGTAGATGGCCGTCTTCTCACTGAGTCCTCACACGGCAGGGGGGCAAAGGAGCTCTTTCATGAGGGCACTGATCCCATTCCTGGGGTGTGCCCTCATGACCCAATCACCCCGGAAAGGCCCCACCTTTAATCACCACCACTGTGGGGATTAGCCTTCTGTATGTGGATTTTGCAGGGACACAAACATTCGGTCTATGGCAACATCCTTGCTACTCAAGTGTGGTCTATGGACCAGCAAGGCTGCATCACCTATGAGTTCACTGGACTTATAGAGTCTCAGGTCCTGCCCCAGACCTACTGAATCGAGTCTACGTGTTAACAGGATCCCCCAGTGATTCATAGGCAACTTGGGAAGCACCGGTTTGTTTTCTTATAGAAACTACCTGTGGTCACAAAACTTAATATTGATTGGATTTAACATAGTGTGGAATTTGATACAGTGTAGTATAAAGCTAATTCCATAATAGGCTTTCTGCATAAAATCAATAAAATGGTTTCTAATTTTGTGTTGGACGCATGGACATAATCCAGCGTGGCCTGTCTGAGGTTCCTCATCACAGAGGTCAGGCAGCTGGACAGAGAGTGTGGCTGAGAATCACTAAAATAAGCGAGTTCCTGAAGCGGGCCTCCGCTGACCCGAGGGCTACATGCTCTTGACGAACAAGTAGGGCACCTGTGAAATGAAAAACTCTTGTTTGTAAAACCAATAACGAAACATCAACCAAGGAAACACCCACGTCCAGAGGACCACAAAAATCTGGAAATGAGCAATTGGCGATTCCGACCGGGTCCCCGCTGAGGGGGATGGTATGAAAGGGAAGCCCGTGAGACCAGGATTTTAAGGAAATGGGAGCCGCAGGAATGCAATTCCTCGGCTTCGTTTGGGAGGTGGCTCTCCTGATATAACCTCTCACGGGATCCTGCAAGGTCAAATCCCACAAACTGTGAGAACTGCCAGGAATTGGCCTCGAGAGTGTCCAGAGTGACAGTAGCTACTGAAACTGCATCTCTACACCATGCCTGCTGTTGATTTTCTACAGCTTTCTTCTTGAGATCTCACGTTAAAACATAGCATTTGCGCTTTTTTTTTTTTTAACACCACGAAACTAGGAGATAAGCATAAATGTTTTCCCAGGTTCGAATGTCACCAGCACAGCATCGTTCAAAAAGAAAACCCGAGACGTCATAGGACTACCAAAATTTTCTCATTGTCACGGAGAAAGAGGAATTATAAAGTGCCTCACGACTCCTTCCTGAGGCTATGAAATGAAGATCGTGATTACCTTTTAAGTTATCCGATAACTCAAAACGCTTGCACTGTGGTAGAATTGGAACTTCTGCGGGTTACTGATGCTGTAATTTCTTTTCTTTTTAAGATAGCAGCAACAGCTTTGCCTACGTGTGATGTGTACTTCCAGCAACAAGGGAGTGATTTCATAGTTGACAAAGGCACGATAATACTGAAGAGAAATCAGAAGCAGAGTGTACGTGCTGACGAGCAAAGTGAGGTAAACCACTTCTCCATGGCCGTCGTCTGTCCTGCCTGAAACAAACAATCCGGTAATGTGCTCAGAACCGTGTGGGGCCCATGTGAGTACTCAGTCTCTGTGAGCTGCCAGTGTCCTCGAGGATGGGATGGAGGAAAGGAGGGCACAAGCTCAAAGTAATTAGAGCTTCTGGGCAGAATCCCAGTAGCTTTCTTTGTTTCAAGACAGAAGTTTCCGGAAGGCTGGATTCTGGAGTCAGAGTCAGGTATTGCAAATTCACAAGTTTTTGTCATTTTAGGGACATAAGGAGAGCTGAGGAACGGCTCTCCCCCTAGTTGGAAGGAAGAAGACATGCTGATATCCCTGGGGGTGGTGCATGGCATCGCCATGTCTAGAATCTGAGACAGTGGAAGGTGGCCAGTGCTAGTGTGAGTGCAGGATGATGCCACCTCCACGGGACCCTGCTCCAATGGCTTCAGAAGGCCAGAGGAGACCTGAGGACCTTGTAGCCAGCCAACTATATTAGTTTGGATAATAGTCATCCAACTATATTAGTCAAAGTTGGAGATGCCTTGGGTCCATTCCTTCCTTCATTCAGTACCCTGGGATCTTCACTGAGTTTCCCACATGCGTATGCATGAAGGGGCATGCTGGAAAGCCAATGAAATCAGACACTAGCTGTCTCGTTCACAAACCCAGCACCTGAGTCAGTTCCTTAAACATAAGAGACCTCCTTGAGTGAATGAAATGGTTGAATCAATGGCAACAAGAATATGTCAGCACGAATGAAGTCTGCCCTTAAGATCACTGTCGTGGAAATGAGCCATGTACACAAACCACTAATGGTGGCTGGGTGGGGTAAGTATCATAGAAGAGGTGCACATAATATGACACGGACTTCAGATTCAGGAGAACTACCTCTAGGTGAGAGAATCAGAGAAGGCTTCCTGTCTGGTGTTCCTCGTCCCCAGGTCCATGCACACCAGTCATGGCGGCCTTGTTCTTTCGTCTACCTGTTCCTGTGCCCACACCACATGCCCATGAAGCCCTCTCTGACTCTCTGGGCTTCTCATTCTGAGTCCATCTGAAAGAGAAGAGTGGGGAATGAGTCACTACTCCCATCTCCTGGCTCTCTATAGAACAGATAAGCGAACCTCAAATTTTACTGTGCAGAAGCGCTGACGAGGGGGCTCATTTAGGAAGCAGGTTCCAGGTTCTTACCCTCAAGAGCCAAATCAGAGAGTCTGGGACTTGTCAAGAAATCTGCATGTTTGCCACGCACCCCAAAGTGATTCTGATATAGGTGGTCCATGACTGTTCTTTGAAAAACACAGCTCTAAATATCCACAAACTACTCTCCTGACTCTTGTCTGAAATGACCACCTCTGTATTATTTCTGGATTTGTAAAACTTCTACTCATCCCTTACAACCCAATGCAGATTTATCTTCCTACTCCAACATCTGGACATAGTTCATTGTTTCCATCTCTGGGGTCACACAGATCTGTAATCTTCAAACTGCGGGTCCTGCCTGTTAGTAAGTAGGTTATGAAATCAATTGGCTGGGCCCAGCTTAGTACAACAGAGGAATACAAAACAAGGGCATATTTTCTTGGTGAAAACTTTGTTTCGGTTTGTATAAATGTGTATGGGTTCCCTGGAAACAGACATTGCAACAGAGACGTGGGTGCATGTGCCTTATGGAGGGGAAGGAACACTCATCAGGAGAAGTCTGTAGGGGAGGGAGGGCAGGAGGCTCGGGAGGGGAAAGTGAGGCAAGGATGAAGTCTGGGATAGATGTAGCCTTGGTCTGATCCCCTGCAAAGGTTGTAAGCATAAATGGCACAACAGAATTGTCCCCCATTGAGGGTCAAGGGCAGGCCTGTTGTGTCCATCAGCCTGTCATGGTTGTGGCCTCCCAGGGCAGATGCTGGCAAGCTCCCAGCTGAGGTGACTCCGATCCAAGGGCAGTTCTCAAGAGAGGGGAGCTGAGTCACAGCAGCTGGTGGCTGGAGAGTGTGGCCCAGCCGAGGGGACCGGCAGTGCACTCACAGCGAGGGCTGGAGTCCGCTCTTTGCATGCTCAGCCCCACACGCCGGGCCCTTTGTTCAAAACTTAGGGAAAAAGAACATTGAAGGCACTGAAACATATAGCATCTTACTTTCTTCCATAGTGTCTTGACTTCCCAGTGTTCTTTTATTTGCCATCTAATGTCGTTTGAAGTAAAGAAATATTAAAAATATAAATTACTGGCACGAATGGTACCATGCATCTTTATATCGTGCAATTTTCACTGCAAACATAAGGGCGTTTGGCTCATGTCAAATCACTGAAATTACACGGGTTGTATTTTGTAGTTATAAATGCATATGTATTCTGGCCTTCCCAGAACAATAGAATGTGCAAAACGAACACAACTGTTTCTGTTTCACTCCTCGGTGTGTGTCCTACCAACACTCCCTACCTTCAGCATACTAACCAGTAAGGGAGGGCTGCAAGAAAGACAACCAGGAGTCGCCCTATCTTTCTTTCCTTCTGGTCATCCTTTGGTGTATGCAACTGGCTAATACAGGGAAGCAGCATGAATAACGTCTTTCTCAGGATGCCTTTGCCTTCTTTCTGCTTTCAAAGCAAGTTCTGGTTGGAACAGAAAAAGCCTGGCTTCTTGTCAGCACCCTGCTTACTCAGGCATCAACATAACCCACTTACCTTATATGCACTCTTAGTTTCACTGAACACGTGCGCATAGTAGGTCCACTGGAATGCTGTGTTCACCGGCATCATGTGCACTATTTGCAAATGGGGGCAAGGAAGCACACACATAGGCTGTATGTCTCTTCTGCTCATGTGCACGTGCCATTGTCCCAAGAGACTTCACTCACAAAACAATTTCAAACATAAAATTATTCATTATCTCAAGATGGTGACGGCAGAGCGTTAAACCAAACATGGGGTCCCTTCTGAGTGTGGGACCCTCTGGAAGTACACATGTTTGCACACCCATGAAGCTGACCCAGCCCATCTTCCCCTTACATTAAGTTCATTCCATGCACGCACAGGCTTTCTGGGATTCTCCCAGGCCACAATTCCTGGGGAGATTTACAAAAGGAGATTCATGAGACAAACGCAGCCTCTGGCTGCCACAATTGGTCCCAAAGGTGGTAACCGATACTCACTGTCTCCCTCCTTCCTTGCCACCCATTCTAGATTCCCTTCATGCTCAACTAGCACTTCTGTGGGTTGGGATGACCTAGACCTTCATCCTTCCATGACTGAGCCCCTGGTTTCCATGGTCTTCTCAGGCTACATGCAGGGGAACACCACAGGTGTCTTAGTGGGCCACCTCAGTGCCACGCATATTCCTCATGTCCTGATTAAATAGGATCAGCCCTTCCGGTTATGTCAATTTCGTCCCAGGCCTCCTGGTCTACAGGCATGAGAAGCCCTGGTGGCCATGCAGCAGCCATAGCTTTAAGGTTAGTGGAATTCTTTGTTTCTGCCCAAGAATCAAGACATCTAGACCCACAGAGCCTAAAGTTGCAAGCACAAGAAGCCCAAATTCCCTTGGTCACCACCTGTGACAGTGAGCTTGGCCACTCCTACTAGATTTCCAAACCCATGTCTTCTACCCATTGGGAGCACAGCATCACATAAAGGCCATTGCCATCATTAAGGAGTAAATGACATCCTGAAGAATACTGTCCCATCTCACAGGGTGTCATTCCCAAGCTAGTGAAGCTGATGCATTTTTTTGGGGTCCCATCCCACTGCCATCTGAGGTTAACATCTTCTGGATGGCACAGTTTGTGTAGAACAGTGGATCGCAAAGTCACATGACCACTGCGATCCTTCTTTTGCTGTGAAGTGGGTCCCTTGAGCTGAGGACGGGTGATGTGGTCTTCTGACAGAGGCCATAGAGTATCTGATTCACACCGTGGGAGACCACACGACGTCGGCTTGGACCAAGGGACCCACTTCACTATCCTTTAATATAGGAAATCAGTGTGCATTTTGTGGCATATCTAGATGGTTCAAACCCCTTTGGGCTATCCTGTTACAGAGAGTGGGAGAATGAACAGTCTTGGGGCAAGACTGAATATACATTACCCGAGAGAAGACAGCCTGCTGCTTCTCCTTCTCTGTGTTTCTGGAGAACACATTTTGCATTTCCATAGCTCCATATCCTGGGTGAGGGTGGTGGAAATCTGCTCTGGTAAAGATGCTCCCTCAGGCACGACAGCCACAGATGGGACTACAAGCTGGTTAAGTCTGTATTAAGTGTATGATGGGGACATGATGGGAACCACCATCGTATCCTGAGAGTGGCGCTTGGAGAACGTCTCAGATTTGTAGTACTGTTTTTTATTTACTATCTTGACTTGGTGGAGAGAAAGTGGTTGCGAATGGATATTTCACAAGCTTTTACTTGGCATTTCCTACTAGAAGAACTCTTACCTTTCCTTCCAGGTCAAAGAATCAATGCCCACTGCTAAGCAGATCCATTCCAATTACATAGTCAGGAATTGGAGGAAATAATCAAGGGACGGTTCAGTAAATCTGTGAACCCATTTTAAAAAGGACTTAGGCCAGGACTCCATATATTACCTGACCCTCAGATGTCCTTCTTCTAACAAGGGGACCATGATGGCACTTTGGGTACCTGATTTACACTTGCCATGGTGTTCAAGAATCTTTCTTCATGGAGATCTGGTCTCTTATTCAGTCACTGGGTTCTGGATCCAAGAAGTGGCTCAGGTCTAGGAACTTGACAGAACATCACGTCTTTCCATTGGGGCAGCTGACCTCAGCCTTTTGCTAATTCATATCTGACCGCTTTTAATGATATATGTTAAGCAATACTTTTGTTGGCTTCTCGTCTGTGTTGCTCGTGGGAATACCATGTTCTATTAGTCATCTCCATTGAAGATTCCTATGGGTCAGGACCCCTTGTCTCCTTTTCTAACCTTGCTGCCCCCTATAATAATTATGCCCATCTTGTTTTTGAGAGTTAAGTGCTACCCAGTCTTCGATAGTCTGGGATCCTGTCCTCCACATTGATACCAAGGAGCTCTGTTTCCCAGTGATAGATCCTACCAGCCTACAGAGAACACCCAACACTCAGCTTTTCAGTGATGCTGTTGCCCTTCTCACCAGTTCATTGCTGCTTGTCCCAATAAATAAGGTGTCCTCCAGGCCTTCAAAGAACATAATCGGCTGGTGGGTTTCCTGATCCTGTATCTTAGACCCATTCTAGAATGCCTGCTACTCTGAGCCTTGTATCCCTTCCTCCACAGTCTGCTACAGCCGTTCTGGAACCTCCACTCCCTCTCCTCGGGACCACAGCTTTTGCCAAGCTTCCAAGAGCTACTCCAGCAATATATTGGACCCATCTCCCAAGGCTCCAGAGCTCTTGCCAGGCTATTAAATCCCATATTACTGGTGATCCCAAATTGACAAACTCTCTCTATCCAGTTTCATGTTCTGCCTCCTTATTCTAACAACCTCAGGACGCAGACCCATTCTCTCTCAGTTGCTACCTGTACGGGTTAGCCAAGTCCCTCTCAGAGATCTAGCACTTTCCCAGTCAGGTCATGCTGAAACTTGACTCTAATTATCAGGCACGTGGTCGGGGGGGTAGGATAAGCAGATCCTCAGGAAGGTACACGTTTTCTTCCAAGACAGCTGCATCATTTGAGGTTTCCACGTCATCCTCAAATGCAGCAGGGGGGTGGAGTGGAGGTGCTCTACTCCAGTAACAGTGGGTGGATTACGTCTATGGTCCACGAGCGCTCAGGAGAGCCTCAGAGTTCAAGGTTCCCACGTGCATCACCCATGTCTTAAGGTCCCTCTTCTTCCCCATGAAGGGCCTGACTTAGGCATAGGTGACTTACCTAGGCTGAGAATGCAGGCTTCTCCAAAGTTCTGCAAGTCTTAACAATGAGGTCCTGTGCCTGGTCGTCAATTCTTCCTGCCATCTGCCTAAAAGAGATGAGGCTCTTTAAATCCCCCCAGGGAGGCCCTCTGACTCTCCCACTCGGCTTTAAACTGGTGATTGCCCTGAGCCCATCCTCCCTCGTCACAGCATCAGTGGCATTCAACAACTCCCACCTATTTCCGCAGTCCTTATAATTGCTGTTCCCCCATATCTCTCAATGCCAGAAATATGGCTGCAGTGGGTGGCTCCCCTCCTGCCTTTATCCTGTCCCAGTTCTCCACAGCTGACAGCTTTAGCGATTGCTCTGCTGCCACATCCCAGGGATCATCAGGACATGTTGCACACGGGGGTCCCCGTTGCCAGCTGAACCGAAAACGCTCCTCCTCCCAAATTGCATCTGGGAGTCTGCTTTCAGGTAAACTGGCTGGCACCAACTGTCTCAGGTCAAGTGCCCTAGAAATAGAGCCCAAGACTGGATTCAGGTGCATGTGATCCAGTAAGGAAGTGTTATTCAGGAAAGCTCTGTAAGGGAGTGAAAGAAACAAGAGGAGGGAGTAAGATGTAGTGTCAGGTGAAACCAACATTGGATTGATCCATGAAGGAGCTCAGAGGCATAAACCGCAGGCAAGGTTGTCCCGTCTGCTGGGAAGACAGGGTCAGCCTTTTATAGCTCTGATCAAGAAGCCACTGGCTGTGAGCTACCCTCGGGGACAGGGGTGGGGGGGGGGGGGAGGGGTTGGGGAGGAGGTACGGGAGGGCAATTCTCTAGAGAAGGAGGCAACCGTGATCTCCTAGAAGCCACACACACAGCAACTGCGGGTGGTGGTGCACCAACCAGGTAAAGGGGATCCCCGAGGGGCATCTAGTGTCTACTGCATTTGTGAGAGTGTTTCTGAAATGTTTGAAAGACATTGCATGTAGACAAGTTTACATAGATATCTGCTGAAACCTAATCTGACGATATAGTTTCTTATTTACATTTCGGTCTCCAGTGCAAGGTTCTAATCTCCTCCGTGGCCAGGACTGTGTCCTATTCATCTTTGCATTCCTAATGCAGGGGTTGGCGTTGAATGGTTGCTCAATAAACACTCAGCAAATGAGCGGTTTGGGGTAGATCGCAGAGCAACTTGAACCCCAGGCTAAGTCATATGGGTGTGATTCCGTTGGCAGTTGGGTAAGAGTGTGAAACGCTTATTGGCAGCTGTGCGTCATGTGGGTTGGGTTAGGGAAGGGGTGGAGAGAACGGCCAAGGCACTGTTGTAGTGAGACAGGCAAAATGCAACAAGAGGCAGAATTCTGGTGGATGCTGTGAGCATGGGGAGACAGATGCAAACGTCATTAAAGTATTATCTCCAGGTTCCAGATGGCTCTAGGCTGACATCCAGGAGACACCATCCGGGATGCAACCCAACGTGTTACGTGTTTCATACTTCTGTGCCTCCAAGCAGATAGAAGAGCGTTTCTCATGTCTGCATGGAAGAAATATCCAAAAAAAAAAAAAAAAAAAAAATCCATGTGGGTTTTCTCACTGTCGTGCATAATGAGGCAAAGTCCACGAAGGAAGCATGGGAATATTTTCTATCCTTCCTCATTTTGGCTGGAATCCCACAGTTGTATCTGAGAAAACCCCAGGTCACCAGCGTGGAATGTGTCCAATTCATTAGCATGTGGGGTACTTAAGTTTAAAGTGGTTTCCAGTGACACGGCTTGGAAATCAATCACTCTATACAGTAACATATGTTCCAAAGCTGCGGATTCAGCACATCTCAGATGCCTTCTGGATCGTATCCTGGCTGGAATAATTTATCCGTGACTCAGATGGATCATGTACACATCAGGAAATATGTACTTTTTTTTTTTTCCTGAACTCTTTTTTTTTCCTGCTAGGACTCGACTCTAGCAAAGCTGAGTGCATTCTTCTCCAATTTTAGGGCTCAGTGACTTTTGGCCAGGTGCCTGCTGTTCACGGTGTTTTCCGAGAACCAGTTCCTGGAAGCCCTACTGCGTGGACTGGACCTGGATTTGCCCGGGTTCTCCCTGGGGCTGGCTTGAGATTTGCCGTCGACCACATTGCCCTTCCCATGGACTTCACCATCGCCATTCGCTATGAGATTCAGGTATCCGACTTCTTCTTCAAGGGTAAAACCTGCCTGAGGTAGTACATTTTCAAATGAAGACTTTCCATTCCGGTCTTGCTAGATAGGGTCGTCAGAAAATGATTTGCAGAAAAAAAAAAAAAAAAGAAAAAACCACACCAAAAAAAAAAAAAAACACAAACACAAACACAAAAAAAAAAAAAACAGAACATCCGGAGGGCATTATAAATCAAAGGGTTTCCTAATGATATTAAAACAACACACTAAGCCAGAGGCATGTGTGCTCTATTCCGTGGAGAGAGGCTAGAGCGGGGTTATATACTGAAGGTACAAGTTCTGAGGAAGTGGTGATGGAATGTTTGTATAAGAACAATAAAAAACTAAAATAACACAAATTCTGCCCTCCTTGGGCTTTTTTCTAAGAACTTCACAGGCTCACCTGTGTGAAGAGATTCTGACTCCTAGGGGTACAGAAGAGGCGTTTATTTGCACTTGGCTTTTACCCTGAAACAAGAGCAAAACTAAAAGCAGGCTGCACCTGGTGGCTTCCCTGGCCTTCCCCCCGCCCCCGGCCCCACCACCACCCTGTCCCCCTCCCCCCTGACTTTTGAGAAATATCGAAGACAGAATAGAAACCGAATTAGAAAAACACTTGATCTAGAGCAGTGGTTCCTCACTTTTTCTTCGCATAATCTTTTCAATGATAATCTGACACCCCACAGACCATCTGCCCCAAAAAGTGTTTTGTGAGGCTGGGGGTGGTCTCAGGGTCCCCAGAGTCCCTCCAGGGATCACACTCTGGAAGTGCTCATTGTGTGTTACACGACCAAAGCTGCTGACCCGCTTTGAAATTCTTGATATGACATAATTCTCTGTTTCTCACTGATAAACAAAAGCCAAGGGACTTGAGTGAACTCGGACCTGGTGAGTATAAGAAGTCATTACAAATATAAGGTACAAATTTTTCTGTAGAACACATCTCTGACATCTTTATTTTTTTAATTTTTTGGTTTGAGTTTTATTTATTTATTTTGAGAGAGAGGGCATGGAGCGTTGGGGGGTGGGGGGGGAGGGGCAGAGAGAGGAGGAGAGAGAGAATCCTGAGCAGGCTCTGCACGGCCAGCACAGAGCCCAGGGCAGGGCTCAGTCTTACGAACCACGAGATCATGACCTGAGCTGAAATCAAGAGTCAGGCGCTCAACTGACCGAGCCACCCAGACGCCCCTCTGACATCTTTAAAAAGCATTTCCAGGGTGGCTGGAAATGCCCGGGTGGCTCCGTCGGTTAAGAGTCGACTCTTGGTTTAGGCTCAGGTCACGATCTCATGGCTCCTAGATTTGAGCCCCACATGAGGCTCTGCACTGACAGTGTGGAGCCTGCTCAGGATTCTCTCTCTCCCTTTCTTTTTCTGTCCCTCCCCCTTTTGCATGCGTGTGCGCTCTCTCTCTCTCTCTCTCTCTCTCAAATTAAATAAACTTAAAAAAAAAAGCATTTCCAAATTGCATGGCTTTCAGAATATAGCTAATTATTATATGCTATAAATATCTATACATATTTAGATACATATAAATAGGTTTAGTAATATATTTATTTTAGTAATAAATGTAAAATAAGAAAATTTATGTAATAATATATTTATATAATAATATTTAAATTTTTAAATGTTTACTTACTTTTCAGAGAGAGAGACAGAATTGCCAGCAGGGGAGGGACAGAGAGAGAAGGAGACACAGAATGTGAAGCAGGCTCCAGGCTCCAAGCTGTCAGCACAGAGCCCCACGCGGGGCTCGAACTCACGAACAGCGAGACCATGGTCTGAGCCAAAGTCGGACGCTTCACCGACTGAGCCATCTAGGCACCCCTAATATTTACATGATAAGATGAAAAACAGTATATATCTTTTTGTGAAGGATTTGAAATGTTCATGTTTGTTCAGTGATCCAGGGACAGGATGAATCAGTGGACTTTGGGGGAGACAGACGTTAAAGACCAGCCCTGTCCGGAGTACCAGGGTCTTTTGAGCCTATGAACTAGAGCTATGGCCGGAAACAACATTCTGTCTACCCAAACCGCCATTCAGCTGCCAGTGTGTTAGAGCTGATGGCCAACCGCTAAGACTTCTCTCAGCTCCAAAGTTCCCTGTTCTGAGGGGGCCATGGGTTACAGATTTGATGGCAAGGACTGTCCGTTAGGCGTGTGTTGTGTATACGTCCTTACGAAAACGTGCTTTTATGTCACGCCCGTGTAGCCCGCAGCCGACTGGGCTGTCCAGATCCTGGTTAACCCCCTCGGAAAGAGCAAGCACTGTCCACGTGAGACCCCATGGCCACGACCTCAGTCCTTCCCTTTACCGGCGACTTCCAGGTATGCTTGGGACCTGTCCTCAAACACAGTAGCCTTCTTAGAATTTTAGGCCTCTATCAATAATTTGTAGCAAAGAGCTCAGCAGGAGAAGAGGTGTATTCAAGGAGACTGTGACATTTATTAAGCGCTTGCTGTGTTACACTAAGCTTCACGTTTAAGATCATATCTTGCTGACGACTCAGCGAGGAAGACTTTCTCTTCATCAGGTGAGGAGGAAATTCAGAGTGAGAATACCTGGAGACCTGCCCCAGCCTCGTAGCTGGTGTATAACAGAACCAGGATTCCAGCCCAGATCTCCTGATTCTCAGTCTCGAACGTTCCTTTCCCATTCCCCAGATGGCCTTGAGAGGTGAGAAAGTGAAACGCTCCAAGAGTAGGAATAAAATATTCAGCTGGCAGTACCTCAACAGCTGAGAGTCTCCAGGGCAAAAAGCTCTGATTTGGAGGCCACTAATTTCACATCGGAGATTTGTGGCAAACTAAAATGGAGACCCTGTTGAGAGCATGGTAGACAGGAGGAAGGACCTCCGTTTCCATCCTTTTCCCAAAGCACTTATGACAACATGTGGCTGATGGTTCCCAAGGCTTTGCTACTTGGCACAATCCTATGGAAGAGCCACAGAGAACCTGAGTGTGATTTTGCTTTCCACTCAACCCACCTGAGCTGGTCTAGACCTGGCCTCTGCTCTGAGGCAGAACCCACTTCAACGCTGGGAGAAGCAGCTATGGCCGCTTAGGTTATATAACTGTACTTTTGTCACTGAATTTCTGCTTTATTTCTCTTAATACAGAATCGTGCTGCTTCCCACGCCCATCTGTTTAGAACCAGATGTACAATATTCCATCGACGTCTATTTTTCCCAGCCTTTGGAAGGTGGGGCCCACGCTCATTCACACATCCTGGTTGATTCAGTAAGTATCACGAAGCGACGTGGGTGCTGCCTTCTAAACTGAGCCCCATGATAATTCTACTTGCAGACTCGATGGTAAAATGTTTCTTTAGAAGTATAAATGAGGTTGTTGCGTTATAAGAAAAAAATCATGCGTTCTCTATAAACGTCACCAGCACTGAGTGCAAACCTTACAGCACAGCACGTGTCAGCAACGGTTTGCAGTGTCTTGCAGTCTATTAGTTAGTCTTCACGACAGTCTGTGAGGTAGCCACTGTCATTGTCCCTAGTTTACAGACGACAGAAATGAGGCACGGGGTCACAGAGCTAGTGAGCGAAGAGTCAGGAATGACAGCCAGGCTCCCTGGTGCCAGAGCCTCTGCTCTGAGCCACCACAGCATGCTGGCACCACGGAAAGTTCCGGGAGACATTCTCCCACGTTCACGGTCACCATCTTGGAAGCTCCGCTTTATGTGTGAGCTTATTGTCGTCATCAGGGTGCTCATGTAAGTACGTACGCAGATGTTTTTCAGTTCACATTGTATCACGAGCGTTTTCTTATGGTGCTTCTGTAGTCTTATTTTTCGGAACGATGCACAATATTTCCTCGAATGACTTCTTTCAATGTCTTTCCCCCACAGAGTTGGGCCATAGATGTTTCTTCCAATCCCTTCATTCTGTCCCCAGCTTCGGGCCCAGGGTAGACACTTGGCAGAGTTTGGGCACTGACGAAATTTAAGCTTTCTTTTACCTATCTATTCCCTACTTGCCAAGGTTTTCTGACTCTTGAAATAACCTGTCAAATGAATTTCTGGAAGGTAGTCTCCAATGTACGTTCAGGACGATTGGCAATATGTAAAATTATCAGTTTCATCCCACCCGCAGGAGAATTGTATAGAATTGTGTGGGATCTCTTAGAAGTAATTTTGTGGATAAAAGCCAAATTATATTTTTTTAATGTTTATTTGTTTTTGAGAGAGAGAGAGATACAGAGTGTGAGCGGGGGAGGGTCAGAAAGAGAGGGAGACACAGAATCCGAAGCAGGCTCCAGACTCTGGGCTGTCAGCACAGAACCCGATGCCGGGCTTGAACTCACAAACTGCGAGATCATGACCTAAGCTGAAGTCGGACACTTAACCGACTGAGCCACCCAGGCGCCCCAAAACCAAGTTAATTTGTTATAGTTGCATTTTTAAATATTCATGAGAATCTTCTAATATCATGATTTCATTGGCAAACTACTGCCCTACAGAGTTTTATTGGCACATGAGCATGGTCATGGTCATTTGTTTATATATTATCTACAGCTGCCTTTAAGCTACAAAGGCAGAGCTGAGTACTTGTCACAGAGAACTCAAGGGCCACAAAGCCAAAAATATTTACTGTCTAGCCTTTTACGGGCAGCTTGACAACCCCTGACTTAGTTGTATGTCCATATTTCATGAGTTGTGTTTTCAGTGTTCAATTCTTAACCATCAAACATTTTAAATTTATACCTGGCACTTTGCTACTTTATCATCTACTATGGAATTCAGTATGAGACAGGTGTACCTTGAATTCTATCCAGTAAGTTCAGGTATTGTAACATCAAAAAAAAAATTGTGTAAGATTATTTGACCAGTTGTAGGATTGCAAGAGTTAGCAAAAAGGAAAAGAAGGAAAGAAAGCAAGAAAGCAAGCAAGAAAGAAAGAAAGAAAGAAGAGAGAAAGAAAAGGGCAGAGAAGGAAGAGGGAGAAAATGATGGTGGGAGGGAGGAGACAAAAAGCACGGTGCCCAGTTAGAGTTGAATATTGTATAAATATGTCCCAAATATTGCTTTCAAATACTATATGAGACATAGTAAAAAATTATCCATTGTTTCTCTGAAATTCAATTCCACCTGGGTGATTTGTATTTAATCTGGTGACCTTCACCAAAGATGGTCTAAATCCTGCACCTGGAGGGCCACGGGAGATTGCAGTGAAGTTCTGCCCTGTTACGGTAGAAATGAAGAGGAAAGTCGAAACAAACTCTTGAATGAGGATTTGAATTCTCGTGATTTCCCTCTCCATGTAAGTCATATTGTCTCCTGAGGAGCTTTATAGAACCACACTCTTGGACCACCACGTGAGTCACAAAGTAAGAAAATCAAATCCAACAGATTTAATTTAGGGGGGAAAAAGCTAAAAGTTGGGAACCCAGGCAGACTAAAGAAAGGGAAAGGAAGACATTAAGTAATTCCCAAATCACAAAGGGATTTTATTATTATAATAATAGCCATGAAACTCAAATTGATAAGAGCCAGGATATGCCTCAGTTTATTTTTTTAAGTTTATTTATTATTATTATTTTTTTAATTTTTAATGTTTATTTCATTTTTGACAGAGAGAGAGGCAGAGAATGAACAGGGGAGGGACAGAGAGAGAGGGAGACACAGAATCTGAAGCAGGCTCCAGGCTCCGAGCTGTCAGCATAGAGCCCGACACAGGGCTTGAACTCACAGACTGTGAGATCATGACCCTAGCCAAAGTCGGACGCTTAACCGACTAAGCCACCCAGGCACCCCAGTTTATTTACTATTGAGAGAGTGAGAGAGAAAGTGCGAGCGCACATGTGCTAGTGGAGGAGGGGTAGAGAGAGATGGAGACAGAGAAAGAATCCTAAGCAAGCTCTCGTCTGATGTGGGGCTCGAACCCACGAACTGTGAGATCATGACCCGAGCCAAAATCAAGAGTCAGATACTTAACCAACTGAGCCACCCACGCACCCCAAGATACTTCTCATTTAAAACAAAAAAATTTAAGTTTATTTATTCTAAGAGAGTGTACGAGTAGGGTAGGGACAAAGAAATGGGAGAGAGAGAGAATCCCAAGCAGGCTCTGAGATGTCAGCACAGAGCTCATTGTGGGGCTCGAACTCACAAACCATGAGATCATGACCTGAGCTGAAATCAAGAGTCAGACACCTAACTGACGGAGCCACCCAAGTGCTCCGATATTTCTCATTTTAAATCCACATCTTGAACATTTGGAATTTTGTAAATTCCGAAGATGATGGCTTGATGCTGTATTTCATGCATCCATGCAAATTACCCGCTCGTCACCTATTCACTGAGCACACATGAGCTGACAATGGGCAGATACCTGGGGGTGTCAGATGTGGTCCCTGCCCTCAAATAATTCTCAGCCTGATACAGAAGACAGATGTGTAAATGAAGTCATCGCAATGATATTTGCTAGATACATAATATAAATGGATAATTTGAAATTAACTCAAAAACATATCCATTTGATCAGTTTTCAAACACGCCTTCTCTTACGTGTAGCTATGAAATCCACGAAACCTGCATGAAAAGTAGGAGAGCAGCCTGATCTCGGCAAACTGCCAGAACCTCAGAAGAGATGCTAGATCCCTGTTTCAGGTCAGATTCCCCAGAAGCCAAAGCTGAGCCAGGGACTCAAGTGCACCTGATTTATTGAGGGCATGCTCATGGGAGAAGAGGAGCAAAGGGACAGGGGAAGGAACCGAGCAAGGATGGGATCTGCACTGAAGTGTAGCTGATCCCACAGGGAGCTCTGGAGCATAATTGTGCCACCGAGTTGGTCCCACCTGGAGGCAACAGGGTGGGCCTGTGTGCACCCACCTCATCCACCCCACCCGGCTCATGAGTGCATGAACTTCTGGACAGGTGGCTGAGTCCAAGTTTCTGGGAAAAAGGACAGCTGTGAGCCTTCAGCAGCCAATGCCACAGCAGCTGGTGAACGGGAAGATCCGGGCAGGGCACCCACAGTGACCCTTATAGTCCCTGACCCAGGATGTCTAGTAGGAGAAAGTCCATGCGCATTCTATGATTACAGACTAATGCAGTTACTTCCATACCACTGATTTCGCTGCTCTGGGAAGATGTTTGCCTAAGACCTGGCCCGTTCAACGTCCCTTCTTCTCTGCAGCCAGATTAACACTTGCATCTAATGCTTTACCAAGAAGCCCGGACGAAAGCTTTGTTCAATCCCGGATGTTCCTCCTGCACAAATAGCTTTTGTTTGGGGAGCATCGTGAGACAGTTACAGATTTCCTTCACTCACCCTGATTACATGATATATGCTTCCATAAAAATGTGTTTAGAGTCAAAAACTGTATTAGACATTCTAGACTATAACACTGTCATTCTTTTAAACCATGGGATGGACTGCACTTGGTCAACAAAGTCTTTAGAAGCTTCTAGGAGAAGAAGGGAGTCAAGATATTACAAAATCCTATAATTTGACAGGGACTCTTATCATCTGGTCCATCTGCTTTGGTGCCAGGAATGGCCTCCTCTAAGCTGCCTCCAACCAAGAACTGTAGGTAGTTAGTCCCCGGTTGGATGCCCTCGTCCCCAATCCTAGCCTCTGGCTTCTTTCTGCGGGACTCTTCACTTGGTTTGTGTTTGGAGAATGTAGTCTTTTTGTTTCCACTTGAAGGTACCATGCTAGACATGTCTAAGTACTTCTCTACTGAGCAAACATTTATGAAGTGTTTACTGTAAATCAGACACTATGGTAGGCACAGGCGTGACTAAGACCAGCACCTGCCCGGACATGCTGGGCTCACTCTCTAAAAGAGAGATGCGGACGATCACACGGGAAATGGCAACGTGGTAGGGGAGCCGCTACGAGCTGGGACAGGTCACTGAATGGAAAAGCTCATTGTGACTCCAGCAGTGATTCTCAACATCCCCTGACCCAACCTCCTCTTTTTTTGTTTTTAGTTTATTTGTTTATTTTGAGAGAGCGCGCACGCACAAACTGGGAAAGGGCAGAGAGAGAGGGAGAGAGAGAGAATCCCAAGCAGGCCCTGCACTGTCAGCACAGAGCCCGATGTGGGGCTCGATCTCACGAACCGTGAGGTCATGACCTGAGCTGAAATCAAGAGTCAGACGCGTAACCGACTGAGCCACCCAGGCGCCCCTTCCCAACCCATTTGTACTTTATGACAAATATTTTGTAACCCTCTACCAATTTAAAATGCAATTCATAGGCATCATAGCCTATACTTTCCAAATAACATCAATGTGATGTGCAAATACAAAGAGACCTAAAAGGAGAGTAATTTATAGAGAAACACTATGTATTTCAATATGTATGTGCACAGGCATGAATACGCAGAAGACATAATGAGGCAGGGACATGCTCATATGTGCAGAATCACCCTACATGAGACAGCCATGAAAGCAGGTGTGTTACAAACATGTGTAACATGTTTATTTAAAACAGAGCAGGGCTTTCAACTCAGAATTGTAAACAAGGATTTCTCCTTCATGGATTTTTGGTGAGACATTCGAACGCTATAGGAGCCATGTGATGATTTTCTTTTTTGTCAATATGTCTGGGATTTCTGATCCCCACCCACTAAAAGCCAGTTAACACACCTCATTCCAATGGCCATGACAACCAAAACCACCCCCTGGAATTTCCAAAATGCCCCCTTAGGGGGCAGCACCTCCCAAACAGAACCACTGAGCCAAGAGGTTGGGGGATAACAGAATGAAAAGAGATTGAATTTAGATTTTATCCTGAGGCAATAGGAAGCCACTGAAGGTTTTAAGGAGGGGTTATCTGAACAAACTAGCTTTTAAGGAATCACTGTGACTGCAAGGTAGGAAATTGATGGGGGAAAGGGGTAAGAGTGGAAGATGGGACGTCTGTTGGTCTGCCACCATGGTGATCCAGATGGCCTCAATTAGAGCAGCGATGGGGGAATGAAGACACATTTAAGAGGTTAGATGGATCGAGCCTGTGATTAACTCGATGTTGGGGGAACATGGGATGGGTGGGGAGTGTTGATGACCAAGAGGCAAGTATCAAAGATGATCTTTTTGAGGTGCCTAAGTGACTCAGTCATTTGAACGTCTGACTCCTGATTTTGGCTCACGTCATCTCACTGTTCGTGAGTTTGAGCCCCACATCAGGCTCTGTGCTAATAGCAAGGAGCCTGCTTGGGATTCTCTCTCTCTCTGCCCATTCCCCACTCATGCTCTCTCTCTTACTCTCAAAATAAGTAAACTTAAAAAAAAAAAAAGATGACCTCCAGTTTTCTACACCGAGTACATTGGCAGATGGTGACATTATTTCCTACCAATAGGAAAGGAAAGTGGGTTTCAGGTGTGTTGGTTTGCAGTGCCTGTGGGACAGCCAATAAGCCTGTCTGTGCAGATCTAGAGCCCATAACTGAGATGTGGGCAAGAGACCTAGATCCAGATGTCAACAATGTATTGATGGTAACCGAAGCAACATCATTGTCAAGGTCACCTAGGAAGGGGATGTGGAGTAAGAAGGGGGCTGATGAGAGAACCCTGAGGATCCCAACATTTAGGGGTGGGTAGGCGAAGAGGTGTTGCATAGGGGAGAGGTGGGAGGAGAAGAGGCAGTGAGGGTGGCCAGGAGACCATGTTTCAAGAAATTTGACTATCAAGGAATTAGTCAAAGGGCAGAGGTGGGGGGGGGGGGCAGTGGCAGGAGAATTATATGTGATCAAGGAGGTGATTTTACAAATGGGAGAGATTTAAGCACATTGACAGGCTGGTTGAAAGGAAACGTTTAACGAAAGCACAACCTACAGAGAAGTTTCGCAAAGGCTGAGGGCAGAGTGGTGGACACCTCTTCCTAAGCGCTGAGCCAGGAACGGGGCGGGGGAAGTACCTGTGAGCTGGGAGTTTGGGAGGCAGGAAGTCGGAGGCTCCATTTTCTCTGTGAAGTAAGAGGATAAAGAGACAGTGCAGGGAGGGTGAGGATAGAGGTTTGAGGAGTGGAGACGCTGTGAAATAGGCACCCAGGGTTGAGGTTCCACTTGCTGGGGTGTCAAAGGACAGAGAAGGACTGGGGGCGGGGGGCTGGGGGTTGTTGAAAGAGGGTCGAAGTAAAGGATCATGGGAAAGAGGTTCAGAATGGACAAAGGAAGAAGGCCAGGGGAGATGCCCACTTCGCTCTTTTAACCTGACCTGGTGAATTAAACCTTAATGTCAATGCTGCTTTTTCTACCAGTTGTTCAGAATGACCAACTTGTGATCAGTTCCACTGTACCAACGTGTTCTCCATTGCATCATCCAAGCCATTCAAAAACATTTTAGGGGCGCCTGGGTGGCCCAGTCAGTTAAGCGTCCGACTTCAGCTCAGGTCATGATCTCGTGGTTTGTGCGTTCGTGTCCCGCGTCGGGCTCACTGCTGTCGGCGCGGAGCCCTCTTGGGATTCTGTCCCTCTCCCTCTGTCTTTCTGCCCCTTCCCCACTTGTACATGCTCACTCTCTCAAAATAAGTAAGCTTTAAAAAATGTAAATGGTAGTAGGTTATAACTTAGATAAAATCTTCTCAAGAAATATTAACTGTATGGCTTTTCTTCACATCAAACTACAGACGAGTCATCTTTGAGAAGACGCTTAGAACAATGCACTTGTCCCTCTAACCGCTGTATGGTCTAAGCCAGAAATTCCCAAAATGCATCTGTGAAATATTGGGTTTATGGGATGTTAGTGTTATTTGAATATAGGAGCAAGTGGTTACGTAAGTATGGAAACACAGAGTTTAAAAGTAGCTTTCTTGTAGGACTTCTCAGAGCATTAGTGTGTTAATCTACACTGTGACTCTCCAAGAGGCAGCCAGTTTGATGTAGAACTGCTCATATGTAATTGAAAAAAACAAAACTTTAAAAGGAGAGTTTTGTGGAATTAGAGTTCCCCAGTGACACAATGGGATGCACTGAGCCATAATTTCTGAATTTATCGCACGTCGCCTAGTTAAGAGTCTTTGAAACCTAAGACAAATTTATTAGCAAGCTAATAATATATTAAGGAGGGTTAAAAAAAAAAAGTCCCATTTTCTTTGTCCTAAGTCAATAGATGTGCCTATTTGAAGATTTCTTAAATAAAATGAAAATCTTAAAATCTTGTTTTAAAGTATTTTCTCATAGATCTCATTGTTTTTATAAGTAGAATCTTGAACAGGAGACCATTATGAATGTACGTTTTCCTTTTGTATTATTTCCAAAGCTTAGTCTGATTCCCCAGATCAATTCACTGGAGAATTTCTGCAGCAAGCAGGATTTGGATGAATATCACCTGCACAACTGTGTTGAAATTGCCTTGAAAACAGGACCTCAGATGCTCCCGGGTGCGTGTGAAAGGCTCATAGTGAGCATGTCTGCCAGGCTAAACAATGGGGCAGTAGGTAAGTAGTGGCTTAATGGGCTCTCCCGATGTGCTGCTTTTTGGGACGTGAATGAATGGATTTAATTCATTTTAGCGTCTAGTCCAAACGATTAGTGTCAATACCAATTGCCCAATGATTAGATACGCAGAGCAGTCTCTTGATGTGTCGGAATCACAATGCACAGTACAGTAAATGTACAAAAAAAGGAGCCTGGCAGCGGCCGTGGACGGTTCGGTCGGTCAAGCGTCTGACTCTTCATTTCAGCTCAGGTCACGGTCTCTCGGTTTGTGAGATCAAACCCCACGTCGGGCTCCGCACTGACAGCGCAGAGCCTGCTTAGGATCCTCTCTCTCTCCCCCTCTCTCTGCCCCTCCCTCACTCGCATTCTCTACCCCCTCCCAAAATAAAGACAAACATTTAAAAAAATTTTTTTAAATTAAAATTAAAAAGGAGCCTTGCAGTAGTGTTGGGATGCTAGATTCCTGGAAGAATGCTCCAAAAATACTTATTCAGAATCCTGGAATTTTAGGGTTGGAAGGAACTCTAAACAACTTCTTTCATCCTGCATCCTTTATTAAACCTTCATTTAATAAACAAGGCTATTGGGGTCCCAAAACACTAGGTAACTTGTCCATTTCACTAAGCTCTAGAGCAGTATTTCTCACCCTTTGCACTTTTGAAATTTGGGGCCGGATAATGCTTTGTTGTGGATGGGGGGTCGGCACGGAAGGCTGTTCTGTGCATTATGGGATGTTTAGCAGCCTACCTACGTGCTACTCACCTGATACCGGGAGAACCTTCCCCCCAGGTGCAACGTTCAAAAAAGTCTCCAAACTTTGTCATATGTTCCCTGAGGGAGCGAAATCTCCCCCCAGTTGAGAAACACTCATATAGAGTGAGAGTTGCAATGAAAGCCTGGGGTTCCTGAATTCTGAGCAAAGGCTTTTCCTATTACCCGGCAGGATTCTGCCTTCAGGATGCCTACCATCTCGTGAAACATATAGAATAAGGGAAATCAAACAAATAGTCCAGCACCAACATGGATCATCAGGAATTGAAGTAATCGGAAATAATAATAATTATATTGGGACTATTATGAAAACAACTTATTTTAAGCCTTTCATTAACTTACTGAGTAACATTTATTGTTAAGATCTGTTTATTACATAATGTTTACTGAGCACTTCCTACATGCCACACAGTTCTAAAGACTTCACAGGCATTATTGTCTTTAGTCCTTATAATCCCCTGGGGTAGATCCTGTATTCTCCCCATTTAACAGATGAGGGAGTTAAGGATTAGAGAAGTATCTAATGAAAGAGAGGTGAACTAAAGCTCCCACAAGGACCAGGTGCACCCCTGTCACTTCCTGTACCTCTAATTGTCCCCTTTGTCTCCCCACAGCCTGCAAGTGTCACCCCCAGGGCTCGGTGGGGCCCAACTGCAGCCGGCTTGGGGGCCAGTGCCAGTGTAAGCCCCACGTGGCTGGGCGCTGCTGTGACAGGTGCTCCACAGGAAGCTACGGTTTAGGACATCATGGCTGTCACCGTATGTAGCAAAAACACTGTGGGGGGAAAAGACATGCATGGGCACAACCTTGGAGTTTTGAAGGCAGGAAAATCAGAGGGGGAATTGAAAAGAGGGGGTAGGGATTGGGAATTTGGCCACACGACTTAGGCTGTCTGTCCGTGTAGATCAAGAGTACAGAAAATTTTTCCATCGTATTTCATTCCTCCATTTGGTGGGTGCCAGTGTGTACAGAGCTCCGTTAGGAATCGTGAGTGATGATGAAAACATGGCCTGTGATTCTCCCAGTCCAGGGAGGATGTGGGAGCACCAGGAAATGAGTTGGCTGTGCCAACCCAGCTTTAGGATCTGGCACAGACGCCCCATGGCTGGCCAGGCTAAAACAACGATGACATTGGGAAGTCAAGAAAGGGGACAAGACTGTCACCTAGATATTACCTTCTGTGGTGCTGGGGTCACAAACAGCCATGGAACTCATTCTATAATCTCCCCATCAATCAGGGTTTAGACGGGTCTTTGTCCATACATGGTGACACATTCTCATGGCCGTCATGTTCAGGGTATACAGTTCTCTGTTCATGCTGTAAACCAATAGCGAAAATACTGTTCCCCACAGAAACCTATCATAGGAACCATGTTCCTAAGGTAAAGGAGCATATATTTTCAGTCATGGTTCAGAAAGGCAGCGCCCTGGCAACTGACTTTTCAGCACACAGTGCTTAGGTCCATTATTACTACCCCCTCCCCCGCTCCCTTTCTTAAAAAAAAAAGTGCTTGAGATGCACAAAGGGATATACACAAAGGAGCAAATGTGTCTTCCATATCCCATTTTTGTATGGGGAAGATTGGCTCAAAGGATCCACTTTGTCAGAAAGGGATTGAGCCTTTCTGATTGAGCCCAGGAAAAAGAAAAAATCCAACCATCTTGAGAAAGGTGTCATTTTTTATAATCTTAAAGTTTTGACTCACATGATAAATGGAAGTTTACGTCATTAAAAACACGTTACTTGTTGGGCGCCTGGGTGGCTCGGTCAGTTAAGCATCCAACTCTTGATTTCAGCTCCAGTCATGATCTCACGGTTCATGAGTTGGAGCCCCACCTTGGGCTCTGCGCTGACAGCACAGAGCCTGCTTGGGATCCTCTGTCTCCTTCTCTCTCTCTTTCAAAAGTAAATAAACAAATGTTAAAAAAAAAAAAAAAAAAAAAAAAAAAGCATGTTCCTTGTTCAGGTCCTCTGTATAAATAGTTTGGGTGAATCAGTGAATTATTTAATAAATGTTGACCTGGTATTCAGTATATGCCAGGTTCTCAGACTCTTTATTTACCTGATTGGGATGCTACAGTAAGTTCAGGACTACAAATCAGGACCATAACTCAGTTCGCCAGCACACCACGTGCCCCCACCCAACATGTTCTCTTTCTTTATCTAGCATGTCACTGCCACCCTCAAGGCTCAAAGAGCGCTGTATGTGACCAAATAACGGGACAGTGTGCCTGCCAGGGGGAGGTGGCTGGCCTCCGTTGTGATCGGTGCCTGGCAGGCTACTTTGGATTTCCCAACTGCCGCCCTTGCCTTTGTAATGGTTTTGCTGAACTTTGTGATCCAGAGACAGGGTCATGCTTCAATTGCGGGGGTTTTACAACAGGAAGAAACTGTGAAAGGTATGGAATTCAGATGCACTTTGATTTTTAGTTTTGTTTCTTTTGTTCCGGTCTCACAACACTCTCTGAAGGACCACTGAGTAGATTCTCAATAGTATTTAAGTGTAGAATGATCTCTGGGTGGGGGATGGACGAAACAGAGTATCAGTCCTGGTGTCCTTCAGAATCTTGTTATGAGATAGACGTTGTCTGGTTAAATAAAAGCTAGGCATTTATTTGCCTGACACCTTGCTTTTTATGTCCCTGAAATATGACATGTACATTAACTGCTACTATATTGAGTTTAATGACAATACCTTGGGACTTTTATATCGAGTTTAATGACTATATCTTGGGACTTTCAATATAAATTAAAAAAATCACTTCGGGGCGCCTGGGTGGCTCAGTTGGTTGAGCGTCCTACTTCAGCTCAGGTCATGATCTCACAGTCCGTGAGTTCGAGCCCCGCATCGGGCTCTGGGCTGATGGCTCAGAGCCTGGAGCCCGTTTCCGATTCTGTGTCTCCCCCTCTCTCTCCGCCCCACCCCTGCTTGTGCTCTGTCTCTCTCTGTCTTTCAAAAATGAATAAACATAAAAAAATTTTTAATAAATAAAAATTAAAAACTCACTTCACAGAGCAAGCAAGCATCTTCTAAAATGTTGACTTTTGAGAGTTGCACTGTCCTCAAGCATGGCAAATCCACATCGGCTAATGTGAGTTTTTCCTGTGAACACTTGGTAAAAAGAAATTGTCTCGACAGGTGCATCGATGGTTACTATGGGGATCCTCCTTCAGGACGCTCCTGCCGTCCTTGCCGGTGTCCAGATGTTCCCTCGAGTAATCAGTATTTTGCTCATTCCTGTTATCAGGATCCTTGGAGCTCAGATGTGATCTGCAATTGTCTTCAAGGTTATGCAGGTACACAGTATAGTTCATGATGGTGTTTTTCTTCCATCCCATACTGCTATCTCAAAACATGATTCCATGCTCGTAATTTATCTGCCTCGAACAATTGAGGGGTACCGAATATGAGTTAATAGCAAGAAGACACAATTTGGGGAGTACCTAGGTAGCTTAGTCAGTTGAACATCTGACCCTTGATTTCAGCTCAGGTCACGATCTCATGGTCCTGGGATTGAGCCTGGCATCCAGCTCCCTGCTGAGTGTGGGCTTCAGCTTGGGATTCTCTCTCTCTCTCTCTCTCTCTCTCTCTCTCTCTCTCTCCTTCTCCCTCCTTCTGGCCCTCTCTCTCTCTAAAAAAAGAAGGCACAACTTAGTACACTGAAGCTTTACTGAACAAAGAATTTGAATGTTTCAAAAACCAATGACAAAAGCTCATTCCTCTGAGCTATAACTGTTTTTAAATAATATTCTGGAAAACTAACTGACCAAATGAGTTCAAATCAAATTGATTTCTTTCAAATAAAATCATCACATGTTAAGTAAGATACATATGTGATTAAGTAACATGTATGTCTTATACAACATCTAACATAAGCAATTAAAAATTAAGAAATTTTAATCAAATGCTTTCTTTATATAATTCCAACCAATCCATTTGGCTGATATTTCAAAGATATAACTTCTTTTTTCAGACGTCTTGAAGCACTGATTTGGGCATCACACAGACACTGTAGAAGTCAATTCAATATTTTTGCCTGTCTCTCTACCAAACATTTTATTTTGAAGAGTTTAAGCATGAGTGTGTGCGTGTGTGTGTGTGTGTGTGATGCAAACAAGGAAAAAAACATAAAAGCCACTCGACTTAATCATATTTTGAAACTCTGGTGCCGAAGTTTTCTTCAATGATAATTACCGTGATGATAATAAATTATACGGCTAATTTTGTCTTATTTGCTGCCTATGTCTCTACATGATTCCGATCTCTTCCATGTACATTTTGGCTTGGTTGGTCAGTTTTTAAGAACTAAGGCCATGACTGGCCAACAAGAGAATTCCTAACTAGGATGACCCAAAATGAGGGGAGCAGACCCAGAGTTGAGGCACCTAACTGACTACCATTGCCCGGTGGTTGGAAAGGTAACAGGCATGGTTTCCCCAGACAGCACTTGATAAAGACACCCTCCGGGGTTCGTACATCAACAAAACCACTGTCACCATCTTCACTGCTAGACACACATCTCAGGGTGCTGCATGTTCACCTCCAGGACCAGAACAGGGGCTCAGATTAGCTTTGGGTCCCAAGGCACACTCAGGTGACCCCCATTATATAAGGATCCAGGGATCCCTGTGCCCACCACTCTGTGGTTTTTGAAGAAAGACTAGAATGCACTCTTGCATTCTTCACTAAGGACTTCTTAGTTCTGAACAACCATTTTACTCTCTGAATGGATAAGAAATTAAAATGAACGTTTTGCTTTAATTCAGAACACGTTTTCTTCTTCATCTCCAGTGTGTGACCTCCCGTTACCCCTAAAATCGCCTAATTATTCATTATTCTCTATAACAGTCTCCATCCCTGCTCCCCCAACACACACACACACACACACACACACACACACACACACACACACCTCTCTTCTTACTCCCTTTGCCTCTCTCCTTCTTTCAGGTAAGCAGTGTGGCGAATGCTCTGCAGGTTTCTATGGAAATCCCAGAATTTCAGGAGCACCTTGCCGGCCATGTGCCTGCAATAACAACATCGATGTGACTGATCCAGAGTCCTGCAGCCAGGTAACAGGGGAGTGCCTTAGATGTCTGCACGACACTCAGGGACCCAACTGCCAGTTCTGCAAACCGGGTCACTTTGGATCGGCCATCAATCAGACCTGCAGAAGTAAGTCTGCTGGGCTTCCGGCGGGGGGGGGGGGGGGGGGGGTTGGCAGTGAAGTGTGGCCCACTGTGCACTGTGCCAGAATCACCTGGGGACTGGGCTGGGATATTAACAGGCAGATTCCTAGACTACCTCCGACCCACTGAATTGAATCTCCAGGAATCTGCCCTGGAACTAGTTCATCCAGTGTCTTTAATGTATAAATTCAAGAATCACTGATGAAGAAGAGGGCAAGGGTTTGATTCTGTGATTTAAAAAAGAAGGGGGGAGGGGCGCCTGGATGACTCAGTGGGTTAAGCGTCCAACTTCGGCTCAGGTCATGATCTCGAGGTCCGTGAGGTCGAGCCCCGCGTCGGGCTCTGTGCTGACCGCTCAGAGCCTGGAGCCTGTTTCAGATTCTGTGTCTCCCTCTCTCTCTGACCCTCCTCCGTTCATGCTCTGTCTCTCTCTATCTCAAAAATAAATAAACGTTAAAAAAAATTTTTTTTAATAAAAAAGAAGGCGGGGATGCCTAGGTGGCTCAGTCAGTTAAGCATCTGACTTCGGCCCAGGTCATGATCCCGCGCTTTGTGGGTTCGAGCCCCGCATCAGGCTCTGTGCTGACAGCTCAGAGCCTGGAGTCTGCTTCGGATTCTGTGTCTCCCTCTATTTCTGCCCCTGCTTATTCTCTCTCTGTGTCCCTGTCTATTCTCTCTCTCTCTGAAAAATAAACATTAAAATTTTTTAAAAAACTACTTGTTTTTAGGAGATATTTAACTGTGTCAGTGGACCCAAGTCAGTTTAATAGACTGTTTATTTTCAGATCATGAATAGCATGAGGAAAAAGCAAGGTTTTCAGTCATCCTAACTGTGAGCTCTTAGAACACAATTGGCCGAACCACATGAACTTGCTATTTCGGGAGACCAAAGAGAGTTGAATGGATTCAGCTTACTTAGATTCTTTGGTAAATCTGAAATATTGCCAGGTGTTTCTGCCTTGAGCCATTTGGAGGAATGATGCGTCCAGGTCTGAAAAGCTGTCTGTACGGTTTGTTGAAAGCCAGTGTTACTGCCTAATTTACCTCCAGCAATGGCTCTGTTGTCCCAGGGTGTTCCTGCCATCCTTCCGGTGTGACTCCTGCTGCGTGTCCCCCTGGTCAGGGAGCTTGCCTCTGTGACCCCAACACTGGCGCATGTCCTTGTCTCCCCAACGTCACAGGCCAGACCTGTGACTGTTGTGCTGACGAATACTGGAATCTGGTCCCTGGCAGAGGATGTCAGCCATGCAACTGCGACCCCCGGACCTCTCACAGTGGCCACTGTGACCAGGCAAGACATTTGGAACTTACCAGGGTGCTGGAGTAGGAAGTGATGGGGAGACGTGGTTTCCAAATTTGTAAATGATGCTTTCTTTATGGACTGTTGCTAGTTAATGTTTTTAAACAGGATTGGCCTTCTATGGGGAGAGATGCATTTATCGAGGAATGGAAAGGACTAAAAAAGAGAATGAGGGTCTCAAGGTTAAGTTTTGCCTGCTTCAGTTTTCTCCACACCTCTCTGTGACTGGGGAAGTTGGATTCACACGCAGCGAAATACAGACAACCTTCTCTTTTTCCCTGTAGCATATGTATAATCCTAGGGAAGCTCCAAGAAATTGATCATTGGTCAGAATTATTTATCAGAATGAAAATCAACAGGTGCTTCCAGAGCCCACAGTTCCATTTTCGAAACCTGAGCTGTCGGGACGCCTGGGCAGCTCAGTCAGTTGAGCATCTGACTCTTGGTTTCAGCTCAGGTCGTGATCCCAGGGTCATGGGATCGAGCCCCGCATCAGGCTCTGTGCTGAGCCTGGAGCTTGCTTGTGATTCTCTCTCTGTCTCCCTCTGCCCCTCTACCCCACTCATGCTCTTTCTCTCTCTCTCAATTAAAAAAAATAATAATTAAAAAAACAATTGAGCTGTCGTTCCCTACCCTTCACCAGTTGGTTTACGTATGGGTAAAATAAGATGTCCTCGTTACTTACCAGACCAGCATTAATTGTTCCTGAAGAATGCAGGGTAATACACTAGGAGCAAATCCACATTGCTTAACATGCGATTAATACTACTTAACTGCACATGTGATCTTTAGTCAATAAAACAATGAGCATACAAATTTTTTAAGTTTATTTAGCGAGACAGAGAGAGAGAGAGAGAGAGATCAAGTGGTGGAGGGGCAGAGAGAGAGAGAGGCAGAGAGAGAATCCCAAGCAGGTTCCACACTGTCAGCATGGAATCCAACGTGGGGCTCAAATTCACGAACCATGAGATCATGACCTGAGCTGAAATCAAAAGGCAGATGCTCAATCGACTGAGCCACCCAGGTACCCTGAGCATGTTTAAAATTAGTATGACATTATCTATTTATGGAAAAAAAACTATTCATGTCATGATTAGGGCTTGGGGCTTAATATATTCTTTGAGACACTTTTCACATTAATAGAGATTGGAGGGAAGGATGAAACAGTGACAAAAAATTTAGAGTGAATCCACAATATAGGGACCAGGGTATAATTGGAATCAGAATGCCAATTTTAGAAGCTGGAGTTTTCCCAATTAATAATAATCATAATGATAACCATGGCTCATCTCCAATTTCACCTCTGCTGTTCAACTTTTCAAAGGTCAAGTCTAATGCATGTAAACCTTTGAAGGGTAGTTCTCATACACAGACTGTGTTTTCCTTTCTTTTTTTTCTTTATCTTTCTCTCCCACCCTCCTGCTCCAACCCACACCCACACACTCACCATGCCCTTTTTTTCCTTAATAAATTGTTTATTTTAAAATAGATTTACAGAAAGGCTGTGAAGATAGTACAGAGAAGATGTACCCCACACGAGGTTTCCTCTATTTTTAACATCTTACATTAGTATCGTAGATTTACCACAATCAGTGAACTAATATTGATACATTATCATTAACTAATTCCGTAATTTATGCAGGTTTCCTGAGTTTTATCCCTAACATCCCTTTTCTGTTCCAAGATCCCATCCAGAACATCACATGACACTTAATCGTTCATGTAGCCTCAGCTCCTCTTTGTCGTGATGATTCTCAGGCTCTCCTTATTTTTCTTGAATATAATTTATTGTCAGATTGGTTTCCAAACAACACCCAGTGCTCATCCCAACAGGTGCCCTCCTCAATGCCCATCACCCACTTTCCCCTCTCCCCCACCCTCCATCGATGAAGCTCTCCTTAGTTTTGATGAGCTTAACAATTTTGAGGAGGATTTTGTAAAATGTCCCTCTATTCAAATTTACCTGGTGTTTTTCTCATGATTAGACTTGGATTATGGGTTTGAGGATGAGGCCCACGGAGAGAAAATGTGATGCTCATCACACCCTATCAGGACTCGACACTGTGTGCACGCCTTATCACTGTAGACGCAAATCTCAATCACCTGGCTGAAGTAATGTTTGTCATGTTTCTCTGCTGTAAAGTTACTCTTTTTCCTCCTTTCCATACTATGCTCTTTGGAAGAAAGTCACCATGCACTGTCTATGCTTGAGGAGTGGGGAGTTTCATACTCCTGCCTTGAGGGCAGAGTGTCTCCGTAAATTACTTGGAATTCTTCTGCACAGGAGATTTATCCATCATCCCCCCTTTCTTCATTTGTTATTTTTTAATATCCATATGGAGTCATGGGTATTTATATTATACTTCAAGTTATAATCCAATACTGCTTTATTTTGCTGTTCAGGTTATTCCAGCTTTGGTCACTGGGAGCTATTTCATTTGGCTTCTGCATCCCTTTTACCCCATCATTGTTGGGTTTGGGCTTTTTTTAAGCCCTTTCTGCCTGACAAGATACTCAAAACTCATCTGATGTGTTTCCTGCCCCCATCCTAGAATCAGCCATTTCTTTTTTTTTTTAATTTTTTTAACGTTTTATTTATTTTTGAGACAGAGAGACAGCATGAATGGGGGAGGGTCAGAGAGAGAGGGAGACACAGAATCTGAAATAGGCTCCAGGCTCTGAGCTGTCACCACAAGCACAGAGCCTGACGCGGGGCTCGAACTCACAGACAGCAAGATCATGACCTGAGCCGAAGTCAGTCACTTAACCCACTGAGCTACCCAGGCGCCCCAAGAATCAGCCATTTCTTTGGGGAGTGCTGGTTCTTTTTATTGGAGAGTGGTATCTGACTACTAGGTGACCACACCTGTCTCATATCCCCCTCCACTCCTCACACCTGCAGCCAGCAATCATGAAACAAAATGGTAGCTCTCCCCATGACTTCTTGGCTTCCTAATTCAAGAGGAACTCCCAACGTTCATGACATCACTGTCTGGCATGCTTCTCAGACCTTTTAGGAAGTATATTTGCAACAGCACTCGACAAAGACCACAGTTCAGTCATGGAGGCTAAAGGAAGCTCAAGGTGAAAGTCAGATGGCATTGGTTTAACCAAAAAGTCCTCTTATGACAAGGGTATTTGGGATTGTCTGGTCCATTGGGGATTCCTTGGGGAAGGTTGCTCTTTAAATTTTTTTTTAATGTTTATTTATTTTTGAGAGAGAGAGAGAGACAGCGTGTGAGCAGGGGAGGGGCAGAGAGAGAGGGAGACACAGAATCTGAAGCAGGCTCCAGGCTCCAAGAGGTCAGCGCAGAGCTCGACATGGGGCTCAAACCCATGTACTGCAAGGTCATGACCTGAGCCGAAGTTGGACGAAGTTGGATACATAACCAACTGAGCCACCCAGGCGCCCTGGAAGGTTGCTCTTTAAAATCAGGGAACACTTTTAATGGAATATAGAAGAGACAGGTAGATATTTCTATTTGCAGCTGTTTAAACAACCACTGATAAATGTCTCTATGTCAACCAGTAAAGCATCCCTAGTGCCTTATTACAGAGAGATCCAAATGCGCCATCCAATATTTTCATCAACAGTTTAGATGGAGTTGGAGAAACATGCTTCTCAAATATTATCAAATTTGCAGATATTGCAAAGTGGGATGCCAGTGTGATAAAGCCAGAACAAGAGGCAAGATATCCCGACGGGCTGTCCCGTTGGCTGCAAAGAAGATGAAATGTTACCAGGATAAAAGTGAAGTTTTGCAATTGGGTTTTTAAAATCCATTGCATAAACACAGGGTGGGAGTAATAGCTTGGCACCAGCCTGCATGAAAAACATCTGAGGATTTTCGCTCTGTGCTTCAGCTGAGCCAGCAGTGTGGCCAGGCTGCCAAAGAGACAATGTCCATTCAGGCTGGAGTAGTGGGAATGCCAGGCCCAAGTTCAGGGCAGCCATTATCCCACTGTCCTCTGTGCGGGTCAGGCAGCTGTAGGAACATTGCTGTTCTCCCTGAGAACCACGTTTTAAACGTCATATTGACATACGGACTGGTGTGTGTCCAAAGGAAGACGACCCGGAGAGTGAATAGAACCATTGCTATTCTGTGATGAAGGCTTGAAGGAATGATGGGTAGTCAGCCTGAAGAGAAGAAGCAAATGCAAATTGAGAGCAGCCATCTCTAGCTGGGAGAAGGGCCGTAAGGAGAGGAAGTGGGAGACCGCTTGTTTTGCGCGATTCCATAAGACAGGACACCGAGTGATGGGAGCAAGTTACGAAGGAACAGATTCTGCGTCAGAAATCATCGTGTGAGAAATGTGCGAGAAATCTCACTGTGTGAGAAATCATTGTGCAACAGTTAAGAACAACCAGAAGAATGACAGGCCTCAGGGACAGTAGGCTCCCCATAACTCCTTACATTTGAGCAGAAGCTCATGGGAACTCCAAAGATGGGTAGAAGCTTGGTAGATCCAGCCGTTTTATAAATTGAGCGACTTACAGAGTTGTTTAAGCAGATTTATTTGGTCAAGAATAACCTAGGACCGTGACAATAATGATTTGCTTCTGTATTTTTCTACGGTTAATTTTCTAACCTCCTCCATTTTCAGAAAAGCTGGTCAAGGATCCAGTTGGGAGGATGCACAAAAAAATCAGACCTCTCCCCAAAACACAGTTCATAACTATCATTAAATGACTGGGATGCCTGTGTGGCTCAGTTGGTTGAGGGTCCGACTTCAGCTCAGGTCACAATCTCACGGTTTGTGGGTTCGAGCCCCACATCAGGCTCCGTGCTGACCGCTCGGAACCTGGAGCCTGCTTCAGATTCTGTGTCTCCCTCTCTCTCTGCCCCTCCCCCACTCGTGCTTTCTCTTTCTCTCTCTCAAAAATAAATAAACATTAAAATATTTTTTTTAATGATTAAGCCTCAATTGCAAAAAAAATGTTGTTTTGTTGAGCAAAACACGAGCCCAATTGGGAGAAACCCCATCGCACATTCCGTAATGGAATCACGATTTGCCAGATTAATTGATGAATGTCAGTCCAGGTCCGTGGCCTCTCTGTGTTAGGAGTGAACTCCCATAACACTGTAAAGGAAAAGAATGCGGACCGTTTCCCATTATGTGTTTTGTTTTCATTTACATCTGTGTATATTTCCCAGTTTGGGGCCACCTGTCCTTGAACAGCTGGAAGCAGGCGGTATATTCAGGGGCCCTGAGCCAAAACACATTAGCTCCTGATCCTTGGTATTGTCGAGGGTGGTTGCTGGCCGTGGGAACCATCATCCTTCCTCTGCCTTTGCACAGCTGTATGTTCTAAATCACTGGAGGGAAAACTGTTTTGTATTAAAATGCATTATTTTTTTTAGATCGCAAAGCTTGTCAATTCCTCACCCATGACTGTTCTCACAGCTTACAGGCCAGTGTCCGTGTAAATTAGGCTACGATGGGAAACACTGCAGTGAGTGCAAGGAAAATTATTATGGTGACCCACTGGGGCGATGCCTTCGTAAGTATGGGTAATTCTAAAAACATGAGGACTATCAACCTGGTCCTTCCATGGGTATGCTATGAACCAGCTGAATTTTAAATGTCTTTATTTGATAGAAAATTCACAAACTTTAATCTTAGTTTTGAAAGTAATATTTTTTGTAGCCTTATAAAAAGATTTTTTTTCTCCTGTATTAAAACTTTGTGCTAAGGGCACCTGGGTGGCTCAGTAGGTCGAGCATCCGACTCTTGATTTCGGCTCAGGTCATGATCCCAGGGTCGTGGGATCAAGCCCCGCATCGGCTCCGCACTGAGTGTGGAGCCTGCTTGAGATTCTTTTTCCCTCTGCCCCTCCCCTGCTTGTGCTCTCTTTCTCTCTCTAAAATTAAAAAAAAAAAAAAAAAGTAAAAAAGTAAATGAAACTTTAGGCTAGATTAAATGTTAGTCTATATTAAAAGTTGAAGCCTGTATTGCAATTTTTCAGTCACTAAAACAGAACAGACCTCAGAGGTCATGACTTGTAGCCAGTTTTCTGCTATTCGGAAGCATGTTGACAAAAACAGTTTCTCGATGGAAGGACAGGAAGCCAGCAGCCTGTGCGCTTCACAGGAAGCCAGCAGAGGGGGTGTTTCCTCACCTTGGATCTCATACCTCTGGGCCTTTCACATACTCACTGATTTATTTTAAGATATGCATCGCATGCCTGTAAGTCATGACCAGTAAGGCAAGACACCCCCCCCCCCCCGCCCCCGCACCGATCTCCTGGAGTTTGTGTTCTAGTGCCCTTTGTCCCTTGTCTTAGCACTGATTGTGGGATTTAGAGCAGCACCATCCCGAGGAACTTTCTGCAGAGATGGAAATGGTCCGGTCGGCACTACCCAGCACAGGAGCCACCAGCCTGTGCGCTGGTGGGTGCTTGCAATGTGGCTGGTGCAAATGAGGGACAGAACTGCGTGTGTCATTCATTTAAATTCCAGTAGCCACCTGTGGTAAGTGGCTACCATATTGGACAGAACAGATTAAAAACAATTTTTTAATGTTTATTTATTTTTGAGAGAGAACAGAGCATGAGCGGGGAAGGGGGCAGAAAGAGACGGAGACACAGAATCCGAAGCCGGCTCCAGGCTCCAAGCTGTCAGCACAGGGCCCGATGCAGGACTTGAACCCGTGAGACGTGAGATCATGACCTGAGCCAAAGTCGGATGCTTAACCAACTGAGACACCCCAGGCGCCCCTGGATGGCACAGATTTAGAATATGGGTTGATTCTAGGAGGAGGGATTTTTGAATCTCTAAAGTCTGCTGTTGAAAGAAGTCAATCCAAATAAATATCGGATGTGGTGTGCTAATCACGTGCACCTCTACATAGCCACACGTGGTAACTCTTTCCTCCTTTCTATTCCTTTATAAACATGCTTTTTTTCTTTAGATTTATTTATTTATTTTGAGAGAGAGAGAGAAAGCAGGGGAGACGCAGAGAGAGCAGGAGAGAAAATCCCAAGCAGGCTCCATGCTGTCAGCCCAGAGCTTGATGTGGGGCTTGATCTCACGAACATGAGATCATGCATGATCTGAGCCAAAATCAAGAGTCGGACGCTTAACCGACTGAGACACCTAGGTGCCCCTATAAATGTGCTTTTGTGACCAAAATAAATTGCCTTTATCTCCTTGCCCCATTCAAATACATATGCTCAGCGGTTTCCCGGTCCCACTTAGTTTTCTAAGTGTAATTGCTACATTAAAAACCAGGGAGGAATTTTGGTTCCTGGAAAATCCATCTAAGCCTCTTCCTCTGTGCCCCTCTAATATTTCAATAATCTTATTTTCTGAAAAGATTTCATCTTTTATAGAGAAAACTTTGCAAATGATCAGCTCAGGCCACAGATCCCCCCTGACGCTCCTGGGGAAGGGTAGTTTATAAGAGGAACTTGGGCCTCCAGCTGGTGAAGTTGACCTAGTGTTGCCCCCGAGGGGGTTCCTGCTGAGGCCAAAGTGAACATACTGGATAGATGGCATCTAGTTAAGGAGCCTAGCATGTTAATCAGCTTTTATTTGTCATTGACATTTTTACTCAGGCTGTAAAATGCATTTTGTAAATTTTTAAAATTATTTTTATTTTTTCAGTGTATTTATCTATTTTTTTGAGAGACGGAGAGAGTGAGCAAGGGAGAGGCAGAGAGAGAGAGAACTCCAAGCAAGCTCCATGCTGCCAGCACAGAGCCCCATGTGGGGCTCGAACTCACGATCCGTGAGATTACGAGCCGAAAACCGAGAGGCCGATGCTTGACCTACTGAGCCACCCAGGTGCCCCAAAAATGCATTTTAAAATCACTTGTTCCTTGCAGTTAGGCTAATGATTCCCTGACCTTTCGGAAATTGCTGTAACTTCCATAGCTCTGTCCCTCCTCCATCCTCCACCTTTATCAGAAACCTACTCAAATGAAGTACATGCAGCATTAGTTTTGTTTTTTGTGGGTTTTTTTTTAACTAAGACAAAATTAGTTTTTCCCTTTCTAAAAGGACTTTATTTTTTTGAGAGCAGTTTTAGGTTCATGCCAAAATTGAGAGGAAGGTACAGAGATTTCCCGTATGTCCCCACTGCCCCTCCATGCATAGCCTTCCCCATTATCAACATCCCCAAGACAGTGACACATTTGTCACAACTGATGAAACTATAAACCATAACCACCAAAGTCCATAGTTCACTTTATGGTTCACTCTTGGTATTTTCCATCCTGTGCCTTTGGACAAATGTATAAGGATGTGTATCCCCCATTATGGTATCACATGGAATATTTTCACTGCTCTAAGAACCTCTGCCCTCCACCCGTTCTGCTGTCTCCACCCCTCTTCCCACAGCCCATGCCAACCACTCGTCTTTTTACTATCTCCATAGTTTTGCCTCTTCCAGAATGTCTGGTAGTCAGCATCCTACTGTATGTAGCCTTTTCAGATTGATCTATTCCACTAGGTAATATGATGCATTTAAGATCCCTCCATGTCTTTTCATGGCTGGATAAGCTCGTGTCTTTTTAGCCCTGAAAAATATCCCTTACACCATGGTTCATTTACCTACTCACCTACTGCAGGACATCTTGGTTGCTTCCAAGTTTGGGCAATTATAAACAAAGCTTCTGTAAACACCTGTCTGCAGGTTTTTGTGCAGACGTAAGTTTTCAACTCCTTTGGGTGAATCCGAACGAGCGATTTCCCCCCTTTTTTGAGAATGGACTAATTCGCCTTATAGAATGGAAAACAGCATGGGTCCACACACCCAGGCTGGGTTTTACTAAGAGAGAGGGTGTTCAGGAGAATTCTGAGAGAGTCTCTGACATGCCTGAGCCACCCGTGGGGGAGTATGTGTCAACCACCAGTAGATCCATGTTACCCGAATTGGTAAAGAAGCCCGAGCATGAACCCTTGCACAGTAAAGATGGTCCCTGAGATTTTCCAGATAGAAAGTACGAAGTAGGGGCACCTGGGTGGCTCAGTCGGTTAAGCATCCAACTTCAGCCCAGGTCATGGTCTCACAGCTTGTGAGTTCGAGCCCTGCATTGGGCTCTGTGCTGATGGCTCGGAGCCTGAAGCCTGCTTTGGATTCTGTGTCTCCCTCTCTCTCTGCCCCTCCGTAGCTCATGCTCACACTCTCTCTCTCTTTGTCAAAAGTAAATAAACTTTAAAGAAAAGAAACCACGAACTGGTTTGTTAGTGGAATGGAAAGAGGGATGCTGTATTTAATGACCATTGCCTGGGTCTCTATAATTATACCAATTTTAAATGTTCACCTCAGAAATGGGCATGGGGGTAGAGTGGGGAGGGGCATGCCTGGGTGGTTCAATCAGTTAAGCGTCTGACTCTTGATTTCAGCTCAGGTCATGATCTCAAGGTTCATGGGATTGAGCCCCAGGTCGGGCTCTGTGCAGATAGCACGGAGCCTGCTTGGGATTCTCTCTCTTTCTGCCCCTCTCCCCACTCGTACATGCGTGCATGCTCTCTCTAAATAAATAAATAAATAAATAAATAAATAAATAAATAAATAAATGAAATGGGAACTGGGGACATTCTCGGGAGAGAGGAGTGTACTTTATTCTT
This sequence comes from Lynx canadensis, assembly GCF_007474595.2. Lineage (NCBI taxonomy): Eukaryota > Metazoa > Chordata > Mammalia > Carnivora > Felidae > Lynx > Lynx canadensis. The sequence continues at coordinate 76,146,937 of NC_044304.2, forward strand.
GAGCTAGTCCTAAACAAAAGGTCAAGGGACTGACATTCTCTGCTCCTTCTCTCTTGTGTTTTAGCATGTGACTGCAACACAGAAGGTACCCAGAAGCCCGTCTGTGACCAGAACACAGGCATGTGCCGCTGTCGGGAGGGTGTGAGCGGCCCTCGCTGCGATCGCTGTGCCCGGGGTCACGGCCAGGAATTCCCTGCCTGTCTTCCGTGTCACCGGTGCTTTGATCAGTGGGACCGTGCTGCTTCTTCCCTCTCCAAAGCAGTGCAAGGGTTAATTGGGCTGGCTGCTAACACGGAAGATAAAACAGAGACCCTGCTTGTCTGTGAGGCCGACTTCAAAGGCCTCAGAGAGAACATGTCTGAAATAGAAAGGATTTTAAAACATCCTGTTTTCTCATCTGGGGAATTCTTAAAAGCCAAGGATTATCAAGACTCTGTTCGGTAAGATTTGTGCATAAGCAATGGATAGCCAAGTTCCCGATTTACCTGAACTCCTTTTGAACTTTAACAGCTTTCAGCTGAGAAACATACCTACGCGGACGCTAGGGAAATAATTCAGTTAATAACCAGGCTGGTGATCATGGCTGGCTGTCTCTTTCTTACCTAGTTAGGATTACATGTGATCTTTCCAGATGCCATTGATTATAACAAAAAGGCAGTCGTTAAGAGCTTGCTTTGGGAAAGCCCAAACCCAGCAGAGCTGAAAGATGCAAAATTGGCAATAGGGTAGTTTATAATACAAATATATTTTTTTCAGTCATGTACATGGGAAGATTTGCTAAATCTTCCCAAATTCTTCAGTTGTTGAGAAACGCCTACATTAATGCAAAGTCCTGTAATAAGTATGACAATTTCTTCCAAATGCATAGTCATTTTTATTAGATGTCGTTGATTCCTTTTTTTCATTCGTCAAACATTTCCGGAAATTATGGGCCAGGGGTCAGCAAACCGCAGGCAAAATCCGACATATCCCCTAGTTGTGTAAATGAAGTTTCACTGGAACACACCCGAGTCCATTTGTCGCCATATCCTCTGTGGCTGCTTTCCCAGGACCATGGCAGAGTAGAGTAGTTGTGACAGAGACTAATGGCCCCCAAGGCTTAAAATGTTTACTATCTGGACCTTTGCAGAAAAAAGTTTGCCAAGTGCTCTGGGCAAAACCGGGAGGCATTGGATATAGTTTCTGCCCTTTCCTGAGCATATAGTCTACTAAGAAACCAGAAGGATTGTGCTTATATAGCAAACTGTCCCCCGCCCCCCACAGAAGGTCCTGGATTGAGGAAGAGTTGAAGCTGAAGAGTTTGTGTTACATAAAACACAGGTGGAAGTAAAAGGCCATTCATTATCACCAGGCACAAATCCCAGAAGTAGATGGTAATTGCTTAAAAGTTAACACAGGGAAGAGGGCAGGCGCCTGGGTGGCTCCGTCTGTTAAGTATCCAGCTCAGGTCACGATCTCACCGATCTCACCATTTGTGGGATTGAGCTCCCCTCCACGTCCGGCTCTGTGCTGACAGTGTGGAACTTGCTCGGGGTTTGCAGGAGTTTTGCTCTCCCTCTCTCTCTGCCCCTCCCCCACTCACACACGCGCATGTGCATGTGCACTCTCTCTCTCTCTCAAAACAAAGTTGCAGAAGGAAGAAGATACAGTCCCCCCAGACAGTTCAGAGGAAGGGCCATGCAGCTAAGGGGCCCAGGGAAGTCACGTGGCCAGGTCAAGCTGGCAGGTGAGAACCGGCACATCCAGAGTCTTGTAAGGACCGTTGTCCCACGGGATTAGGGCCCTGGGTCCCCAGATCTCCCCACTTTTCAAGAGATGTCAGACATCCAGATTTTTATGGACATGTACCCACTTTAAAATATAGCCAGCTCACCCAACAGTGCTTTTTTTTTTTTTAATTTTTTTTTATTTTTTCAATGTTTATTTATTTTTGGGACAGAGAGAGACAGAGCATGAACGGGGTAGGGCAGAGAGAGAGGGAGACACAGAATCGGAAACAGGCTCCAGGCTCTGAGCAATCAGCCCAGAGCCTGACGCGGGGCTCGAACTCACGGACCGCGAGATCGTGACCTGGCTGAAGTCGTACGCTTAACCGACTGCGCCACCCAGGCGCCCCCCAACAGTGCTTTTAAAACACACCGTATAGGGGCGCCTGGTTGGCTCAGTCGGTTAAGTCTCCGACTTCGGCTCAGGTCATGATCTCACAATTTGTGAGTTCGAGCCCCGCGTCGGGCTCTGTGCTGACAGCTCAGAGCCTGGAGCCTGTTTCAGATTCTGTGTCTCCCTCTCTATCTCTGCCCCTCCCCTGCTCACGCTCTGTCTCAAAAATAAATAAACATTAAATAATAATCATAATAAATAAAAAGTACCATATAGGCCAAATAAATGTGTCTTGAGAATGCGCTTTGCCCACGGACCACCGGTTTGTGGTTATACCAAATGGCAAACGAAGTGGAACTGAGAAAGCAGAATGAGCCAATCCACAGTGCACATGCTGAACAGAGACTACAAGAACCCCCCTCCCCCGCCCCACCCCAGTAGAGCAGAAGAGAGCAAGAGAAGCAGGAGTCCCAGGGCCAGGCCTGGAGTGATGAGGAAATCAGTGAGCATTGATGAGCATCAGTGAGCATGCCTGCCCTCTCCTGCTCCGCCTGCTGAGCTCCTATTCCTCGTTAGCAACCACCAAAACACCACCTCCTCCTGGACGCCTTCCGTGATTTCTTCAGAAAAAGACATACGTTTCCTTCTCCATCCTTCCACCTCTTTGTACTTCATTGGCCATTGCCTCGCGGAGGGACCCCCGACAGCAGAGGCCACCCTCTCCCAGCTGATGTTCTCCAGGCTGGGTTTAGTTCTACAGCAGAGGTCGGCTGGGCAAATTGCAAAGGAAGGGGGAGGGGAAGACAGGGAACCCAGGGCGTCATGGGTATAGATTCCATGACTGAAATCACTTACTGCTGTGTGGCCGTGGACAAGTTATTTAGCTTCTCCAACCTTCTGTTTCTTCATCAACAAAAAGGGGATACAGTCTCTATTTCAAGGTTTCTTGTGAGAATTACTCAGACAAGCCACTTAGCTCGATGTCTGATGCATTATAAGTGCTTCAAGAGTACTAATTATAATAGTAACTACATTGTATTGCACTGTTATTGTTGTTATTATTATTATTATTATTATTAGCCTGGTGAATTGTAGTCCTGACAGTTGGCCCCCGAAGGAAAAGTCTGTAAATTAGAAGGGAGAGTTAGAGCAGAAAATGCTCGGAAACGTTAGCTAATGCTTGGCACTTCCACGGAGATAAATTAGCACCGTGGATTCATATTGTAATTTTCCTCAACTGTGCTTTTCAAGATTTACACTGAATTTCCTGATCACGAGGGATGTATAGCAATTATTCACTTGAACCCACTGTGGGTGCTGAACCCAGTAATTGAAGTGGAACCAATATGTGTGCCATTGAGAAGAAGGTGAGGAGAATGAATGTACCGAGGGTACTCACAACAAGGAAACCTCCTTGTCACTCATGGGAATTAAAAATTAAGACCTTTGGGTGGCTTAGTCAGTTAAGCATAGAGTCTTGATTTCAGCTCAGTCATGATCTCACAGTTCAGGAGTTTGAGCCCCACATCGGGCTCTGCACTGACAGCACAGAGCCTGCTTGGGATTCTCTCTCTCTGTCTCTCTGTCTCTCTCCCTCTCTCTCTCTGCACGCCCCCCTCAAAACAAATAAATAAATGTAAAAAAAAAAGTTGAGACCTTGTACAGAAGTGGTACTAGAAGGAACCTGGCTGCAAGCAAGATTTATTCTAAAGATAGAACTGGTTTTTACCGCAGGCTGGGTGAGGACTTCTGTGCTGAAAACTGAATGTAGATTGGATCTCATTGATTTAAATGAACGATGTCTGAATACCTGTTTTTGAAAACCCAAAGCGAAGGGAGGCAGAAACAGTATAAACAGTTGAAATTGAAAGATTCAAAGCCTTTGTTCTACTAGACCTTGTATGCTGATCTTATTTTGAGTGAGTGCTGAAACAGTCCAGGCAGCTGAATTGGCAACAAAGAGGTAAACCATAAACAGAGCTATAAGCTGTCAAACAACACATCAGGGAAGAGGGATGCATTCTAACGATGAGGCTACCTAATAATGAGGGCAATTTTTAGGTGTTTTTCACTGATCTATCAAAAGTAACACAAGCTTTGCTACGTTTACTCTCATTTTGCCTCTAGGGAACAAATCATGCAGCTAAGTCTGCAACTGAAAGCAGTACATGAATTTCAAGATCTGAAAGAAACAATGGTAAGAATGAAGAACGAGGCAGACCTCTTACTTGAAGATCTTCGGAAAGAAATTGATTTGCGCTCCCGGGCCCATACTGCAAACATCATGGGTAAGAGAGAAAATGCACATCAACGTTTATGGACAAAGGTTGATGAAATCCATAGTGCATTCCATTAGTGAATCACCCTGTGCTCATTGCCATAGTGTCTGAGCACTTTAGGACGTGAAAACACACCCATTAAAGGTATTATTTGCACATGAGTATTTTGACTTTGTAAACCTGGCAGAGCTTGGGTAGCATTTGCTGAAAATGAGTAGAGCTAGCAATGTGTGATACTCCATTTCCAGCAACCAGAAAGGCAAAGGCATATGAGGCCAAAAGGACTTCAGCGAACGTTTCTCGTAAGACCTTTGTAGAGATTTGGAGTCTTGTAATGTACTAAAAGCCCTTAATTCATTTTATGCTGTTAAAATGAACGGGAACCACGCCAGAGCCAAGATTGACTTGGAGGCAAAATGGAACACAAAAGCAAAACTTGGATTAGTTCATGTCCTGATCTCTGATGAGATCCCCATTTTACATCTAGAAACAGATAACTTGTCACTAATGGGAGAGGCAGCCCTGAACGCCCGCTCCCCTAACCCACCTAATGGAGAGGCAAAGAGAAAATGTGCACGAAGCACATCTCAAGGCAAAGTCGTCGGGGGCGTCTCCTTACCCTGCCTGCATGCTCCAGGTTTTCATCTGATCTCCACCTGAAAGAGAATCATGACCCTCATGGAAGGTCTAAATTTAGTGAAGTAAATACGGATGGTGCTCAATAAACTCTCTGAAGAGTAAGGGATTTGGTCTGATTCCTATCTGGAAGAAGGTGCCCATTGAAAGGATTGAAAATGCATCAGTGGATTGCTGGGACACGTATACTCTGGCGAGGGCGGGGGTGGGGGAGGAGGGCGTGCGTGGGGGGGGGGGGTAATTTCCCAACTCAGGACAGCTGTTGTGGAAGTCAGGCCACTCGCGATCATCTCACCCTGTTGCAAAGCAAGCAGACCAAGCCCCAGCACCTCAAGCCTGAGCCCTGTGGGAGTTCCCAGAGGTTGCCCCCAGAGTGGAGGGGGTGCCAGCTTTAGAACTAGACCCTGATGTTCCAAAACCAACTTGTCCCTCCACAGACATCAGTGATGCCCAGAAAGCCTTGGCTCTTCCCTCAGAGTCAAAGGAAGAACCGTGAGACTCAGAGAAAGGACATTTCAACTGTCGCCATCCAGATTGCCACCTCAGAACCGTTGATGGCACGAAAGATCTGGACTGGCATCTAGGAATCCACACGCAGACAGAGAGACAGAGTGTAGATTAGGCTGTGAGGACAGTGTCCATCTCAGGGGAAACTGAAGCCTGCTCAGCCCCTCCCAGTGTCCCCCAGAGTCAGGGCTCTGTGCCTTGTGGTCACCTGCCCAGGACCCGGCCAGCGGAGCGGCCTCTGTCCGGAACATGCCGGATAAAGGTAGTCTGGACCTTTTTTCTACTGTGGACTCCTGGCAATTTTATGAAGCTTCTGGACCTTTCCCAGAATGTTTTGAAATGTAGCAAAATCACCCTGAGCTCTATTTCAGTACAATTTCAAAAAGAAAATGCCTCCGCGGTCACCGGAGCCAAATAGGAGAACACTGCCCCCAGGTTAATCCTCTCAAGCTCACAATCCAGCAGCAATTCCTGAAGCTTCCTCGGGACACCTGACCGTGTGCAGGGCAGTAGAGATGGGGCAGGGAGAAGGGCGAGTTCTTGCCCTGAGTTACTCCGGTCTAGTGGGGAGGACAGGCATGGAAGCAGCCCCAAACAGCGACAAGACTGTATTACAGCATCTTAAAGCCACGCTGGGAACAGAGCAGGGGGGAACAGAATTAATTCTCGCTGGGTTTACTGGGAAAGGCTCTGGGAAGTAGGCGACCTCTGACTTGGAGTTCACAAATGAAGATAAAGTTTGCCAGAGAAATAAAGGCAGAAAAGCATCTCAAGCAATAGGAAGGTGTGGTTGTCTCATGCCCAAATTATGGTTGTGTAGGGGGTCAAGATCAGGACCCTGCCCCTCAATGTTCCTAAAATAAAGAGTTATAATTTCAAGTCCTGCTACACTGTCATTTGCAGTAAAACGTACCATATCCCTTTCATGAATTTGTATTTTACGGTAAGTATGGAAAATACAGGGACGTGCTTAAGAACATAGTTTCTGGAATCAAACCACCTGGCTTCACATCCTGATGTTCTCTCTTACTGTCAGCGAGACCTCAGACAAATAACTTACCTCATCAGAGCCTCATCTTCTCACTTGTAACATGGGGGGGGGGGGGGATCACACCAGTGCGACCTCACAGTGTTCTGTGAAGAGGAAGAAAGAACACTGACAGGAAGTGCAGGCACGTAGAAAGGACTCCGCCACGAGAGCCGTTGCCATCGGCCTCAACGTCAGGGGTCAAAGTGAAGTTTCGTTAGGAGACAGCCTCACCTGTTTGTTGACATATTGCTTGTGGCCGTTTCACTCTACAGTGGCAGAGGTGAAAAGTTGTGACAGACACGCGGTGGCCAGCAAGCCTAAAACATTCCCTGGCCCTTTCTGGGACAAATTCGGCAACTCCTGTTCCATATGGTTAGGTAAACCGGGTTGGTTTCTCATGTCAGGGTTAGGTACTAATTAATACATAGCTAATACATTTGCGGAACACTTTACGGAGTGTTCTGGTATTATTTCACTTAATCCTCACAAATTACCATCAAACAAACACAATCTAAGCAGTTGACGGATTTGCTCCAGGACAGACTCAGACTGGTTAAAGGTAAAGCCAACACTCACACCCATGTCTGCAAGATCAACCTCAGTGCTGTGTACCTATTCTATGGATATCTGTTTCACTATCTCTTATCCTTCCCCATTGGGTGGAAATTCAAGGAAGAGGATGGCAAATTTTTGTATTGACCTTTGAGACCAAGCCCATGGTCAAACTGTGGAAGGACGGTCTTGATAACCAGCATATAATTGCATTTGTCTTTGCAAAATTTATCTGACCTCAATTTGCATTAATATAGATCCCTCAGAGACTATCAAGAAGCATTATCAGAGGTCATCATCTGCTGAAAAGAAAATTACCGAAACCACTTCTATCATAAAAAACTCTGAAAAAACCAGGAATGACTTACATAGCATGTTTGATACGCTAAGCTCAAAAGAAAACTTGTCATTGGAAAAATTAAAGCAGATTACAGTCCCGGATATCCAAATACTGATTGAAAAGGTAAATATTCATGATGGTGTCGTAAAAGTGTTTGTAGTTTCTACTTGGTATACAGATCTCTTCAGTTGTATGTCCCCGTCTTACATTTTATTTTCTTATTTATGTTTTACAAGTGTGTAAATATAAATAACATATATACGCTCTGTTCTATAAGATAGAAACAATATAAATACATTTATTTATATTTTACTTTTTATATCCTAGGTCAAAGTTTGAGAAAATTCAGAGTAAGACTGTGGCTTGATTTTAGTGTTTTATGTTTACTTAATTATTTGCTATTTCCACAGTGGTACAGATTATGATCATTTCCTCCTCCCACTCTAAGTAAAAGGTAATTTTTATTTAAAAAAATGAAATTAGTGAGAAATGCTAGGTATTTGACTGTTTTCCCCCAAAACTCTCAGCATAAAAATGGCATTGATTGACACAATGCTGATAACAAAAGATTCAGATATTTAGGTACCTAGAAACATTTACTGGGTTGTATCCATGAACCACTGCTGAAGAAACACGTATGCATAGAGCAGTGCTTTGCCTCAGTGACCCAGTGGCATTAGAAAAAACTCTGCCAATATGTTGCTTTTCAACATAAATCATTTCTCCTGTGAGGTGTGTGGGGTACCAGGGGACATGCCGTGCATGCTTCCATCCTGTGGGGACCCCAGCTGCCGTGGCTCCTGGACCCTCTCCGGCCATGCGCTCCAGCAAGCTCAGGAAGCAGAGTCTGTGATTCATAATTTGAGCGACCAGGTTCAAGGTTGGAAGAATCAGGTAAATATGTCTTCTCTTGTTCTACTTGTAAAGCTGTAGCAGTCAAAAGAGACAAGCAAACTGTTTGAAATTTTTAAAACTGCCATTTAAGGGAAAGGACAGCTTCTAAATATTAGGTGTTCATATGCTTGGAAAGATAGGATTAAAAAGACAGATGAGTGTGGATGTAAATGTACATTTAGAAGTACGTGTGAATATTGATGTATTTTCTATTATGTATGTATTATCTGTACATGTGTAAATATATTTTTTATGTATGTGTGTATATTGTGTGTGTGTGACAAAGAAGTATATGCTTGTAGGACATAGACCTGTGTGGAATTTTCTCTTTTATAGCAAATACTACGTAGAAATGTGAAGACTTCTAGCCTTAAAGTTTTGAAAACTATAGATCCCTCAAGGTAAAGAAAAAATTTTATAAATTCAAGGGTATATTTGAAATTCTACTAAATATGCAAATTTTAATGTTCGAAGTTCATTTGAAACACTTTTTTAAATATTTGTTTATTTGAGAGAGCACACAAGCAAGGGAGGGGCAGAGAGAGAAGAGAGAGAGTGAGTCCAAGCTGGCTCCTTACTGTCAGCACAGAGCCCTATGTGGGACTCAGTCTCACAGTCCGCAAGATCATGACCTGAGCCAAGATCAAGAGTCTGACACTTAACCAACCGAGACACCCAGGCATCCCTGGAATTTAATTTTAGAAAATATTTTACTTTATTTAAAAACTTTTTTTTTTTTAATGTTTACTTATTCTTGAGAGAGAGAGTGTGTGTGTGTGAGTGGGGGAGGGGCAGAGAGAGAGGGAGACACAGAATCCAAAGCAGGCTCCAGGCTCTGAGCTGTCGGCACAGAGCCAAATGCGGGGCTCGAGCTCATGGACTGTGAGATTATGACTTGAGCCAAAGTCAGACGCTTAACTGACTGAGCCACCCAGGTGTCCCCAAAAATATTTTTTTTAATTTTTTTTTTCAACGTTCATTTGTTTTTGGGACAGAGAGAGACAGAGCATGAACGGGCAAGGGGCAGAGAGAGAGGGAGACACAGAATCAGAAGCAGGCTCCAGGCTCTGAGCCATCAGCCCAGAGCCCGATGCGGGGCTCGAACTCACGGACCGCGAGATCGTGACCTGGCTGAAGTCGGACGCTTAACCGACTGCGCCACCCAGGCGCCCCTTCATTTATTTTTCTGGTCGTGTTGGTAAATGAGAGTAATATTTAATTGCTTAGTTTTCTTTAGGTTTCTTTTTGTGAATGCATTATGTTCATCTTGAGATGATGAATGCAATTTTAGGTATTCTGTGAGTACATTGGATTCATCTTGTAAACAAGATGACGATGTGTGGCCTCATTTGGTCCGTTTTTGACGATGTACATAGAGTCTTTGATGAAGAGAAAAATCAAAGAGCTGAATTTTTTTTTTACAATATAAGTTAAATATTATACCAGTTAGCATTCCTGTTTGTAAGCAACAGACACCAGCTCCTGAAAAACACAAAAAAGGAAGTGAACACAATTACTTCTGGGTCTCAGAATCGACAGAAGGACAGAGGAGCAAGCCTGAGAATGGACTGAGAGCCAAGGCTAAGCTGTGTGTGTGTGTGCGTGTGTGTGCGTGAGATGAGTGTGCATACACACACATACACGTGCTCTTGCACGTACACACACACACACACACACACACACACACACACAGAACAACAGACTCCTTCTTGAGCCTCACCTGCATGAACCTGAGCCCCAGCTCACCCTAAGCCCTTGCTCCACATGCTCCAGAATCCCAAGTTCTGGAATAAGCCTCCGATGAGCCAAGCCGGAGGATATCCCTGCACATCCTAAATGTTGAAAATTTGTGTTTACATAGTCTAATTCTGCATTGCTATATAGTTTTCACTTATATGCTGTTCATCATTCTTTAACAAATGTTCACTGAGTACCTATTATGTGCGAGACATTTATCTAGGTGTTGGGAACACAGCAGTGAACTAACAAATACAAATCCTGGTGCTACATCCTGGTGGTTAAAATAATCTTCAATTGTTTAATGTAATTATTACACCTTAATTAAACTATTACACTTTACTGCCCCTTCTCAAAATCATAGAAATCTCACCCCGTTTATATAAGCCCTGTGTTCAGCTTTTACTTTTAAAAGATAGCCCCTGAGGGCACCTGGGTGGCTCAGTCAGTTAAGTGACCATCTTTGGCTCAGGTCGTGATCTCACAGTTCGTGGGTTCAAGCCTCGCATCAGGCTCTGTGCTGACAGCTCGGAGCCTGGATCTTGCTTTGGATTCTGTGTCTCCCTCTCTCTCTGCCACCCTCCCATTCGTGCCTGTCTCTCTCAAAAATAAATAAACGTTAAAAAAATAATAATTAAAAAAAAAGCCCTTGAAGTGTGTTTTAGCAGAATCTGGCTTAATCAGCACATACATGGAGAACTGAAAAGGATTGGGGCAGGGGTTTCGTGTTGATAAAATGGTGTGCTATTTTCCTCTTGATTAGAAGGGGGAAGAGTGCCAGAAAAGATTGTGAGAGAATTCTCAGGAGTCAATTGTGACAGGAGATGGATTGCAGAGAGATGTTTTAAGAGTGAAGTAATTTAGCAGTCTCTTTCTTTCTGAAAACAGCATCGACTAATCCACACAAGATTCCATCTCTATACTTTGGTGTTTTCCCGTCCAGAGCGTTTATTTCTGGAATTCTCGTTTTACTCCTATGCATTCTTTCTTACTGCTAACCATTTTATTTATTTATTTTTATTGAGATACAATTGACACATAACATTGTATTAGTTTTAGGTGTATGACATATGGTTTGATAGATGTATATATTGCAAAACGATTAACACAGTAACTCTGATTGACATCCAACACCTCACATAGTTACATATTTTTCTCGTGATGGGAACTTTTAAGATCTCTCTTAGCAATAGCTGACCATTTCAAGGTTTTCAAAGTTCTAGAGAATTAAGGAATAGCTCTCCACAAAGTGAAGATACATATCTTTTTTAATCATGGAAATATTTCTTTTCTCTTTCATCATTTGCCAATGACTGCAATTAAATCCTTTTCCACAAAAATCCAACGGCTCAAATTAAGCTGGCTCCTTTTGTGGGGAAATAAAGGGAGATTTTTTTTTCCTAATTGTGTTTGATCCTAATTAGCCCTACTTCTGTCACAATTAATTTATTCAGTACAGCTCAGCTTGCTGGTGATATTGTCCTATTGCTTTCTGTTGTTTTGTTTTTGTTTTTGTTTTTTTTCCTCTTTCTCTAATTTGTTGGAATCTCAAGAAAAGCCCAGGACCTTTCTCAAATCACATAATTAAGAATTTGCACTTCTGGGGGGGGGGGGGCAAGCCTTTTAGACCTATCATTTCTCCACCAAGTGTACAAAGTGTTGGGGATTTTTCTTTGTAGCCTGCTCTGAGTTCAAACTCATTTATTAAAAGGAGGAATGCTTTCTTTTTAGCTTTTAAAGAAAGTACGTTATTTGAACTTGAGGAGTGTTGAGAAGAGTAACTATTTGAACTTACCTAAAAGAAAATGCTCAGTTTATTAAGCATAATGGCCACTGAAAGGAGTCCTAAGTGACTTGCTGATGATATAGAATGCAAAAGTCTCATGAAAACAGCATTTGAGTTTTACATTTGTGTCAGACAAAGTCATTAGTACTAGGTCAATATTGTTTTCAAATAATAATGTTGCTCACTAGTAATGTTTTCAGAGAGAAATCACATTATTTTTTCTTTTTAAGATTTTATTTTGTAAGTAACCTCTACATCCAACCTGAGGCTTGAACTCACAACCCCAGGATCAAGGGCTGTGGGCTCTACCAACTGAGCCAGCCAGGCGCCACCAGATAAATTCACGTTATTAAGAAAACATGATAATGAAAACAAATAATATCACCTTTTATTGTTTTTTATTTTTTTCAATATATGAAATTTATTGTCAAATTGGTTTCCATAAAAGGAATCCTTTAAAATAAATCTTTTGTTTCATTATCTAGACTTCTATTTTGTTTTTAGTGAATTTCATTTGGGTCAGCTAAGTAATTAAACGTTACACAATGTGCGGAACTGTTGTATTTTTTCCCTTGTTGTTCTTTCCTTATTCCAGCTCAAAAATGTAAGCAAACTGGCAGAAGTCTCCAAAAACAATGCCTTACAGCTGAGTGAGAAACTGAGGAATATGAAAAACCAAAGTGAATCTGAAGAAGAAAAAATGAGTCTTTTAATCAAACGACTGAAAAAGTTTTTGTCAGGTAATAAAAAAAATATATATATATATATATATATATATACACACATACATATATAATTATATATGTATGTGTGTATATATGGGGACTAGTTTTTGGTTTCTTTTCCTTTTCCTTTTTTTTTTAAATTTAATGTATACTCAAACAGCACAACCAATTCCAAATTACATTTAGTGGGAATGAAATGCATAAGTCGGAAACATGATGTACTCCTTGATTTAAAATTTCTTAATGAAAATAATCCCAAAATAGTACCTCTGCACCAAAAACATATGGCTCTCTGTATAAGAGCAATTTAGTAATAAAAAATTTTTAAAAATCTAGTTTTTAGTTAAAATTTCAAGCAACGAACTCGGTGTTTAAAGTTATATGTTTTGTTAAAGAAAAAAGTCTACTGTAATGATTCTATCAGATTCCCTAATGTTAGGAAAATCTGACATGATTTTCTCTGCTGACAGACTGTATTATATCTGTTATGGACTATTTTCCAAGTTTCATAATGGTTCTCTGTGACTGACCAAAAGGAACTATTTGTGACTCATTATTATTATAATTATGATTTTTATCCCTCATTGTACCTTATTTGGGGAGAAGTGTATTTTATTTTATTTTTTAGGAGATTATTTTAAACTATAGAGAATTATTAGTTGAAGATAAAAAAATCGCATGGTACAACTGAAAATTGACCTAAAACCTCGCACTCTGCAAGTAATGCAGTTCGGATACAACTCTACACAGAATTAATCTTAAGAGGCTTTCTTCTCTATCAACCATCTTCCAGATTCAATAATTTAATGCACCTCACGTGAATTAACTGACAACTGGGATGTCTGTTACAATCTTTGCAACCACTTTGTTCATCTGTTTAATATTTGTAAGAGACCCCTGTGGCCAATTATTTTTTCCATCTCAGTGTTTCTAGATATCAGATTAGCAGCCCTAGTCCTGATTTTTGAAATAAGAACAAAATTAGGCAGTACAAATAATCGGTGAAAATAATCAAAATAATCCGTAAAAATAAATGGGGGTGCAATGGTCCCCTGGATGATCGTTCAAAAACAAATTTGCTGTGAGTTAGCTAGATGGATTGCTATCGACCAGACACAGATCCAGGAACTGGTGGGATTGAGGAATGCGTTAGCTGTTTCTACAGACACGGGTCAATCCAGGCACGAAAACCAAAACTAAACCGAACTGCCAGACCCATAGTGTGACAATGGTGCACTAATACACCTCTGGGCCCCAGTGACGGTTCTGAAGGCAAATTCAACTGCCTTCCACCTCATTCCCTGGGTCATAGAGCCTACTTCCTTACCAGTGGTATTTCTCATCGCTGCTGAATACATTTCTAATTTTTTTTTTTTTTTTTTTTTTTTTAAATTTTTTTTTTTCAACGTTTATTTATTTTTGGGACAGAGAGAGACAGAGCATGAACGGGGGAGGGGCAGAGAGAGAGGGAGACACAGAATCGGAAACAGGCTCCAGGCTCTGAGCCGTCAGCCCAGAGCCTGACGCGGGGCTCGAACTCACAGACCATGAGATCGTGACCTGGCTGAAGTCGGACGCTTAACCGACTGCGCCACCCAGGCGCCCCAACATTTCTAATTTTAAAAAAAAGTTTAATTACGCTAAGGAAATGAAAAACAAAACTGTGTCCAGATTATTACAACAAAAATTAGGCAAAGGGAGAAATCCTATTCCATGAAAGAAACTTCCCTGATCTGGGCCCCAAGACCCTTGGTCACTGGGAAGCAATACCCTTCACTCACCAATTTCTTCTCTCTTTTCCATAAAACCCAAATGAAAGTATTATTAAATTGCATGGTGCCTACGCTATTTAGCTATTCTTGACCCTCTTAATATTTTCCTTGTGGTCTGAATTCCCTATTAATGAAGTCCCATATGAAAATTTTGAATTTATGCTCTCATGATAAATGCTAATAAATGTTTGATGACAGATATGCGGTTCAACGAAATTCACTTACTAGAACTTTTTTTTTATAAAAGGAAATACTATTTCTTACAAGAGCCAGCTCCCCGAGCACAGTACATTCTGTTTAAAGTATGATTTGAATTTATTCACCAAATTGTCGCTTTTTTTTTTTCCAAAAGCATGACAGGAAGTAAAACATTCCTTTTATATTAGACAAAACAGCTAAAGCAAAAATGATTGCCAAAAGGATATATACTCATATCATGTCACTCAAAAGCTAAAAGCTGTCTGTGGTGCCCACTGTCTCCAGAAGAAAGTCCACGTTCCTTAGCCTTACATTGAGAGGTTCCTGTGTCCTGCTCCCAGCCCTTGGGGACTTCCGGTCCCTCCCACCCCCATTTAGACTCCACTCTCCTGCCAACAGTGAGTGATCTGATCATTGCTCCCAAGCTTTGGCTTTGGCGGTTCCCTCAATTTAGAATGCTCTGACCCCTGCCTTCACCCCACATTTCCCCGAGTATAATCTCGCTGTCCTCTAGGCTCAGTTTATGTGCCTTTTTAAGGTTCTTCCTGAAATATTTTCCCCTCCCTCTGGGCCGCATATCATTTCATCTTATGTTTATTGCTTCTGTTCGTATGTGATCGGTATTTGTATGGAACGGCTTAGATTCCCCCACTTGATGGTAAACCCCTTGAGGATTAGAGCTCCAACTCCCAATGTGGGATGCAGCATTCTGCCTCAGTAAGGAGCCAGAGAGTCACAAAAAGCTGTCACCCTGAACCCTAATGGCCGATCTTACGCTGCAGTTCTCAGGGAAGGCCAATTTTATTGTCCTGAAAAGCAGGGCATGGGTGCATGTAACAGTTTCTTTATAATATGTTATTCATCCGGTACTTGCCCCTGTACTGTCACATCGCCTTCTCAAAATAGGACTTTGGTGGTGCCCAGTTATAGAGATGGGCAACCACTGTGTGCCTTTTTAAGGTCATGGAGAATTAGAATCGAGTTTTGTGGAGTCCAAACCTGGTGCTTCCCCGATACCTCATTCACTGTATTTGAATCTTCTCTTTTTAAGTTGATTTATTTTTGAGGGAGTGTGAGCAGGGGAGGGGCAGAGAGAGAGGGGAACAGAGGATCCAAAGTGGGCTCTGTGCTGACAGCAGACAGCCTGATGCGGGGCTCAAACTCACAAACCATGAGATCATGACTTAAGCCATAGTTGGATGCGTAGCCAACTGACCCACCGAGGCACCCCCACTGTATCTGAATCTTAATGACAGGCATCTGAACATTTTAATTGCTTTTGAATCGGTGCTTAAATAGTTCTTGGGAGGATGTTTTGCGGAACGTACACAATATTCCAAGTCTGTAGTTTTTCATTTTTCCAACAATCATTTGTGCAGTGTGTATTCAGAGAGAAGGGGAAACTGAGGATGAAGAAGAATCCATGGGGACATAGGCACTCTAATCCCTCTATTCTAGGGACACATAATCAAGTGCAAGTACATTTGACTTAGAGTTCGTTGTGCTTGTATTTATAAGGTTCAGTGTTGAATAAGGAGACACAATGACCTAAAACCCACCTTCTTATTTAAGAGGAAAATGTGCCTCCGGAGGACATAGAGAAGGTTGCAAATCGTGTACTTGACATCCATCTACCAATAGCATCACAAAATCTAACCCGTGAACTTGACAAGATACGAAAACTGACGCAGCTCTGTGAGGACAACAGAACAGATGCGGGCAGGCTAAATAAAGCGGCAGACGAAGCCCGAAAGGTTTTGGTGAAAGCAAAAGGAGCTGAGTAAGTACCACATTAATAATCCCATTCCTGCTCTCACAGACCATCTGCTAAAAGACCATCTGCAAAATATTTGCGTGAGGAGTTACTTAACGTCCAAATGAAATTACCCTCCAGTAGTTCAATGCCCACAGTGAGGGCTAAGCCCTTTGCAGGTGTCTCAGGAAGCTGGGCAATTGGGAGGCAATGGGCGAGCATACATATTTTCCATTTGCCTTCCATAGAGTCAGAATGCCCTTCCAGTGATCTGGTACCTCTTCATGCCAATAAACGTCACAGACTAGTTATATGCCAGTTTCTTAACAAGTGGTGGGAATATCGGTGTATTTTCCCTTTCTTGTTTACCTATGTCTGGGACTTTCTAAATTTACCATAATAGACAGTACCTTGAAGATCTAAATTTTTTTTAAAAAGACCACACTAAAAAGATATGGTGGCGAGGGATAGAAGAAAGGAACACTAACTAGTGCCCCAGGAGTAACACAGGAGTAAAAGTAGAGAGAGAGGACGCAGAGTCAATTAACTCTTGCTTCCCCTTGTCCTTGTTGACCTCGCCAAGTGAAAAGGAAAAGACCTCTTGATGTTTTTATGAGCGTGGGGTGGTGTGGGTCAGAGTCATGGAGTCACTTGGACAGTGGCGACATCATCAGTATCCACCACCATTTTTGGTTGTCCTGTGGTTGAGACCTGAGCTGCCTTCACTGTCTCCACACCCACTTGTGTAAATGAAGTGTACCAGACTCAGGTGTAAGCCCAGCCCCTTCCAGGGTTAATATTTAAAACTAGGAAGATTAAGTAACTGCAGTATAATCACTTGGCTATTAAACATGATGCTGAGAAAGATTCTTGATAATATGCAGAGATTCTTGGAGTATAATGCTAATGCTTTTAAGAAGAAGATAGGAGTGGGGCGCCTGGGTGGCGCAGTCGGTTAAGCGTCCGACTTCAGCCAGGTCACGATCTCGCGGTCCGTGAGTTCGAGCCCCGCGTCAGGCTCTGGGCTGATGGCTCAGAGCCTGGAGCCTGTTTCCGATTCTGTGTCTCCCTCTCTCTCTGCCCCTCCCCCGTTCGTGCTCTGTCTCTCTCTGTCCCAAAAATAAATAAACGTTGAAAAAAAATTAAAAAAAAAAAAAAAAAAGAAGAAGATAGGAGCTTATACACTGAAGAGGACCTCCATCATGAAAGGAAAAAAAATGTAGGATAAAAATACTGGACTACGCTTCTATTTTAAAAGGTGGTAGGATTAGTGGTAAATTTTCCCTTCCTGATATAATTTTTTCTTTGTTTTGTGTTTCTACCTCCTCCTCCTCTTCCACCCCTCCCTCCTCCCCTCTCTCCTTCCCCTCTCTCCCTCCTCCCCTCTCTCTCCCTCCACCCCTCCCTCCTCTCCTCCTCCTCCTCCTTCTTCTTCCTCTTCCTCCTCCTCCTCCTTCTTCTTCTTCTTCTTCTTCTTCTTCTTCTTCTTCTTCTTCTTCTTCTTCTAATTTTTCATATTTTCTAAATTTAATAAGCAGTTACATTGAAAACCTAAAGGAAAAAGAGGGGCGCCTTGGTGGCTCAGTCAGTTGAGCATCCGACCCTTGATTTCGGCTCAGGTCATGATCCCAGGGTCATGGGCTCAAGTCCCATGTTGGGCTCTGCACTGAGTGTGAAGCCTGCTTAAGATTCAATCTCTCTCTCTCTCTCTGTCCCCTCCCCCCCACATGTGTGCACACTCTGTTTCTCTCTCTAAAATCTGAAGGAAAAAGAATATAATAAAAAGATATGGTGGTCAGGGAGTGTTAGGAGAACTTTCCTGAGCCCCTCCTGTAACTGTAGAGAAAGAAGTTATAGAAAGGGAAGCCTACATATTGTGTGGTTCAACCAAAGGACATTCTGGAAAAGGCAAAAACTGTGGAGACAGTGAAAAAGATGAGTAGTTGCCAGGGGTTGAGGGGAGGAATGAAAAAAAAAAAGGTGGAGCAGAGAGAAATTTTAGGACAGTAAAAATATGCCGTACGACACTATAATGATGAATACATGGCATTGTACGTTTGTCCAAACTCACAGAAGGGACACCACCAGGAGTGAGCCCCAATGTAAACTATGGACTTCAGTGTCTATGATGTGTCCATGTGGGTTCATCAATGCTAACAAATGTACCAGCCTGGCAGGGATGTTGATAACTGGGGAGGCTGTGCCCGCGGGGGGGTGTGGGAGAGGGGCAGGGGGCATAAGGGACCTCTCTGGACCTTCTGCTTAATTTTGCTGTGAACCCAAAACTGTTTTTAAAAAATAGCCTTTTTTTTAAAAAAGTGAGTGAGAGATTCCACTAGGAGAGGTGGGGTTGCATGGGGAAGGCGGATGTTTTGCAAGTCAGTTTTTCTTGCTGTTCCACACGCACTTGTGATTCTGCCTCTGCAAAGGTCTATCTGATATTCCACTCGCTTGGTACATTCTTCCCAAGGTGCTTCTGAGCCCACAGATCTAAGTATCTGCTGACTGTTGACTAGAGGTGAGCTTATTTCTGTAAAACAGACTATCACTTGGAATGCTTGTGATTTTAACCTCTGACTGGGCCCCTGGAAGCTAGGATGTCAGTGAAGCTTAAATAAACCTAAATAAACACAGCCTGAAAACGTAGGGCTTTTAGTTCTCTTTGCTGTCTGTGGAGTCTCTTGACTATCCCACCCCCACTCCGGTAAGGATTTAGAGAGTAGTGCTTAAGTTTGACAAACCAGGGAACTGGAATTGGCTGAGGAGAGTTATTTTGTTCAAAGCTGGGCAGTGAGAGTCCTCAAGCCTCTCTGGTTATGACAGATCGAGAAGGAACAAGGCCTGTGTCATTGATTTCCATATCTGCCGAAATCCGTATCTATTTGATATGTGTATATGTGCATTCTTATTGGCATGTAATACCTATTTCTCAAAATAAAGATTTCTGCACTTTGCCTTGCTTAAGAGTAATTTAAATTTACTTTATAAATAATTCAGCCAAGTTTTTCCGTTGAGTCCAATGAACTCCCAAGGTGAAATAAATGAATAATTGTATATTTATCTAATCTGACACATTAATATCTTACCTTAGAAAAGCAGCAAATGTTCTATTAAATCTTGACAAAACGCTGAATAGATTGCAACAAGTTCAAACCACCCAAGGACGGATAAATTCTGCCATCACACAGCTGACTGCAGAGATAACAAAAATTAAAAAGAACACTGTGCAGGTATTTCTGTACCCTCTTTGAAACTAACCTGAAAAAAATTTTGAATGTGGACACAGCATGGTTTTTTTGTGTGCCAATGTGATGCTTGCCTAACCCTTCTGATGGGATGATTTTAGGATAAAATAAAATGATGGTGGTTTTATGCATTTAATTGATGTTCTTTTTTTTTAATGTTTTATTTTTGAGAGAGAGAGAGCGTGAGCTGGGGAGGGACAGAAAGAGAAGGACAGAGGATCTGACATGGGCTCTGTGCTGAGAGTAGAGAGCCCAGTGCAGGACTTGAACTCACAAACCGTGAGATCATGACCTGAGCCGAAGTCAGATGCTCAACCAACTGAGCCATCCAGGCACCCCAATGTTCTATGGAGCTCTCACAGTATCACTTCATTCATTCTTGACACCTCCCGGGGGAAGAAGCAGGTGCTACTGTCTGCTTATAAATGAGGAAACTGAGACTTAGGGAGGTTAAGTGACCTGCCTAAGGTCACGCAGCCTATTAAAGGTAGATTTGAGGCCGGAGTTTAATCCCTTCTGATTCCAGGGAAAGCCATAGACTTGCGAAAGCTCACGAGGCAAAGAAATAAAGCTGATTGTTGCCAGGGTTTTGTAACTGCCAGGTTTTGCATGAGAGCTCATCAGACTATCCTAAGACTGAAAGAATATCTTACCCTAAAGAAAGCGTCCTGTCCAGAGCACGGGACAGGGTGCAAAGCCACGGTTTAACCCACAGAATGGATCCAGGAGAGGAACCTAGCAGTTGGAGGACAGGACAGGACCTAGTCCCAAGCTGTGTGAAGTGTCTTCCTCCAAGTCACCACTCTCCAGTCTATTCCCTTCTCCATAGAATGCTGCTTCCTCGGTCTCTGTTCTGCAGCCGGGTTTTATAGGTAAATACATGCAATTTGAAAAGAAAAGCAGAAACAGACAGAACAGGAAGCAGTGCACCAGGAAGTAAAAGGGTTGGATATGAACCGGTTGCAAATATTGGGCAGCAGAGAAACCAAAGAAGGCCTCCAGGATTTCCCCTTCGAGGCATATACTCTAGAACAGGGGATGGCGAAATAGAGCCCACGGGCCAAATGGGCTCACTAACTGTTGTTTTTGTTTTTGTTTTTTTTATCCCAAATCATGAAGTCTTAGTGGAATACAGCCACACACTGTCGGTGGCTGCTTTTGTGCTACCGTGGCACAGAGTTGCATAGTTGTAATAAAGACTTTATGAACGACAGAGCACACAACGTTTACTATCTGGTCCTTTACGGAAACAGTCCGTAGATTTGTACTCTAGAAAAATTTCCTCGTGTGTCCAAGGGCACAACAAGGGACTTCTATTTCTACAAATATGGTGCATCCGGGACCCCAAGGAGCCCTCCTAGTAGAAAAATACCCAAAATGTTGCGTAGGATTTTTTTTTAAATTTTAATACACAGCTGAATTAGTAAGAAATGGATGAACTCTTCAGAGGCCAACAGTGACAGGGAAGTCTGACGCCAGAGAGGTAATAAAGCATGAACCTGACGGCGGGCAGAGTGTATCTGCCAACCCCTGGTGCATGAGAGCTGTTGGTCTTAATGCTCACCAGGCAGAAGAGACAGAAAACAAAGCCCATACAAGGAGAGAATAAGACCCCAAATGGAAAGGCAAAATTCTCAGTGAAATGTTAAACCCCTCCCCCCCAACACACACACACATCCTGGGAGGGCAGCCCCAGTAAGACACTGGGGCTGTAGCGAAGGAAAGTCTTGACTAAGAATTTCTACCCCCAAGCTGGCTTTCACAGGAATTTGAGGGTCAGATTCACACTACCTGTGTGGCCCCCCACAACCCAAGCTGAAAATGTCCCTTAAGGTGGTCCTGGGCTGCCCTCAGATGCCTGGCAGAGACAAACAAGGGAATTCACCTTAAAACCAAGACTCAAAAAAATTCTCCCCAAACACATAAAAGAACAAATTGCCTGCCTCAAGCAAGAGTCATCAGAAATAGTAAACAACAGAATCAGAACACAAGAGACTGGGGATATACCATCATTGGATACAGAATACAAAATCATAATGTTTATTATGCTTGAGAAAATCAAAGAAGGCATGAAAGGACGACCAAAGAATGAGATACAAGAGATAACAGGGGCGTCTGGGCGGCTCAGTCGGTTGAGCATCCAACTCTTAATTTTTAATTTCGGCTTAGGTCATGATCCCAGGGTCGTGGGATTGAGCCCCGGGCTGAGCATGAAGCCTGCGTAAGACTCTCTCTCCTCCCCTCTCCCCGACTCACGCTCTCTCACTCTAAAAAAATAAATAAATAAAAAGGATATAACAGATGACCAGTCAGATTTGACTTCTATATATGACAAATGTAGTCACGGAAATAAGAAACAAGTATAAGATGTTCATTATTGTTTGTAAGGGGGAAAAAAATTAGAAGCCACCTGCAATAAATAACCGGAGAATAGGAATATCAATTGTATATCCGAACGATGGAATGCTTTAAATTGCTAAAACGGAATAAACAAGAGCTATGCAAACTAGCCAAGATGAAGTATACAAGCATAACTTTGAATTAAAAATTTAAGGTGCAGAAAGAGACAGTATCATTTATTTGCATACAGTTAAAAAAAAAAGAAATACCGCAGGTGTTAAAAATACCGACTTTGTAATAGTAAAAAAGCATGTAGAAATACACGGAGTGACGCATATTAGATTCAGGAGAGTGGTTCCCTTTAGGGGGACAGAAGGGATGGGATGAGGGTCTTCACTCACTGGCAAGCGCTTTATTCTTAAACGGGCTGGAAAGTGCGTAGATAAGGGTCATATTTGCTTTCACGCCCGCGCGTATGTCTAGGAATATTTTATTACAACTTTGTTTTGGGTGGAACTGAAAAACTGAAGGAATGATTTACTTTCCCTTCACACCTAGCTTATTTTCTGAAGGGCATAATTCGATCATTTGTCTTTGTGTGGTTTGTTACACGAAGAGACTTTCTCCTTTCTGGTCTTTCAATCGACAACAGGCTGGAAAGGAAGCCAAGGACACCGAGAACAAGCTGGACTCAGCAAAGCAGCAGTCGGTGCTGGAAGCTAGACTCTTCCAGCTGCGGACCACGTTGCAAAGGAACAGGGGGCGAGCGGCCCGCGTGAGAGCTCAGGCTGCATCGGCCCAACGCCAGGCTGGGGGCCTCGAACAGGTCAGTAGCCCCACCAGTGCCACGAAGAGCAGACAGTGCTTCTTTGAAAGATAATCCTTTAACCCCACCTCATGGTGCCATTTGTCAGCAGTTCCGTTAGTGCTGGACCCTGCTCAGTGGTGTGTGTTAGTCGGGATTCCCATGGGCATGAAGGCTCTTCTGCAGCGGAGGGCTGTCTCCGGGGAAGACAAACGTCCTTTGACCGTCCTAGGAGTGTTTCCTCCCCCCATCTACTCCTCCTAGTACTTCTAGTGGTTGCCTGGTCTATTTTTCCCTCCCTTCCAAACATTCACAGTCTGTGCCGTGGGTCTATCTTGGGCGTATTTACCCTTTACTCTAGATAAATCACATAACCTATAATGAAAACAAGTGAAAGTCACCTGCCAAAGAGAATAGATCATGTTACAAAAGTCAGAGTGAGTTAATTAAACAGTTGTGGAAAATACCCTACTAATCTAGTTTGCTGAAAGAAACTATCAACTCATTTTCTTAGCAGGATATCTCTGGTCGGCTGCATTAATAGAGTAGCTTACACAAAGGAAAGATGTTCAAGTGTTTTTACAATTAGTCGGTTCTCTTGCTTTTAATTTCTAATGGGCAGGGTCACCCCCCCCCCCGGCCCGCCCCCCACTTGGGACTTGAGCACACTTTCTATGAACAGAAGTGGAGAAAGGTACTTCCCGCCCACCCCCTCCCCATCTCCATAGCCCCTTCCTGGCCTTCTCTCATCTATTTAACATTCTAGACTGTCAGCCACGCGGGCTGACCCCAGAGATGTCCATTCTTTTTTTTTTTTTTCAACGTTTATTTATTTTTGGGACAGAGAGAGACAGAGCATGAACGGGGGAGGGGCAGAGAGAGAGGGAGACACAGAATCGGAAACAGGCTCCAGGCTCTGAGCCATCAGCCCAGAGCCCGACGCGGGGCTCGAACTCCCGGACTGCGAGATCGTGACCTGGCTGAAGTCGGACGCTTAACCGACTGCGCCACCCAGGCGCCCCGAGATGTCCATTCTAACACTGAGGGAGCTCTGGACACTAACACATATATACTTCGCTTCCTGCCTCATTTCTCTCTTACGTATTTGCCAGCCAAATAATGTATTGTTGCTACTAAATCTTTGCCACTCACTCTGCCCTTCATCCTGTACAGGCAGCTGTCTGATCCAGCTAAACCAAAGATTTGTCAAAGGCAGGATTGCGTCAGTTCTGTCCTCTGTATCTCTCACCTTAGCTAGTTTAGCACAAACAATCGGTGCTTCCTAAATCATTGCCTTAACATGGAATTAACATTGCTATTTTGTAACCAAGGAGTTTTATGTTTAATTAGCTAAAGCTGAGGATTTTTTTCAGTCTAAAAAAAAACATTGCAAATAAAAGCCCTGTTGGAAATATCAGGGTGACTCCAGCATATTGATCAGATCATGGTTTCCACTTGCACCTTTTGTGAACGGTATCAGGCAAATATCACACCCGTATACACGCTTTATAAATATTTTCTGGTGATGGGAGCGTTTCTCTGTTATAGGAGTTTGCAGAGCTAAACAACCAATATGCTGCTCTTCAGCATAAGACAAGTGCTACAGGACTGACAAAGGTAACATTAGATAAAGTGGAACAGCTAAAAGAGGCGGCAGAAAAACTGGCCACAGATACAGAAGACAAGATAAGAAGAATAGCAGGTATTTCTTCCTTTTTTGTAGCTTTCTGGAGGTCTAAGTGGAAGGTGAAATTGTCTATATTTAAAGTGTACACTGCGACAATTTGATGGGCATATATGTTGTAAAATGATCACCACAATTACGTTAATCAACAGCAGCCCGCATACTTTTTATGGTAAGAATGTTTAACATCTACTCATATATGCAATAGAATATTATTAACTAGACAGCGCCACACTGAACATGCGATCCCCAGACGTTTTCATCTTAAAACTGAACCCTTTTACCAAGCTCTCCCCATTTCCCCAACCCACCAGACCCTGGCAGCCACCATTCTCTCTGCTTCTAGGAGTTCAGCTTTTTTTTTTTTTTTTTTTTTTTTTTTTGGATTCCACATGAATCTATGAGTGAGATCATATAGTATTTGTCTTTCTCTCTCCAGCTTATTTTCACTTAGCATAATGTCCTCCGGGTTCATCTATGTTGTTGCAAATGGCAGAATTTCCTTCTTTTTTTATGGCTGAATTACACACACACACACACACACACACACACACATTTTCTTCATTCACTGATGGACACTCAGGTTGTTTCCATATTTTATTTATTGTGAATAATGCTGCAATGAACATGGGAATGCAAATATCCTCTTTGAGATACGGATTTCATTTCCTTCAGAGAGATACCCAGAAAGGGGATTGCTGGATTATATGGGAGTTCTATCTATTCTATCACATGCTCCACCAATGTGACAATAACAGAGTGCCGCACCTTCCTGGTAGAATGTATACCAATTGATCATGACACAGTTCAACCACATATGAGTCCACTGAGGAAAGGAAGGAGGAATTGGGTCAGTGCCTTGGGGACCGCAGTGTAACAAGCCACTTGCATGGTTTTACTTCAAAGGGTATCATCGAGCCTCCATTTCTGTGTTCATCAGAACAAACTGGCATGGCCTTTGGTCAACCTGAAATGCCCTTTTCCGAACCCACTGTTTCTCAACCCAGGGTGATTTTATCTCCTTCCCTGGGGACAAAAACGTCTGAAAACATTTCTGCTTGTCACACCTAGGGGGTTCCACCGGCATCTAGTGGATGGGGGCCAGGGGCACAGGTAAACATTCCATGATGCACAGGACAGCCCCACAGTGAACAATTATTTTACCCAGAGAATCAGTAGTGTGGATGTTGAGAAACTTGAAACACCCCGTCCTAACCTATGCTTCCTATTTTCTCCTCTCATGCAAATAACTGTTTTGGAGTCCATATGATCTAGACCCCAAGGCACTGGTCATCCTATAGAGATCTGTAGGCAGCATTCCAGAAGGAATCGTAGTCCAGACAAGGATTTTGATCAAA
Organism: Lynx canadensis; assembly: GCF_007474595.2. Taxonomy (NCBI): domain Eukaryota; kingdom Metazoa; phylum Chordata; class Mammalia; order Carnivora; family Felidae; genus Lynx; species Lynx canadensis. The sequence goes on from NC_044304.2 coordinate 76,172,678, forward strand.
AATGGACATTTAGATGCGCACAAAGTGTAGTAAATATAGAATGCATACAGTCAGAAAGTTCATCAGAATCTTCTTCCCCCACAACTTGTACTCATGGTTTTTCTAGGCAGTCATCATGCCCTTAACTGCTTCTAAATCATCAAGAAATACCAAATGATGAGTGGTCTAGTTTCACTTTTGGTTGTATTTGTATTGTCTCCAAAACTTTAAAGTGAATCATATTCATTTGGAATGTAAATAACTCTCAAAATGTTCAAACAACCGAGACTCCTCCTGTATAATGCTTCTTTGTTATAAAATGAGTCTTTGGCCTTAGAATCACTTATATTCCCACTATGACAGGGAAAAAAATGAGAACACACCATTGGTGTGGGCCAAAGTCAGGAAAAATACATCCCACCCTGTTACCTCTGGGGAGGGGGAGAGTAAAGAGGAAAACGCTACTTTTTCTATTAATGTAATTGTTTATATAATTTACATCTTTTACGTTTATGTAATTTACACAGTTTTCACTTTCCATATTTTCCTAACAATTTTGAGAAGAAATTAACTAGGAAAGAGTCAAAAAGACAGAGCGGTTTTTATTGTGCCCTCCATAAGCAATACCATGAAAATCAGTTGCTGGTATTCACACAACTTGGTCCTTACTGTAGGAGCAAAAACGTGGGAGGAACATTTTCTGTCTTGTGTTTTATATTGAGGCCCAAACTGTTTCCACGTATTCCCATAGCCTCAAACTCTCAACAGTTTTTGAAATTCGCTTGGAAGAGAAGTTAAGGGCCTTCTAAGAGAAGTCTAAAATAACACACTCCACTTTCTTGGCTCTGTTTTGAGAGCTGTTCTGACAGCTCAACAAGGTAGGAAAAGAAGACATTGGTTTGGACACCTTCCTGATTCTGCCACTCGAGAAGGGTCTGAACCCCAACAGCTGTGCTCTTGTCGTACCTGTTAGGAAGAAGTGCCCATGGGACCCCAGAAGGGAGCCCTTATTTACGTTGGCAGGGTCAAGGTTGAGTGAGAATGGACCCCAGTCCACAGCCAGGGTCCCTCTATAGTCTTTTGTGTCATTCAGGGTCCCAGCGAGAAATAGGAAGCACACCTGGATAGAATTCTGGATCATATATATATATATATATATATATATATATATATATATGTATACATATATATATGTATACATATATATATATTTTAAATGTTTATTTATTTCTGAGAGAGAGAGAGACAGAGCATGAGTGGGGGAAGGGCAGAGAGAGAGGGAGACACAGAATCTGAAGCAGGCTCCAGGCTCTGTCTGAGCTGTCAGCACAGAGCCCGACACGGGGCTCAAAGTCATGAACCGCAAGACCATGACCTGAGCTGAAATCAGATGCTTAACTGACTGAGCCACCCAGATGCCCCTGGATCGCATACTTATAAACAGAGTGGGCTCTGTTATCTATTTGTTGTGTAACAAAGCACTCCCAAATTTAAGGGCTTAACACAGCAGCCGTGCATTGTTTTTCTGTGGCTTTCTGGGTGGCCGTTCTGTGGGTCTGTCCTGAGTTCTTCAAGCAGGTGCTCTCAGCTCCTGGGTCAGCTGGCTGGTCTGCCCGGGGCCGGGCTTGACTGAGATGCTGGACCGTTTTCTCCAGGGTCTTTTATCCCAGGCTGCCTTACGGCCGCTTGTATTGAATTCCATGAGAATGAGCACAGAAACTGCAAGGCCCCTGTGGTCCTGTACGTTTCTTTCCCTTCATACTGGTCAAAACAACATGCAGTGCTGGACCTGGTTTGAGGGGGGAGGGCAGATAGCCTCTGCTTCTTGATAGAAGGAACTCTAAAAACCACCCAGGAATTCAGAGAATCTGCTAAGGGTGTGGAGGTACCTGGTGACAGGCGGCAATGAGAAGCCATCAGTGTCCCTGGGCCTGAAGGGGCAGGGGAAGCAGGAGGGCCAGAGCCCTGAAGTAGCTCTATGAAGGCTGGAGCCAGAGGCGGGGGGGGCCACCTTTGCAGGCTGGGTGGACAGATGCAGAAACTGCCAGAAGCCTGCTTCTCCACAGGGACCGTCTGCTCGCCCGCCCCCTCCCCCTCCCATCACTTCCCAGAACTGTCCAGGGCCAAGTGTGAATGAGACCCAGAGATCAAGGGAGCCGGATGATGTCACCCACTGAGGCCAGCTTTCCAGGACAGAGCAGGACGGAGAATGGATGTGGTCAGGCAAACGAGGAGTAACCCGCATAGCCTCACTCACTTATGTGGCGGAAACACAGGGGGCTTTTCTCCTTTTAGAACAAATCCCCTTCCAGTGCTCGATCTCCTTTTCATTCCCAAGTGACCTGTATTTAAGTTTCTAGAGACAGAATGCTCGCCACCTTCCATAACAGCTCTTTCTTTGAACAGCTGCGACTGCTAGAAAGTTCTTTATAAATCAGACAAAATCTTCCTTCCTGGAACTTTCACTTGCTGGTTTCATTCTGTTTCCTCAGGATGACAAAAAACACCCACATTTCAGATGTCTTCAGCACTCCGGTTCCTTCCTCTAGACACACGCTCCAGGCTAGTGTGACAATTCCCCCAAGCCACCCGATCACCCAGGTGTGATCTGTCCAGGTGAAGCAGGACATTTATTTTCCTTCTTTAAGAAGTTCCTCATCAGGGGCGCCTGGGTGGTTCAGTCAGTTGAGCACCTGACTTCGGCTCAGGTCACGATCTCACGGTTTGTGAGTTCCAGCCCCATTTGGGGCTCTGTGCTGACAGCTCAGAGCCTGGGGTCTGCTTCCGATTCTCTGTCTCCCTCGCTCTCTGCCCCTCCCCCACTCACCCTCTGTCTCTCTCACTCTCGAAAATAAACATTAAAATTAAAAAAAAAAAAAGTGAAGTTAAAACAGCAAGAACAAACATTTGGAAATATGCACCAAATCCAGTCAAGGGTCATCATTTGTCTTTTCATTTCTAATGAATTCTAACTCGCTTTAGACTGACATTGATAAATGCCATTAGATAGAAACTACTTTTTAGACAAAAATATCAACTTTTCTGCCCTGATTTGTGTGAAAACCTCAAGAAGTCTGGTGAAAATAAACGTTTTGTCCGTGGAATCAAAACGCAAAGCTAAATACATCTTTAAGAGACCCGTAAATCCCTGTGTGAGGTATAAGGCAGGTATCCAATTCCAAACCAGACCAAAACCAAATACATCCTGTACTTCATTTTCTTGTTTCAGATTTAGAAAAGAAGATCCAAGATTTGAATCTGAGTAGACAAGAAAAAGCTGACCAGCTGAAAGAGTTGGAAGATCAAGTTGTTGCCATTAAAAATGAGATTGTTGAGCGAGAAAATAAATACGCTGCTTGCTACAGTTAGGCAGAGGGGACGTACGAAGTCACCTGTGCCTTCTTTTCTGGCTTCTGACAAGTAAACCTGAGGAGCTGTGCTGAACGTGGGAAACAGAAATGGTCAGTCCTGCCTGCCTCCCCGTCCCGAGCCCGGTCCTTGCCAGAGATCTGAGCTGGGCCCAGGCAATGCTGTTCCACGTGGAATAGAAAGGGGGAAGCAGAGAAATCGCCTCTGGCTTGAGAAACCTTTCCTCTTGCCTTCCTTTCTCTTTCATAACCTAAAAATAATTTGTTACATATGGCAAGCACAAACCTAAATAAGTATTCTATTTACTAATCATCATTTCAGTCAAGCGAAACTAAATGTGAAATGACTTGCTAGGGGCTGGGGGACAAGGGGAAAAGTGTTACTAATCAGTGGGCATAAAGTTCCAGTGAAGCAAGATGAATACGTTCTAGAGTTCTGCCTTACATTACACGTAAGTCAAGGATAACGTATTGCACACTTACAAGTGTGTTAAGAAGGTAGATCTCAGGGTGCCCGCGTGGCTCAGTCGGTTGGGCATCCAACTCTTGATTTCAGCTCAGGTCATGATCTCATGGTTTGTGAGATCCAGTCGCACGTCAGGCTACCCATTAGCAGTGTGGAGCCTGCTTGGGATTCTCTCTCTCCCTCTCCCTCTCTGCTTCTTCTCTGCTTGTGCTCTCTCTCTCTCACTCTCAAAATAAATAAATAAACTTAAAAAAAAAAAAGAAGGTAGATCTCATATTAAATGTTCTTACCACAATACAGTAAAATAAATTTAAGCAAATGGAGTTAAAATAAGTCAATGTCTCTAACACTAGAATGGAATAAATCTGGATGGCATGTGCTAGCTTGTCCTGTATTTGATTTTTATTTGGATTTGCGCTATGTATGAAACTATCACTCTATCGTGAGTAAAATGCATAGAATTCAAAATGTAATTAAAAAAAATTTTTACAATTATTTATTTTTGAGAGACAGAGAGAGACAGAGCACAAGCAGGGGAGGGACAGAGAGAGAAGGAGACATAGAATCCAAAGCAGGCTCCAGGCTCTGAGCTGTCAGCACAGAGCCCGAAGCAGGGCTCAAACCCATGAACCGTGAGATCATGACCTGAGCCGAAGTCAGATGCTTAACCGACCGAGCCACCCGGGCGCCCCCAAAATGTAATTTTTATACCCGCTTCCCTATGTATCCATTCTCTCAACCAAAGAATTCCGCCCTCCCCAAATGGCACTGGAACAATATTCAAAAAGATAAATATTGAACTACTTTTCATCATTTGTCTGTAAGCATTTTTGCTGCAAAATCTGATTTTTGAAAGAGTAGCAATCCTGCTGTTATTGTTTGGTATGAAAGATCAGGTTGTCTCATTTCCAGTTAGGTCTATGAGTCCACATTAACTTGTTTTGCATGTCTGCTATATAACAGAGCACAGTGCTTCTATTTGTGAAAGTTGTCCTTCAGCAGAGTTATTTTAAGGGAATCTAGCCCCTCATTTTTGCATAACAAATAATGGACACGGACACTGACACTGCCGTATGAAAGAGGAAAGCAGCTGGAACCATGTCCCTTAAAGACTGACTCATAAAAACTGGATTTAAACATTTAACGAAGGGGGCTTTAGGATTACATAGAATTATGACATTTCTTAAAACATAGATTATTTAGGAAAATTGCAGTTTCCCTGGAGATCCTGAAGAATGGAATGACATTTTTCTACCGGAAAGAGCCCCCAGAAATCTCTCTTGAAACATGATTGTAATGTTCTTACACTTTTGGAAACTTCTACGAAAACAAATGACACAGAGAGTTGAAAACTAGACTGTCACAATGTCTACGTTGTTTGCTCCAACGTACAGAGTGGAACACACTCCAGCTTTCCCACCAGGACACTGACTTCCACCTTTGAACGGGTGGTTGACTTTCCAAGCATGGGTATCTGTTTGCAACAGCAACATTCAACTGTTTTACCTTTTTAGTGGTTGGAGACTATGCAAGTACCAGCCAGAGAGTGTGGAAAGGGTTGAAGAGGAAGGAGTTTCTGTCTTCTGACCAGGAGGCTATTGAGGTCACCCTGGGCAGCGAATTCCCCAGCGCTGAGGAAAGCACGGGAATCAAGTGCAAGGGCAAGATAAACCCACCATCTCTCCTCCAGGCCTCCGGGGATGAGGGATCCCGGTTGGAGGAGGGTAGGAAGTATGTGGTGTATTTTGGAAAGACTGTAATCAAAAAGTGGTTATGCTTTCTAAACTTTGGTGTTTAATAAGCCTTGGTTATCTTAAAAAAATGGGCATATGCAAAAAATCTTCTTCCTGAGATAAATCATTTGTAACTTGTATCGTTTGCTGTATCGGTTGTTCAAGAAGTGACCCAGGCAAAGATTCGGTGAAACGTTATCTTTTATACGTTGCAGAGTCATCTGAAAATGTGTGGCAAGATCTACTGTAAGACTTAGTTGAACCTGCACATTAAGAAAATAATCTTGGGGCGCCTGGGTGGCTCAGTCGGTTAAGCGTCCGACTTCAGCTCAGGTCACAATCTCACGGTCCGTGAGTTCGAGCCCTGCGTCGGGCTCTGGGCTGATGGCCCAGAGCCTGGAGCCTGCTTCCGATTCTGTGTCTCCCTCTCTCTCTGCTCCTCCCCCGTTCATGCTCTCTCTCTGTCTCAAAAATAAATAAACGTTAAAAAAAAATTTAAAAAAAAAGAAAAGAATCTTAAACAGAGGGGCAGAAAAGCTTTGTGAATAATTTGTTATAACACTCTTATATTAAAAATGCGAAGAATCCAAATAACTAACAATAAAAGACCAATTAAATATTATGATTTTACCAGTCTGGTTCTTGGATGCAAACATTGAAAACTAACAGGAGCTCATCATGCAGGAAACGGCTTTATTTAAACATAATCTAACAGCACATAAAATGGGAGAAATGGCTGGAGAGACTGCAACCAAGGACAATTATGCCTCTGGGAACGCATCTGAGATCACACTCCCGGAAATCCCAGGTGAGGATGCTAATGCTGTCCCTACTGGACACTCTAACCATCTAGTTAATTCTCCACTGTCTTGCATCTTGCATCACTCTCTCATGACTCAACATCCCTGGGAACACTGTCCAGCTTGAGCCTCTTCATGTGCCCTGGCCACCAGAGAGAAGAGAGAATGTCCACCTCCTTTAGCTTGAGTAGTAGGAGGGGATTTCGCCTCCACCAGTCTCTGGAATCTTCCAAGGTAGGAAGTATTTGGATGCCAAGCATCAAAAAATTATAAATTTCCATTATAATCTCACTCTTCCTAATATCATGATGCATTCTTCATCCCCCTTTTGATTCTAAAACCAAAACAAATGCTTCCAGGGGCACCTGGGTGGCTCAATTGGTTAAGCATCCAACTTCCGCTCAGGTCATGATCTCTTGGTTCATGATTTCGAGCCCTGCGTCTGGCTCTGTGCTTACAGCTCGGAGCCTGGAGCCTGCTTCGGATTCTGTGTCTCCCTCTGTCTCTGCCCCTCCCTTGCTCTATCTCTCTCAAAACTAAACATTAAAAATTTTAAAAACACAGATTGAGATTGCAAACTTCGTCTCTGTGACTCCTCAAGAGGATGTATTAGGATTGATGGTTTTCTTCCCTTGCTACTCATTCCACATTCCCTCTGCCTTCAGCAAGCATCTCTTTGCCAGTTAGAGTGACCCAAACCTCCTTTCCTGAGGATTCTGTCTTTGAAGGTCCTTCAAGTACAGGGGTAGAGTGCTCTTACATTTTGCCCTTGGATGTGGCAGGACTGGATTGTGGAGATTGTAGTCACACGCCTCTAGGCTGCCACTGTGTAACAGCAGCCCTTTAAGAGTTGAGATCAAGTACCCCAATCCAAAGCATAATTCCCCCCTTTTTTAGCCTGTTTATTCTCTAGCATGAGGACCCAGAAATAGCTGGGTATTGGCGTGTTTTCCAATTGAATGGTGCAACTATTGTGTCGTCTAGTAAGAACGTACTTCCTTAGAGACCAGAACCCAAAGTCAGGTATAGGAAGTAACATTTGGCCTGAGAGTCATTTGGATGTAACTGTGAACAGTGTCACACAGACTTTCATTCTCTGTTGGTTTTAGATCCATGTATACTGCATAGGAGAAGGCTCCATCAGCTTTCATGGAAGAAGGCATGGCTCTGTCTGGCACCCGCATGAATACATTTTCTTTTTTTTTTTTAAGTTTATTTATTTATTTTGAGATGGGGGGGGGTTTGAGGGGGGGGAGGGGCAGAGAGAGAGGAGAGAGAGAGAATCCCAAGCAGGGTCCGCACTGTCAGCGCAGAGCCCGATGTGGGGCTCAAACTCACAAACCGCGAGATCATGACCTGAGCCGAAGTCGGATGCTCAACTGACTGAGCCACCCCAACATGATATACATTTTCTTTGCTTTGGTTACAATTTTTCTGACCGTTTCCTAAACTTGAATTGGGTGAACGCTACATCTACCTAGCACTGGGAAGTCTCTTGAGGTGTGTGAGGGACCAGTAGAGAGAAGTCTAGATGAATTCTGTGCATCTCAGAGCAGGGGTTGAGTGAAGGTCAGGAGACAGCCAAGATTGAGACCGAGGGTAGTGGCCGGGCTTATAGAGACTGGGACCGGCAAGACCCAATAACAGGGCAGCAGACAGGATCTAAGATTCTGAATGTGGAAGGGAGAGCAAGATGGTGGACAGCGCACTGGGTAGGTCACACACGGTGTGGGTCAGAGGTCAGAAACATTTGTAAACCAGCTAGTCTCAGCAGAAAATCATTACGGAGTGGGAATGCAATCTGGTACAACCACTCTGGAAAACAGTATGGAAGTTCCTCAAAAAACTAAAAATAGAACTACCCTACGACCCAGCAATTCACTACTAGGCATTTATCCAAGGGATACAGGTGTGCTGTTTCGAAGGGACACATGCAACCCAATGTTTATAGCAGCACTATCAACAACAGCCAAAGTATGGAAAGAGCCCAAATGTCCATTGATGGATGAATGGATAAAGAAGATGTGGTATATATATACAATGGAGTATTACTCGCCAATCCAAAAGAATGAAATCTTGCCATTTGCAACTACGTGGATGGAACCGGAGGGTATTATGTTAAGTGAAATTAGAGAAAGACACAAATCATATGACTTCACTCATATGAAGGCTTTAAGAGACAAAACAGATGAACATAAGGGAAGGGAAACAAAAATAATATAAAAACAGGGAGGAGGACAAAACAGAAGAGACTCATAAATATGGAGACCAAACTGAGGGTTGCTGGAGGGGTTGTGGGAGGGGGTTGGGCTACATGGGCAAGGGGCACTGAGAAATCTACTCCTGAAATCATTATTTCAGTATATGCTAACTAATTTGGATGTAAATTTTAAAAAATAAAAAATTAAATTAAAAAAATTAAAAAAAATCATTATGGAAGATCAGGACACAGACACGAGGCAGCTGCTGTGGTCCATTAAGGAAACCACTCTATCTTCTCCTAATTTAGAAACCGATCTCAGGTGAAGGGCAGCTCAGGGCCAATAGTTACTTGCAATTAGCCCAAAGCACCAAGATGCAAAAGGAAGTGAGGGGAAACCAAAAGCAGATCTTGCCAAGAACAAACAAGCCCGAGGGGGAACAGGCTAGAAATTGCTATTCAATATCCCTTCTCTCCCTTCTTTCTTTGGGTAATAGGACTCCTCCACGTTTTAACTGGGTCCACGGCTGCCTAGTTCGAGAAACCGTACTTCTCAACCTCCCTTGCAGTTCAGTGTGACCACGTGACTGAATTCTGGCCAGGAGGATAGTAGGGGAGGGTGTTGTATGCAACCTCAAGGACACAACCTTAAAAGGAAGTTGTTCACCCGCTGCGGTAGGCAGAATAGTGGCCCTCAAAAGGTGTCCGCGTCCTAATCTCCTTAGCCCGTAACTGTTACATCATATGGCAGAGGGAAATTAGGGCTGCAGATGGAGTTGTGGTACTGACAGCTGACCCTGAAATCTGGCAATTAGCCTGGATTATCCAGGTGGGTCCAATGTAATCGTAAGAGTCCTTAAAAGTGGAAGAGGGAGGCGGAAGAGGGATTCGGCGAGATGTCAGCATCAGGAGGGTTTGGGCTGATGTTGCTGTCCTTCAAGATAGAGGACAGGCGCCACGGTGAACGTAAGTGGACCTTAGAAGCTGGAAAAAGCAAGGAAAGGGATTCTTCTCCACTGCCTCCAGAAAAGAGCACAGCTATGCACGCCACACTTTGATTTTAGCCCACTGAGATGTGTACCAGACATCTAACCTACAAAAATGTAAGCTAAACATGCCCTTTTAAGCTACTGTGTTTGTGGTAACTGGTTCTAGCAGCAACAGGAAACTAATACAGTCTCCATTTCTTTTTCCCCTTCAAGTGGGTTGGAATACGGTGAGCCAGGTATAACCCTGTAGATGAGGATCATACTGGTGGAAAAAAAAGCAAAAGAAACTTAAGTCCCTAATTGACTAGCAGTCAGGGTTCCGGCATGATGCAGAGGGTACAAGCGGGTACCGTTTCATCAGGGAATGGTGGACAAAGATGTGGTCAGAGTGGAGGAAAACTATAAAAGGACAGCATGAGACGGGGGTCATCACCACACTTGGCCGTGGGTGAGGAAAGACAGTAACAACTGGGAATCAGAGAGCGTGTGTAGGAAGGCCGCTCACCAGGCCCCATGACCCTTGGTAAAGGGAGACAGCCAGTCATGACCGCCTTGCAGAGGATGTTGGGGCATAAACACCTGATGCCGCCCTCCCCAGTCACAGCCAGCCTCTCGTTAGTGTTTCCTGTTTGCGAAACCAAGATATCGGACTGATGCTGCCCATGTAGACCAGCCTCCTGGGACTTAGGGGAGACACAATGACCATGTGCAGTACATCTGTCTATGCCTGGCTCCCGTGGGCTACCTGCCAGCTTGAACTTGTACCAGATAGAAAAGCAAACCTCTCCTGTGATGTCACTAGGACCTTGGTCTCTGTGAAACAGCTGAACCAACATCCCCTTTAGGATCTCTGGGACACTCGTGGAGTCCAAACCCTCCCTTGACTGCTACAACAGTCCCCTCTCTGTCCCACAGCATGGGGACAGTGGACTAAATTCTGGCGTGTCCCCTACGTGACTTCTCACGATTCACAGCCTCTCTGAATTTCATGTCCTTATTTCCTGCAGCTGTGAAATGCTAATGACTATACCTGATCTGCCTCCCACGGTCACTCACATGGGAAAGGGCTACGAGAAGAGAAAGGTATTCCTGAAATCCTTCAGGACTTACTTCTGGTCAATCACCCCATGTATGTTACATCTCCCCTACTTCTTTCTAGTGGCTCCTAGAGTGAGCGCTGGCTTTCTTGAAAGTCCCATTGTTGTCGGTCCGCCAAATCTGATTTTTCCGTGAGGAAAACCTCCCTTCAGCCAAAGTCCTTCTCTTCTCTGGCCTGGCTGAAAACACTTTCTCTGAAATGTCCTCTTACACTGCCCGTTCGCTGATAAGCCTTATCTAACCAGATAGCAAGTTCCGTGAGGACACAGAACATATGTTCAGCCACTTCTATAGCCTTTATAGAACTTAGCACAGAGTGAAACATGCTAAATATTGGTGCACTTACGTATTCCATAAATCGACTCCCAATTGTTGCAAATCAGACAGTCCTCAGACCATCCCTGAATGAAAATGTTTTCCGCTGCAACATGAAACCGGCTCACCATGTGGGTTGGCCCCTCTAAAAATGTAATTGAGAACAATGCAAGTCTTTAACTCCATATTTAGAGGGGGAAAATGTCCACTGGGAATTGAGTACATGCATAGGACAAAAGAAATCCTTTTCTTCCATCCCTCCCGCTCTCTGTAACTGACACCCTATAGCAGCTATTGAAAATCCCCTCCTTTCTCTGGAAAAAGTCTCCGCCGGAAAAACCCTTCCCCCCCCCCCCCCCCCCCCAAGCAAGGTCCCTGCTCTTTCCTCTCAAATCTGGTTCTTCCCCCCGCATTTGGACACTCTCGCCTTTCCTTGGCCATGGATGTTTGTTTACAAGATTGTTGATATTTTCCAAGCCACAGGGCCATAAATTGGAGTGCACCACTCCCAAATGAAGGTCATGGCCTCGCAGACAGGCGACAGCTACAATTCCCAGGCAGAGCTTCCTGAGCCAAAATGAAGGACAGCTTTGCCTTGCATTCAACTAGGCTTTTGTATAGAAAAAGCGACTGCTAAGTGGCTACGCAGAAAGCCTTAACACATTTGAAAACATTTTTGTGTGTTCATAAAACATATTTATACAACATAAAGGTTTATGTATTTATGTATATTTAAGATTTATGCAAAGTTTATTTAAAGACAGCTACAATTCTTAGGTTCCTCAGTAATCCTTAGCCATTCAACAAACCAGTTGAATCAAACCCTCCTGTGTGCAAACCCTCACACATACATACCCATTCTTCTTCCTCCCTTGCCAACAATCCCCCCCACCCCCCGCAAAATAAACCTGAACAGAAGGTTTTTTCCATCACTTTATGTTCCTCACTGAAAGTTCTTTGCCAGCCCTGAATCTCCCGCTTCAGAGAAGTGACAAACTTTGGTGACCAAAGTTTTCACAGGCTCTTTCCATTATAAGCATTAAAGCTTTTAGGAACAGAGATGCCTGCTTACAATTTACCAGAAGACTGCTTCATTTGTTCTCTCCTGCTTCCTTCCCTCAACGTTCTGTTTCTTCTCTTGAGAGAGAGAGAGAGAGAGAGAGAGCGCGCGAGAGCGTGAGCATTTTTTTCCCTCTCCCTCCAACATAAAGCAGATGAAGGATGATTTCTCTTAACACCTGCTCATCTATCAGCATCTAGCTTTTCTCTTCTGGGAAAGAGCTTGAAACTACATATAATCTTTAGCTTTACTTGTTAAATGCTCTGCGTGGCCCTTCTAGAGGGCTCCTTGTGCCCTACCAACCTGTCTGACTCAGCCCGCTAACTGAACAAACTTTGACACAAAACAAGTTTATCACAGCCTCTAATTAAACATATTAATCAGAATGCACAGGATTTTGAAGACGGTTTTCTTCATGTTCATATAAATTACGTGCTTTTTGTTTTTAAAGGTTAGCTGTTTGATTCATAGCCATGTCTGACGTGACATACCTCCATACTTCTTTGATGACAAACACGGAAGTCTAGGAAATAGAGGGCTGGCTACACTTTATCTCCCATTTACCAGCTGGTAATAGACTAAGTTTACTGCAAAGTTCTCTTGCTCTCCCTCCCAAGAATTAAAATCTAGTCGGTAGTACAGTTACTTGCTTGCAGGGAAGACTTGGAAATAGATCACAAAACATTTACAGTAAAAAAGAAAAACTAAAATCTACCAGTGGAAGGTATTCCCTGTAAAGGACTATCCAAAAAGTACTAGATGGAACTGGGCAAACCCTTAGAGATGCTGGCTACGGACATCTCTCTGGGGCTGTGGCATGTGATCTTCTCTCCAACCTTGCCTCTCCTTCAGGAAAAAGGTTTAGGAAAGCCAAAACGCAAGAGATTTAAAGAATTCCCTCCCCCTCTCCCCTCATTTTCAGAAGGGTACTGAGGTTACTTTAGCTGGGGTCACATAGCTAGTTGACAGAAGCGTTAAGGCAGCTGTGATAGAAAACCTATCCCAGGACAATACTCATTCTATTGAACCCTCTTTTTTTTTTTTTTTTTTGAGAGAGAGAGGGGGAGGGGGTCTGGGGAGGGGTGGAGACAGAAGGAGATACAGAATCCAAAAACAGGCTCCAGGCTCTGAGCTGTTAGCACAGAGCCCGATGTGGGGTTCAAATCCACGAGTGTTGACATCGTGACTTGAGCCAAAGTCAGACACTCAACCTACTAAGCCACCCAGGCGTCCCTGGACCCTCTCTTTCAAGACCACTTGTTCTTTTAACTGGTCTTAGACTCTATTAAACAGTCCATCAAATACAGTAGAACATTTTCTTAAAATTGACTACAATTTTTTATATAAATGGCCTTAGAAATTATTTCACCGAAAGCAACTCTGCTAGAAAGAAAACAAAATTAAAAATGGCTCACCAAATAGAAATACTTTATCATTTTTTTTAAGTTTATTTAGAGAGAGCACAAGCAGGGGAGGGGCAGAGAGGGAGAGACACAGAATCACAAGCAGGCTCCGTGCTCCCAGCACAGAGCCCAGCACGGGACTTAAACCCACAAACCATGAGATTATGACCTGAGCCGAAGCCAAGAGTTGGACGCTTAACCGACTGAGCCACCCAGGTACCCTGAAATATTTTATCCTTAATGTTAGTGAACAAACATGTATCCTCTTGTGGGACTAGTAGGTCTTTTAAGAACAGCCAACTAAAGGAGCATATGGTTGTCCCCAAACATACTCAACAGAATTCTTTTCAGTCCTCAAACCTTCCATGTAGTTTTTAAAAATAGGGCAACAAGGTACCTTACAAATAATGAGGTAGGCCAGATTTTACATAGTAAGTTGTATTATTTCTACAACTTATTACAATACGTGTGTATTCAACAAAATTCATTTGGTCATGTAGAAAAACAAACCCAACTACTATAGTCCATCTATAGGACATGCAACCAATTTCCAGGACTCTGTAATAACCAAACTCCTACCTAGACTCTTAGCTCTGTGAAAGTGAATATTTAACCCAAGTTGTTGTTTTTTTCCTTGACTCCCAATGGAGCCTATTAAAAGCATCATGATACTGTGAACTTTCTAGAAAGGAACAGGAATGGAAGTTTCATGGAGCCTGAAAAATCGAACAGCCAAACTAGTGTTTGAGGATTCCAGAGATTCGTACCATGGGAAGAAGCTCAAAGCTTGGAAAGGCTGTATAAACATCCCATATCTAAAGATAAACACTTGGGGATCTTTACGACACTGACGTTTAGCTTTGTGTTGGCCATACTGCATGAGGACTCGCCTAGGAAAGCAAAATACTAATGGAGAAGGTCACGTATTGGGGATTAAAAGAACAATTGCTTTCATCTGGAAAGAAGTCTAAATTTTATTACAGACCAATATAAAAAAGTGAATGTATTTAGATAGGATATGTTTGAAGTAGCAATTTTTCCTTTTTAAGATCCCAGTTCTTTTCTTAGCTCTTCAGACCATACCATCATGCATTCTATACAGCAGATATACAGAGATGGGTATACTAAAATTCCTCCATAACAAATTCCATTTTTCCACTCCATCCACTTGGGAGGGCAGCTCTAACATACAGACAACCTGAAGGATTTAAACATTTATAAACATGGGTCTTTGTCAGAAAAAAAAAAAATCCACTCTCAACAGTGAACACAGTTTACCATATTTTGTTTGGAGCCTAACAGCAAAGGAGGCAGTTAAGAAGAATTATAATCCTGGCTACTCTTAACATTGCAAACGCAAATTGACCATAACTGTTTCTACTCTACTCAGACTCAAGTTTGTATCAAATACCTGCATCTTTTAAGGGATAGCAAGATTGATTTGTTTCTCTTCTGTTTTGACTGTGCAGAAGACAGACTTTTTTCTCAGGGATGTGAACATTACAATACTTTGATCAAGGTTACAGAGTTTATTAAAGTGAACTTCACTTCTGCACATAAAAGGTCACTTTGGAGCAGGCGATCACAGGAAACTCTCCTAATTTTGAAATGATTTTTATTTTTATTTTTTTTTTATTTTTTTTTTTAATTTTTTTTTCAACGTTTATTTATTTTTGGGACAGAGAGAGACAGAGCATGAACAGGGGAGGGGCAGAGAGAGAGGGAGACACAGAATCGGAAACAGGCTCCAGGCTCTGAGCCATCAGCCCAGAGCCCGACGCGGGGCTCGAACTCACGGACCGCGAGATCGTGACCTGGCTGAAGTCGGACGCTTAACCGACTGCGCCACCCAGGCGCCCCTGAAATGATTTTTAGAACAAAGCCTTGACATGTTCATTACGGAGAAAACCCTAAAATAAGGGGAAACTATCATTTAAAATTTGGGGCTGTCTGTAGGCAATTCCTGTATGGTTTCCCTTTTTAATCCCTCAAGAAATATAATGTACATATATTACATTTATTTTTCATAATTGGAGCCTACTTTCTCCCAGTTATGCCCTAAAAATGGGACTCCATCTTTTTAGGGAAATGTCTAGTATTCCATTACAGGGGTCTAGCATAATTAACCTAAATGATCATCAATAGGGGGTTGGTCATTTCCAGTTTTTCTCTTATTTAAAAACAATAGTGTAAACCTCTTTATCTGCATGATTTGGCATATTTTCCCTGAGTCAAAGTTATATATAATTTAATATTTCAGATTGCCCTCCGGAAAGGCACGTGTTTACCTTTCTAGCAATCAGTTCTGTTAGTGCCCTTATGAACCTCGTTACAGATGACACGGTGAGACCTGGGGACGTTGACTTACCATTCTGTCATCAGAAATGGTGAAAAGTATGGTGCTATATATACATAGTACTAATGTATATTGGGTATGACTCATTCTGGCTGAAGAATTACCTGTGAATTATTTCTCCCCGGAAAGCACACTGGGCGTAGATCCAGGCATTTATTGAATGAACACGTTCAACAAATACCTGATGAGCTCTGTGCTCAGTGCTGGGCAAATTCGGATGCTCTCCACGCACTCGCAATTTAGCAAACACAGAAAATCTCCCACGCTAACAATCTGCTTGGTGGACATTCGTCGGATACCAGCGATGTGCTCTGTGCTGGTGCTAGGGATACAGTGCAAGAGATGAGGCGCCTGGCCTCGTGTGTGGCACAGCTGGTCCAGAACAATCTAGAAAGCTCTTTTCCAAGAGATATCTGTCCAAGTATTGCATCTGGGCAGTGGAAACTGAGAAGGTTCCACATGCAAAGTACCATCAGAGCTGGACTTTGAACATAAGTAGAAGCTGTCTTGGCAGAGAAGACCGAGAAGGCATTCCAGGCAGAAGGAACTGGATGAGCCAAAAACCAGGGTTTAGCTTTTGTGAATGGTGAGTATATTCAGGCTACAGCTTGTTGGGGGGTGAGAGGCTGCTAGCTCAGAATGCAGAATTGGGAGCAATTACAAGGGGCCACATTTCGAAGAGCCTGTATTGTGTGCTAAGGCACATGACCTTTGTACCTGTTTTACAGATGAGGAAACCGAGGCATAGAAATATGACTTACGTGGTCCCAATTTGTTAAGAGCCATGTTGTCTCATTTAGTAAATTCATTGGTGACTAGAAAGAATGGATTTTAATTTCCTAGCTCTTTCTTTGAATTTGTATTTTCAGGTAAAAACCCAGACTTAGCCCAAATTCAGCATATGCTGTATTCAAAGTATAACAGACATTTATATCTAAAACAAACAAAAACCTGGGGTTACAATTTTTTGGTCTGATTATACCAGCTACAGACATTAGATTATCATTTAAAAAGTTAAAACGTTATTTAACCCCCATCCCAAGCATAATGCCCGTACCTTCCCTGAAAGTACCCACCATCTTGCTACGCCTCTTCCTAGAACTTCCTAGAACTTTGCCTATTCATGTATGCATACATGTATATGTTTATAGAAATAGAACATTGTAGTGTTCTTCATCTTAGACTTTAACGCTTGTGACTCTTCTTGCTAATAATATACGTATTTAAGACAGCCTTGGTCTTCTCTAAATGTAGAACATATACCATTAGTACATAGCAGTGATTGGCACATAGAAACTACTCAAGAAATGTTAAAGAATGAGACAGAGGTTACTGCTAAGGCTTAAGGTACTAACCAGGTAGACAACTGGAGCTTCCAAAGTCGAAGGCCACCAACCAGCGATGGTCAGCACTTGGACGAAAAAGTCCTGAGTAGATGACTGAATTCCATGTATTCCATGTTTTCCAGATAGGATCACAGAGAAACCATTTACTCAGAGGTTAATAGCAGCATCCCATTTAGCCATCTCGGAAAGGGCAAACACATCCTCCAACTTCTTTGTCTGGCAAACAGCCCGATACGTGAAATAGCACCTAATCCTGGAGTGAGGCCGAGTGCTGGCTTGTTTCTGATGGGATAAAAATGCAGCCACTCAGCTCTGGGTGGGCTGCCCTTCACAAGTCTGATTACCAGCCTTGGCAGCCTCAAGCGCGACGGCCTTGATGAAATAAATACTCTTTCCGGAAGATCGGGCTTATTCTAGAGGGACCGCAGTTGTAGAGTTAATTCTTCTAGAAGGCCAAGGGCATCGTGGTGGGGGATAATGAGGCAAGGCTGTGCTACACGACAGAGGTGATGGCTTCTGAACTAGCATTTCCATCACTTCTGACACGTCCTCAGATCAAAGGTTCCATCTTCTCAGGCAAAAGACCGGATTGGGAATCAGGATCCCCTCCGAGTACAAGCCATGGGTGGAGCATTTAACTTGCTAATTAAATCTAGTTTCCCAGATCAGCCTAGGTAATAATTAATAACCTAGAACTATGTGATAGGGTTGCAGCAAGAGAGTAGGTTAAACTATCCCTTCAAGCCTCTGGTACAAAGATACTGCCTGAACCTTATTGGTCTCAAAATAGAGGTTAAATAAATGCTTTTTCATTCCCTAAGCATTTCCTAAGTACCTACTGTATGCCAGGCATGTGACTGGGGACTCCTAGGGAAATGTGGTGAGGACTTTAGGGACTTACTGGGAACTGAGCTGGACATTTCAAATAGAGAAAGACAGAATCTGGATTAAAAAAGAGTAAAGGAAGAGTTAAAAAAAAAAAAATACAGAATGCCCTTTTCTCCTCCTCGGGCTATTGACCAAATTTCAGCATCCTTACAAAGCCAAGGGAAGTAACACCAACTGAAATACAATTTTCAGAAGAGTCTTTAAAATATAATTTTAGGGGGCACCTGGGTGGCTCAGTCCATTTAGCATCCAACTTCGGCTCATGTCATGATCTCTTGGTTCGTGAGTTCGAGCCCCGCGTTGGGCTCTGTGCTGACAGCTCAGAGCCTGGAGCCTGCTTCGGATTCTGTGTCTCCCTCTGTCTTTGCCCCTCTCCTGCTCAGGCTCTGTCTCTCTCCCCCGAAAATAAACATTAAAAAATAATACAGTTTTAGGCAGATTTCCATAAGAGGTGAACTGAGTTTAATTAAAAGTGTTTCTAAAATGCAACTATCAAACTCTCAGTGTTAGCTTCTACTCAATTGGATGTTTGTGATTTTCAAGCAAGCAACCATTTTAAAACAAAAAGCAGGCCTCAAATTGTGGATGTTGATGTATTTTGTCCAAGCACATAGCTCATCTGAAAAATTTTTTTAAGTATTTATAGAGCAAATAGTTGTGATAATTTCTTAAACTTCCAGTTATACAAATGTTTGTGAATGTAACTATCAAAGTTGACAAAAGCTGACCAGAGAAACAAAAACCTTTACTTTTAAAGGTCTTAAACTGTATTCTATGTGAACTGCAAGTAGTTGTGTTTTTCATTCTTTTTTTTTTTAATTTATTTTTTTAACTTTTATTCAGTTTTGAGAGACTGAGAGAGAGCGCAAACAGGGGGAGGGGCAGAGAGAGAGGGAGGCACAGAATCCGAAGCAGGCTCCAGGCTCTGAGCTGTCAGCACAGAGCCCCATGCGGGGCTCGGACACACAAGTGATGAGATCATGACCTGAGCTGAAGTCAGACTTTTAACCAACTGAGCCACCCAGGCGCCCCTTGTGTTTTTCACATTCTTACTGCCCCTCCTTCTTACACAGGACACTCCTGAATGAAGGTAAAGATATGATATGCTAGAAAAGTGAAACTAGTTCATGACTAGCATTCAAGTCTAAAAATGTTTAATTGACTACATCGAGGTTAATCCTGCTATGAATCTAATTTGAAAAAAAAATTTAAGAGCTTTGCTAAGGCTCTTTAGCCTTACCTCAAACATTAATCTCTCTCCTACTCATTTTTAAAGTGCCAGGTTAGCAACCAGATGCTAAAATCCATAAACAAAGAATAAATAGTGAGCTGAAAACGTGTCCCACTTAGAGTGTTTCTACGGCATTCTTGTTAAATATAGACAACTTTTAAAGACATTTGGAATTCACAGGCATAGCTGGGTAGAAAGTGCCACCCTACTCCTGCTGGGATCTAAAGTGTCTTCTTGGCCCCCTTGCTGGAGGTGAAGTTCGATAGGTATGCAGCCTTGAGAGAGTCTGTAAAAAGCATGGATGTGACCTTCTTATACCTGTTTTTAGTGACTACCTTAAAACATTCAAATATAGACTTGGGTACTCATTTGTGACCTTTCTTCTGAGCTCTTTAAGAATAGACAGATGGCTGTTTTTAAGATCGTATTGATAAGGGTCTGCTTGGATCGTGATAAAGTAGGTCATGTTGCAATTGAAAACAAAAACGTCCCAGATCTCAGGCTACAAACAACAAAGCTTCGTAAGTCTGACGCTACATGTCCAGAAAAAATGTATTGGCTTGGGGAATGTCCGCTGGCTTTAGGCATAGCTGGGTCAAGATATTCTAAGGTGGTACTTAAGGATCTTCCCTATTGCTTCCCCCAGTTCTGCTCTTCTCTGTGGTCAGCCCCAGTCTCCAGCCACCACCAGCTCCATCCATATAACTTCAAGTCCAGAGAGAGAGCGCTTTTTCTCTTCCATAAAAATCCCAGAAGTCACCTCACTGGAAAACTTGAGTTGTATACCCATCCCTGAACCAAACACTGGGAAGAAGAAGAGAGAGGGGTACTGATTAGCCTGGAGCCCATGCAGGGATTAGCCCCATCCAAATTCTGTTGGGCTGACAACGTCAAAGGACTAGTTCCCCCCAAGAGAGTCTGGGGACTGTTCCCAGACAAAGGGATGTTAATACAAGCCCAAATAGCAGCTTCTATTGTATAGTCTGAGACTGAAAATGCTGTGACGCCCTGCCTGATTCAGGCCTTCCATATTCTAGAAGGTGATGGTATTCCTATGGGCTCCCTTAATGGTCATAAGGAAGGGTTATTCAGTTTTAATCATTCATCCAACAAACAGATACTGAGTGACTCTGTACACCGAAAACTCTGCCCTTGGATGAGAATACAAATTTCAATAAAACACAGTGCCTGCCCTCAGAGAGCCCCTGAGGGCAAGGGCATTTGGCACAAAATTACAAATTACTGTCCCGCATATTATGAGAGGTATTAGAAGGAGAAAGTGCCACGTGACATTTGTTCTAAATTTTCCTGGTCATGGAACTTCTTGAGCTCATTTCTGATTCTCACAAAGTACCCTTCAATCTAATTTTCAAAACAGCCCAAATCTAGTATTTTTCATGAGAGCAGAGTTAGGTAGACAGCCAGGTTTTAGAACCTAAAGGTCAAAGCCCAGAATGTGACCTCCTTGTCGTTACGCTGTCAATCCAGGACTTAAAACGAGACCCATAAATGGCATTTTAAGACTGTGACGGTAACCTTGAAAGCAGTTCTTGCTTTGTTTTTCCAAGCAAATAATCAAGGCCTCGGGGAGACAACTGTTGCACATTCTTTGAGACTGAACGGCCAACAATTTGCAGTCGCATCTGCTATTCAAGATGCTGCAGAACTTTCCAGTAAAAGACTGCCTTGTGCTAAAGCAGGTAGTGCCGGGGGGGTACATGTGTGGAATGAATAAGAGGGTAGGGGTGGTGTCAGCAGGAGTAAAGCCTCAATGAGCTTTACTAGCAAGAGTGATTCATGCCTCCTACATTTGTAACATCAGAGAGGAAGAATTGGTTCATGAGCAAAATTTGGAAGTGTTCCTAAAATGAACTCCAGTCTGGTGATATTTCTTTTGCTACTTGACTAGAAACTCGTGTTGGGTAGAAAGTGGACATTTAAGATTTAAAGAAGTTTTTAGAACCTAGAGTCCAGTCTTTATTTACTTCCACTCAAGAAACATTTATTGAGCACCTACAACGTGCCCATGTCATATTAGGCAACGTTTGTGCATCAATCGGTATTATGCAATACTTGGCCTGGACTCACTGTCTAGTGGAGATAAGGGCATAAACAAATAGTTACAGCGTTATGTCATTTACGCCGGAACAGGCTTTTACAAGGTGCTGGTGGACAGAGTTGGGGGTGGAGAGGGGGTAGAGACGAAGTCTATTTAAGTGGATGCTTCAAAGATGCGTGGTAGTTCACTACACTGATGAGCTCAAGGAGGGTCCATGGGACAGAGAGGCACAGTATAAAGCATGCCCTGTGTTGGGAACTTCAGGAAGCTCACATGGGCAGAGGGAAGCCATTGAAGGCTTTTGAACAAGGGAACGACACGATCAAAGGGGTGCCTCAGAAATCCCTCTGGTGATGTTAGGGAGGATTAGACCAGCAGAAAGGGAGAGTTTGGAATCAAAACTGCAGCCAGGGAGGCTCCTGCAGGGTTCAGACCAGACACGAGGGCAGACTGAACTAAGGCAGGGTGATGAGGTTGGAGCAAAGGGAACGTGGTGGCTGGTTGCTGGTAAGATAGAAATGACAGGAGCTAGTGATAGGAAGAGGTAAGGAGATGGAAATGTCCAATATGAGTCCCAAGCTGGGCTGGTTTTAAGGAGGATGTGTACAGTCTCTGAAGGGTCCCGGGCTAGGTTTACTGCTCTGTCACCATCTTGAAATCATTAATTTTTGAACAAAGGGTCCCCGTGCTCCTTTTCCTTTTTCACTGGGTCCTGCAAATCATATAGCCAGTCTTGTTCCCAGGCTCGTCTTGAGCTCAGAGGTGGATCATGGGGCTAATAACAGAAATTAGAAACAGAAGAACACATTTTGTTCCAGGAGGGATGGGTGGGAGGTGACTTAGGTTTTGCAGCACACATACTTATGGGCCATCAAAGTAGAGATGTTCAATAGGCTGTTAGAAACTGGATGTAAATTCCAAACAAGGTAGAAGCTAGAGTTACAGATGTAGGGAGGACCAAGGTGAAGGTGTGGAGAGGCTGGTCACAGATGAGAATGGTTATAGAAGGAAGAGAAGCTGGAGACAAAACCTTTGGGAGCACCCTATGTTTAAGGGAAAGAGAGAGGAAAGAGAAATGGGAGAGAGGGAGTCAGTCCTATGGGGAAATTTTGGAATGGTGTCCTGGAAGCCAAGGAAGTCTCAAGAAGGCCGTGGTCGGGGCACCTGGGTGGCTCAGTCGGTTAAGCGTCCAACTTCAGCTCAGGTCATGATCTCGCGGTTTGTGAGTTCGAGCCCTGCGTCAGGCTCTGTGCTGACAGCTCAGAGCTCTGTGTCTCCCCGTCTCTCGGCCTCTCCCCTGCTCATGCTCTGTCTCCGTCTCTCAATAATAAACAAATGTTAAAAAATAAAAAATAAAAGAAGGGCGTGGTCATGGGAGATAGACCACAGAGAGTTCCACTAGGGAAAACGGCCATTGCACTTGGCAGTTGGAGGGCCAGCAGTCATCACTGAGACCAGTGGCAGAGATGGGAGTTCTGTTATAATGGGATGAAGGAGAAACCGATTGGAAACACAAGTGCGAACTATCCTTTCAAGCACCTGGGCTAAGAAGTCAAACGGAATAAAGAAGTAGAGAGTATATAGCATAAAGAAGGGTTTTGGTTTTCTTCCCTTAAGATGGGGAAATGGAGCAGGTTTGCATGTGAGAGCATTGTGCTTAGCCGGTCAGAGGAGGACACATGCTTCCAGGACAAAAGTACGTTCCAGGACAGGGAATGGAGACAAAGTCAGCAATGGAGTGGTCAGATGGTGAAGGTGTGTTATATACACTAGCCCCTGCACATACGTGTTAAAAAAACAAAGAAAAAAAAAAACCCCAAACAAACCACTCAACAAATCTCTTAACTGTCTCAGTAATGTTTACTCCTGAGAATGAGGTGAGAGCCTCAGGGCTGTAGGTAACTCTTTGCAATCTATGAGAAGACACTGACCAGGGAAAATGATCACCACTGAGTAACAGGGAGCTCTTGTGAAAGAGGCAGAAGTGAATGATGCTTGCAGTATGGACGGATAAAAAACTAATAAGCAACTCTGACCCAGGGTATTAAGAGCTCCACAAGGGGAAAAGCATTTGCCTCTGAATGTTTTTTAATTAAGCTCTGAAGACCCTCCGTTGCAAAATTAAACCCTCACAACAGCACCCGCTTTCTCTTGTGTTTTCAGGGCTGCCCAGCCAGCACCAAGGACCCTGGACGTTAGCTGGAGGCAAAAAAAAATCTCCAGAGGCTGCAACAGGGCAAGTGCTGATTTAGTGAATAATTAATGCATCACCAAGACCTGAGGCTCCTGCCTTCCTCAGCAGAAAGGAGGTTTATAAACCCATAAAGCAGCTTTACTTTGTGGTCTAATGATTAAACTTTCCCTGGGTCCTGTTTCATTGCAGCTAAGTTAAAAGCTGACCAACTAAACCCTTCTCCCTGGGGTAATTAAAAGCAAGCAAAATCTCCTGCCGGGACTACCAACTAACTGTACTCCCCTTATTCAGGGCACTTTTGCGCAAACCCCAGCTTTGACTCCATCCATCCACTGCTAAGGCAGCAGAATTGGGCCAGTTCACTGGAAGGGCGGCAGTCCCGCCGCCTGCCTCTCTTCCCGCCCCCCTCCCCAGCCCCCAGGACGTGGGCGAGCTCTGTTTACCCCTTATTCAACTAGACAGGTCGCACACAAGGCCATTAGAAGCCCTCTCTCCCCATAGAGTTCCTCTCTGGAATTGCCCAGGTGGCGCTTTGTGGAGACCCTGAAGGGGGTCTCATTCGTGGTTGAATCAACCCTGTCACGGTGAGATGGGAAACACGCTTCACCAGCAATAGTGTCGTTGGAGAAACGACCTTAATTAGAGCCATCGTCTGGATTTAGGTAGATTTTTTAAAACAGAATTAAACGGGCAATTCGATGCCGTGGCCACCTGGGTGGCAGGTCCAGAATAAATGTGCGCGCAAAGGAAGCCTAGGGAATAGCAGTTTCGTCGCCTCGCGTGGTGACATTAGAGACGTCGCGTCCAGCCCAAGCTTCGCGATCCCGGATTCCCTTCTTTGTAAGGCAACAAACCTGACAGGTCGACCCTCTTTCTAAAGGGTTAACCCGCCTTTCCCGGGCGCTCGGGGCGGGAGTTTGTGGCCCCGGGTACCCTTTCGTGACTCACCCCTTGCAAATGTAAACGCCCGAGTGCGCGGTAGGTCCCGCCGGGGAGGGGGTGGGGGTGTCTCTCGCCGCGATCCCGACACCTACCTCCGCCACCAGCCCAGACGCCTCCCGCCCCCCCGCGCTCCGGCAGGCGATGCGCACCCCGGGGTGGCCCCGCCGGAGACCGGGAGAGCCTGACGCCCGCGGCCACCGCAGGCGCGGCCTTAAAACAAAAGAGGCGCCCCGGGAGGGTGGGACCCGGACCTCACCCCCTCCCCCCGGCGGTGGCCGCCCGCCCCCTCAGCCCCTGCTCTGCGTGTGCGCATGAGCGGAGGCGCCTCCCCCGGTTCCTCCCAAGGCTAAACTTTCTAATTCCCTTCTTTGGGCTCGGGGCTGCGGGGAGAGCGCTCGCACCGACCGGGCAGGAGGACATAGTGGCTGAGCGCTTTTTCCCCTCCGACCCCCCGCTTCCGTGGGAGCGGCAGGAAATGGAAGGGCCCCTCTCCTCTCTCTGAACAGTTGCTCTCTCTTTTTGTGTTTCTTTCCTCCACCTCTCCAGAAGGGAAGACGGGGAAAGCGGGCAGGCGGCTCGGCGGGTGCGTTCTCCCCTCCTCCGCCGTGTCCCCTCGGCTGTGCAGGGACTGGCCATGGGGCTGCTCCAGGTGTTCGCTTTCAGTTTCTTAGGTAATTGCGCCGCGGCGGTGGGGAGAGGAGTGGGCTTGGGAAGAAACCCCACAAGCCGTTGGACCCGGCTTCGCGGGAGCCTGGGGGCGGGGGGCGGGAGAGGGGCTGGGGTGGGAATCGCGCCCCGGGACTAAACGCCAGCGCCCTCCGTGGCGGCTGAGGACTGCGCGCGAGGATCGCCGCGGACCCGCATCCCCGAGGCTGGGTGCCCAGAACTGGGGATCCGCGGCCCCTGCTCGGGCTTTGCACCTTTGGCGTGTTCACCGTGGGTCTCTCCACTGCGGGGGGCGGGGGGCAGGCTGCCTGGGATGGGTTGGGGGGCTCGCCGCGGGGGGCTCCCCTGTAGCCCTTTTCCCAGCTAAGTGCCCAAGCTGAGCACAGGCTTAGTCCTGGGAACTGACTGGGGCCATGTGGCTTCAATTAACCATCGCTGTTTGCCCCCGGATGGCGCCAGAAACAGCTGGGCCGGGTGCTTCCCTGGAATGACGAAGCGTTGAAGCCACTCCAAAGCCACAGGGACTGTTCACTCACCCCTTGCTCGGGAAAGCGGCGTCCCCTGCAAGTCCCACCACCTCGCCCCCAACTGAGCGCCCGGGACCCCCCAAGCGTGCATGCACACATATCGGTGACCCCACACTCAGATCTGGCACGCACACTCACGGTTTCACACTGAGGGTGCACAGGCTGCCACACGCACGAGGTCCATACACTCACCCACCTACTTGCATGCACATAGGCAGTTCGTCTGTCGCCTCCCCGCACACAGGTCCAGGCACAGGCACGTCAAGGTGGCTGGTCTGCACATCTACCTTTTGTGACCAGAGCTGCTTGCCCGGGACGGATGAGGGTCTCCCGGGAATGATCTGGGCTGCTGGACAAATTTGACATCGTGTCTCTTTCCGAACCCTCTCCACGTCCTGGCCTCTCCCGCGCTCATCTTTCCATTGTGCCTCTATTCTGTGCATTCTGCTTTCTTCTGAACCTACTCTCTTCCCGCCCCTGCTTGTTCGTTTCGCTTGGGCTCGCCCCCGGCTCGTGCCCTCCTCCCCACCTCCCCTGTCGCCTGCCCTTTCCACAGCCCTGTGCGGAGCCCAAGTGCGCGCTCAAGAACCCGAATTCAGCTACGGCTGCGCGGAGGGCAGCTGCTACCCCGCCACTGGCGACCTTCTCATCGGCCGAGCACAAAAGCTCTCGGTGACCTCGACGTGCGGGCTGCACAAGCCTGAGCCCTACTGTATTGTCAGCCACCTCCAGGTGAGGGCAGAGGTCCCAGCCCTAGGCTTTGCGCGCGCGCGCGCCTCCTCCAGTCCAAACCAGAGGTGCCGGGCGCTGGGGACTCCACATCCTGCCAGCTATCCAGATAGGAAGCGCGGCCAGTCGGGGAGTCCCGGGATTAGATGGGTTGCTCGCCCTTTTTTTGCTCCATCTCCGTTTGCACAGTTGCATCCGCCATACATTTCCTGCCGCCTCCACCGCCCGCATAGTCCCTATGGAAAGTCAGGACCGCCCGGACCTGGCCCCTGCCCGGGATCCTGACCCCAGGCCTCCAGAAGTCTCCACTGTTGTTGTTTTGTGATCTGTCCTCCTTGGAAATGTGCATAAGAGATAGTCCATCATCTCTTTCTTAGACTGAGTAGTGATCATGGGTTTTTCCTAAGTCTTGCACTTGCGGGAGGGGTATTATAGCCATGACAGATGTCTTGTGAGGTCACTCTAGCCACTGAACCTAGTATTTTCTGGTGTGGTGCTGTTCCCATCTATCCTCCAGTAGATACTTTTTCAAATGCCCTGGTTGCCATGGCACCCTGGTAGAGGAGGACCAAAATGAAATTTCAGGGTGTCCTTTCTAAAAGTAGGCCTAGATCTTAGATTTCAAAAGTCCTATTTTTAAAAAGTCCAAACTAATTTTAAAAGAAGACAAAGCATAAGCTACCTAGAATCAGAAGCCTTTTCCTTGATTTTTTTTTTTTTTTTTAAGTATGCGGATATTTCTGGCCTTGAAAGCAAGCCAAAGGCGGGCTAGTCTCACGTGCAGGGCAAGGGCCAGAGGCAATTGCTATAATTTTGGCCCATCCGCCTACCTGTACACCTGCCCTTTGGGAAAAGGATGATGTCCTACGGTTTGCACCACAGATGCCTTAAAATGGAGTCACTTTTCCAAAGCAGAAAGGGAGCCCATTCTGTAGACCTGATAAATTAAACCAGAGGAATGTGGTCAAGTGGATTCCGCTCATTTGCTTCCAGGTTTATACAGAGATGTCTAGACTGTTTCCTCCTGATTAGAAGGGTGGCTATAATTAACCTTTTTTTTTTAAGTTCTGGTAATTGTTCTCCAGTATTAGTTTTCTTGACTACAAGTTAATGAAGGCCGTTGATGTTACCTTTTCTAATATTAGCATGTAAATTTTACCTAAAATATTATGTTAACATTCACCTCAGAGGCAAGGACATCCTGTAAATGAGTCACCAGATTCTGAGACCGGCTTTGACCAGAATGAGAATTGAACTGTTTGTCTTACAGGCCAGCCAGAGCTAAACTCTCTGGTTTACGTGATTAGCCGTGAAAGCGTGGAGTGCTCTCTGTAGATACCAGAGCCGAGAGAAAGGGCCTGGGTGTGCACTTTTCTCAAGCATTTAATGGGTCTGAAAACTGAGGCAGGAATCTTAAGTATTTTGTCCAGTATTTGGTCCCATTGCATTCCTGACTTCTGTTCCCTCTTTGTCTTAGTACATATCACTAGTCCCTAAATCCTTTGGGGAGGAAGGTGATAACTAATAGCTAACTAAATACAAACATAAGAGTCCAGTCCGTGGGTATTGTCCTCCTCACAATATCACCCCTGCTTAAATGTTGTTCGTGAGGTGTATGTGGACCTCTGTGGGTGCCCGTCTTAGTGCATGTTGGCCTTGTGTGAGTTGGTCTGTTTATAGTGGGTTCACCCCGGCAGGTACCCACTTCCCCAATATCCTGAGTAGTTTGTAGATGTTCCCTACAAGCTGCCACCCTTGATTCACTGCTGGGGCAGCGCAGAGGCTCGGAAAACTGGTTCTGTATTTCCCAAAGCTTCTTAAATACATTCGCCTAACACTTGGCCTCTGCATTATGTTGGTTTTAGAAAATCAGGCTGCATGAGTTGTTTTTTTTTTTTTTTTCCTTTCATTTTTCAGTTTGCTTTAAAGCATGTCAGCAAAAATTTTCTAATACCTCTTCCACATCTTGCTTTAAGTGTAAGCTTCTCTAGCTATTATTCATTGAGATGAAGGCTTAGGCCTAGAAATTTCATTTTGATTCAAGTACTAGCTTGTGGAAACAATGCCTTCTTTTACTTTTGACCTTGAATTTACAAGAGTGGAGGAAGTTTTCAGGAGTAATTCATACTCCATGAGTTAAAAAGTGGAAGGCATATTATATGGCATGTAAGTAATTTGGACACATTCATTGTTCTTGAAGCAAGCAGGTTTGATTTTTGTATTGTGGGCTTCATTTTTGGTGTGTGTGTGTGTGTGTGTGTGTGTGTGTGTGTGTGTGTGATTGCTTCCTACACTCATGAAACTAACTTTGCTTTCAGGAGGACAAAAAATGCTTCATATGCAATTCACAAGATCCTTATCATGAGACCCTCAATCCTGACAGTCATCTCATTGAAAATGTGGTCACTACATTTGCTCCAAACCGCCTTAAGATTTGGTGGCAATCCGAAAATGGTATGTGGTTGGTGTGGGAACAAGTTCTGTAGAGTGAGATTGGTCACCTGGAAGGGGCTCGCAGGCTCCTGGGTATTTGTAATCTCGATTGATTTCTCTGCCCTGTAATTATGGTCTTTGGCAGATTTACTGCCTGAAGCACTAACTTCTCATGGTAAAATCTGATCCTCCTTCCTAAAGCATGCACTTTCTATAAGAAAGCAGTCTTTCATGCTGGACCAAAGGGATATTTCCTGGTCCTTACCCTGAGGGGAGCCTTTACGGGGGCAGGGTGTATCGGGAGGATGGGGTCGGGGTGGGGGGAGACCCTGCGCTATTTCAGGCCCTTAATCTTCCCCAAAATAGAGCATCTTTCTTTGGGATCAACCCCAAAAGAAAGGGCAGAATCAGCCCCTACTTCTACCAACACCTTCCTTCCATCTCGAGAAAATTCAGTAATAGTACTGTGAAGCAGCACTAAATCTAAATTTTCAATGACTCTGTCAACATGGATATGACCCCAACTCAATTCCTTTAGTGAGTATGGGAATTTAGCCCTTTTTCCTTCCTTTGCCTTTTGGGTTTGGGTTTAGTAAATTCATTAAACTTGATGTTACTTCACTGGGAAACTAAGCCCAAATTAGTTTTGCATTTGTTTCAAACTTGAAGACTGAACTTTAGGAAATAAAGGTAGAGTTCTTGTGTCTCTTAATTAACAGTGGACCGTTAGATCTTTCAAAAGAGTATGAGAATTTTGGCTGTCAAAGAAGTGAACCTAGGGATGGTCATAGAAAGCATCGACTGTGCTAGATCTTTTTATTATATGCCCTACGCCTGGGACATTTTCAGATGTTTGCCATCATTTAACATTCTGTAAAGAGGAACTCCCTTAATACACTTCTTTGTCATTAATTATGAAGTTACACATGCTTTCTAGAAAACTGTTGGTTTCTACGGAGGATTGATTATTGGTCAGCCATGGGACTGCATAGGTTACCAGACTGAGACAGGCTGGTCCTTAGAAAGCATGTAGATTAGAGCCTTATCAATTCTTTTAGGAGGTTATCTTGGTTCAGTGTGAAAGAGAAGGTTCTATAAATCTGTACCTAAGTCACAGAGGACTTCTGAAATAGCATAGAGCTTATTCCAAACAGGGAGTGGGAGCATGTCCTGACTGCCCACATTCTTCCAGTGAAATGAAAAGACAATTAGAAGGATGCCTCTAAAAAAATTAAAAGTAAAAGTTAAAAAAAAGAATGCCTCAACGTTAGTATCAAGTTGATAGACGGTAAAGTTGTTCATCATGTGCTGTCATTCTAGAGAAGGGGTTTTCTTGGTTATGTCAGGACTTCATCAATTTCTGCAACTTTTAATTTGTTGGACGAGAGAGTCCCAAATGTCAGAAGGAAGGGATCTTCAAGTAGAGGGGCTTGTGTTGTCTGTCACAAGAGATCAGATGATGTTGGGCTGGAGTTTGGTCTTCCGAAAGTCAGACTGATGAGTACTGTCCCCTCCGTGTTGTCTGATAACTCACCGTTGGGGATGATCTTTATGGATGTGAGTTTATCCATTTTCTGTGGGTTTTGTCCAGTGTCCTGGTGGCATTAAATTATCGGTGCTCAGGCATAGAAACAGGGTTGGCGTGTACAGCTACTTTTCACTTACCCTTCCTAACGATTTATTTCTAGGTCGGACAGAAGTCAAATACTCTATAGAAGAATGATCTGGTTTCTTTTCTCTGTGGATTTTTCTTCCCATATTGAAACACATGCGCGGGCGCTCGCGTGTGCGCGCGCGCGCGCGCGCGCGCGCACACACACACACACACACACACTTTACTGCTTTTATCAGGTTATAAATATAAAGTGGAATGTGCTTTTAGTGTACCCATTGTAGCATATTTTCTTCCATTGCAGAAATGGTACTGGTCCTGTTGGTACTTTACGTTATCTTTTGTTATCTCTTCATTTTGAACAAATCTTGCAGGTTTTTAAAAGCCTGGGAGAGAAGAGCTGCGTAGTTGCCTAGCTAACATTTCACTCAGAAATGTCCAGAGTAGGTTTATAAGACGGTTCTTTTTAATAAGTTAGATAAGGTTAGTTAGTATGATTATAATGTTTTTCTTTAACATTCCAACTAACTCATATCCGTTTCAGTGACCACCACCCCACCCCCCACAATTGCCTTGGCCATTTTCCAGTGGGAGAGTTTATTTCAAAAGTCCTACTGATTTCCTGAAACTACACCAGCCTGTGACATGATTCATTCTGACACATTCCTGTCTTCCTGCAGTTAAGACTTCTTAGGCTCTAGAAGGTGGACCCCCAAAGTGCTCTCAAGCACAGGAAATGAGGAAATGCTCTCCTTTAGCAAATAGGTGGGCTTGAGGGCCCAAGATGAGAGAGGGGGTCCTTTCTATCTCTGGAATTCCAATGGTCTTTTCTGTGTGGCGGGACTGACCGACCCTCAGGGGACTCAGGGGAAGTGCAAAGGCTCATTTGTTTGTTCAGGCTTTCCCCTGAAAGGGAAGACGCTAGTATTTGTTCTGGGCCAGTTTATTTATTTGGCCGATTCTTTGTCTCTGGCATTGTTTTTTCGGTTGTGGCAATGCATCCAAAGGCTTCCCCATCAGGGATACGTCTTTCTAAATGGGAGTGTAAGTAACAGACGCGGTAGGCTCTGATTTTCTTTGCTGCTGCATAAAAAAAGGAATATTTGTGTCCCCCCCCCACCCCCGCCAGGAGGATTAAGTCCCCTGCTTTAGGCTGCAAACTGAACCCCTGCTGTGCACAGGAAGCGGACCCCTTCCTTCCCCCCTTGGAGAGTCCCTTGGCTTAGATTTGGGAAGATGTTTTACTTTGTCCTAAGCAGAAGCTGTCTTTCTTGACAGCAGCTCCAGGCTTCCCGCCAGGTGTCTTGTTCTGGTGAGCAGAGTCCATATGTGGAGCTCCAGAATGAGTTGAGGAAAACTGAAGGTTCATTCTGGCCCGGGCCTCCCCGCCTAAGCCAAGACCAAGGGGTCTTGTCTTCAGCCTCACTGTCAGATAGAGCGCCGAGAGGGGTTCTGTGTGGGGCGTAAAGAGAATTCAAGAAAAATACTCCCGACCGTTCACAGATGTTCCTGTTTTCCTTACTATTATTTCCTTTTTGAATTTTGAAAAAATCTCCTATAGGCGTGGAAAACGTAACTATCCAACTGGATCTGGAAGCAGAATTCCATTTTACTCATCTCATAATGACTTTCAAGGTAAGGAATTCATAACTTTCTCGCAAATGACACGTTGAGAGCGCTGTGTAATTCCCTTTTCGGTATGGATGTCTGTTGTGAGTTGGCCTCAGTGGGAACTTAAATATTATTGTTGCCGTAAATTGGGATGATTGATCAGCTCTTTAAAGATGGACGTGAATAACCATGTTTAACAAATACTCAATCTTCGTGGCAAGAAGGAGAGAGAGAGCCACTATTCTAAGGTAATTCAACTGTAAACTTTTAATTAGATCTCGTTTTATTTCCCCACGGAGAGAGGCAGCTTTGACTCTCTCCCAAACCACAATAAAACATCTGGAGAGTAAATCCCTGATCCCTTGTGTTGATGTTTTAATGCTGAGCTTGGTAACTGAAAAGGAAGTGTATTATCTTTAGTTTTCAAGGTTTTGCAAAAGTTGTGGGAAGGGTTTTACAGTTCCTTAAGAAATGTGTATGCCTTCTTAAATGTGCATTTTTCGCATCCTTTTTCTTTTAGAGATGTAAAATGACTCCAGGGCTAGGGAATTTCTCTGTACAAAGTCCCTTTGTTTCTTCATAAGCAGCTGCCTGGAAATGACCGACTTCACATGGCTTAAAGTACATGTTGATGCACATAAAACCCATAATTTACTTATGGCTTCTCAGATTAAAATCACTTTTGAGTGGGCTTGGGTTGGAGTTGGGGGCCTTATCTGTACCCCGTCAGGTTAGGAAAAGTTGCCAGGGAAAGATTTAGCATGTGGGCAGGTAGCCACAAAAGTCCCACCATGTCCTCCACCAAAGCCTGGGAGGCCAAGAGCACAGGTGGGCGTGGAAGTCCAAATATGACAGGAAGGATGTAGACTGCTGGTTCCCAGGCCTGAGCCCCTCTCCTCGGTCCCCCGCCCAGAAGTGCTGTTGCTGCTGGGGAGGAAGGTTTATACTGTGACATCGGATACTGGCGGAGAGGTTGGGGGGCTTTCCCTAGGCAACTCGACACTATGCCCCCTCCCGTCATTGACCATGCCCTCTACTTGGTGGTTAGAAGCAAAACTCAACCACGCATGAGGATGTTGCCTTCATGTTATGTGACACCTAAAAATACACAAAACTACCATTATTCGTGTTGATGGTCCTAGCTTTTCCTTTGGAAAGGGCATCTGTTCACATACGTGGGAAGTTCTGAGTTTGCTTACATCCAAGTCCTTTGGGTACATAGTCTGTCATTACTCATCCAACTGAGTACAGTGGGCCATCGATGAAATTCTGCACCGATGAATTCTGCATCGATGAAATGCTGAAGCTAAAACAGGAGGCAGGGGGACTGAACTCAGACGAGAAGAACAGGTACAGGTTGTCAGACTGTAGTTAGTGAGAGAGAATTCAACCTCTGGGCTTTAGATCCTGTGCGAAAAGCAACATCTATGGGGTTGGACAGACTTGGAGATAAATCCCCATCCTGCCCCTTATTGGCACATGTGGCCAGAACTTTGGCTTCCTCTTCAGAAGGGAGAGTGCGAAGAATAAGAACACCTACATTCGAGGGCCGTGTGACCTTGCCCTCTGCTCTGGAATAGGCATAATCTTGCCACCTGGCACATAATGGGAATATGATCGCTTTTCTCTCTGCTGATGCTTGGCAGGTAGTGATTGCTCTACAAATATTTACTGAATGAATACATGCATAAAGGAATTCAGCCGTCTTTTTGTAAGAAACTGCCCCGGGGGGCGAATGACACTTGCAGATAACTTACATCATGAATGTGCTAAGAGCTCTAGCAGAAGTTCAGACGATGTGTGCGAGGACTGGGAGAGTAATCTTACTTAGCCTGGGATAAAGCAGAAAGCTTCATCAGGAGCGGTCTGGGACTGTGTGTGACCTGGGCCAGGAAGGGTGAGCAGGATCTCAGTGGGAGGAGGTGGAAGAAAAGCCGTTCTTGGCAGAGGAAACCGTCTGAGAGCAAAGCTCTGGTGGTGGACAGTTCAGGCAGAGTTTGTTCAGCGTAGATTAGCCTTGAGCTCAGGGCAGTGAGGGGGAAAGGGAAGTAAGGTTACATACAATCAGAAAGTCCCCGGCTGCTGGCTGAGGGGTGTTAATTATATAGGAAACAGGGAGCCACTGACAAGGAAATGAGACTGGATTTCAGGAAGATGGCCAAGGCGAAATACAGAGGAGGGCGTGGGACAGTGAGAACCGACGGTGCGTGGGGAGGCCCTTGTTGAGGTCTGTGCTAATGGGGGGCTCACCTGAGAGGGTGCTGGTGTTAATGCAGAGCCGGGCCTGATTCTCAAGTAGGAGGGAACCACCCCAGCAACCCAGGCGTCCTGGAAGTATTACCAGAAAAGCGTTTGCAAATCACGTATGTGCCCTTGCTGCCAGCTCTGTTACCTGCCACTGATAATGCCTTTGAGAATCATTGCCCACTTTCCATGGGAGTCGTCAGTTGGACCCTCTGGGATCAAAGGTTCAGCCACGGGGGCGCCTGGGTGGCTCAGTGGGTTAAGCGTCCAACTTTGGCTGGTTAAGCGTCATGATCTCACGGCTCATGAGTTGGAGCCCCGCGTCGGGCTCTGTGCGGACAGTTTGGAGCCTGGAGCCTGCTTCAGATTCTGTGTCTCCCTCTCTGTCCATCCCCTGCTTGCACTCTGCCTCCCTCTCCCTCTCTCAAAAATAAATAAACATTAAAAATTAAAAAAAAAAAAAAAGGTTCAGCCCCGAATCGGGGGAAGATGAGAAGCAGAGCAGTGGAAGGGAGAGCAGGAAAGGGGTGAATCCAAGATCACTTGGTTGTCCGAGCTGAGCAGGCGGGAGGGTGGTGATAGAGTGACAGTGGCGAGACGGGGGTGGGGGGGGTGGGAGTTGTGAAGAACACCACCCGTGGAGTGGCCGTGGAGATGGCTGCTTGCTAAGTGGACTGGGTTTTCATGGGCTAGCGAAGCTCATGTAACGTATACATGGTTTGCTTTTGTAGACAGCCAGATGTTTCCAGAATCATAGCGCTTCTGCTTAGTAGACGTTCAGAGGTGGCAGGGCGCCTGGGTGCCTCAGTTGGTTGAGCGCCTGACTTTGGCTCAGGTCATGATCTCGCGGTTAGTGAGTTCGAGCCCCGGGTCGGGCTCACTGCTGTCAGCACAAAGCTTGTTTGGGATCCTCTGTCTTCTCTCTCTCTGCCTCTACCCAGCTCGCTCGCTCGCTCTCTCTCTCTCTCTCTCTCTCTCTCTCTCAAAAATAAATAACATTAAAAAAAAATTAAAGGGGCGCCTGGGTGGCTCAGTCAGTTAAGCGTCGGACTTCAGCTCAGGTCACGATCTCCCAGTTCATGAGTTCAAGCCCCGTGTTGGGCTCTGGGCTGACAGCTCAGAGCCTGGAGCCTGCTTCGGATTCTGTGTCTTCCCTTCTCTCTGCACCTCCCCTGCTCAAGCTCTGTCTCCTTCTCTCTCTCTTTCTCTCTCAAAAATAAATAAACATTAAAAAAATTATAAAAAATTAAACAAACATTAAAAAAATCAGAGGTGGCCATGCACCAGTATAAGTCCTGAGCGCGTTGGAGACTCAGGGAGGAGTGGGAAGGGCCTCCATTCTCTACATAGAAGTGTTGTCCTGGTTTCCAACAGCTCTGGAAATCCACAGGAAATTGGATAATTCTTCAGTGACCCTTTGGGACTCAGGAGTTTCCAGAAGGGAGGGAGAGAAAGCACAGCCAGAAATGCCTGTAAGGCTTTTCCTCTCTGCTCCCTTGTGACACAGAGACATTAGGCTAGTCTGTCCCCAGATGTCACCACCCAGGAGGCAGGTCTCATGGTGAGTTTGTCTTGGCTGACTTAGTGATTGGGGTTTTCCCCCCCCCCCTTACTTTCAGATTCTTCATCTCATGCTCTGGAGTTTAATAAAGTATCCTTTTCTTCTATTCCTGAATAAGTAAAAAAGTAAAAATTCAAGCACCTAGTAAGTGAGTAAGTCAAAGAGTCTGTCAAAATGTGACCTTTCATTTTCTTAACCCTTGTCTCCTTTTTGTTTTTTTAACGTTTATTTATTTTCGAAGGAGAGAGAGAGACAGAGCATGAGCTAGGGAGGGGCAGAGACAGAGGGAGACACAGAATCCAAAGCAGGCTCCGGGCTCTGAGCTGTCAGCACAGAGCCCGACACGGGGCTCAAACTCACGAACCAGGAGATCATGACCTGAGCTGAAGTTGGACGCTTATCCAGCTGAGCCACGCAGGTGCCCCACCCTTGTCTCCTTTTATCAGTGAAGAAGACCATCAGGATTATTAAGGAAGGCAAAGTATGTCTGGGGATATACGAGTTTCACCATTAGTGATCACCCCGATTTCTCTCCAACATTGGTTTTAACTCGGAGGTGAGCGTGTGTCCGGGATGGGTTTGTTCAGCCGGCTCACCTGGCCTGTTCTCCCTCCGCCATAATGTGCCGTCCATCTCCCAGGTGCACGTACCCCCTTCTGTGGCATCGAGGCCTGTGCCCAATGGTAGTGCTCATTCTGCTTCATCTCTTATTTCCAGCTCACCCCCTCCACCACACCCTCCGAAATCTCTGTCCTGCCTCAGTTTCCAGGATTCTTGTCTTTTTACTCTTTCCTCTCTGACCTCCATTTGTCAGCCTGCTATTATGCTATGAGCCAGTGAGGCAGAAAGATGGGTTTGGGCCAAGTTCAACGTGGACTGGGATCTAAGCTCTGCCTTTAGGTAGCAGGTCAGTTAAGGTGTCTGAGCCTCTTTCCTCATCTGTAGGAAAAGTGTGTCGTGAGGGTATATTAGTCTCCGAGGGCGGCCATAACAAAGCACCACAGACTCAGTGGCTTAAACAACAGAAATGTATTGTCTCATGGCTCTGGAGGCTTGATGTCTAAGACTGAACTGTGGGCAGAATTGGTTTCTCCTGTGGCCTCAGTCTTTCCTTGGTGTGTAGATGGCTGTCTTTATCTTCACATGGTGTTGCCTTGTACATTTCCATCTCCTAATTCCTTCTCCTTAGAAGGACACCAGTCACATGGGATTTGGGTGGACTCTAAGCCCTCATTTTACTTTTTTTTTTTTTAATATTTTTTTTACATTTATTCATTTTTGAGAGACAGAGCACGAGCGGGGGAGGGGCAGAGAGAGAGGGAGACACAGAATGAGAAGCAGGCTCCAGGCTCTGAGCTGTCCGCACAGAGTCCAATGCGGGGCTTGAACTCACGGACCGCAAGATCATGACCTGAGCCGAAGTCGGACAGCTAACCGACTGAGCCACCCAGGCACCCCTCATTTTACTTTAATTAATCCTTCAGAGAGCCTGTCTCCAAATACAATCACATTCTGAGATCTTGGGGGTTGGGTCTTCAACATAAGAAGTTGGGGGGACGCCATTCGGCCCATAACAGAAGGTTATGACATAATGGAATTAAAGCTCCAGGCACCACTCTCCTTCTTTGTCTAGTCCTGTGTGGATGCATTTTCTGGAGCAATGATTGCAGCTCCTTCATCTTGCCCTTTGCTCTCTGGGAGGACATTCTACCCTCTATATTTGGAGGTGTCAAGTGTTTCATGCCAACAGTGATTTCCAGATCCACGGTTCAAGCTCCGTTCACGCAGCTGGGTGCCAGACCACTGTTTCCAGTTGTCTGTCCAGTGGGTGTCCCCTCACATGTAGCTAGTCCAAAACCAAATGGCTTCTTTCTCTTCTGTGGCTTTGCTCTTAACCACAGTTGCCCCCGCTACTCAAACTCAAGCACCCGTGGTTCTTTCCTCTCCGTCCCTTTCCACTGAAACCAAATTGATCGCCAAGTGGAATTCGATATATTTGGCTAAATTCACTAAGTTTTCAGAACGGTTGATTGCATCCTTTCCATCCATCCATACTGTAATGCTTGAGTTAAGACCTTCGTCTTTTTTTTCCGCTTCTCAGTTGGTTTCCTCGTCTCTTGTTTTTTGTTTTGTTTTGTTTTTTTGTTTTTCCATGTCTGATAGCTGTGGCACGGGGTTATTTTTCTGACGTGTAGTCTGATCATTTCATTCTGTCCACTTAAGTCTTCTGGTGTCCCCTTTCATGGTGTAAAAATAAAGGAAACCCCTTAGCGTGGCGAGCAAATTCCTTACTTCCCTGCCCTAGTCAACCTCTTCTGTCACGTGTAGCCACCTTCACTCCCTGCCTGGAAAACACCTACCCTTTTAGGATCCAGTCTGATGCCGTCTTCTCTCTGAAGCGTTCCCTGGCTTGTGTGTGTGTGTGTGTGTGTGTGTGTAGGTGGTAAAATGTACATAACACAAAATTTGCCATTTTAACCATTTTTAAGTATCCAATTCAGTAGCATTAGGTGTATATGTTGCACAGTGTTGTGCAACCACTTCCACTATCTGTTTCCAGAACATTTTCATCACCCCAGATACAAACTCTACCCTACTCTACTCTACTCTATTAAGCAATAACTCCCCGTTGGCCCCCCCCCCCCCCCCCCCCGCCGATAACCTTTAACTTACTTGTTGTCTCTATGTGCTTTCCTATTCAAGACATTTCCTTGTAAGTGGAATCCTATACTGTCTTTCCTTTTGTCTGGCTTCTTTCACTTAGTGTAATGTCTTTAGGGTTTATCCATGACGTAGGAAGGACTAGAATTTCTTTTTTACGGCTGAGTAATATCCTTTCGTATGTGTATACTATGTTTGGTTTATCCATTCATCTTTGATGGATACTTGGGTTGTTTCTGCCTTTTGGCCATTGTGAATTGTGCTGCTACGAACATTCGTGCACAAGCACCCATCTGAGTCCCTGTTTTCAGTTCTTGGGGTAATGGAATAGCCAGGAGTGGAATTATAGGATTCCCCAGCTTCTTGAGTTAGTCATTCCTTCCTCTCGTTTTCCCTGAGCGCACTGCATGAGGCTCTACTCTGGTGTTTCGTGTTGTAAATGATTTATACCTATATCTACACTTCATTGGGCCGTCTACAGCATATGGACCGCCGTGCGGTAGCGAGCAGGTGTCTGTGTGCAACTGCTGAATGAATGAAGACCAAACGCTCAAACTAGCCAATCCAATTACGGGTGGTGACTGACTAGACCAAAGCTTGTTTACTGTAGGGTCCTGGTTATAATCCATTCCTAAAGAGAAACAGTTTACTAATCTCTCTCAGAGTGGGAGAAAGTGCAACATTTCAAGGCTAGACGCTTTCCTACAGGAGGAGTCTCCGTGGAACAGCCTGAAGTATTTGAAACCCAGCCACAGTCTGAAATACCAACCCCATGCAGCCAGGGTTTGTGGTGCACAGTGGAGTGATACCTTTGTCTGAGATTTTTTGAGAAATGCAGATCACCAACGCAAAACATCAAATGAGCCTTTTCTGCCCTGCCTTTAGACATTCCGTCCGGCCGCGATGCTGATAGAACGATCGTCTGACTTCGGGAAAACCTGGGGTGTGTACAGATACTTTGCCTATGACTGTGAGGGCTCATTTCCAGGCATTTCAACTGGCCCCATGAAAAAAGTGGATGATATAATCTGTGATTCCCGCTATTCTGACATTGAACCCTCGACGGAAGGAGAGGTCTGTTTGCTGTTTTTGTTATACATTCTGTTTACAAATCCTTTTTGATCGTTGCAAAAATACCCATTACTCTTCTATCTATTTTTAGGTGATATTTCGTGCTTTAGATCCCGCGTTCAGAATAGAGGATCCTTATAGTCCGAGGATACAGAGTAAGCTTGTTTTCACATAACAGCTTTGATGGAACACCGCAATCACGGAAGAACTCTTACCCAGAGCACTGCTGCACAGAATCTAAATATTCAGTGCTAAATCCACTGTTTTTATTTCCTTTTTTTCTTCGCAGTACCCAATCAGAGGCTCTTGAAATTGGCAGGAATCAAAAAGGTTTATGTCCTAAGTACTCAACCAATTATGCTGGTCATAATACCTTATTTATTTTATTGCTCAGTATAATATATATTATATATAGATAGATAGATAGATAGATATCTATATATATACACACACACTATATTATATACTATATATTATATATATGTACTCTCTATATATTACATATACACGTATATGTATATATGTATGTATATATATATATATAAAATGTACATACATGTACATATGCATGTATATGTATATATAAAATACATATAAACTAGGGTATAGATTAAGCTGTTGTAACAAAGGGTCCCCCCAAAAATACAGTGGTCAAATAACATAGTTTATTTCTCTCTTAGGAAATCATCCAGAGGGATGATACAAGTAGACCTACTTGTATAAAATACAGGATGACGCCCAGTTAAATCTGAATTGAAGATAAATAGCAAGTTATTTTTTAGTATAACCGTATCCCACGTAATGCTTGTGACTAGCACAAGGATATCCCATGTAATACTTGGGTTGGTGTAACTATGTCCCATGTGACGTATTTGGGATAGACTTTACTAAAAACACTGTTAACTATCTGAAATTCACATTTAACTGAGCATCTTGTATTTTTATTGCTAAATCTGGCAACCCTAGCAACCCCAGTTTCCTTCTATCTTAGAGTCGTTATCCACATGGTTGGGGCTGGACGAACACTACCATGTCATTGTCCCAACCTATGAGATGGGAGGAAGAGAGGGGCAAGCGACATGGAAACTGTATGTGGCCCCTATCCATATCCCATTGGCCAAAATTAGCCACATGACCCTACCTCAAGGCACACTGGGAAACCTCTCTAGGTAGGCGGCCATGTGCCCTCTCACACTCTTGCCTAAGGCTCTTAGGATCAAAGGAAGAAAAGAGAGAGTTCTGGGGGAGAATCCAAAGTCTCAGCCATGCTCCGTATGCTGAGTAAGGTGGCGGTTGTCCTTTCCATTTAACAGATGAGCAAACTGAGGCTCAGAGAGTTAGAATAACATGCATGTGGTGACATGACCATTTAGTGTCAGGCAGGTCCTGAAGCCATACGTTAGGATTCTAAATTTAGAGTTCTTTCCAGCATTTAACATCCATGCTTCTGCTGTTAAAAAATTACATTTCGATCATCTTCAGAGGCAAAATGTGAAATACTTAAGAGTTCAGAGTCCGACAGACCTGGGTTTAAATCCCATTTCTAGCATATCCTAGCTCTGTGACGTGGGGCAAATGACCTGCTTAAACCTGGTTACAATTGGGTTTTTTTTAGCCTCTGTTTTTTCATCTGTCAGTGGAGATAGTAATAGTGACCTGAGGGTCATTATGGAGGGAAAAGGAGTTCTGTAAATGACTTTCCAACGTGCCTGACACATGGAAAGTGTTCAGTGAGTCAAAGAAGCTGCTGTTGACGACGGTGCCATCAGCCACGGCCTGTGTCTTGCCGTGGACCCAGTCCCCTTCCTCAGAGTGAAGGGATGAGACTCTCTGTCCTGCGGATAAGTTGTAGTCTGCTGAGCAGAGAGGCAGGACCGATTCTTGGTGCTCCTTCCTCACTGAGGATGGCCTTGTTTGGAACCACGGTGCCATGGAACCTCCCAGCACGAAGCATGAAAGAGTAGAAGGGAAAGCATCCAGGAAATATTGCCAGAAAAGTGCTATTTTCCCACTTAAATTAATTTTACGTGTGGCCCAGACTGTCTCTGGATTGTAATTCACTCATTCATTCTATTGTAAAACAAATATTTAATGGCACATCCAGTTCTGGCATTTCGGAGTGAGCTCTGTGAGACCTGCCCTCCCTGCTCTCCAAATCCAGTTGTGAGAAACGTCCACATGGTCTCCAGGACAAACACCTCACGGGGCCCTAGAGGGACTCGTGGTCTGCTCCTCGTTGGGTGAAATTTGTGGGACTTGGAAAATTGGCTGCCGTTATAGTTCCTTGTTTTTCATTGTTAAATGGCCTCAGAAAAATTCAAGAGGCGTCCATTTTAACTGATCACGTTTTCGATTGACCTTGTCCTCGCGGGAACAACGTCTCTTTCATCGTCCCTATTGTGGAGAGCTCAGAGACTCTCTTCACAAGTGGTTTTGCCTCAGTATACAACAGCGGTCAATATACAAGGCTTAGTTGTTGTTAACTGTGGTAGGAGAGAGTAGAAGGAGCATATTTGCTCTTCTGAGGCCTTCCACAAAGATCAGTTCAAGGGCTTCTAAATACTCCAGCTGCTCTCCAGCTTTGTTGTCTGGCCTCTTGTCAATAGGCGCTTGTGCTCGTTCTGTGCAGGAGGAAATGTTGGCATTCATAAATTCCATTCAGCTAAGTTGTACCACGGTTTCTCTGTTTTGTGTTTGATTTTTACAAAGAGCCTAAGTTTAATGCATGGACTCATGGACTTTCTCTTTCAACCCACAGCTATTTCTATAGTCTTCATTGTAAGCTCTGCATAGATTTTCAGTAGTTAAAATTGTATCAGGGCTTTGAATGTATCTGACGCGTGGGGCCAACGCCCCGTCGTTCCGTTGTTCCCTGTTGTAGAGAATGTATCAGCCCAAATGAAAGTAAAGCTTGGGAGAAACCCCAGGCTACACAGGGCATAGGAGGGCTGATGGACTCATCGGTGTTTTGGGGTCCACTTAGTAATTGATGAAAGCATTGGTAGAGAAGGTTGAATGGCTTCTGGCTTATCAGGTTACTAATAGAATGTAATTGCTAGCCAGCTTCTGTAGTAAGCATTCATCTATAGACCCAGGAGAGAGAAGAAAAGATCTGAGAAATTGATCTACAAGTAACTTACATTTAGGGGGGAAAAAACAAAAACTTGCCCAACCTCCTGATTCTGAGCTGCTTTATCCCTATGCCTCGCTGTGGATGGCAAACTAGGACAAAAAAGTGGGAGACTGTGACGTTGTGTAGAAATTTGATGGAGACCTTCTGTCCCTGGATAGTAGTTATTCCATAGTGTTAAATCTATTTTAGCAACTTGGATTTCATCTTTGTCGTGGGAAATTTCAGAGAGTATTTTCCTCTCCAAAAATAAACACGAAAATGTTTCGTTCTATCTTACAATAATGAAGACAATTGGAGTGTGCCGCTCAACCCCCTCCTACCTGAATAGAACTCTCTGATTTTGAGACTGACGCTAGTTGCTGTGGGCACCACATGGAATTGCGATGGTTCAGATTACTCTGTGCCAGTGGGTTCTTGCAGTCCTGCAGCCGTGTTCTTAAATTTCTCTGCTTTTGCGCTTTTTCCTGAAACAGTCTGCAAGCACATCCGTCACAGAATAGATGTTCTTACTAAACTAGTAAGGAGGCAGCAAACCTTCTTTCTTCCAGAGACTCACAGTCTTAATATACTTATTAAACTTTACTAGCGTGGTCATCTAGATCATACAAGGGGGTAACCTTTCCTTTACTTCGGCATTTTTATCTGCCGTGCCTTTCTATAAAGAGAAGAGGTGTTGTATAATTGCAAAACAAGTCTTGCTGGTGTGATCAGACTTTTCATCTTCTTGGTGACCTTTGTAGATCTCTTAAAAATCACCAACTTGAGAATCAAGTTTGTGAAGCTCCACACTTTGGGAGATAACCTTTTGGATTCCCGGATGGAAATCAGGGAAAAGTATTACTATGCAGTTTATGATATGGTGGTTCGAGGAAATTGCTTCTGCTACGGTCATGCCAGTGAATGCGCTCCTGTGGATGGAATCAATGAAGAAGTAGAAGGAATGGTGAGTGAGTGCTGTGGGGGGGCTTTCTCCTTCATACAGATGATTCCTGAAAGCAATTTGAATCTCGTCTTACCTTAAACCTTGCACAATTTCTAGGGGTTTTAGTTTTCCAGACTGACTTGGAGCTCTTTCCGCCATTACTGGTGGTTGATGGTTTTCTCTTTGTTAACATTCTTAGACTGTGAGAATATAAAAGCTTTTCATTTCATGGGCGAAGAACTAATTTTGGGAAATTGTTGCAGCAAGCTGCTACTACAATAGATATTTTTTTGTAGTCAAAAAGGAGGAAAAAGCTTTCTACATAGCCAGTGCATCTTTTCCTTTAGGGAAGATTAGACACCACAAACATCCCCATCTTTATGCTACAAGGCATAAAGTGATCCCAGTCCAGAAAACCTGGACATTTGAACCTGGAACCACGAAATATGATTTCGGAATCCAATGGGCTTTGTTTCTTTATATATTTCTTCTAGTTTCATTCTTTTCCCACTTTTATGCCAAATATACGTGTTGTCAAATTACGTACTTCTAAAAATTGGGGGTTTGGATGATTTGCCAAATGGAGAAAGTCGGGGTTATTTTACCAGTCTCTAAGTGAACTGCTAATTCTTATAGACCCACAGGATTTTAGAGCTAAACAGGATTTATTCAGCCAATTATCCTTGTAAGAAGAGAGCAGGGATTAAATAGTTCACCAAAGGGCCCTAAGTAAATGGCAGATGGAAATTCAAATCTTACCCTCCTGGACTCTGCCCCAGGATTCCTTCCATTAGACATTGGGCCTCCCTCGTTGAAGAGTGTAAGGCTTCCTTACTTGCCGTTTGCTTTTTCAAAGATCGTTAGTCCTCATCAAAGAAGGTCCAGGATTGAGTGTATTCAACTGCCTGAAACTTCCGCCTTCATTCGCTCCAGTTAGAACATTTGCTACGTAGATAAAGTGGCATTTTCAATGGGGCCTCAAAGGAGGACCTGTCCTTGTAATCTCTTGCTACATTTTTCAGGGAATGCTAGGTAGATAATGTTTACTTTGCAGGATAACAAGCCTGGCGTGTAGCTAAGTCCTACAGGCCCGTCACTGT
Organism: Lynx canadensis; assembly: GCF_007474595.2. NCBI lineage: Eukaryota > Metazoa > Chordata > Mammalia > Carnivora > Felidae > Lynx > Lynx canadensis. The sequence goes on from NC_044304.2 coordinate 76,217,375, forward strand.
CACGGGTCTCAGTACATTATGCTGTTAATTCAGACACTGTAGGGTCCTGTGGCATGTGCTTTGGGTCTGTTTTTTAGTCTGCAGAAAACTAGCTTGTAATGAGATGATTTTAGTCTTTTGCTCTCTGCACTCTTGTCAAGGTGAGTCCAGGGCGGACCTGTCTGTCCTGTTCCTGAATTCCATTCTGTAGAAACTAGTGTTAAGGTGAGGTGCCTAAGTACATGCATATTTGGTAGACTGAAAGAATTTATCATTTACGTGCCTCAGGGGCTTAGGCATATCTTGCAAGAGACACGGTGCAAAAGAGTGCATCCTAGGCCCTTCACAAAGCAAAATAATTTATATTTTTCCCCCCAAGATTTTAGATTTCCTTTCTTAGAGAAAAAAAGCAAATGTGAATGTGGCAAATGATTAATATTTTGAATCTCATTTCGGTTGGGAAAAAAAATGAAGTGCTTTGCCTGAAGTCAAAAACAAAACAAAAGAAGCAGAAAAACCCATTCTGTTCTGTGATTTAGTGGTAAAATTTGCAGTAATGTGAGTTGGTTTCCAGTGGTATGCATACATTTAGTTCTGCATTATAACTTTTGTTGATTTCTCTTACAATAAGTTTCTTTTTGACATAGTTTTTTTTTTAACTCTTAAGTACCTAGTTTTTGTGTTTTGTGGGGCTTTTTTTGTTTTTTGTTTTTTGTTTTTTTTCTAATTTTTAAGTGACCGATTTTATTCATCTGGGTTCTTTGATCCCTACTTCAGTCACATATTTATTGAGTATCCATTATATAATAGGAACTGTTCCTAGAGATGGGAGTTCAAGCCACCAAAAAGACAGAACTCCCTTCAGGGAGGGATAGAATTAAAACAAATCTTCATTGCGCTGAGCTAGAGATGCGGATTAGTAGGAAAGGGGTTTATTGCTTCCACTGATGGTGGAGAAAACCTGGCCATCAGGTTGCATGTCTAACTTTGCTCTTTCCTGTTTGTGTAACTTTCAAGGTTCATGGGCACTGCATGTGCAGGCATAATACCAAGGGCTTAAACTGTGAACTGTGCATGGATTTCTACCACGATTTACCTTGGAGACCCGCTGAAGGTCGAAACAGCAATGCCTGTAAAAGTAAGTCTCCGTCAGAGGGACGTCCAGACTCCAGGACCCATTTTCTGATTAGAGCTACTATAAGAGTACGTGATTTTTGCAAAAGGAAGAAAAGTTAGTACCCTTTTGCCAGCGTCACCCAGATACTCTTAGGAAACCAATATCCACTCAGTTCAATCAATACATTAGCATTCAGAGCAGTAGCCAGGGGCTTGGCAGACTTAGAAGTTGGAGATGTTGTCCCTGACTCTGTACCTGTCTCAAAGAGGAGCGCGAGAGAAAAATGAGAGAAAAATACGGCACGGTAGATCACTAAGGTATAAGAGGCTTATACCTTATACCAGTTGTTGGCCCTGTCTCTGTTCCACTCTGGCTGCAGCCCATGGCATACGTCCGGCCAGCTGGCCAGCCCGGTGGCATTCTCTGGGCAGACGTGTAGTTTGAAACACCTCCCGCCCCCCACAGTGATTCCAATGCCTGCCCCTTCCCCCACTGAGGCCTGTTCTAGAAGTTCAGAAACCAGTGAGGGCTGGAGTGGTCAAGGATTGTTATTAAGTACAACCCTTTGATGATAGCTGAGATTGTTGAGGTAAGAAGAAGAAAGGGAGGTGGGGGGAGGGGGGAGGGAGAGAGGGAGGGGGAGGCGGGAAGGAGTTTAGATAAGGAGAACCGCACAAAGCCTAAAGCCCCAAGAACGTTCTTCTTAGGACCAACACCGAGTCTGCCCTGGGAGATGATTCCGACGTTTCATTCAACAGGTGTGTCAAGGGCAGGTCCCTGCTAGGCACCCAGCGTCTGTCAGTGGATACCTCACAGCCCCTCCGTACGGGAGGTTGTGTTGCAGGAGGGAGAGGATGAGGCCAGAGTGTAGAGCCCTGTGAGGGCCAAGCCAAGTTAGGCTTCGTTGTGAGAAGACAGAGGAGTCCATGTGGGTCACAGAGCAGAAAGTAAGATGATGTGACAGCCGGGTTGGACCAGCAGAGGGTCAGAAGGCTGGCCAGATGGCTGTTGCACAGACCTTAATTCTCACTGAAGAGCCTGGTCACGTGAGCTGGTGGGAATGGGAAGGAAGAGCATCACCTTGACACCACACTCCCCAGAGCTGGCGGCCCAGACAGGCTTTCCCGGAAGTATCGCCTAGAATGTCCTCTGGAGGGGTGTGTTCCCACCCTGAGTGGCACCCAGAGGCGCCCTCCACATCGTGGCTACCAGGGGCAATCCTTTCCCCCAAGTTTTCCACTCTTTGCTTCGTAGCCCGTTCTCTTCCAAAACGGGCAGATTGTTCAGTTATTTCATAAAGCTTACCCTTGGAAGGCTTCCAGCATGATGTCAGGCGGACATGTCCTTTTCCACGGGCCCCTAAGTGTTAGCTGCCTGAACTTCATCCCTGCTTTCCAAAATGAGTTTCTTCCTGGCACTCCCTCGTCCATTGGTAAGTAGATCTAAAAAAGGCTTTTCTTGACATTGGCCTTGTCACACAGAGTGTAACTGCAATGAACATTCGAGCTCGTGCCACTTTGACATGGCCGTGTACTTGGCCACCGGCAATGTCAGCGGAGGGGTGTGTGATGACTGTCAGCACAACACCATGGGACGCAACTGTGAACAGTGCAAGCCGTTTTACTTCCAGCACCCGGAGAGAGACGTCCGAGACCCTCACCTCTGTGAACGTACGTGGGGGAATTTCATGACGTTTTCCGTCCTCTTTCAATTTGATTTTTTTTTTAATGTTTATTCATTTTTGAGAGAGAGGGACAGAGCGTGAGCAGGGGAGGGGCAGAGAGAGAGAGGGAGACACAGAATCTGAAGCAGGCTCCAGGCTCTGAGCTGTCAGCGCAGAGCCCAGTGCGGGGCTTGAACTCACGAGCTGTCAAATCATAACCTGAGCTGAAGTCGGACACGTAATCAGCTGAGCCACCCAGACGCCCCAGTCACCTTTCAGTTTGAATAGGCTGGGGACCACCATCCTCTCGGGACTCCTGGTGTGAGCATGAGACTCCGCTTTATTTTAACTGCTACATAGGATGCTGGCAGCAGAAGCTGCCTGGCGCCCTGTCTTCTTTAGTCTATTTCTGTGACCTTCCGAGGGGCCGACGGGAGCGTGTGTTTATACAAACACTTACATTGTTACCTGGTGCTTTTTGTTCTTCTTAGGATGTACCTGTGACCCAGCTGGATCTCAGAATGGGGGAATCTGTGACAGTTACACCGATTTTTCTGCTGGCCTCATTGCCGGCCAGTGTCGGTGTAAATTACACGTGGAAGGAGAACATTGTGAACTTTGCAAAGAGGGCTTCTACGGCTTAAGTGCTGAAGATCCATTTGGTTGTAAATGTAAGCGCATTTGTGAAAAAGTTGGGGTGTTCTCGTGGACGCTGTTCCCGTTTGACTTTGCAGTTCTAAATCCAGACCACCTCTGGGCGCTCACTTGGTTTGTGTTTCTTTGCTTTATTTTATCTTTAATTAAGCTTGTGCCTGCAATCCTCTGGGAACGATTCCTGGCGGGAATCCTTGTGATTCTGAGACTGGTTACTGCTACTGTAAGCGTCTGGTGACAGGACAGCATTGTGACCAGTGTCTGGTAGGTAAATCCTGATTACATGGGATGAGGAGTTCGTGAAGGTGACAGGTTTTAGTGGAGAATGCCTTTCGCTACTGCAGACCCTACCATCAATCACCCTTATATATAAATGTTAAAAGACACAAGCCATTCACAGAAGAAGAATTGCCAATGAATTGATTTTAACAAGATATTCACTGTCGCTGTTAGAATTATAAAAACCACAGCGACATCCCATTTTTATAGACAGAACTAACAAGTTTTTACAAATGGGGATGCTAACTATTAGGACATAATGAGGGGCTGGTCCTCTAAGCTGCTGATGGAAATGCACAGTGGTTCATACTTGGCAAAGAAAGCATTTTAGAAATATGTTATCAGTAGCCTGTAGAAATGCACGTACCCTTTGACCCGGTAATCCCCCTTCTGGGAATCTTTCCTAATGAAATGAGCAGAAAATTGGACAGAAATGTATTCACCAGAAGACTCATTGCCTCTTGTACTAATCATAGCCAAAAACCATGGAAGCAATGGTGGGGAAAATAGTAAACTAAATTTGGGGGTTTGTATACAGTATGATAGTCAGCTGCCATTGAAAATGACAGTAACGTGAGGAAATGCTTATGCTGGTATTAAAAAATACATATATAGGATGTGAGTAGTACCTTGACTGTGTAGGAAAAAAATTCATCAAGAAAAACAAAATCTGGAAGGAAATACCCTAAAAAGTTCACTGTGGTGATTCTGGGTAGAGTAATTCCGAGAGTAATTTTTTAAATTATTCCGTGTTTTATAACGTTGTTATGAATCCCTTTATAATTTGTGAGAGGGGTTCCACTGATCCCAAATGATGTTTATGACCTATAGGCACATTCGCCTATATCCAGATGCTTAAAGTAAATTTCTGGAAGTCTGATTTAAATCAATGGACCTGGTTTTTATGTGTTCATTAGGAAATAGATATTTAGTAAGGTGCAGAGAGCTCTTCTCCCCTACATGGATTCTGTTGCATTTCTTTTTATTTCCATCTCCAGTGCTCTCAGGATTCAGTGATTTCCTCCCCTTTCAGATGTGAAAATACTTGCTTTATGCCATTTGGACGCAGATAAATCCTTGAAGAGCTTTGCCTATGAGGTTTTTGACAGGCTGAACTTATGGAAAATTTAAAGGCCTGCCAAGTAGTTGCCAAAAGTCTCTTACTGCCAGAGTACTTCTAATGAACAAGATTGGCCTCTTGGCTGCTTGCTCATATTAATAACTGGACAAAGGCTGTTGGCTTGGAAAAGCAGCTGTTCTGATCTGGCGTTACATGATGATGGCCCCAGCAACCTGCAGCTTGGGTTTCTTGAATTCAGAATGTTTATACTCCTTCCCCTTGTAGACTTTGTGCTTTCACGGTACAAAAGCGCATTTGGTGGATCAACCCAGACAGGCCATAACTTGTTCCTTGTTGGGTCTATTGTGTAATTATGGGAACCCACCTTTCGATGTTAAATCTTTTATTCTGCAGCCGGAGCACTGGGGCTTGAGCAATGATTTGGATGGATGTCGACCTTGTGACTGTGACCTTGGAGGGGCTTTAAACAACAGGTGAGTGAAGCTACACTTTCGCTCTGGTGCTCAGTCCCCTCAGTAAGCCCTCCTGACCTCTAGGAGCCGTGGGATGCTCGGTGTCTCTGAAGGAGGTGAAGTGCGTTCCCCTTGACTGTGAGGGGCCGGCCATCGCTTTCACCTGGGGTCTTAGTGTTTGCAAAGATCGGTTGTCCCAAGTTAGCTTTGAAGCCCTCAAGTACGTTTCTGTTTCTTGGCTTTTAATAATGTTGTGGTTAGTTTTGTACTTTACACTGTTTTTAAAATTTTGGAAACAATGTATGCCCATCGTTTAAAAGAAAAACATTCCAACAGCTAAGGCAGATATCCTGCCCTTCCCCTCCCCCACCCCCCATCCGCGGCTGCAAGTGCCACTGTTAGGAGTTTCTCATAGTCGAGAAACTAATAATAGAGCTCAGAATACCTATTAAAAATGACAATATCTTGTCATCCTTTCGTTTCTTCTTAGTTCCCTACAAATTTTAGGATTGGTTGTTCTAGCTCTGTGAAGAAAGCTGGTGTTACTTTGATAGGTGTTGCATTGAATATGTAGATTGCTTTGCATAGTATCGACATTTTCACAACGTTTGTTCTTCCAATCCAGGAGCATGGAATATTTTTCCATTTTGTGTGTGTGTGTTTTCTTCACTTTCTTTCATAAGCTTTCTATAGTTTTCAGTGTATAGATTTTTCACCTCTTTGGTTAAGTTTATTCCTAAGTATCGGTTGGTTTTTGGTGCACCTCTCATTTCTTTTTAAATAACATGTTAGATTAAAAAAAAATACATTTCAACATGTATTCGTGTGCCTCTTTCTTTTTAACAGCATGTATTCATCTACCTCTTCTTTTTTTCTTGGTATTCTGTCATGGGAAATTGCCACAACTTATTTCCTGTTTTTGTTTTTGTTTTTGTTTTGTATAGATAGATGAGGTTCCCAGCAATGGAACGGCTAAGTCAAGCATATGTGCGTTTTTTATTTTTATAGAGATTGTTAGATTGTTCTCCAGATTGTGCTAATATTTTTCCAGCCACCTGGTTACAAAAGCAAATTTTTTTCCCCAGCCCCACCAGCAGTTGGTATACTCCTTTTTCACCAACCTAAAAGATGGAAAGTGAGGGGCACTTGGCTGGCTCTGTTGGTAGAATGTGTGACTCCTGATCTCAGGGTCGTGAATTTGAGCCCCATGTTGGGTATGGAGCCTACTGTAAAAAATTAACTAATTAAAAAAAAAAAAAAAACACAGAAAATGAACTCCCATTAAAAATTTTTTTTAATGTTTACTTTTGGAAGCGAGAGACAGAGCACGAGCAGGGGAAGGGCAGAGAGAGAGGGAGACACAGAATCCGAAGCAGGCTCCAGGCCCCGAGCTGTCAGTACAGAGCCCAATGTGGGGCTCGAACTCATGGATCATGAGATCCTGACCTGAGCTGAAGTCAGATGCTTAACTGACTGAGCCACCCAGAGGCCCCAAAGAACTCCCATTTTGATTTGTGTTAAGAATCTTTTCATTTTCTTCTTCTTTCTGGTTTTAGTTTTTTTTCCAACCTCTAAGTCTATTAACGAAAATTGCATGCAATCGTTTTTAGTTATCAAGACACATTGGTATCCCTTGAACAGATGAGGTGCAAGCTCTACCAAAAATTAATCCCTGTACACATGTGGCAAGATGTAGATTTGTAGGAGTTAAATGAACCACCTTTGAGTCAAAGAGAATTTTGGCCTCTGTAAGTGGGTCGGACTAAGAACATCTGGTAGAGACGGTGTTAAGTGGCGTCTAAGGGGATAAGCAGATGTTTCCTTGTGGCCTGAATCTCCCCTGAGAGAGCAAAAGCTGAAGTCATCAAGCAAGCTCCGTGTACTCCCCAAACTGACTGTCTTACAAGACTGTTTCCCAACACCGTCGTAGTCTGCTGGGAAGGAATGGGATTTTAGGCAGCAAGAACATGTTCTGTTTGGCCTCTGCATTTGGGTTGGTTCCATTACAGACGCTGCAGTGAACTCAGTACAGCATGTAGCCTCTGGGACTCCAGTGTGAATTTCTGTTCTTAGAAAACCTCCAGAGGGGAGGAAGCAAGGACAGTTCCATAAAAGCAGGGAAGAAAAACTGCTAGTCTGCTTCTGGAATCACGTCTCCGACTCTCCTTTGTGACTCCCAGAACACCTGCTGATTCCTTTAGTAATTGATTGCTCAATTCAAAGCTGTCATCATTCCTAAAATCCTTCTTGATTAGATGAAAGTGGCCTACATTGTTCTCCAAATGATGTCATGAATTCAAGAGTGTCCTATGTGCCTTTACCCTAAATGGTTTCTGTTACTTACACTCCCTTCCTCTGTTTCTCTATTGCACACACATTTCCTGTCTTTAAACTGCCCACACATGGCCCCTGGCCTGTTCCTTGTCTCTCCTGCAAGAATTTATAGAACTCAGACACTCTAATCAAGAGAGTTTATGAGGTAAAAAATTTTAGGGAAGATTTTAAAGCAGGTAATTTGATCTTCCTAGCATGATTGATGAGATACCCTATTTTTTTGGCATCACTGATGAAAAAGCCTTTTTTTTTAATGTTTTATTTTTGAGAGAGAGAGTGAGAGGGAGCGAGAGAGACTGAGTGTGAGTGGGGGAGGGGCAGAAAGAGACAGAGGAGACACAGAATCTAAAGCAGGCTCCAGGCTCTGAGCTGTCAGCACAGAGCCCAATGCAGGGCTCGAACTCACGAACTTTGAGATCATGACCTGAGCCAAAGTCGGATGTTTCACTGACTGAGCCACCCAGGCACCCCAAAAATAAGAACCTTTAAATATTTCTCTACCTCTGTGACTCTGCAGTGTTTCGTAGCGATCCTTTTCAAAGTTTGCCCCCATGAGGACTTTCTCTAGGAGCCCCATACGGTGATAGAAGGTCCAATTAAGTCTTGTGAAACACCAATTCTGCTAGAAGAATGCTTGGTGCATAGTGGGCACTGAGGAGAGATACTTGCTGGGTGATTGTTTTATTGCAACCATGCATAAATATCTTCTACCTGGTAATATTCCTTTGCTCTGCCATAGGTACATGGTAGGTAGTGGAATAAACGTTGATCAAGAAAAAAATTTTGAGAAACAGAAGATATTTATGAGATAAAAACAAATTATGCACTCTTTTGGACAGGCAGTATCTGGTTGTGACCCCAAACGTTCCTCAGGTACTTTGGCCACGAGCAGAATTAAACGTGAAAACCATGTCAAGTGGAAAAATGTTTTGTGTAATGAGTCAAATGGTTTTGTTTGTGTGGAATAAAATTTTAGCAATCCAGGTCGATCACGTTGACAGGTAATCTGAATTGTGGAATATTTTAGAGAAGACCCATTTTAAGCAATGTGGCTTAAGCCAGGCTAACGAAGCTTTGCCTAGTAAATAACCTGCTTTAATAAATAGGAATGGTTGCTAGGTAAATGCTACTTGCAAGTGTTGGAAAACATTGAAAAATAGAAACGATTTTATAGCATCCTTTAAAATGTATTGCCTCAGTTAAATTTAGAGCTTTGGTGTCTGGTTTGAAGCCCACCACTCTTTTGAAGATTTCTGCTTCCTGAACTGACGACCCCAACCTTCCTTGGATGTTTCAACAACACATTACTTCTGTATTGCTTTTAGCACTTAGTGGTTCTGCTCCGTGTTATCGCTATTTGTATTTTAAAGGTCTCTAGACAGAGATTGGGTCTTTTTTTTTTTTTTGAGAGATAGAGTGAGAGTGTGCATGTGCGAGTGGGGGAGGGGCAGAGATAGAGGGAGAGTGAGGATCTCAAGCAGGCTCCACGCTCAGTGCCGAGCCCCGTGGGCTCAATCTCCGGAACCATGAGATCATGACCTGAGCCAAAATCAAGAGTTGGACGCTTAACCAACTGAGGCACCCAGGCACCACACAAAGGATTGTGTCTTGTTTGTTTTCTCATCCTTCTCCATACTCAGCATCGGGGGCCTTGTAGATGCCCAATAAGTGAGGAGCTGAAATTCATTACACTTTGAAACCAGAGCAGAAGTTAATCCGTGTTTTTGGCCGTGTATTGAGTGATAATGGTATCTCACCAGTTGTTAATTACTGTGGTGGCTGGATGTAAAGAGATTATAGAACACATTTAAGAAACTATCCTCATTGGTTAGGAGGCTGGGAGAGAAGGTCTGGACTACTGGACCCTGGACTGCTGACTGCTGATCAGTGTGGAATCAGAATTATGGAAGAGATACCAGGGTTGAATAGAGTGGTGGTTCTTATGAATGATGATGTTTTCCCCTTTTTTGTGCCTAATTTCTTAGTAATAGAGAAAAGTTGAAACTAAACAGTATTGTCTCTGCTCATCGCTATTTAAATGAAATAGAATTTCCCTTCCAGTAGAATTTTTGTAAACAAGTGGCTAATTTCTACATTTATGGGAAATCTGTTTTTAATAATCTAGGCCTTTAGCCACTGGCAAAAAAAAATTGGTCTTGTATTAGTTTTCTTTTGCTGGCATCGTAAATTACTGCAACTTCGTGGCCTAAGACAACATAAGTTTATTATCTTACAGTTCTGTATGTCAGACACGGCCAGCCTTTCTGGAATAAAATCAAGATGTTGGTAGGGCTGTGTTTATGTCTGAAGGCCCTAGGGGAGAATCTGTTTCCTGCTCATTGGAGTTGTTGGCAGAATTCAGTTTGTTTCAGCTATAGGAGGAGATTCCTGATACCCTGCTGGCTGTCAGCGAGGGGCCATTCCCAGCTCCTCGAGGCTGTCCACATCCCTTGACTCACAACTCCCATCTTCAAAGCCAACAACGGTGGGTGAGATCCTCCTCAAGTCCCATCTCTCTGACCCACTTCTCTGCCTGCCTTTTCCACTTTTAAGAAATCATGTGATTAGATTCAGCAACTCTGGATAATCTCCCCATCTCAAGATCCTTAACTTCAGTCACATCGGCAACCCCCCTGGTGCCATATGAAATCATCTATCAGCGGATTGGGGGGATAATGATCAGTTATTATTCTTGGGGGGGAGGGCATTATTTCTGCCTGCCACGGGGGTTGACTTATTTTGTCGTCCATCATTATTCTACCTTACTGATCCAGCAAATGGAATCTGTATCTAGTTATAGGGAAATTTGGTGGTACGGGGGTCAAGTGTACCATTTCTGCCTGATAGGGTTTTTACTTGAACACAAGAAGGATGATTACATGTAATCTTTTGTCTCACTATGGAGGAGGTAGGATTTGAGCTTCATTTTGGAAAGCTGAGAGAGGTTTGGAAGGTGTGATGGGTGGGCAGGAGGACCTTCCAGCTGGGAGGGGGAAGACAGGCAAAGGTCCGAAGATTGAGTGTAACATATGCGCAAGACCTGGTCTGACCGTGACCGTCTCCGCTCACATTCCCCCTCTTTCAGCCTGTCATTCCTGTCCTCTGTTTGCCTGTCAGGATCCCCTGCCACCTTCAGAGCATGGCTTCCATGACGTTCCTCAGTCCCCCAACCAGGTGAAGGGTGGCTTCCTCTGCAGCCTGTATCTTCACTGTAGCTCTGTGTAGGTACTCAGTGCATTTTGCTTTGCTGCAGTGGTCCCTTGCTTTACAGTTTATCCCCACCCCCCAGTTCGACTGGTAGTTCTTCAGGGCAAGAACTATTTTCCTCCCATTTTTCCTTCTCCATATCCTTCAGAAATAATAGACTCACCAAGGAGGTATAGATGGATTCAGAGGAAAAGTGACAGCGGGCGAAAATGTGAGGGTGTTGACACCAGGGCCAGTATTGGCTCCATAAGTACTTGTGAAAGAAGGTAAGGGGTGTGGCTCACCGGAAAACAAAGGGTGGCCACCAGAAGGAGTAGCAGTGGTCTTCAGAGGATGGTTGTGGAGGCTGCTGGAAGACAGGCAGAGGCATCAGGAGTTGTGGGAGGCTGCTAGAGGGACAGGTATGGCACGATGACACGCTGGACGGTGGTTGTGGCAGTGACAGCAAGATGACACTTCTGAGCTGAAAGACCTCTCAAAATAAGACTTGGATATCGAGGATGAAGGACAAGGAAGGTCATGTCTCGCCCCAAGTCAGAAGAATTTTAAATGTGGCAGTAAGAGCAGAGCTGAGGGTAAGTCAGTGTGAGAGGTGATGAGGTGAGTTAGAGATGACAGCGGGATGGCCGTGGGAGCATCCCCTTCGTGGCTGGAAATGGACAAGTCGAGCAGAGCTGAGTGAGGGCCAGAACTTAGGTGCATAGAGGCAGGTGGAGCCACAGGAACGCATTCACTAGAGGAGTAAGTGTCCAAGTGGAGCCAGGCCTGTCGGAGACCACGCTTCACGTCTGTGGGCACAGAGGCACGTGATCGCCAGGGCAGATGTTACGGGAACTCCTTCCATGTGACCGGGTTCTCGTGAGTGGTTTCGTCTTCAGAATTAGGAATCTTGCGTCTGCTTGTCTTTATCCTTCACCGTCATTTGCTTGTTCTCTGGTGATGGCAGGTGAGGAATCGAGTTGTTTTCTTCTTTGGCGGTTCCTGTTTTACACATTCGTTCCCTCAGGAAGGAAGGATTTTCTCTTGTCCGTATGACGTAATGCCCGATGCCTAAGTTCTTGAAAATGACTCTGTTGGTGGACTGTGCCAGAAGATGGCTAGGTCCCAACTATAGCAAGCATTCCTCCTCTGGGAATTGGCTACAGGAGGTTAAGTACTCATGCCTCTGGGTTAGAAGCCATTCATGTGATCTGCAGGAAGAAGACTTTGGGGGGGGACCATGGCAGGGCAGTTGGGGACATTGGTAATAAGCCTGGAAGCGTTCCGTCTTCCCATGAGTTGTAACTTGCCTTAGGTACTTGGTTTAAAATGCACTTTGGGAGGCACCTAGGTGGCTCAGTCGGTTGAGCATTCGACTTGATAGCAACCCAGGTCATGATCTCATGGTTGGTGGCATCAGGTCCTGCATCCGGCTCTGTGATGACAGCGCGGAACCTGCTTAGGATTCTGGCTGTCTGTCTGTCTGTCGCTCTCTCTTCCCCTCCCCCACTTGCACACATGGACTTTCTCTCAAAAATAATCATTTAAAAAATTAATTAAATAAAATGAACTTTGGGATGAGGAAAAAATTTGAACTCTGGGAGTGGGTTTAAAGTAACAATTCCAAACCCCATCTTGACTTCAACAAAGTAAAAAATGGCCACCTATGATTTGGTTTTACCTTGTGCACAAGAGAAAAGAGACATAGCCTGAGAACAAACCGAATATGTTCTAGTCTATCCAGAGGGCTTTATTTGAAACAACATGTCAAATTAAAAAAAAAAAGTTTGGGGTGCCTGTGTGTCTCAGTCAGTTGAGTGTCTGACTCCTGATTTCCCAGGGTCAGGGGAGTAAGCCTGTGTCGTGCTCCACGCTGAGTGTGGAGCCTGCTTGGGATTCTTTCTCTCTCCCTCTCTCTTTGGCCCTCTCCCCTGCTTGCACTTTATTTCTCTCTCTCAAAAAAAAAAAAAAAAAGTTCTATCATTTACATTAAATCTATTTTATTTGTTCATATTTTGTATTCAGAATGCCTATCCCTACGCATTCTGTTTGTTCAACCAATGTTTGAGTGTGATCGGTGTGCAGAGGGCTGCACCAGGTCCCAGGAGGGGGACAGGGGCATGACCGAGGTGAAGGAGGCATGGTTCCGCCTTTCAAGCAATCTGCCATCTGGTAGAGGCTCAGACGGATCTAGAGAGAAAGTGTCAAGAGAGAAAGTGATAACTGTCTTGACGGTGCAGGTAGAGAAAGCACCATGTGAGAATAGCGGGGGACCAAAGCAGACGCCATGACAGAGACGAACTGGGCTTGGAAAGGCAGGTAGGATTTGAAGACCGGTTCTTGCTTTAATGACCAGTTACTACGTGACACGCTTTGTTGTACGTGTTGTGACTACATCGTTTCTCCCGCAGGGAGGTGGTGGCAGGAAGGAGAAGGTGGTTCATTCTCTGGGGTGGAGAGTGATGGTCAGGAGATGTGACAGCAGGAGTCCTTTGTGAGCTGAATCTTTGAAAAATAGGTGGCTCTCTGCTGGGTGGATAAGACACGAGGGTATTCTCGGGTACCAGAACAACATAAGCCAAGAGAAGGGGTCATGAATCACCCTGTGCATTGCAGAAATCTTTCATATGGTTGGAGAAGCAAGGGGAGCGGTGGGGCTGGAAAGACAAGGGCCAGGCTATGGAAGGGCCAGCAGGAAGTGATGTGGTCAGTGCATCTTAGGAAGGTCATTTGGGCAGCTTTGCGGGTGGTGGTGGTTTAGCTTGGGAAGTTGGAAGACTGGCAACAAGAACACTGATGGGAAGACCGATTTTACCGTGAGTGAGAGAGCGCAGAAAGGCATAGCCCAGCCGGTGCGAAGAGCGAGACAAAGCGCAAGATCCTAGACCAAGAAATCACATAATTGGGCTCCTCCTTAGTTATGAAAGACTTGAGAGAAGAGCTTCTAGGTTTCTGACTTGGCTGACCTCGTGGCTGGTGGTGTCCTCTCCCCAATAGAGGACAGGGGAGGGATGGAGTGTTGCCCTTTGTGATCTGTCATTAGCCACTGGGACAGCTAAGTTGGAACCATCCTTCTGGGAGTCGGATATTTGTGTCTGAGGCCCAGGAAAGAGAAATCAGGCATAAGATACAAGATACCAAGCAAACACATTGGTGATACCTACAGAAAACCTCAATAAGGTATGAATGGAGCACAGTGAAGAAAGGCGAGCAAGATGAAAAACCAAAAGAACCAGCTCAGGGGGAGCCTGAGCTCCAGAGTTTGCAATTAATTCGTAGGCAGTGATTTTTTTTTTTTTTTTGCACGTACTTACTTTCTGAAGGAAATAAGTAAACGCTACCTGAACATTTCACCCATTTGATGTTAGTGGGAAATGTAGACGCGTGTCTGGTGGGTTCATCTGCAGATGGAGTGGCACAGCTGACTTGGCTTTGCCCCCCTTTGCAGCTGTTCCCCTGAATCGGGCCAGTGCGCGTGCCGACCGCACGTGATCGGGCGTCAGTGCAACGAAGTGGAGTCTGGTTACTACTTCACCACCTTGGATCACTACATCTACGAAGCAGAAGAAGCCAACTTTGGGCCCGTAAGTAGGAGGGTGCTGGGCAGATGGGAAAAGCCATGTTTGGGGAGCAGTAATGGCATATGCACATTTCATAAGGAGTCTGTATAAAAAGTATTTTTACAGCTCTTGTCAGTGGTGGGATCAGGACCATGCCTTCTTGGGAGCAGTTCTATTTATTTTTAAGCTTATTGATTTATTTTGGGGGTGGGGGACGGGCACGAGCAGGGGAGGGGCAGAGAGAAAGAGAATCCAAAACATGCTCCACACTGTCAGCATAGAGCCCAAGGCGGGGCTTGAATCCACGAACCATGAGATCATGACCTGAGCCAAAACCAAGAGTCAGACGATTAACTGACTGAGCCACCCAGGAACTCCAAGCACAGTCCTATTTCAAGCCAAGTAAATCTGTAACTCACAGAGACTTTGGAACATCATTAATAATGCTTCTGGTAGGTTTTTTGGCGGGGAGGGGTGAGTAGTTGTTTTTCATTGGTCCACTCCTCTACTTATGCTCCAAAGTTCTTGTTGATCTAGTATAGCAAATACTCAGAGAAGACATTGCCTTCTGTTGCTGTCATTAGCCATCCCAAAATTCAGTGGCTTACAATGTACGTCTGGCACTTCAGCTGGGGTGGCCAGAACAGCTGTAGGCTAGCTGGGCCTTTTTTTCCACATGACCCCACCCCCAAGAAGCTGCCTTGAGCTTCCTCACAGCATGGTGGATTCAAGACCATGAGACTTATTACATGGGGTCTGGAGTCAAAGAGGAGGAAAGAGACACTGCCAGGTCTCTCAAAGGCTGGGCTTAGAAGTTTCAGAGGTCCCTTTCTCAAATTCTCTTGGTCAGAAGTCACAAGCCCAGAGCAGATCCGAGGGCGGGGTAACACAGGTTCCAACTGTTGGAGGGAGAGCTGAACGCCTCTGCATAGAGAAAATGAAGGACTTTGGAGGCAACTGATCACAGTGGTTCTACGTGATCCTGTGAACAAACTCAGATGGGTGCTTGGGGTAACAGAAGCTGATCGATTTTTAGTCTCAGTGACCATCAGAATGAACTCCTCTGTGGTGAGCCCTTGTGATGGTATGAAGTTTCTTCGCTTGTACTTGGAGCTTGAAACGAATGCCAGTGAAAAAGGCAAATACATCCACTGGATACTGGATGAGCCTTGTAGAAAATCTGGGAAATGGCTCGTCACTCCTCGGCTTGCTTATGAAAGCATTTGGGACGTTCCCCCTCCTTCCTTTAGGCTCATTCCTGGTTATATCATAGAAGGTGTCTTCCAGGCCCTTGGAGCCTCATCTCCAGTGTTCCAAGACTACCTCAACCACAAAACCAAAGGGAAACCGATTCCTCTTTATATGTCAAAAACTTACACACTCTACCGAAAAACGTGACTGCAAGAGATAGGTGTAATGCCTATGGTTTGGACCTTTGGGTGACTTCAGATTTCTTTAACTGTCGTATTTATTTGAATTCCATTTCAAGTAAAGCATAACTACTGCCCGCCTTGTCCGCAGGGGGTCAGCATCGTGGAGCGGCAGTACGTTCAAGACCGGATTCCTTCCTGGACGGGAGCCGGCTTCGTCCGAGTGCCTGAAGGGGCTTATTTGGAGTTTTTCATTGACAACATACCATATTCCATGGAGTATGACATCTTAATTCGCTATGAGCCACAGGTAAACCTTCCATGGACTATCGGGGGTGGTAGAAATCTCTTCTTCTAATGGACACAGTTTTTGTGAAATGTGGAGGTTGCATTAGCGTACAGGAACCCCTCTGACTTCATACCCCTGAGGAAGTGTGAATGTACATTTTTCTCGAATTAAGCTTCGCAAACTTTTAGTGATTCGTCGTTAGGCGTTCAGCCTTGCTGACACCTGAGGTGGTGATGTTTGAGACCCCCTCCTTGACGTCACAGCCTGCGTAGCCCAGGCTTGGATGCATACCCCACCTTTAACAAAAGGCTGAAAGTGGAAGGTGCAAGAGCAGAGAGGCAGACAGTCCTGGAAGACAGAGAGGCTCACAGCGGCCCAGCTGTGCCAGCAGGTGCCAACACGTCCCATAAAGAATCGGTTCTAGGCCTTAAAACAGAGATGGAATTTGGACATAAAAGGAAGTGAGGAACGGTGTGGCCAGGGGGAGAGCTTTGAGAGTGTGGAAACGCAGCTAGATAAGGGCATAGGATTGGCAAGGCTGCTGGGATCAGCAAATGGGCTTGGACACTATATTAATAGGGGTTTGAGCAGGGGATTGTCATGATCTGAGCTGTGTTTCCAGACACAGCTGGAAAGAGGATTGGGAAAGGCGGGGAGAGTCGGGAGGCTGTGTCTCGTCCTGGTGAGACGAGATTAGGGCTGGAGCTGAGACAAGAGCAGAGGAAATGGTAAAGAGGGAAAGGAAATGCAAGCAAGTGTTTTTCATTTAAACTTGGCAAATGACCGATTGGGAGAGGTCTTTGTAAACAGACAGGCAGCAGCGGCCAGTGTGGATGCTCCTTTGATGGCTTGCTGCTTCTTCTAGCTCCCCGACCGCTGGGAAAAAGCTGTCATCATGGTGCAGCGACCTGGAAAGATCCCAACCAGCAGCCGATGCGGTAATACCATTCCCGATGATGACAACCAGGTGGTGTCCTTATCGCCTGGCTCAAGGTCAGTGTGACACTGGTTTGCAGCTCAGGAGAATGAATATGCAAATTGTTTTTTTGTCCCTGGTATCTTGCCTTGTGCGTTGTCCATTTAGCATTTCCGAGCCACAGCCAAACATGGGCAATTGCCTTTCTTCCTTGGCAAGGATCTATGTAGATCTTCGACTGATGGACTGATGGATTGGACACTTAAAAGCTGACTTTCTGTTGTTATTTTTCCCTCTCGTTTTGGCGCAGGTATGTCGTCCTTCCGCGCCCCGTGTGCTTTGAGAAGGGTGTGAATTACACGGTGAGGTTAGAGCTGCCTCAGTACACGTCCTCCGACAGTGACCTGGAGAGTCCCTACACGCTTATCGACTCCGTAAGTGGAAGGTCATTTCTGACGTGAAGGTCATGGGGGAAAGGCTGGGGGCAGAGAGGGTTCATGTGCTCCCCCAGAGGATTTGATGGAGGGGTAACATGGAGAGCTTAGGTACAGTCATTCTTTCTTGCCTCCAATGCCACTTTGCTTATTTTATTTTATTTTATGTTATTTTATGTTTGTTTTTTTGAGAGAGAGAAAGATCACACATGAGCAGGGGAGGAGGAGTGGGGGTGCGGGGAGAGAGAGAGAGTGAGAGAGAATGAATGAATCTTAACTAGGCTCCATGCCCAGCACAGAGTCCAGCTCCCGTCTTGATCCCATGATCCTGGGATCATGACCTGAGCTGAAATCAAGAGTCTGATGCTCAACCAACTGAGCCACCCAGGCGCCCCTGCCTGTTGATTTTAATAAAAACTCTGCTGCCTGGAAAGGATTTACTCAAGCTGATTGTTGATGAAAATAAAAAGTATCTTAAAAATGGCATTGCAAAAGCCATCAGGCTCTGTAAGGTATCTCTAAATTTTTTTCTGGCAGGACTATTTACGAGCGAAGAGGTATTTACTGTATTGAATGAGTCTGAGTGTTTTCGTTGCCGGAGTCAAAAAAGCATCTGGGGCTTTCACGTGTTGGCTCGTTTCAGTTGACGACACAGACACCACCGTAAGAATGCTCTGCTGTTCCTCTTTCTCCGCAGCTTGTTCTCATGCCGTTTTGTAAATCACTGGATATCTTCACCGTGGGAGGATCAGGGGACGGGTTGGTCACCAACAGCGCCTGGGAAACCTTTCAGAGATACAGATGCCTGGAGAACAGCAGAAGCGTTGTGAAAACACCAATGACCGACGTGTGCAGAAACATAATCTTCAGCATTTCTGCCCTGTTACACCAGACAGGCCTGGGTAGGTATCCCCGACCCCTCTTTCTTGACAGGTAGGAGTATTTGGCACCGCGAGGTGTGTTGGAAGGCATGCCCTCCAGTTCTGTGGCAGGCAGGTGGCAAGCACAAAGGAAACAGTGTCTCAACTGTGATTTGTCTTTTCTCTTTTTCTTTCTTTCTTTTTTTTTTTTTTTTTTAAGAATATTTTAGTGATGGGGCACCTGGGTGGCTCAGTCGGTTGAGCATCCGACCCTTGGTTTCGGCACAGGTCAGGGTCTCCCGGTTTGTGAGTTCGAGCCCCACGTCGGGTTCTGTGCTGATGGTGTGGAGCCTGTTTGGGATTCTTTCTCTCTCCTGCTCTCTGCGCCCCTCCCGTGTCTCTCTCTCTCTCTCTCAAAATAAATAAACAAACTTTAAAGAAAAAAAACCAAAGGAATATTTCAGTGATAGAGCACCACTATTTTAGTGATAGATGCAATCGATATTCAAGAAATACACACGGTGACGAGGGGCAAAGCCATGAGGACACTGCATTTCCGTAGGCAGGTAGGGACTTGGGATGGAATCAGGGAGCATCATACTACTGAAGTTTGCTTTTCTCCCTGAAAGGTCATACCGCTCCCAAAGGTCACTGGCTTTTGTCTACGGTCCTGTGCTTATTTGACCTTTGAAGGCAAGGGGAGAAAAACCTTAATGACCTCCTTCCGAGAAAAACTGCTTTTATCTGCCAACTCCGTCTCCTGTTGGTTCCCGCCTGCTCATCATAGGGATGACATTATTTGAAATGGGAATTCTGAATAAGCCAAGGTGGTGAAGGGGAAGGATCAGGGCAAGCCCAAAGAAAGGGGTGGTCCGGTTCACAGCCAGTGTGACTGGCTACATGCATTGCTTTTTTTTAATATATATAATGTTTTAAAATGTTTATTCATTTTTGAGAGAGAGAGAGTGGGGGGGGGGCAGAGAGAGAGTGAGACACAGAACCCAAAGCAGGCACCAGGCTCTGAGCCATCAGCACAGAGCCCGACGTCGGGCTCGAACTCACATAACACGAGATCATGACCTGAGCCGAAGTCGGACGCTCAACCGACTGAGCCACACAGGCACCCCATGCCACACTCCTCTCTCTCTCCTGGGGTCAGCTGCTCCGTGTCTCAGGTTCTGACCTCTCTCTCCCCTGCAGCTTGTGAATGTGACCCCCAGGGCTCCTTAAGTTCCGTCTGCGATCCCAATGGAGGCCAGTGCCAGTGCCGGCCCAACGTGGTTGGAAGAACCTGCGACAGATGTGCCCCGGGCACCTTCGGCTTTGGCCCCAGTGGCTGCAAACGTACGTTAATCAGAATTGTCACGTATCCGTTGAGATGACCTGGGAAATACCAAGCTGGGCTTTGTGGCTTTGGAAGGCAGGGCTTCCCTCCGCAAAACCCATCGCCTGAGTCATGAGCGTTCTGAACCGGGCACGGGGGTGCTTCTGTTTGGGGGTGTGTTTGCATTTAGGGAGTTTCTCAAGGCGGTTCCACCCTCGCCTGTCCCTTCAGCTTGTGAGTGCCACCTGCAAGGGTCCGTCAACGCTTTCTGCGACCCCATCACTGGCCAGTGCCACTGCTTCCACGGGGTGTATGCTCGGCAGTGTGACCGGTGCTTGCCCGGCTACTGGGGCTTCCCCAGCTGCCAGCCCTGCCAGTGTAACGGCCACGCCGACGACTGTAACTCTGCCACCGGGGCGTGCTCGGGCTGCCAGGACTACACCACGGGGCACAACTGTGAAAGGTACGTGCTCACCGCCTCTTTTTTTAGTTTTTTTTTTTTTTTTTTTTTTTTTTTTTTTTGCTGTTTATTTATTTTTGAGACAGAGAGAGACAGAGCATGAACAGGGGAGGGGCAGAGAGAGAGGGAGACACAGAATCTGAAACGGGCTTCAGGCTCTGAGCAGTCAGCACAGAGCCCGACGCAGGGCTCGAACTCACGGACCGTGAGATCATGACCTGAGCCGAAGTCAGATGCTTAACCGACTGAGCCACCCAGGCGCCCCTTTTTCTTTTAATTTAAATTTTTAATATCTCTAGAGGAGTATAGATGTCTAGAACACATATAACCAGAAAAGAGTAAACGTGAAGGTCTAACATTTCACGTTATCTTACGATGCAAATCACATCAAGTTTTTATTAATGTGTCATCATCAGAAATTGTAACCACTGCTAGATGTACATTTAAGATTATTGCTGCATGAGCATTTTTGGAGTGATCAACTCAGCGGATTTTTAGTAATCCAAAACTTCACAGGATCCCCTTTTTTTATTTTTATTAAAAAAACTTTTTTAATGTTCATTTTTGAGAGAGAGAGCAAGTGGTGGAGGGGTAGAGAGAGAGGGAGACACAGATTCCGAAACAGACTCCAGGCTCTGAGCTGTGAGCACAGAGCCCGACACAGGGCTGGAACCCAGGCACCCCAAATCCAGTTTTTTTTTTAACCGAGTTAGTTAACGTAGTATAATAATGATTTCAGGAATGAAATTTAGTGGTTCATCACTGACATATAACACCCTGTGCTCATCCCAACAAGTGCCTTCCTCAATGCACATCACCTATTTAGCCCATACCCCTACCGACCTCCCCTCCAGTAGCCTCCACTTTGTTCTCTGTATTCAAGAGTCTCGTATGGTTTGTCTCCCTCTGTTTTTATCTTAGTTTTGCTTCACTTCCCATACGTTCACCTGTTGTGTTTCTTAAATTCCACATATGAGTGAAAGCACATGTTTATTTTTCTCTGACTAACTTATTTCGACACTGTAGATCCATCCACATTATTGCGAATGGCAAGATTTCATTCTTTTTGATGGCCAACTAGTATTCCGTTGTATATAAGTACCACATCTTTATCCATTCGTCAGTTGATGGACATTTGCGCCGTTTCCATACTTTGGCTATTGTCTATATGCTGCTATAAACATTGGGGTGCATGTGCCCCTTCAAATCAGCATTTTTGCACCCTTTGGATAAATACCTAGTAGTGTAATTGCTGGGGCGTAGGGTTCCCAGCCTCTTGAAAGCGAAGAGAATGAGATCATTTTTGGCTGAGCAAACAGCATCTTAGACCAACACCAGGCAAAAGCTCCAGCAGACTCCAGAAGGTTTCATTTCTGACCACCTCAGTACTTCCTAGGAACTCAGTCCTTTAGCTAGCCCGTAGTTGATTCCTTCTATGCGCTGGGCATTGTGCTGGCACTGCAGAGGCAGCAGAGAACAAAACCAACGTGAGCTGCCCTCCTGGGGTGCCATCCTAGAGGTCAGCACAGACCTGGATGGAAACCCTGTCTCAGCAGATTCTTGCCCAGGACCCGAATTCTGAAATGTTAATGCCTAAATTGGGTCAAGGTAGAAACCAAATCCGAATAGGATTAATCAAATTTTAGACGGCTTTTTGGTTTGAAACACATTATGCGGCTACAGGTTCTGGGAGACCGTAGAAAATGTGCATTGGTATACCTGTTCTCCAGGTAGCAAATGAATTGAGTAATTTTTATGACTCTAAAGCATACCCCACTGGGTATAGTAAAAGAGGACCTACCTAGAACGTACCCCTACTAACAGTACAGCCAAGCTCGGTAGATGCGAAATAATCCACGTGGAAAAATCACATGCTGGTTTACACTGTTCATCACTAAATAAAGGCAGATGTGCTATGAGAACCTGATTTTTCTGGAGTAAATAGTCTTCACCTTTTACCCCAATAGATTTTCTGTCTTTTAACGTCCATCCACACTATCTGGGACTTTTGTTTTTAAAATAGCAACAAATGCTTCAGTCAGTGGGAAAATTGCTCATCGGATGAGAGAGAAATTGTCCATGGAAAGTGAATACGTGATTCACTTATGGCGGAAAGACGTGCCCGGAAGCAAATACACGGTTCCCGGCTCTGTGCTAGAGTAGTTGGTAGTCAACAATTTGGAGGTTCCAGTAAACTACTCCTTCAAATAAAAGTTACTCCTTCCAAGTACAAAAGTGCCTTGTAAGAAGATAACAAGGAGACAGTTATACAAGTCTTGAAAGGAAGAAATTAACATATTGATGGTGTCAGTTTTTTGCATTAAGTTTTTCATTCTTGTTCTTTGGAAGATGGAGAATAAGTTTGAGAAAGACCGACAGATGAGAAACTTAGATTCAAAAGGACAAGGGGGGGCCTGGGTGGATAAGTCAGCTAAGTGTCTGACTTGATTTCAGTTCAGGTAATGATCTTGGGGTTTGTGGGATCAAGCCCCGCCTTAGGCGCTATGCTGACAGTGCAGAGCCTGCTTAGGATTCTCTCTCCCCTTCTCTCTGCCCTCTCCTGCTCGCTCGCTCTCCCTCTCTCTCTCTCTCTCTCTCTCTCTCTCTCTTTCTCACTCAAAAATAAACTTTAAAGGGGAGCCTGGGTGGCTCAGTCGGTTAAGCGTCTGACTTCGGCTTAGGTCATGATCTCACGGTCCGTGAGTTCGAGCCCCGCGTCAGGCTCTGTGCTGACGGCTCAGAGCCTGGAGCCTGCTTCACATTCTGTGTCTCCCTCTCTCTCTGCTCCTCCCCTGCTCACGCTCTGTCTCTCTCTGTCTCAAAAATAAAAAAAACATTTTTAAAAATTAAAAAAAAAAAAAAACTTTAAAAAGGACAAGAGAGTGGGGTGGGGAACACAGGTGGTTACCCGCCCTGCGGGTGTTAAATCCAGCATGTTGGGCAATGTAGTGGGACAAGCATCTGTGAGAAGAGTCTACTTGATATTTGGGACTGTTTTGGGTTTTATTTGTAAAGCGTTTTGTTTCTTTTAGGAAAATGAGAAAGGGTGTGGGAGGGGGAAAATTTTCAGCCCTGCGTTTGGATGACAAAGCTTTATTAAAATATCTGGGATTCTGTAAACCAACTTCTCATCTTTCTTTTTTCTTTGCTTTTCTCTTTTCTCTTTTCTTCATTCCAAGAAGATCAGAGTTTCAATCCTGTGAATTTAAGAAGTAGCCCTTGGTTCAGCTCACTCCCAAGGGGGGAAGTGGTGGGAGAGGCAGGAAATGAACACTCAGTTTCTATCATGAGGTAGTTGGATGTATTTCACCTAGAAAAGCCTCATAGAAAACTTTTTCAGAACCCGTTGTGCAAAATTGCTTCACCTCTGCTGACTTTCCCAGTACATAATCCGGGAACATGTTCTTGTATTGTGTCTGTGTCTAATTAAATAGAAGGTTAATTTCCACTAAACAGCTTTCCCTTGTATTTCCTCATCTCCCTCCCTCTGCCCCATTTAAAAAAAAAACAAAAACAAAAACAAAAACTTCTGTCTCAAAAGGAAAAGAGCAAAACAAAAACAAGCCATGGAAAACAAAATGAATTGGCAATGTTTAGACCTGAGTTCCAGGCTCAGCTCTGCTTCTAACCTGCTCCATGACCCTGGGGGAGTTAGCTCACCTCTCTGAGTGTCCCGCCATCAATGAGTACCGTAACCAGGTTGGGTTAGATGATCTCCAAAGTCCCTTCAACCTTTTACGTTACAGGAAGTGAAAAAGTAACCCAATTAATCACTCACGTAGAGAAGCAGCATCACATAGAAGAATTCTTGCTTCAGACAAGTCAGGAGGCTGAATTCAGATCCTGGCTTATCAGTAACTGGCTGTGTAGGCCTTGCAAGTCATTTAAGCTCCATGGATTCCTGATCTGTAAGGAGAGGAGTTGGGAGTTGATAAATGACATCCCTTGTGCGTCTCTTGTTTGAAACCACCTGACGGGCGCCTGGGTGGCTCAGTCGGTTAAGCGTCCGACTTCAGCTCAGGTGATGATCTTGCAGTTTGTGAGCTCGAGCCCCGCATCGGGCTCTGTGCTGACAGCTCAAAGCCTGGAGCCTGCTTTGGATTCTGTGTCTCCCTGTCCCTCTCCCACTCCCCCACTTGTGCTCTCAAAAATGAATAAATGTTAAAAAAAATTTTTTTTTAAACTAAAAAAAAAAAAAAGAAACCACCTGGAAGAGGCAAGAGTCCTGCTGCTGGAGCGCATCCTTATCAGCTTTGTTACTGGTAAAGGCTGGATTGAAGAACTTTCCACCATGGGCTTGCTAACTGATTCATCACACCTCCGGGGCATCGACAGACAATCGCATGCTATCTTCCCACCCTGCACCCACCCCCTTCTCCAGACCCTTTAATGCAAGGCAGAATGCTCTGGAAGGCAGACAGCTGGTAGGACAATAGGGTCACGTGAGGAGATGTATCTCTTCTTCTGGGGGCGGGGGGGAGGGGGAAGTGAGTTAGGGTCCTACTGCAGTGACCCTGCAGGTGTTATCCCCAGACCAGCAGCATCAGCATCACGTGGAACTTACTGAGTTAGAAATGAAGGGATGAGCTAGCAAACCGTTTTAGCAAGCCCTCCAAGGGATTCTGATTGGTGTTACCGTTGGAGAACCAGCGTCCTAATGGAAAGTTCTCCAAGTCAAAACATGAGGAATGGGGAGTGAACGTTCCCCAAGCAGAGAACACAGTTTCTAAGACTCCTTCTTGTAACAGGTTTCTTACAACTGTGATTCATGGCCCTCTCTCCTCTGCGACTGATGCAGGTGCTTAGCCGGTTACTATGGTGATCCCATCATTGGGTCAGGAGATCACTGCCGCCCTTGTCCTTGCCCAGATGGTCCCGACAGCGGACGCCAGTTTGCCAATAGCTGCTATCAAGATCCTGTTACTTTACAGCTTGCCTGTGTCTGTAATCCCGGATACGTTGGTAAGTAAGGTACAGACTTTTGGAGGAAAGGATGTGTCATTTATGAGTGTGGCTGTTGGCAAAGAAAAAAGATGAAGAGGGAGCCCATTGAGTTTCATTTTTACGGTCCTTAGTTACACCTGAAGGGAAGGTGAAACACAAAAGATGCTCTTTTCCTGTTGGGCATGTGGAGAAAAGAATTCTCGAGTCTCCGTGATGATGTTATAATACAAAACAGGATAGCAAGTTCACTTAAATCCATGAGTGAATCCCTAGGAATAGTTTTCCCTTACTACGCAGTAGGAAGATTATCTTACATTTTACTTCTCCTCTCCCTTATCCAGCTCCTGGCAGAAGGGTCTCAAGGTAGTGGTGAAGTGGCCAAACAGTGGGCGGAAGGAAGACAACTGCCATCCCCAGATGGCCCCCAGATAATGGAATTGGTCAAAGCTAGATGTGTTCTTTGTGGTTTATTATACTCACCATGATCTGTCAACACTCAAGGAGGACAGTTCCTTGTGAAAATAAGCTCCCTTTCATTTCACCCTTGATGCCACAGTTTCAGATACTAGTTGGGCTTATTCTTAGCGGAGAAATATTGGCACACGTGTCAGGATTTCAGGATTCCTTAGGGAAATCGGTCATCATTAGGCACCCCATTTTGCAGGTTGCTCACGCAGGAGCGGTGATTTTTTTCCATTAACGTAATGTTTGCATTAGGAGTTAAGATCAGTGAAGCTTTACGCTGTTAGGTGGCGATTTAGCTCCGAATCGGCTCCACCTGTGGAATGAGAAGCTGAAATGTCCTGTTACAACTCTTGTAACTGGCCATGTCCCCGCTGTGGCCTCTGAGCCAGGGTGCTGCCATGTTGCAGACTACAAAATTCTTCTTGCCCCTGGCATTTTGTCCCTCCTAAAGACGGGGTCGTCCTGGGCTCTGGGAGGAACACAGCACTGCCTGGGGGGGTGCAGGAATGTCGGCGGGGTGGGGGGGTGGCTGGACTTTTCAGTCAGCAAGCTGAAGGGGTTGTGCTTGGTCACCAGGCTCCAGATGTGACGACTGTGCCTCAGGCTTCTTTGGCAATCCCTCGGACGTGGGGGGCTCCTGTCAGCCTTGCGAGTGTCACGGCAACATTGACACAACAGACCCGGAAGCCTGTGACAGGGAGACCGGAAGGTGCCTTAAGTGCCTGTACCACACGGAAGGGGACCAGTGCCAGCTCTGCCGACTCGGGTACTATGGGGATGCGCTCCGCCAGGACTGTCGAAGTAAGATACGGATTCATCTTGCCCGCTTAGAAGGACTTCTGCCTTCTTCTTCGTCATCGGGGGATAATGACATCTTGAGGTGTTTGTTTCGTTTGGGAAAACCCTTTTAGAGTTTTTCCTCTGACAAAAGAAAGATGAGACTGACTTTTTTTTTTTTTTAACATCCTCATTTTCTGGCAAGACTGAAGTCCCAAGATGTAACTCAGTGCCTGAGGGAGGGAACCGAAAAGAAAACTGTGTAGCTGTGTCACCACGATAAGTGCCACCCAGTAGAGTGTATTGATTTTATGTTCTGCCCGTGAACTTGCCGATGGGCTGGGGCTCCTAGGTCCTAAATACCTACTGGGGTCTGTACCTTTCCTCGTGTCATTGATGGGGAGAGCCTTCCCGCTTAAGGGGAAGGAAGGGACATCTCTGAAGTGTCTCCCGAACATCTCCTTCCTCTCTTATCAGGAATCAGCCAGCATTTCTTCCTCTGCTGCTGCTGCACAGCCCGGGGCCCCATAGTGTAGACGCCACCATGCGTGGAATGTCGAGGGCCACCGGGACTGGATTCCCCCACCAGCTTAGAGGGCTTCTACCTGCTTTGTCTGACAATGTTAATTACCGCTGCTCCCTGCCAAGAATTTGAAATCACTAGATATCTCAAGTCCCACAGCAGACTTTTTGTTATTTCCAGTTAAATCCTCAATTTTCAAATGATTTGCCAGCAGCTTGTTAAGTCTGAGTATTTCAGAAATGCTGTTAGGCAAAATGTGTCATGCTGCCCATTCACCTGGGATATGTCGGAAAGGTCTGCGTCATAAGAACTGCAAAATAACAGCACTTTTAGTGTTTTGGGGGTTTTTTTTTGGTTTTGTTTTTTGTTTTTAATCCCTCCATTCCTTTCCTTACTTGTTTGCATCTCCAGGCCAAAATCTGGAGAGGGAAAATCTTAGCCATGAGAAGGTAGCGAACTTTTGCATCGCACTGGGTGTTTTGTGAATTGTAGGAACTTGATGCATGTGAGTAAATCCGATCCCGCTGTTCCTTTACAGAATGTGTCTGCAATTACCTGGGCACCGTGCAGGACCACTGCAACGGCTCTGACTGCCAGTGTGACAAAACCACCGGTCAGTGCTTGTGTCTTCCTAATGTGGTCGGGCAGAACTGTGACCGCTGTGCGCCCAACACCTGGCAGCTGGCCAGCGGGACCGGGTGTGACCCGTGCAGCTGTGATCCCGCTCATTCCTTTGGGCCATCTTGCAATGAGGTGAGGCGCTGTGGCCGGGGGTGAGGCTGTCATGGCAGAAGGAAAGGGTCTCACCTGTAGGAGTCCTGCCCGTCGGGTGGCTTGGCCCCAGGTAGAGAAGGGCACCCCCTCCTCACGCTCGCAGCCTCACCTCGGAGCACACGGCTTGGCAAACACAGCGCAGACTGAATATCAGCTCTCACTTGGTGGCTTGTCGGGGATGACCTTTCAGTCCAGGGCCCCCGCTGTGGTGTGGACCCCCATGAGCACGGACAAGGGTGTGCTATATCTCCTCCATACCAGGCTGCTGAATCAGACCCTTTTCTTAGCTGTCCAGCCTGAAAGGAAGCCAGCGGCCGTTTCCGGCACTGCAAAAGGTGCTGTTGTTTCCTGACGCACCCTGAGAATGAAGGGCTCCCCGCGGCAGGGGACTTTCTCAGGGTGGCCTAGGTCTTTAGCGGTTTGTGAAGAAACCTGTAAATAAAGCCTAACGTGCTCTGGGCCTTTCCAGCCCGTGGTACAGAACAGCAGGGAGGAGACGCTGGCATGGGGGCCCGAGCACCCAGGAGAGAAGTGAGATTCGCTTCTTCCGTCAGGACGTAGGGGTCTTTTCAGGCTAACAGTCCAGTCCCACCTGCCCTAACCGGCAGCCGAAGAAGAAAACACACGCTGCCTCCCGCCCGGCAGCCCGTGTGACCGAGGTGTGTTTTCTGGCCGCAGTTCACGGGGCAGTGCCAGTGCATGCCTGGGTTCGGAGGCCGCACCTGCAGCGAGTGCCAGGAGCTCTTCTGGGGAGACCCCAACGTGGAGTGCCGAGGTGAGGCCGCGGGCATTCTCGGTTGGCATTGGATCAGGGCGGAGGGAGCAGACAGGTGTCTCCCCGAGCTTTTTGTCAACTCTAAAGCGGAATACCAGTGCATTTATTGCTGTGCTTCATTACAAAAGAAACTCGCGCTCGTTGTTTGAGAAATGACTGGGGCGCCTGGGTGGCTCAGTCGGTTGAGCGTCCGACGTCGGCTCGGGTCACGATCTCAGGGTTCGTGAGTTCGAGCCCCGCATCAGGCTCGCTGCTTTCAGCCTGTCAGCACAGACCCCACTTCAGATCCCCCTCTGTCTCCTCTCCCCCACTTGCCCTCTCCCAAAAAATAAATGACTATTTTAAAAAATAAGAATAAAAATAAAAATCTAACGAACGTAGCCCTATTGAGAGCGTAGGTAGTAAAAGCAGGCCTGCATTCCCTAGGGGGTAACCTTTGTCTCTGCACAAAGCCGTGTACACACTATGAAGACACACAGAATGGCTTTTTTAGATCCTTTTAACCAAAACGGGCTCATATTAACCATGTGTTTCCGCAGACTGACTTTCCCCCCCTCTGAACAGTATCTATGGCCAGCTTCCTTACCAGCACACAGGGAGTTAAATGCCTGCTCTGGTAAATTCGTCCAATTCCAATGCGTCAAGTGCACTCTGCTGACAGCGAAAGCCATCGGTTCGTGTGCCCCCGTGTGATGTCCCCACCAGTGGGAAGCAGAGGGCAACGTCCTCACATCTTTACGCACAACAAAAGAATAGGTGACGGGCACTCTAGGTCTGTTACGTGTGAACAAAAGCCAGATTTTCACGTAGGCTTATGATAAAACTGAGTACGAGGGAAGACTTGACATTTTCTTGAGAACAAAAACTTGTTGAAATCATGTGAATCGTAAGGGTTGCTTAATTTTCATGCTGTTGCAATTTCGGTTTGGACCTGCCAGATATTTTCAAATGTTTTCAGATCTTAAAGGGAGAGCATTTGTGGAAAGGATTTTAATGGGCTGTTTCTATTCTGTTTTCCTATTTTTTTCTTTCCTACTTGGGTTTTCTTCCCCATGTTCCACACTTATAAGTATGGGAACTATCTCCGCAGTTTCTTCACTGGTCTTGGATATATTTTCCTTGTTACACGTCTGAAATTCTAGGTCCCTATCGGACTCTAAATAAAAAGTGACCTTTTTGTTTTTTGGATGCGACTATCACAAGAAATGATACAGATGTTCAAGTTAGCGGTTCCCTGAGTATCTCCTATCCAAGGTCAGAACCGAGATACTAAGTGTTCCTTCAGAGTCTGCCCATCTGTTCCTTAACAAGGGGGGAGAACCAACCCGAACAAATATCAGATGATTTGTTTTTCAACTGAGGCTTGGTCAGAAGGGTTTGTACCAACATCATAGGTTAAGGTCTGTTCCACAAAAGAGATGATCCTTGCAGTGTGGATGGACAAGGGCTTCTCCACGAATCGTTCTTCAGTCCAGATGTCGGTTCCTCATGGGATCTGATTTTCTCACTGCCTTTAGAAGGTCCGTGACATTCAGTGAGCTACTTGCTCTAGGTTGTCTCCCTCAAGTGAAATCCTGTTTAAAATACGGTTTCTCCAGGGCCATAATCACTCTTCTCTCAGATCCCTCAATCTCGTAATGCCCCCAGGGCTTGATTTTCTCCAGGTAATGGTTTTATCATGGCTTAGAGCCTGATTCTCCCGGCGTGTGTCGTGGGCAAAATAGCGTTGGCCGCCGAAGCTTGCTGACCTTTGGCTCTGTCTAAGCTTTGTGCCCACGAAAAGCCTGTTACCCGGAGCTAGAGTCAATCAGGGAATTGTTCACTTGGTGCGCAGAACGTTACCCCTCACCCTTTCATCTTCAAACTTTTAGCTCTCCATCCGCCAGAGGAATCGTGGCTTATAGGAACAGTGTTCTCTTATTCAGGTCAAAGGTTAGATCCTGTTTTAGAAATTTTGCAAAGAGTGAAGTCCATGACATCCACAGCCACCAGCTACTTTGCTTTATCCAGCAGAGAGGTCAATCTCGAAAGTGTTGGGACCCAAACAGCTCCTAATCTGCAAAGCTTCCAGAGAGAGAAAGAAAGACGTTACTTAACAGTGGCTGGGGGCGGGGAGGGGGCTGGTCACCGCATCACAGGGCCTCGTGTGTCCAAGATGGCAGTGCGGCAGGACTAGTGTGATCGGATGAGACAGGGGCAAAAATTTAGCAGCACCTGGAGTTTGGGCTTTGGATGGACTGGACTATCCTCACAAATAGAAGTAGGGGGTGGACAAGTTCTAGAAGGGACGGGGTCCAACAATGAGTAGGGACAGGAATAGGTATTGGCTGAAATTAGATGGAACTGTGGGGGGAAAAATGTGACCGCTTTTCTCAAATTAGGTAATTAACTGCCAAAGAGTCTTCAATTTCAAATCTTTCGGTTGGAGCACGGCACACATTTTGACTTTCTGGTGCCACTTTGTAAACAGCATGCTTATAGGAAGACCCAGGTCATAGCTAAGTTTTCCCCTTATGGAAAAAAATGTGGTTGTGTAAAAGACAAATGAGTTGAGCCTCAAACTTATAACTTGTTGAATGTTCCTATTGTCCAGGCGGGTTGGGGCTCTTGGCCAGTCGTCCGAGTCTGAACAAGCCCACCACTGTGCTGGGGACGGAGAGAATCTCGTCCACCCACCAGTGAATGTGCCGGAGAAAGCCTCAGCTTGGAGCGCCACATTGTGCCCCCTCAGGAGTCAAAGGGTCACATGTGGAATCATTCTGTTGATTCATAGATCGCGAAGGGAGGGCTTCTGGCTGTTGGAAAAGGCCAGTGTCTCTTAAACCAGAGCAAATTGGAAATGTGCGGCATAGGTGAGAGGTTCTGGGTAGTGGTCATGTTCCCATCATGCTTGCTTCTCATTTCAAA
Organism: Lynx canadensis; assembly: GCF_007474595.2. Lineage (NCBI taxonomy): Eukaryota > Metazoa > Chordata > Mammalia > Carnivora > Felidae > Lynx > Lynx canadensis. The sequence continues at coordinate 76,248,498 of NC_044304.2, forward strand.
GTGTCTTTAATAGAAAAATTAAGTGCATTCCTTTGCTCAGGCATGAGTTTTTAGAACACTTGTGCTCTTAGGCTGGGATTCACTTACAGTTACCCACCTTGTACTTTATTTGCTGTGTGACTTGGGAAATCAGACTTAATTTGATTCTTTAGAGAACCACAAATACTCTTGTTAGTAGAGGGAAGCCTCGTCTTCCATGATCCTTAGCACAGCCTGTGTCTCCTGGAGGGTGGGCCAGCCCACAGGCGGGCGAACCAAGTCTCAGTCAGCAAACCCAGCCCCCTGCCTGGGCGCGATTGTTTATGTACTGTTTGCGGCCGCCTTCGTGCTACAGAGCCAGAGTTGCGTAGTCGTGACAGACCATACGGCCTGCAAAGCCTAAATATTTACTATCCGGGCCTTGAGACAGAAAGCCTGCCAACCCTTTGACCAGCCAGCCAGCTCCTTTCTGCAGGTAAAGTCGCCATTGCCCAATTTTCATCCCCAAACTGAAGGTACGTTAGCAAGACCGAGAAACAGGTGGGGCCGAGGAGGCGGATAATTTAAAGCGAAATCACATTTAAGAGACTAAAATGTTTACATGTCCCTTGTGGTGAAATGGAAGTTCCTGGGTAAAGAATCAGCAAACCTTCCGGCATTATAGCAAATCCTGGAGCCCCGTGTTACTTTGAGGCAGGGTGTGAGACAGAAGAAAATAACCCCGTTGCCTGAATTTAGGATAGAGCATTTTCTTTGCTTTTCTTTGCTTTTTTTTTTTTTTTAATGATTATTTTTGAGAAAGCGCAAGTGGGGAGGCGCAGAGAGGGGGACGGGATCTGAAGCAGGCTCTGTGCTGACGGCAGCGAGCCCAGTGTGGGGCTCGAACTCATGAACTGCGAGACGATGATCTGAGCCCGAGTCGGACGCTCCACCGCCTGAGCCCCCGGGCACCCCAGGATGTCGCACTTTCTGTGTCCCAAGGCAGATTTAAGTTTTAGGAAGAAGGCTGGATATGAACACAGTACTGAGCATGGCCGTCCGGTGGGGAGTGGACCCAGCAGAGAAGCGCCAGGCGCTGGCAGGCCGCCTGAGGAAATGGCGCACGTAGAGTAACCTGACGCAAGAGGCAGGAGGAGAGCGGTACGGACCTTTCCACCTGTCAGAGGAGGCAAGAGCTGCAGGATCTGGAGCCCTTCAGCAAGGGGCCGGGGAGAAGGTTCGCGCTGGTGGCCATCCACAGAGAATCTGCGGTGTGCGGAGTGCTTGTGGGGACATTCTGTGCCTGCTCTTGGTTCTATCCTGACAGCAGAGAATCTGTGAGGACACATGTAACCTCCACTTCACAGCTGAGAAATCTTAGGTGCAGAGAGGTTAAGTGACTTGCCCAGAGACAAAGCACAGGTGAGGGCAGATCTGGGCTCTGAAGTCAGGTCCACGTGACCCAGTGTCCCTGTTCTTTGCCTGGGCCTGTCATTCCCGATGAAAGATATTTAGAGAGAGGAGTTCATGTCCTGGTTCAAGGACAAGAATGTAGCAGCAAGGCTGTGGGGGGCGGGGGTGCCCTCAGGAAACCATCCATGGGGACCCATGGGGAGATTCGGTTTTACCAGACTGTGAAAGCCTTGAACGCTAGGCCACTGGGGACAGACTTTGCTCAGTTGCTGGAGGGCCCTGGAGAAGGAAGTTATACCTACTGATAAAGAGGCTGAGGTTTCCTGTTCTGACATTGACCTGCCAGTGTGTTCCTCCAGGCCTCAAGATCTATAAAATGGGTGCATTAGAGGTCATTTACCTATCTCTTAGAGATGACATTTTTAAATGAGGAGAAAACTTGGGAAAAACAGAGGAGACCTACTGACCACATAACCGAGAATGTATTTACAGAGGAAGGTGGAATTCTTATGGCTCATCAAAATTGATGACAGTCTCGTTTTTATTTTATTTTTAATGTTTATTTATTTATTTTGAGAGAGAGAGAGCAGGCAGGGGAGGGGCAGAGAGAGAGGGATAAGGAGAATCCCAAACAGGTGCTACATTGTCAGCACAGAGCCCAGCTCGGGACTTGAACTCACAAACTGTGAGATCATGACCTGAGCCAAAACCAGGAGTTGGACCCTCAACTGCCTGAGCCACCCAGGCACCCTGATGACCATCTCGTTTTTTGTGTGTTTTTTTTTTTTAACGTTTATTTATTTTTGAGACAGAGAGAGACAGAGCATGAACAGGGGAGGGGCAGAGAGAGAGGGAGACACAGAATCCCGAACAGGCTCCAGGCTCTGAGCTGTCAGCACAGAGCCCGACGCAGGGCTCGAACTCAAAGACCACAAGATCATGACCTGAGCCGAAGTTGGACGCTTAACTGACTGAGCCACCCAGGCGCCCCCCAATCTTGTTTTTTAAATGCTAGTCTTCATCTCCGTGATTTGTTCACCTTAAAGGTGAGGCCACAACTTCTGCTAACCACTTTCTTCTTCTTTCCAAGAGAAAGTTTTTGGTCCTCTGCCAGAGAATCCCATTTGTTAGAGCAGTGCTGAGCTATAGGTCCACCCACGCCCCGAGCCCTTCCTCTGAAGAGAGGACCCAACCCTTGGCCCTTGTCAGAGATCGCCTGCCTGGTTAGTGTGGGAGTCTTAGACCCCAGCGTACGTGAGCCAGGATTGGAGGGTCTCCTTCGCAATTTCGGTGTCCGTGAAGTTGTCAGTGGACAGGTGAGAACGAACCTTGCTGCTTCAGCGGGACGTGCTCTTAGGGTAGGTCCTTTTACGAGGTTGTAAATGTGGGCTTTGTAGTGCTTGCCTCGCAGGCGTCCCCAGGAGTCAGGGAGGGAAGCACGAGTCCACAGGAGCTTAGTGGTTTCCCTGCTTCGGTTTGAAATGAAAACCTGATGCATGTAGTCTTCAGGTGCCTTTCTGGGGTTGAAGTTCTCAGTAATGAAACTGCAGTCTGTGAACTCCATCTGTGAAATTTGACTCTTTCCAATCAGAGGAAAGGAATATTGGTCAGTTCAGCTAAACTGGTCCTGTCACTCTACTCCTTAGAGGGCTGGCCTGGACTATGGCCCTATCCCCAGAGAAAGAGGAAAGCCCTCAGGGGAGTGCATTTGCCTTTTATTTTTATTTTATTTATTTATTTATTTATTTATTTTTAAGTAGGCTGCACGCTGGGCATGGTGCCCTCATTGCTAGGGGGCTTGAACCCACAACCCTGAGATCAAGACCCAAGCTAAGATCAAGAGTCAGATGTGTAACTGACTGAGCCACCCAGGCACCCCTGCACTTGCCTTTTATTTATTTATTTTTATTTAATTTTTTTTTTAACGTTTGTTTATTTTTGAGAGGGAGACAAAGCGCGAGAGGGGGAGGGGCAGAGAGAGAGAGGGAGACACAGCATCAGAAGCAGGCTCCAGGCTCCGAGGTGTCAGCACAGAGCCCGACACAGGGCTCTAGCTCACGAGCCGTGAGATCGTGGCCTGAGCCTAAGTCTGACGCTTCACCAGCTGAGCCACCCAAGCACCCCTGCACTTGCGTTTTAAATCCTACAGTTTGGGGCCAGGGTCTGTCCCTCAAAGATGCCCACGACAGAATGAGAGCAAGAAGTGCCTTTATCACTGAAGTAAATAAAAAATTATTAGAGACACTAAAAAATAAATGCAACATGTGCACCCATCCCTTGCCCCAAGCATGAAACCAGTAAAAACCTCTTTAGGACTGAATGAATGTGTGCCTTTGCACTATCTATGGGAAAGAAGGAATTTTCGAAGCAAAGTGAAAGCACAAGCGCCATCTGCCTCAGGTGTCCCTCGCCTGGGAGAGATGACCCAGCAGGCACAGGTCTACTGGGCCACCTAGGGCCCCCATGGGTCTGCCCATTGGGATGAGCGGGGCAGGAGCAATCCCATTTTTACAGATGGTGTCATGTATTCCTCTTCTTACACAGGTCGCTAGGTTTGTGCATCAGCCTACATCGGTCAGCTTCCAAGGTCATGACTCTGTCCCGGCTCCGCCCTTTGAAGGATGAACACACACACACACACACACACACACACACACACACACGCTCTTGCTCTCTCCCGCCTCCTTCCTCCCTGCCCCTCCCTTCCCCATTCTCTCCCCCTTTGTCACCACCCACCCCCCACCCCCTCTCTCTCTCTCTTTCTTCTCCCTCCCTCCCTCTGTCTTCCTCTCACCCCTACAAGCACACATTCACATACAAAAAGAAAGCTAGAACAGGTAGCAAAGTAACACCATCCGTCCTCCTCAAAATGGGATCCAGTGACCCTCAGTGTCAGCAGCACCTGACATCCGTTAGAAACACAAATTCTCAGGTCCCATCCCAGACCCACTGATTCTGAATCTGGGTCTGGGGAGTTGGGGGAGCAGTCTGCGTTTTTGTGAACCCTCCAGGTGATTCTGATGTACAGCCAAGTTTGACAGGCTAGGACTTAGATGACCCACGTAACTTTCAGCTTTCTGAAAGATGGCTGAATTTTACCAAAATGACATGGAAATCCATTCCTAAAACTTAAAGAATGTAAACTCTTCATTATTCAATTTCTTTCCATTCTTCTGATCTCCGAAACTGGTGAAGGCTGTGGTTTCCCACACCTTCCCCGTTGTTTCTCTGGGGTGTCACCTGGTATTCCACTAGAAGATTCGATGGTCAAATGTGTTTGGGATACAACTGGGTAAAAACATGAAACAAGGCTTCTCCTGTAGAATTACTCTGAATCTTCAATACGCTGCTGTTTGTTTGGAATCTTCAACAGGATGATTTTTCCTGAATTTACTGATCATGGAACCCTTCTCTCCGGGAACATCTCCTGGAAATAATGGTGTAGGGAACACATGTAAAGTTATTCATAGCTCATTCAGGCTGCTCCCTGACTCATGGGCATGTTCCCCCGAAAAAACAGGAAAAATGAAACATGCCTGAAATGCCTGGAAAGAAACAATATACTTAATGGAAAAAAAAAAAAAGTTTAGTTTTGAGAACCCAAGGCACTAATGGAATGCTATGTTTTAAATCCCAAAGGTTGAGGACTAGAATATTCCATAGTTTAAATCTTTGAAAAACTCATGTTATTGGCAAATATACAAAGATAAACACAAGGCCGTGACAGGTTTTCTTTTCCTCCCCCACCCACAGTGGAAATGCGGTCAGGCAACACTCTGGGCAGGAAACGCCCAGACACTTGCACGGAACACAGAAAGTGATGATGATAAAAATGTTTGAGTGCTTGCAATGAGCTAGATATTCCTCTAAGCACTTTGGAATTAAGCTGTTAATGAAATCCTGAAAGTGATCCTGTGTGGTAGGTGGGATCCATCGTACCCATGTGGAGGCCGTGACTCCGTTTCCTCAGCACCCGGAGTTGCATAGCTGTGGTGTGGAGAAGGCAGGACTCACAGCCAGGCACGCTGACCGCTGCACTGCTCAGGCTTGCCGCTCGAGGACGTGGAGTGGCGTTGGCCAACAAAGGCCGTGAAAGATAAATGATAAAAGGCAGAAGGCGGGGCGGGGGGTGGGGATCAGAAAAATGGGCCACAAACGCATCTCTCTGGGTTTAGAGCATGGAGGTCAGCGAGCAAATCTCAGGACCATCCGTGAAACTGGTTGTGGATGATGTTTGATGAGAAAGTCTTGCAGGGACCAATTGCAGCTATGGACACAAATAGATCACAGTATCTGAGAGTATGAATGTGTTGTGTTTTGCCACAGTTGACATTGGCGTTTTTAGTAGGGTGATTTTGTTTTCGTGGGGGTGGGGGTGTAAATGTCCCTTGCGTGCCTGTACAGAAAATGAGGTTAGAGCCTCGGTTGGCAGAGACTGTTGAACTCCAGTTGCAGGTTAATCCTGGGCTTGGTGCAGAGGATGGAAAAAATGGTCCAAGATGTACTCCTGCCTTGGGCGCCGGGGTGGCTCAGTCAGTTAAGCGTCCGACTTTGGTTCAGGTCATGATCTCGTGGTCCATGAGTTTGAGCCCCACGTCGGGCTCGGTGCTGACAGCTCGGAGCCTGGAGCCTGCTTCTGATTCTGTGTCTCCCTCTCTCTCTCTGCCCCTTCCCCACTCACTCTCTCTCAAAAATAAAATAAACATTAAAAACATTGTTAAAAGAAAAAAAAATTTAAGATGTACTCCTGCTCTTGGAGTCTTCAGTCTATTTAGGGAAATAATAGATTTGTTTTGGGGGACTTTTGGAGGGTGTTTTTTTTTTCTTTTTTTCTTACTCCCTTACCTTTTCCCAGAAAGGATTTAAGGCCAGAGATGTTTGTACAGGCCTTGTGTTTTTTTAGACAGTATACAAATACTGCAAGCATCAGGTGTTGATACAGAAATAAGTTGGCCCCCTGAGATTTGGGGCTCTAAGCCAGGGTCAGTAGCACACGCACCGTGATAAGTAATGTCGGCCAAGCTCCATTAGCCAAGACCGCCAACGTTAGTTACCCTTTCCCATTTGGTTCTGGCTGAGATGCCAGCCCTACTGGGCCAGTGAGCAGTTGGGGCTGACTGGTCCCCAGGTCCCTTCTCTGACTTCTGACATTTCATGAGCCTGCGGTCTCAGTGCTGGGGCGGGCTGCTCGTCACAACAGCAGATATCCACACGTTACACTTAGTGGAAAGCCTTTAAACTAGATACTTAGGATTCCTAGGACTTTTTTCTCAATTGAGTTTTCTCGTTATCAGGTTCATTGCATTTCATCGCGTAGTCACCAGTTCTGTGACCAGGTAGGGCGAGGTGTGTTAGCAGGTGTTCATGTCGTCAGGATGCCACCGGAATTGCCTGTGCTGCTGGCATCCGGGGTGGGGGGGGGGTGGGGGGGAGTCAGAGTAAGAGGGAGGCAGAGGCAGGCCAGAGGTTAAGAGCGGACGGGAGTTGTAATGTGCTCAACTGGAATCCGGGCCCGGCCGTTTCCTTGGTGTGACACTTGGGGCAGGTCCCCTGTCCCGTCGGGTTATCGTGAGAGTTTGGTGACAGGCACGTAAACCATTTCTGTGCTGCTGGGTACCATGAGTGTCGACTGGAGAAAAATCAATACTGTCGCTGTAAAGGGGTGAGCGGGTGTCAGGGTAACACGTGCTCCAGGAGGCTGGTCTAGTCTCCACCAGAGCCGTTGGTAAACTGCCCGGTTGACGCCTTCCCATTGTAACATGACTGAGGATTCTGAATGCCAGGTCTTGTCGCTGAGGTTCGTGATCTAGGGGATCATACAGCACTGCTCTTTCCCTCCCAGCCTGTGACTGTGACCCCAGGGGCATCGAGACACCACAGTGTGACCAGTCCACCGGCCGGTGCGTCTGCGTGGAGGGTGTCGAGGGCCCACGCTGTGACAAATGCACACGCGGGTACTCAGGGGTCTTCCCCGACTGCACTCCCTGCCACCAGTGCTTTGCCGTGTGGGATGTGATCGTCGCCGAGTTGACCAATCGGACCCAGAAGTTCCTGGAGAAAGCCAAGGCCCTGAAGATCAGCGGCGTGATTGGGCCTTACCGGGAGACTGTGGACTCGGTGGAGAAGAAAGTCAATGAGATCAGAGACATCCTGGCCCAGAGCCCAGCCACGGAGCCACTGAAGAACATCGGGGATCTCTTTGAGGAAGCAGAGTAAGTAGTTCCTGAGCCAGAGAAGGCGCCCACGGTAATGTTTCCACTTGGGGAATAAAGGGCAGACATGCCCGCTGGGTGCCTCCATTGGAAGGTGTGGTTAGTCCCGTGAGTGAAAACAGATGCTGGGCACTGGCTTCCCGGCAGCCTTTACTCCGGGCATGGGGCGAGTGAACATTGACAAAGCGTGTTAGAGCCACTGCCCCCCTTTGTAGCCAGCGCTCCAAGGGAGTAGAATGGCAGGAGCTTTGAGTTCGGAAACCAAGGATCCGTAACGGAGCCGTGGTTTGGTTGCTCGCTGGCTTGAGAACTTGCATGACTCACTTATGCCTGCGTCTCTCTCCTCTCCTGTGGACCAGGGGAGGACAGTACCTTGTCTGTACCTTGCAGCAGAAGACTGATCTGTGAAGTGACCGTGGCATTGCCAAACGCACAATGCATACAAGGGGAGGTTTTCTCCTCCCGAGGAGATGGGTTACCCCCGATTCCCAAGCGATCTCCGCAGCTTCACTAGGGCAGTGCTTCCATCATTTAATTGTAACAAATTCTCTACAGTGAAAAATTCTCTTCTTAGCCCGTCTCTGGGTAACGCTCTCTGCATAGTGTTGATTTTGCCAGTGAGAGCAGAGAGAACTGAGTCGTGCTGAACTTCTGGGGGATCGTTTTTCTGCATGTTTCCTGCTCCCAGACATTGCAACTACTCTTCCACAACGGGCCCCCCAAACAGGGGAACCAGGGGAACTCACTCTTTCTTCTTTCTCTCTTTCTTTCTTTCTTTCTTTCTTTCTTTCTTTCTTTCTTTCTTTCTTTTTCTTTCTTTTTCTTTCTTTCTTTCTTTCTCTTTCTTTTTCTTTCTCTTTCTTTCTTTCTTTCTCTTTCTTTCTTTTCTTTCTTTTCTTTCTTTCTTTCTTTCTTTCTCTTTCTCTTTCTTTCTTTCTTTCTTTCTTTCTTTCTTTCTTTCTTTCTTTTATTTTTGAGAGAGCGAGAGACAGCGCACCAGCGGGGGAGGGGCAGAGAGAGAGGGAGACACAGAATCTGAACCAGGCTCCAGGCTCTGATCTATCACAGAGCCCGATGCGGGGCTCAAACCCACGAACTGTGAGATCATGACCTGAGCTGGCTGGACACTCAACCAGCTGAGCTCCCCAGGCGCCCCAAGGGGAACTCTTTCGTAGCTAAATCCTTGTACACTGAGGTGACTGTAAGTTATGACAGAACCATAGTAAGATTTTCTGTGTCATGGGACTTGAATCAGCCTGAGAAGACAGATGGACTTTTCACCTCTGCGCTGTAAACAGCAGCAAGGGAACAGCAGACATGCGCTTAGGCACCTTGTGGGGGGTCCTTCCTAGACCTCCTAGGTTTCAAGTAACGGGTCCTTGATTCCAGGCTGGAGGTCTTGTGTCTGGGACACAGAACATTCGGAAATGTCTGCTGCAGGGCGATAATGCATTCAGTGAGGGATTTTACCTCATTAAAGAGACGGTGGTGCCCTCAGCCTCCTAACACGTAGCGACAAGCTTGAGAAGGCTGTCGTCCGAGTGCAGGCCACTTAGGACCTGATTCTTGGCCTCAGTCTCCTGCACCTAAGGGAGAACAAAACAATCTGGGTGTCCTTTGAGAGCCTGCCAGAAGAGAGGTTACATTCCTGAAATGGCTCTGTTTCTACCCTCACTATTCATCTAATCGGGTAGATTGTAATCGCTCAGGGAAACTGGTTTGATTAATCTTGTGTCAACACAACATCCAAGGACACAGGTCTTAGGATCCAAAGTGGCTGTTATTAAAAAATATACAATGTTAGATTCGATTCCTTTAAAAATTGTAACATTGTAGGAGACCTGGGAAGAAATGAAAGCCTGCTGAGAGCCAACACATGAATAAAAGAGCACTGAGAAAAGAAACTATATTATAATTGCCTCAGGAAAAGAAGGTTGAGTTTATAAAATGCAATTTAGCCTACAAATCCTTTTAAGCACTTTTCCTTTGAGTCGGGTCATGATTTTTATCTCCGCTTTAAATAGCATTTTTCTAACGGCCCCCAGCCTTTTGGCCTTTGTACATCTTCCCCATGTTTTATACTGACTCTTACCTCCCTGAGGAGACAGTTATATTCAATTAGGTGACCCAGTAAAGCCCAGAGCTAAGGTCTTCTCAAACATTATGTTCTTTGTGATTATCTATGTACACACACACACACACACACACACACACACTGTATATATAAGTAATATCCAAATAGATGCCTCAGATACAGCTTTGGAGATGTGACAAACGGAAGAGAATGCAGTTGGGTTTAGATTCCAAATGAAATATTGTGAAAGCTAAATGTGTTTCCAAGTCCATTCTGGGAGATAACTACCTTCTTTCTTACGGAAGATAAAAGGGTTGCTTGTCGGTGGACGAGGAGGCTCCTTTGATGGGACCTTGCTCAGGTGGAATGTACGGAGAGCTCATGTGGGTGGCTCTTTGTCTTCCTGGTGGCTGTGGGGCTTCCTCTCTGCATGTCTCATCTTGAAGGGGATCCCTGAGGTTTGGAGAAGAGCCTTTTTGGCAGGTGGCTGGGAGGCACAATTCTACACTGGCGTCAGTTAGGTCTTTCGAGCTGTGGGGTTGTGTGGGCTTGCAGCCTGCCCACATACAGGGCAGGAACTCCATGCTCTGGACCTTTGCTCAGAAGACAGCAGGTGTTCGGAATCCCTCTTCCGATGCATCCACCACAACGCCGCTGATTGGCGCTTCTAGGCTTTTCTTCCAGGTCTTCGAAGAAAGGAAAATTGGTGGATTTGATACAGCTTCCTAATGTTGAAGAGAATAAAACTAGTACTTGGAAGTAAATAGTTAACAAAGTACTGAGTTGGTTTGAATTTACAGAGTAATGGGGACAGTATTTGTAGAAAATGTTAAAAAAAAAAAAAATGAGACTTCAGAATTCCCCTTTGGTTGCTTTTACTTCCGGAAAATTACCCTTCTCTTTACAGGAAATTAACGAAAGATGTTACAGACAAGATGGCTCAAGTAGAAGTGAAATTGTCTGACACAGCTTCCCAAAGCAACAGCACGGCCAGAGAACTAGATTCTCTACAGACAGAAGCAGAAAGCCTAGACAACACAGTGAAAGAGCTTGCTGAGCAGTTGGAATTTATCAAAAACTCAGATATTCGGGGTGAGCATTTTTTGTGCCAATGTGCAATCCTGGACAACAGGATTTAACCCCCTCTGTCTAACCTTTTACTACAGTACTTTGAGAGTAAAAGTTAATGCTTTCTAGTAATTTTAAAGCTTGTTCTCATTGAGTCTCTGGCACAAGTAAGGATTACAGTCCCCATTTACAAATGTGGGAGCCGGGGCACAGAGAGACAAAGGGAGACGCCATGGAGTGAGCAGCAGTCATCGTGTGTGAGAATGGTGTCCCTTTCCAGGCTTTTTTCAGTGAATGGTTTAACCTCCTTGGCTTTTCTTGGAAATGGGCTCTTCTGAATAGTTAGGAAATTAAATTGGTACTTCAGCAAATTCTTTTATATTCAAGAATGTTGCCTGTTCAGGGAACAGTTTCTGCAGTGTTAGATAGCACTGACCATCCTATTGTACGCACGATCATTTATTTTTCTGGCTAGGTCCTTAAAGCCAAAACATGCCATGCTGTTTTACATATGTAATACTAGTCATTTGAGTGGATCTAAATAGTCAAATGACTAAGAAAAGATTAAAATATATCTGGACGTGTGATCTGCAGGCTGCCTGACACCACTAGCTATTGAGAAAGAACTGGAAAGTTGCCTGTATGCAGACATCTGCATGATTGACTTGATTTGTCATCCAGATGTTTGCCCAGAAATAGCTGTTAATAGGACAAAGTGTAGCCATTGCTCAGGAGAGGAAAGTTCCAGGTCTTCGTAAAGATTTTGGTCCTTGAGTTTTAAAACAAAACCGTACAGTGAACTGAGGGCTGGAAGACACCAAATACGGGCATCCCTTACGGGCACGAGGACGAGAGATTTAACCGCGGGCCATTTCATTTGATGCCCTAGGCGCCTTGGATAGCATCACCAAGTATTTCCAGATGTCTCTAGAGGCAGAGGAGAGGGTGAACGCCTCCACCACAGATTCCAACAGCACTGTGGACCAGTCGACTCTCACTCGGGACAGAGTAGAAGAGTTGTTGTTGGAACGAGAATCCCAGTTCAGGGAAAAACAAGAGGAACAGGCCCGCCTTCTGGATGAACTGGCAGGCAAACTACAGAGTCTAGACCTTTCAGCCGTTGCCGAGATGGTAAGGTTTTGAGGGTCTGGTCTCCAGGCTCTGATGCAAATTAGGAAGGAAACCCACCCTGTGTTGTCAGTCGTACTGTTCATTTTGCAAATGAACCAGCGGGAGTGAACCTGGCCTCAGGTCTCTGGACCCCCTATGGGTATCCACCTTCAAGCCAGATAAAAACAAGAGTGGGTGCCTTTCCAACCTTACCCCATGTCCAGCTAGCCGGTTCCTCTGTGATACCAAGAATCAAGACTCCTTTCCCAGACTGTTAAATTGAATCTATGGCCATACCACCCTGAACCCGCCCGATCTCGTCTGATCTCGGAAGCTAAGCAGGGTCGGGCCTGGTTAGTACTTGGATAGGAGACCAGACTGTTAAATTGAATCGGTGACTTCTTATTCAGATTTTAACCTTTTTTTTTTTTTTTTTTTTAATTTTTTTTTTTTTTCAACGTTTATTTATTTTTGGGACAGAGAGAGACAGAGCATGAACGGGGGAGGGGCAGAGAGAGAGGGAGACACAGAATTGGAAACAGGCTCCAGGCTCCGAGCCATCAGCCCAGAGCCTGACGCGGGGCTCGAACTCCCGGACCGAGAGATCGTGACCTGGCTGAAGTCGGACGCTTAACCGACTGCGCCACCCAGGCGCCCCAAATTTTAACCTTTTTTAAACTGTAGACATTTTTTTTTCACATAGTTCTTTATTATTTTTTTTGAAGGTTTATTCATTTTCAAGAGACAGCGGGGGAGGGGCAGAGAGGGAGGGAGACACCGAATCCGAAGCAGGCTCCAGGTTCTGAGCTGTCAGCACAGAACCTGACATGGGGCTCGAACTCACGAGCTGCGAGATCATGACCTGAGCCGAGGTCGGACATTTAACCAACTGAGCCACCCAGGCGCTCCCTTTTTCACGTAGTTCTGATTCCAAATGCAAACTCCTTCACAGTGGAGCCATTCAAGAATATTTGGGGGCGGGGGGGTGGGGGGCTTCTTCAAAAAAATTAAAGGAGCAAAAGAATTTTTTCCCTGGGTGTAAATTAAAAATGTTCCTTTGTTCCAGTAACTTTACCTGGTGAAGATTAACCTTGAGACCAACCTCGAAAGTAGATTCATTTCCCAGAAGCTTTTAAAAAGTAACTCCAGAGCCAAATGAAATTGAGGAGTGAGTTTAATGAAAATCTGGCAGAGGGCCAAAAAAAAAAAGCCAAACTCTGCCTGTTTTCTTCCTCTTGCTTCTTTACCATTTTTCATGGAAGGATACCTATTGGGAGAATTTGGAGCATATTGTTTATAGACTCAGGCTTGTGCTCTCTTAGCTTAGGAACAGTAGAAAGCAGGAGGCAGGTGGTGCACAGAAGACCGAGAACGGTTCAGGCTTCCTTACGATTTGGTGTTAGTGCAAGTCCCTTCCCTCCTGGCCTCCTCACCTTCCCATCTCGCTGTCTCTGAAATTGGCAAAAACACTCTGTCATGACTGTATTGTGCCCAACGTAATGGATGCCTACAAGGTGATAGATTATTAAGCGTCATAGCATTTAGTGGAAAGAGGGAGTAAGGCGGATCACTCCTGTCGTGGCTTATTAGAAAAATCGAGGCCCAGAGCAACGTGTAAACTTCACAGGGGACAAAGTCACTACATATAGGCGTGAAATGCCAATTCTCTCTTTCCTTCCAGGATTGAGTCCTACATTACAAATTCTAGTAAAAACCAGTAATCACAGATAAAAATCTCCGCAAACTAAAATGAAAGCAGCTATCATGCTAAAGGAGGTTTGCTTGTTGCAACAGGTGTCTAGGAAGGGAGGGCGTGAAGGGTCCCTTGCCTGATCAGGCCATACGAATGGGGGCCCTTCCTGGTACCTGCTTTTCCATTGGGTGAACTGCCCAAGGATGAGCTGGCTTCTGTTCGCTCACTGCAGGTATTTAATTCTCCAATGAGATCTCCCTTTACAGGTTCCATACTGGTATTTCTTGGGTAGAGAGGTTTTTGTCCCTTTGTGTTTTTTGAGTACCTTCAGTTCTTTGTTTTTGCATCTGGTTTTTTTCCTGCTTGCAGGGTTGAAATAGAACAGATCTCCTAGGGTGTCGTCAGGTTGTTTTTAGAAGGCCTCCCTGAGGCCTTCTGCTTCTCTTCTTGATTACGGCTCATGTTCTCCTACGGCAATGCAGAATAAACTGTTTTCTGAAGCTTTTTATGTTCTGTAAGCCAGCTACATGAAAGACTATTTTTTTTAAGTATTTATTTTTGAGAGAGAGAGAGCACAGGTGGGGGGGGCGTGCAGAGAGAGAGAGAAATACAGAATCTGAAGCAGGCTCCCCGATGCGGGGCTCGAACCCACAGACCGTGAGATCATGACCTGAGCTGAAGTAGGTAGGACGCTTAACTGACGGAACCAGCCAGGTGCCCAAAACTATTTGTTAATTTGAGATCTAATGGGATTATAAGTACCAGAAAATTATTAGTCTAAGGAGTTGACTATTTATTCAAAACCTACTTTATTTCTTAAAAAGAATACCTTCCTTGTTTGGGAGCATTACCTGCTTCTCACTGCCTCTTTTCAGTATGAGAGGACGGTTCTGCAGTTTGCTCCCTGCTCAGCCTTTCCCATCACACAGCAGACTTGTAATTTATCAGTGTGCATGTGCATGCAGTGGCCAGGCCCTGATCCTTGGAAGTTTCTGGTAGGTAAGGAAGAGGAGAAGTCTGGGGACAGAGGATTATGGGGGGTTGCTTTTTGTAAAAGTGAAATCCACCTTTGCCCCTACTGTTTTCTGTTTTCCTCTCACGTCTGGAATGTTCCCCCACTTGCCCTGCTCAAACCCCACCAGACAGCAAGGACATCCTTCCCCAACTACAGCTGCAGCCGTCAGTAGTCTCTCCTCTGTCTGCTTTCCTTCTTCCTGACAGTACCTGACCTATTCTTGGCTGTTTTATGCACAGTGAGCCTGTCTTCCCAAGATTTGAAGGTACTAAAAGGCCAGATAATGGGCCTTTTATGTCACCCTATTGACCAAAACAGACCAGATGCCAGGTCTAAAAAAGTTTGTCAATACCTCTTGCTTGTTTGTGTTAATCCAATGGTCTAGGATCAAGGGGAAGCATTCTTTGGCTCCCATGTTGGGCAGATTTCAACTTGACCCAGCAGATAACATTTGCACCCCACACAGCGCCCATATGCTATTCCAGTTCATCAGGGCAGGAGGTATTGACGAAGCGTCCTAAGTTTTCATGGCTTCCCTGGCCATGATTCCTGAGCTCTCGGCTCCTCTCTCCATCCTGAACATTGTGTTCTCCAGCACCCTTGCTGAGGACCTCCTACATGCTCTCTGGGGCCCCCCGGGCCACCCAGGCCCTGCACAGCTGTTGCAGACTCCCTCTCTGAAGGCCCGTGCCTGCCTCTTGGCTCGTTGCAGACCTGTGGGACGCCTCCGGGGGCCTCTTGTTCCGAGACCGAGTGTGGCGGCCCGAACTGCAGGACTGACGAAGGAGAGAAGAAGTGTGGGGGACCCGGCTGCGGCGGCCTGGTCACGGTCGCCCACAGTGCCTGGCAGAAAGCCATGGACTTTGACCGCGATGTCCTGAGCGCCCTGGCCGAGGTGGAGCAGCTCTCCAAGATGGTAATTAGGCCGACGGCCCTGGCGTTTGCTCGCAGTGACCGACTGGAGGAGGATCGGGAGGGGAGAAATCGGTTCTAAATGGTAAAATGAAAAGCGAGTGTCACCATCAAATAGGAAAGTTCAAGTTTTTGTGAGGTCAGGGAAATACACAAGGCGGTTTTGTTCAGAGATGATTTAGGAACGTGCTTTCTCCTCCTGACTGTAATCTGAGATAATTCTGTTACTGACCAGGGGGCCAGGCTTCTGAATACATTCAGGTGTGCTGTAAAAATCTCATCCCGAGCAATGAACTGAGCATTGATTTTTCCAAAGTGACAAAGTTAACTGAAATATTTATATTGGTACCCCCCAAAAAATATTTTATAGGCCACCAGATGTTCTGGAGGAGTTAAACACATTAGAACAAATGTTTATACCCTAGCCCTGTCTGTAGAAGACTATCGTGTAGCAATCTGTATACTGAGTACTTCCAGCCTCTATAGGGATACACTGCGGTTGAATGAAAACACATTTGTTTCTAAAAGCCCGGATTCCAAATGCATAGTTTCTCAGCATCATTTTCTGGACCATTTATAGTATTCTGGTCTGCTTTAGAAAGAGTGAAGCTGTTCCCTGGGTAATTTATTCCTCCTATTTAGGTCTCTGAAGCGAAACTGAGGGCAGACGAGGCAAAACAAAATGCTCAGGATGTTCTGCAGAAAACCAATGCCACCAAAGAAAAAGTGGACAAGAGCAATGAGGACCTGAGAAATCTGATCAAGCAAATCCGAAACTTTTTGACCCGTAAGGAGTTATTTTCATTTTACTTTTAGATATTTCTTACTATCTTGGAATATAAAAACTGGTTTTATTTACTTTTTTTAACTTTTGCCAGGCTTCTATAAGCCATTTTTAAAAAATGTTTATTTTTGAGATAGAGAAAGAGTGCGGGTGCACGAGCAGGGGAGGGGCAGAGAGAGAGGTGGGGACAGAGGACCTGAAGCAGGCTCTGTGCCGAGAACCCAGCGCAGGGCTGGAACCCACAACCCAAACCATGAGACCATGACCTGAGCTAAAGTTGGACACCTACCTGGCTGAGCCACAGCACCCCTAAAAACTGTTTTCTAAGAGTCTGTGTTTGAGAGACCAGAATTCAGGTCTGCGTTTTAGATAAAAATCAATTTCTGCTTGGGAATAAAAAGTAACATTTCCCAAACCAAAACAAAGTTCATGTTAAGAAATGTTGGCATTTCTTAAGCTTATGTGCACGTAAGTAATCTCTGATGTTATGCAGACACAGATGGGAAACCCAAGTAGGAAATCGGGAATTCAAACCCATAGTGTGAGAACTGAATTTGGAATCTGTTCTAGAGTACATAGAATGTCACTAGATCCTTAGAATAGTGGCTTATTTTGACATTGCCTGCAAAGCGTTGTAATCCTGTGCTTTACAGGATCTTGTATTTATGGTTAGCTATATCCCTTAGTGTTGTATCTAGAGGAAGAAAATCTCTAGAATTGGTGGTTCAGCGCATGTTTCTGGTCAACCATCTAAGTGTTACTAGTAAGGAAGGTTTTGGCTTCTAGTTACACAAAACTTTTAAGTGAAATGGACTTAATCAATAGAGATGCATATTATATCACATAACAAGTTCAGTAGTAGGATAGCTCCATGGTTCTGGGACCCAGGGAGTAAATATCTAATGGAAGGAGACCCCACCTATTCCCATTGTACCTTTTTTAAAGGGAGGAAATCTTCCCCAGAAGCTGTGAGCAGTCCTCTCCATAATCTCACTGGCCAGAAATGCATCCCATGCCGATGCAGAAATGTCACTGGCAAACAGAATGGGATTACCCTAGTTGGCATGCCAATCTGCATTTAACTCTTGAGTTGCTAGGTTTACCTTACCTTAGAGGTAGGTGCCTGAACAAAATCAGTATTCTGTTAGCAGGAAAATGGGGAATAGGAAAGGAGCCAGTGATATCCTACGGGTATCTTATGAAACATCCTGTGGAAGCCATCGCTTGATCAAATATTTTCCTGTGCTCAAATCCTTAGGGGGTCCATTTTTATATTAACAGTGAAAAAGAAAATCAAAAAACCTTCAATCAGTGACCTATTTAAAGCTTAACCTCTTGAGCATTTTTTCGACCACCTTTCACATTTGACATTTGAAATCCTTTGGCTTCTTTGATAATACACAATCTGATTCTCTTGCTTCTCTGACTGGATTTTCCTTTTTGGTAATTTCCAAAATCCAGATCATTTGTACAAGGAATATGAGTTCCTTACATCTGCATTTATAATAGTCTCCTAGCTATTCTTCCAACCCCAACTAAAAGTTTTCATTGCCTTTTAGAATCAAGTCCCAGATGTACATCCTGGGGTCCTCTTTTCTGTAATCAGGACCATTCACTCTGTTTGACTTTCACATGACATGCTCAGCCCATACAGTCTCTCCATCCAAAGATGTCCCTCTCTCTCCTTCCAAATCCTATTATCCTTCAAAACTTGATCAGTTCCTCATCCCCCACAAAGACTTTCCTTTCTCAGCCTACGGGCAAATTCTAGTAGTTAACTTTTCCATGTGTAACTACTCAACGAGACTGTAAGTTTTTTTTTTTTTTTTTTTTTTTTAATTTTTTTTTCAACGTTTTTATTTATTTTTGGGACAGAGAGAGACAGAGCATGAACGGGGGAGGGGCAGAGAGAGAGGGAGACACAGAATCGGAAACAGGCTCCAGGCTCCGAGCCATCAGCCCAGAGCCCGACGCGGGGCTCGAACCCACAGACCGCGAGATCGTGACCTGGCTGAAGTCGGACGCTTAACCGACTGCGCCACCCAGGCGCCCCGAGACTAAGTTCTTAAACAGACTATGTGTATGTCTTGATGTCGCCCCAGAATGCTCTTCACCTGGTGGGTGACCAGAAGTGTGACTAAGTTAACCATCTGTGACTTTCACCTCTTTATGGGGACATCTTTGCTTTTGACAGAGGATAGTGCTGATTTGGACAGCATTGAAGCAGTTGCTAACGAAGTGCTGAAAATGGAAATGCCCAGCACCCCAGAGCAGTTACAGAACTTGACAGAAGACATTCGGGAGCGAGTTGAAAGCCTTTCTCAAGTAGAGGTTATTCTACAGCAAAGCGCTGCTGACATTGCCAGAGCAGAGATGTTGCTAGAAGAAGCTAAAAGAGCCAGGTATCTGAAGACGTTGTGGCATTTAGGGGGTTTATTTTGTGTATCTAGCAGGGAGTAAAAGGGATTTCTTCAACCAGTGAAATTTCTAAGTGTGACCTGTATGAGTCCCTCTGATTGATTCCAAAAAGGCTGTTCTTGGAAAGAAAGGTATTTTTTTTTTTTAATTTTTTTTTTTCAACGTTTATTTATTTTTGGGACAGAGAGAGACAGAGCATGAACGGGGGAGGGGCAGAGAGAGAGGGAGACACAGAATCGGAAACAGGCTCCAGGCTCTGAGCCATCAGCCCAGAGCCTGACGCGGGGCTCGAACTCACGGACCGCGAGATCGTGACCTGGCTGAAGTCCGACGCTTAACCGACTGCGCCACCCAGGCGCCCCGGAAAGAAAGGTATTTTTAAATGCCCCGAGAGGAAGTACTTTTTCACATCGATTGTCTCATTCTTTTCCTCAGCAAAAGTGCAACTGATGTTAAAGTCACTGCAGACATGGTCAAGGAGGCTCTGGAGGAAGCAGAAAAGGCCCAGATTGCAGCAGAGAAAGCAATTAAACAAGCAGATGAAGACATCCAGGGAACCCAGAACCTGCTGACTTCGGTAAGATCCTTGCTGTACTTGGGAGAAAACAGGCACATAAACCCTATCAAAGTGCATTTGACAGTTACATGAAAACCATTACAACTAAACACTAAAGGATTCCTCTAATTTACATAAATCTGAACTACTCCCTCAGCACAGATGCTAAAAGTGTTTTCAGAGGGGAAAAAAAGACCCTGAAGACACTGGAACATAAGGGCCCCCTTTACGTTCACCCCTACAAAAAGCCTAAGGAAGATAGTGTGTATTTTTGTCTCCTGTTCAAGGGCTCTATTTAGTAGTATGAAGGATAGTACTAATTTCCAAATTTAGTTTTAGAAAACTCACTCTGCTATAAAGCAGCCCAAAAGTAACCTACATACTTAAGACCAGGATCTCAAAATTGATGAGGGCGGGGGGGGGGGCATCTGAATGGCTTAGTCAGTTAAGCATCTGATATCAGCTCAGGTCATGATCTCACAATCCGTGGGTTCGAGCCCCACATCAAGCTCTGTGCTGACAGCTCAGAGCCTGGAGCCTGCTTCGGATTTTGTCTCTCCCTATCTCACACTCTTTCTCTCCCCGACTCACACTTTCTCTCCCTCTAAATAAACATTAAAAAAATTTTTTTAATGGATGGAGGAAAAAGTGGACTCAGGTGATCCTTACACATCTTCTCAGAATATATTTTGAAATTAGATGCTATTAGTCAGCCCTTCTCAAGCTAACAACCCATAATGTTTAAAACCTAGGAGGTGGTTTTTCAACCTGCTTTTCTTACCATTGGTTGATACAAACCTGTCTTCCCCTACTCTATTGTTCTTGAGACTCGACAGTTCCTTCAGCCACATTTCCTTCTTAATTTTGAGTAAACAAAAGGCCCTTTCTTCAGGCCACTTGTTCAAATGTAGAAAAAAATTATGACACTTTCCCACCAGACTATGTTCTCTTTGATTATTCTGACTTTTCTATCTCTAGGGTTTTTCAAATTTCTCACTGTGCTGTTATCATTTTAATGAACTTTAATTTAGGTGACTTGATAAAAAAAAAATTACTAAGTTTGGAAAAGCCAAATGGGAAATAAAGGATTTAATTAAATCATACGTGGGATATTTGGCTTGATGATGTAAGTGAAAACTGGTTCTGTTTTTCTGGGGTCCCTGGGGGACAGGAAGCACTTTAGGTTAAGAATAAGAAAGAAAAAGCAACTCTAAACTATGCTATTAATGAAAGGTTGTCAAAAACTATTCACTCCTTTAAAACTATAGAGCTTACCCTCTAAGAACTATACTCTAAGAATACTTTTATGTTAATTAATAGGTGAGCTTTTAGGTTAAGAATCATTTGGCATGAAATACCTACAAATTTTACCATGTATCCACAGTGACTCCTTACTTTAGTTATGACACTGTTATTATTCAGACCTAATTCTATGGTGCTCCGTGAAATTGGTTCTTCAGTCATGGGTCAGACTACTTACTTGGGCTGTTAAAAATTGATGTTCATTGATTATTCTTTGAAAAGCGATCACATGTGGACCCTCACCAGTTACCCAAATAGATTTTCCTAAATGACTATTTACAGGTTCCAGCTGTCACTTCCCCAGACTACATGACCTCTCATGGTCCTATAGTAACTTTTCAGTTTTCAGAAACATTCCTGGTCTGCCTTACCTGAAAACACTCAACTTTCCAGGTAGTTGCTGAAGACCCATGACCTCCACTAGAGTTTAATATATTTTAATGTTTATTTTGTGAGAGTACACACGTAGGAGCAGGGGAGGGGCAGAAAGAGGGGAACAGAGGATCCAAAGCAGACTCTGTACTGACAGCAGAGTTCGGGGGGGGGGGGGGCTCAAACTCATGAACTGTGAGATCATGACCTAAGCGGAGTCAGACGCTTAACTGACTGAGCCACCCGGGTGCCCCTTGGAGTTTAATATTTAGGGCTGACAGGAAAAACTAAAGGTGACTTGGGAGTACTCATTTTCCCACCCACAGTAATTTGGAAATTTATGTGGCAATCCTTTTCCTCACATCTGCTTATTTGTGAACATTGTTTTGCCAAAGTTTGCAGGTGTCCTTAAAATGCTTTCTCAACCCATCAAGCTGTCTGGGGGTGGTTCAGTGAAGAATTTTACATTAATTTCAGCCTAGATCATCAGAATTAAGAATAAAGATGGGCACTTTATATAAGCTTTCCTGAAATTATATTTTCCTTTTGGTCTAAAGTGAAAGGCAGAGTGGCCTTTTAATCTTCCTGTAAACTCGTATTCATAGCAATGTCCTACCGCTTACTGATGGCTTGCTGGGTGACTGACATTGTACTTGTAGATTGAGTCGGAAACAGCGGCTTCGGAGGAGAACTTGCTCAACGCCTCCCAGCGCATCAGCGAGCTTGAGAGGAATGTGGAAGAACTGAAACGGAAGGCTGCCCAGAACTCTGGGGAGGCAGAATATATTGAGAAAGTAGTATACACCGTGAAACAAAGTGCGGATGATGTTAAGAAGGTAAGTAAATCCTTGTGACTTCACAGCTGTGTTTTGTAAAGGAGCAATGAGCCTCCTCAACCGCCTTCCCTGGGATTAGTAAGGTATGTGGACCTAAGAGTTACTTATCAGAAACATCCCAAGTGACCGGTTTTGAAACAACAGTCTTTAGAGACACAGATGGAAAGGGTGGGAGTGGATATGGAAGTGTCCAGTAAGCATGACCTAAGCCCTCATATCCAAACTTGGATAAGGGTGCAGAAAAATGAAAGTAACTTGGGGGCGGGGGAGGGGGGGAGTCTTTTATTTATTTAACTGTTTGATTTAGAGAGAGAGAATCCCAAGCAAGCTCCACGCCGTCAGTGCAGGGCCTGACACAGGACTCAGTATCACAAACTGTGTGAGATCATGACCTGAGCTGAAATCAACCGACTGAGCCATGCAGGAGGCGCCCCAGGGGCAGAAGTCTTAAAACCGGCGTACTGAGCTTGTACTTTATGGCATAATTACCTGGCCTTTAAAAGCAGGGTAGAAAAAGCTTAAGGGGTTCACACCAGAACAGCTGGCAGGGAACTAAACCTCACCCCTTCTTCTCGCTGGAAGGTGCTGTATTTTGCAGAGAAGGTCTCCTAGGATTCCCATTTGTCATGAGAAGCCAAGTTATCACTGAAACATGTTTAGTGGGCAAATGTCTCTCTCCAAAGGAACCTTTTAAACTTCTGAGGAGAGCATTCAACCCTTGACATCTGGTTAGGGAAGAGAACAAAACAGTGAGAAAAGTGTTCTGTCATGTTCATTTTTCTGTCATGGTTTGTACTTTCTTGCAGCTCTGAAAGCATAAATCTCTCAAGCAGTCTTTACAGAGCATTTTTGCAAAAATATAGCACTTGATTACAGTAAGAACAAAACCCTGAAATGAAATCCATCAAATGGCTGTTGTTGGAACCGTGTTCCCCAAAAGCAGCACTTGCGGTGCCTTTTCAGTTTCACAGCTCCTCGCCCACCCCTGTGCCCTGTGTGCATGCTAGTCTCCCCTCTCCTTCCTTAACTCTCTACGCACCCAGGTCCAGATCCAGATGGCCCTTGTCTGAGATCTAAATGATTAGATCTCAGCAAATCTACTTTAGAGAAAAATATACTTCTCTACCTCCATATAACTGTCCTATAACATCGCCAGAAAAGTGCTAACCTAAAGGCTTAGCCCTAGAGGCCTGCTTACAACTCCAAACGTGAGTTTAAAAACTCATGTTGGTGTTATATTTAATTTCACTGTTGCACAATATTTTCAACATATTTACACTGAATAGCTAAACGCCCGAGTACGGTTCCAAGCTTGCTCCAATTACACTAGACTCTTAATGTCCAAGATTACATTTATCACCTCTTTGTGTCTCGATGGAACTACAGGCTCTGGACGGTGAAGTTGATGAAAAGTATAAGAAAGTAGAAAAATTAATTGCCCAAAAAACTGAAGAGTCAGCTGATGCCAGAAGAAAAGCTGAAATGCTACAAAATGAAGCAAAAACACTTTTGGCTCAAGCAAACAGCAAGCTGCAGCTCCTGAAAGGTAGGGCTTAGGCTCGTGCCTTCGGGACGTATTTAACAATAAGGACACCCGTAAAGTTTCTTCTATTTAAAAGGTGGAAATCAAACGACCGCTGTTAGATTGAGGTCAACCTAGAATAAGTTGCTCAGACTTTTTTCTTTTTCTCTCCCACAGATTTAGAAAGAAAGTATGAGGACAATCAAAAATACTTAGAAGATAAAGCTCAAGAACTAGTAAGACTGGAAGGAGAAGTCCGTTCGCTCCTCAAGGATATAAGCCAGAAAGTTGCTGTTTACAGCACCTGCTTGTAACAAAGGGCTGCAAGGTGGCTGAGGTGACCAAAGTAAAATAGCTACATTTTAAAAACTGACAATGATCTTCAAAACTAAAACTGATTACCTATTTAATGTTTTTAATCACCACATTTTGTATGGAGTTAAATAAAGTACAGTGCTTTTGTATAAATCTATACTGAGTATTCTTCTTACATTGTTTTACTGATTTAGTGTTCAGGAATCCCTTTAACCAAAAACATTTTCAATGTACAGATGGATTTATAAACAAGCCACTTGCCTCTGGGACCCCGATTTCTGTTTTGTCTGTAAACAGGCTGTAATCTGTCTGCTACGTCAATATCCTCCACAAATCTGCCCCCGAAATCACCTCCCCGTGGGACTCCCAAGTGGAGGGGAGGAGAAAGGCTACAGCCTGAACCACCTTCACCATTTCAATGGCTGCTCAGGAAATCCAATCTCCGAAACTCCTCTAAATACTCCTCGGTCTGGGAAAGAGAACAGAAGGCAATTTTTAGAGAATGAGGAGGGTAAATTGTGGCTTTTAAGGGGTTAGCAATCCCGGCCCTACTGTAGATGGTGAGGGGAGGGTTTAAACTGTATGCAGCCGGATATAAACATTGTTCCCGCCAGCTGAGCAGGGCACAGTACAAAGGGATGCTGGAACTGCTCACCTTTATATTGTTCTTTATTAGATTTCACAGACTAAAGATTCTCCACAGCAATCTGCAGGTGAGGCCAAAACAATCACAGGACGACCATTCCACACACTAAAGAAAATAGCCGGAGTACCGCCAGACCTGCATCAACTTCACAGCCGAGCTAGCTGGGTAACAACAGGCCCCAAGTGGTTTTCTCACACATTCTCGTTACAGCAAGGCCATGGCCGTGTACCACTACCAGCCACCCCCACACACAACACAGCTGCGTTTGAAGCTAGGCCCGAACAGAAGCTAAACGGACCTAATTCAAACAATAAGGCAACTTCCTCCCTCAAGGCAATGATGTCATTTTTCTTTAGGTAGAGATCCCAATACCTAGCAAAGTAGTTTCACCTCATCATCTACTAGAGCAACTGTTCTCTTTCCTTAATTTTAAGTACTTTGTTTACTATTCATTCCTTTTCAGTTTAAAGACTCACTTTGAAATCACTCATTTTAATCAGCTCAATGAACTGGACAACTGAGTCACACCCTTCACAAGCCAAGAAAATATTGAGAACTTAATAAGTGAATATTTAAAATTCGTTTTACACCCACAACTTTGTTCCCACCTAGATATATGTAACCATTTTGTTTCTACAGCTAGGACTTCAAATTAAATTCTATTTCACTATTCCCTAATTAGAAACTTTTTCCCTAGAGGAGGGGACAGGTTTTGAAGTTTAAATAAACTGGCACTTCACATAAGATTGGGATTTCAGATTTTAAGACACAAGAGGTCATTTCCAATAATGGCAAAGTAGCACATATCAGGCCAACCCTCCTAATATCAAATGCAAACTCTGGACAAAATACATTTTTTTAAAAAGTACAGGTCCGGGAGAACAACCAGAAGCAGGCAGAAGGTACAAGGGAGGTGACCAAGAACAGCACTGGGTGTAATTCCCATTTTTAACAGCTTTTCACTTGAGGGTAGGTCCCAGGAAGTGGCAACTTGGGCAGAAGCCAAGTTTTTCTGGTTACAAGATCGGAAGGACTGAGTTTGGGGCAATGAGGAGAACTGAAATAGGAGGAAGGAACCCCAGAAGAGCGTGGCACAGTGGGGAGGGCCACCCAACTGCACATATAATCTGCCCGACCTCTGGTTGGCCTCTGCCCCCAGCAAAGACAACAAACTTGGAGTCGGGAGTTTAGCCAAGTTAACTGACTACTGAGGAAAAATTCCCTAGTTTTCAGAGGTAGGTAACAACCCAGAGCCTTTACAATGTCACATTCATAATGACCGCACCACAATCTACGACTACTGGACGTAGGAAGAAAAAGGGAGATGGGACCCATTATGTGTGTGATGCCAGTAAAACCTGAAGACTACTGAGCATTTTCAGTAACAAGATACTGATGGTATCTTATTCCACATAGCTTTCTGCTGATAGATTACATTCTAAATTTTCCTTAGACTGTGATCTTTAAATTGCAATCAAGTATCTAGTTTACATGTTTCTTCTACTTCAAGATAGTTTCTTTTCCTTTTCAGAATACACTTACCTAAATTTAAGAAGTACTTAATCTGAATACTTAAATTTAGTTAAAATATGCAAAAGCCCATTTAACATTTATTTGAGAAATGGCCATTTCACTTTTTCCTTCAAAGATTTTAAGTAACCTCTACACCCAGTGTGGGGCTCGAATTCACAACCATGAGGTCGAGAGTCGCATGCTCTATGGACTAAGCCAGCCAGGCGCCCCAAGCAATGGCCCAATTTTTTTTTTTTTTTTCAACGTTTATTTATTTCTGGGACAGAGAGACAGAGCATGAATGGGGGAGGGGCAGAGAGAGAGGGAGACACAGAATCGGAAACAGGCTCCAGGCTCTGAGCCATCAGCCCAGAGCCCGACGCGGGGCTCGAACTCACGGACCGCGAGATCGTGACCTGGCTGAAGTCGGACGCTTAACCGACTGCGCCACCCAGGCGCCCCATGCAATGGCCATTTTAAACATTAAGTCAACAAATACAAAGAAATAGTCATTTACCCAGCCACGGACACACTGGAAATCCATAGAAGACAGCAGACTAAATATGCTGTCTCCAAAAGTCTATGTTCCACATAGAGCTGGAATCACTAACACAGACGTAAAGGTAATGACCTTACAGTTGTCCCCCAGTGTGGTAAAAAGATACATCCGGGCCTCTAAAAGGAACAATAAAGAGAAATAAGAATATACTAGCGGTAGTCAGAGAAGAACTAGGACCATCT
This sequence comes from Lynx canadensis, assembly GCF_007474595.2. NCBI lineage: Eukaryota > Metazoa > Chordata > Mammalia > Carnivora > Felidae > Lynx > Lynx canadensis. Next base: position 76,274,957 of record NC_044304.2, read on the forward strand.
TGATATCCATTCAAAACAACCAGGAAATGAATATTTAAGACTGTTTATTTCTGGATTTTCATTCCCTGCTGTAATACATGAGTCCTCATTTAATATTTGAATTTCACAGATGTATCTCCTTAATTTGGATAACTAACTACAGACTGTAGACCTCAATGGGTCCTTAAAAATTTAAACATTCTACCTCTAAACCGTAAGAATTTGGGGATTAAATAAAACAAGTGAGAGACCATTTATTTACATTGGTTTGGTTTATACATATTTTAACCTTATTCTAATGACTAACTCTGTTTCCAATATGAAAACCAAGTTTAAAATAACTTGATCACCTTGCATCAAACACGGCTGGTTCACATACCCTACCTCCAGCTCCATCCATGTAAGTAAATCCAACTTTACAATAGCAGAGATTAAAAGCTACATAATATAAATTTAGTGAAGGTGAATTTTTCAGAAACAGCATGAAAATATGGGTTGAAGAAAATGTTCCAGGAAGCTACTATAAGTAGCTTCTTCCTCCAATATTAATGTGCTGAAACAAAATATTAAATTTATTTAAAACAGATGAGATTATTCCATTCCGTCCAAACTTACTAAAACCTTCCAAAAGTTTCATAATTCAGTCCTAGAAATTCTTGGAGCTGTGAGCATTTCCTGTTCAGAAATGTGACCTCTACAAAAGCTCCCAGGAGATTTCAGAAAAATAGAATCTTCTATTTTAAAAGTTGATTGATTTGCCAAATGATGCAGCCAGGTTTGCTTCTCTAAATGCTTCTGATAAGGTCTGTAAAGGAAGAAATTTCAAATTACAAAGCAAATTATTTGCAGGTGAGACGAAAATCTAGGTAGGCATTAGTCCGTACACTGTTGGTAATTACCGGGTGCGCGTGGCAGACTCTAGCTATATCTTCACAGGATGCTCCATACTCCAACGCAAGAGCAGCTTCATTTATCATCTCACCAGCACCCTTGAAAATAATAAACCAAGAAGTCGTTTATGTCCCAAGGCAAAAACTACAAGCTAACAAGATTTGCTGTTACAGCAGTTAACCAAAGCCTCAGTCAGGAAAAGCTTCACAGAAAAGGTGGCACGGAAGTTAAGGGCCTGGGCTCTGGAGCCGGCTGGCCTGGATTCAAATCCTACCACTTACTACCTTAAGTGCTCATGCTGTGTGCTTCATCCCATTTATTCACTTCAGAAATGGGAACAGTGACTCCTACCTCCCAGAATTGGGAAAACTAAAGTTACTGAATGTATTCAGAAAAACGTATTCCAGAGTAAGCGCTCGAGTGGCCTATCATCATGATTACATTGGATACCTTGGGGGAGGCCATACTTCAGATTCAGTGGTAGGAAAGGCTTCTCTTAGAGGCGCCACGTGAGCTGAGACCTTGTAGGAGCCACTCATGCAAAGCCCGGGAGGCCCAGCTCCCCAGAAAACAGGTTCTCCAAGCCCAAGGGCTCTAACCTGGCAACACTGGCCTGTTAACAACCTGAGAGAAGGCCCACAAGACAGGGAATCAATGAGCAAAAGGCAACAGTGAGAAGACATGAGGTCAAAGGCAGACAGGACCAGATTTAGTGGGGCCTTGGATATAACAGCCCAAAGCTGAAAAGGGCCACTGGAGAGTGTTAGGCAGGCCCAGGGCCTGGTGTAGGTTTTAAAAGGATAACCTTAGTTGCGGTATGGAAAACTGATGATGTGACGGCCAAGACTGAGTGCTGCCTTATCAGAAACCACACACAAATGTTTGCCGGTAAATAAAAAACTCAGGATGTAAACAGCAGGTGGTTTTAAATTCATCTACACAGCAACGCTTTCCAGAAATCACGATGGGATGTGGGGTCTTAGAATACTCACTGGCCCGAGAATATGTGCTCCCAGTACCCTGTCTGTGGATTTCTGTCCCAGAATCTTCACCAGGCCATCTGTGTCAGCATTGGTCTTCGCCCTGCTGTTGGCAGCAAAGGGGAACTTGCCGACTTTGTACTCGATGCCCTGGGAGAGACAGAAAAGGAAAACCTATGTCAACTCTGAAACAACGCATTCCCATTGGTGAAATCATCCGTCATTTGTTCAGAAAATAAGCCCCGAAAAGGCAGTTCTTCAGTGTGTTGAAGGCAAGACCAAAGCCTCTTGCTAATGAGACACAGTTTGGGTACAAACATAAGCAAATGCAAATGCCAGTCTACCTGGGGATATTTCAAGGGAAATTAAAAAGCTCTGGAATTACTATTTGAATACAGGCAAGTGAATGATCTCCTCTATGCTACTAACAAAGGGAAAAGTATAGAAGCTATAACTTCTACATAATTTCAAAATGCATTAATGCAGTAATAAAATGATTCTCAGCCACCAGGGTCATTAACACAGTTCATACGCTATACAGTACAACTACCCTCGCATTCAGAATAACCTCTTCTTTTGGGGCTCCTAGGTGGCTCAGTTGGTTAAGCGTCCAACTTTGGCTCAGGTCATGATCTCATGGTGTGAGTTCAAGCCCCGCATCGGGCTTCTTGCTGATAGTGCAGAGGCTGCTTGGGATTCTCTCTCTCTCACCCCCTCTCTCTGCCCCTCTCCCACTCGCTTTGCAATCTCTCTCAGAATAAACAAACTTAAAAAAAAAAAAAGATAATTACCTCTTCCTTCAACTGCTCTTCTGATTTGCCAACCCAAGCAACTTCAGGGTGCGTGTAAATCACCGATGGGACACAGTTGTAGTCAATGTGCACAGCGCCACCAGCCATTCCTTCAACACAGATAATGCCTTCATCCTCCGCTTTGTGAGCCAGCATCGGACCAGCAACCACATCACCAATAGCATAGATGCTACCGCACAGATGAAAAGAAACATGGTGAACTTCGGCCACCACAGATACTCATCTTCAGTCATGCCGTGGTAATAAAAATAAAAGTCTCTAGTTATTAAATAACCGATAAGTATATAAAATACAGCTCTTCATAGATCTGTGAGTTCAGGTTCTAGTCTTTAGGTAATGAAAAACTTCCGTTAGTTTTGTTTTCACATAGAAGTTTACCATTCTTCCCCAAAGCCAATGGCATGTTTTAAGTGTGGCAAAAGTCAGATTTTCAAAACAGTGTTTGAAATAAATTAAAAAATTTTTGAAAATGCAATTAACTATCCAACTTACTTTGGAATTTTAGTTTGGAATCTGGTATTGACTGGAATTCTACCTCTAGGATCTAGTTCAATTCCAAGCTCTTCTAGTCCCAAATTCTGAGTAAAGGGTCGACGGCCAATGCAAACCAAGAGCACATCACACGTGATGACTTCAGCTTTACCACCAGAAGCGCCTTCAATACTAGACAATGAACAGTGTACAACTATTAAATACACATCAACATAAAAAACTCACAGACTTAGAAATTAAGACCAGACATTTCTCAAGTGTTGCCAACAATTCTAACAGGAGTCAGGCAATGAAAAACTGTACATATCCCCTGGAGGTCTATCAATAGTAAGCAATCTAATATTATGGATTTCCACATAGATCTAAAAATACTGAGTTTCACTGACCATTGAGAGTTTAAATATTTCTGAATGTATACTATGAGAAATCACATTACAGTGAGAACACTGGGTTAATTTTCCTAGCATCAACTTAACCATGAATTTCAATGGACTGATTTAATAAGCAATATGGAGTTATACTAAGCAGTAAGATGGCCCTAAGTTCTAACCAAATCTGATTCTGCAAAAGGAGTGTTTTTCTTAAGGATATCATATCAAAACCAAATGTAGCATACTTACGAAACATCGATTTTTCCATCTGACTTCTTGGTAGCACCAGTAACTTTTGTATTCAATTTAAATTTAAATCCTTGTTTTTGAAGGATGCGTTGAAAGTTTTTAGATATCTCCATATCAATTCCAACTCCACCAACATGACCTAAAAACTCAACTGCAGTCACATCGGCACCAAGTCTTTGCCAAACTGAACCCTGTAGAGAATAGTTTTTAAAAGTCATAAAAAAAAAAAAAATTAAAGTTTCTATAGTAGATATTAACCAAAGCATTTTAACTTATTGTCAGATATTTTCTTTTATTAATACGTTCCTATTAGAAGCTCTGAGGTTTAAAGTTAACCTAAAATTAACCTCAAATTAACCTGTGGCAAACATATTTCATATACTAATCTATTCATTCCTTCAACATTAATTGAGCACCTACTATAATCTAGGCACACATCAGCGAGCAACACGTTGCCCCTAGGGATCTTACACTCTGGTAGGGGAGGCATATGAAGTAAAATTCAGAGGATAATAATGTGCCCTGAGAGAAATAAATGAGGAAACAAAACCAGGACTACTGGAGGAGTAAGCCTGCAATTTTAAACCATGGGGTCATTGGGGAAAGCTTCACTGGGAGTGACGTGTGCACAAAGACTTGAAGAAGAGAGGGAAAGAGCTATACCGGAACTGGTTGGTCCAGAAGGAGGGGAACAAGTGGGAAAGGAGGTCCTGAGGGAGAAGAAAAAGCCTCTTGTTGATATTAATTACTGATGTTTGTAAACTATTAAACTGGTTTCATATTTTATTTTCTCAATAGAGACATGTTTACTTTTTTATTCAAATTATAATTTAAACAGAACGTTGGTTTTATTTAGCAATTATCACTTTGAATACCTATTTGTGAAATAGGCAAGATGAATATAATTTTACAACATTAAATAAAATATGAAAAACTATGAACATATCCTCTGCAAGAATTTGTATCAAAATCACCTGGTAATTTAAAATTCACCATTAAGAGGTTTTACCTTTCCAATTAGGTTGATGCATTCATTTTTAAAAGTTTCAGGAGTTTTTGGAAAGCTGAGTTAACTAAAGCCAATACAGTAACACTAAAAATTCAACCACAAGCATATACAAAAATTAAGCCAAAATGAATCATGGACCTTAAGGTAAAGGCCAAGATTATAAAACTAATGGAAGATCGAAACGGAAGATGGCAGCATAGGAGGACGCTGGGCTCACCTCCTCCTGCTGATAGCTTATACTCCACCCACATCGGCCTAAAAATCCCAGAAAACCGCCAGAAGACGAGCAGAATGGACTCTCCAGACCTCTCAAGTGTAGACAAGAGGCCCACGGAAGGAGGTTAGGAAGGGCAGAAAGGTGATGCGTGCTACTGGACTGGTGGGAGGGAGCCGGGGCGGTGGAGGGGCAGCCCGCCCAGCAAGGCAGGGCCCCCGAAGTCTGGCTTGCAAAAGCGGAGGGGCTGGACTGCGTGAGTTCTGACAGCCAGCAGGACTTAACATCTGGAATGTTAAAAGTGAACAGCTCTGCTCTTGGAGAGCAGGGAGCGGGAGGGCGAAAGGACAATGGGAGGGAGAGGTGTTGAGCCCTGGAAGGCAGAGCTCAGCTCAGCAGGGAACAAAGGCGCTGGGAAGCGCCATCTCTCTCTCCCATCCCCCACCTGAAATCCCAAAGGGAACCAGTTACCATCACCGAACTTGCTTGCACCTCACAAACACCCAACGCTGTGCTTCTGTGGATCCATCCCTCCAATGGGTCTGCCTCCCTGCAGGTGATGCAGGGCCCCTCCCACAGGGGACCACTGACAGCAAAGCGAGCTAAGCCTGCCCCTCCCACCCCTGTGCACCTTGCGGATCCACCCTGGCTAATACGCCAGATCCCACTGAAGGAGCACCACAAGCCTGACAGTGTGCAAGTAGCCCAGACAGGGGCCACACCACTCTACAGTGAGTCCTGCCCCTGGGAGAGGGGAAGAGAAGGTACACACCAGTCTGACTGTGGTCCCAGCGGTGGACTGGGGGCAGATATCGGGTCTGACTGCGGCCCCACGACCAACACAAGTTACTCCAGACAGCACAGGGGAAGTGCCCTGCAATTTGAAGCCACCCTAGGGACTACCCAAAATGATGAAACGGAAGAACTCTCCTCAAAAGAAACTCCAGGAAGTTGCGACAGCTAACAAATTGATCAAAAACGATTTAAGCAATATAACGGGACAAGAATTTAGAATAATAGTCATAAAACTAATCGCTGGGCTTGAAGAAAGCATAGAGGACAGCAGAGAACCTATTGCTACAGAGGTCAGGGGACTAAGAAACCGTCATGAGGAGCTAAAAAAATGCTATAAATTAGGTGCAAAGTAAAATGGAGTTGACCACAGCATGGACTGAAGAGGCAGAGAAGAGAATAGGTGAATTAGAAAATAAAATTATGGAAAAAGAGGAAGCTGAGAAAAGATAAAAAATCCAGGAGTATGAGGGGAGAATTAGAAAACTAAGTGATTCATCAAACGAAACAATATCCGTATAATAGAAATTCCAGAAGAGGAAAAGAGAGAGAAAGGGGTTGAAGGTGTACATGAACGAGTCATAGCAGAGAACTTCCCTGAGTCAAGGAAGGAAAAAGGCTTTGAAATCCAAGAGGCACAGAGAACTCCCTTCAGACATAACTTGAATCAATCTTCTGCACGACATATCATAGTGAAACTGACAAAATACAAGGATAAAGAGAAAATTCTGAAAGCAGCTAGGGATAAACAGGCTCTAACTTATAAAGGGAGACCCATAAGACTAGTGGCAGACCTATCTACTGAAACTTGGCAGGCGAAAGGAATGGCAGGAAATCTTCAATGTGATGAACAGAAAAAATAGGCAGCCAAGAATCCTTTATCCAGCAAGTCTGTCATTCAGAACAGAAGGAGAGATAAAGGTATTCCCAAACAAAAACTGAAGGAATTCATCACCACTAAACCAGCCCTACAAAATCCTAAGGGGGATTCTGTGAGTAAAATGTTGCAAGGATCACAAAGTACCAGAGACATCACTACAAGCATGAAACCTACAGACATCACAATGACTCTAAACTCCTATCTTTCAATAATAACACTGAATGTAAATGGACTAAATGCTCCTACCAAAAGACATAGGGTATCAGAATGGATAAAAAAACAAGACACATCTATTTGCTGTCTACAAGAGACTCATTTTAGACCTGAGGACACCTTCAGATTGAAAGTGAGGGGACGGAGAACTATCTATCATGCTACTGGAAGTCAAAAGAAAGCTGGAGTAGCCATACTTATATCAAACTAGATTTTAAATTAAAGGCTGAAACAAGAGATGAGGAAGGGCATTATATAATAGAGTGTCTATCCATCAGGAAGAGCTAACAATTATAAATGTCTATGTGCCGAATATGGGAGCCCCCAAATACATAAAACGATTAATCACAAACATAAGCAACCTTATTGATAAGACTGTAGTAATTGCAGGGGACTTTAACACTCCACTTAGAGCAATGGATAGATCATCTAGACACAGGATCAATAAAGAAACAAGGGCCCTGAATGATATATTGGATCAGATGGACTTGACAGATCTATTTAGAATTCTGCATCCCAAAGCAACAGAATATACTTTCTTCTCGAGTGCACATGGAACATTCTCCAAGATAGATCACATACTGGGTCACAAAACAGTCCTTCATAAGTATAAAAGAACTGAGATCATACCATGCACACTTTCAGACCACAATGCTATGAAACTTGAAATCAACCACAGGAAAGAGTCTGGAAAACCTCCAAAAGCATGGGTCAACCCATGAATGGGTCAACTAGGCAATTAGAGAAGAAATTTAAAAATATATGGAAACAAATGAAAATGAAAATACAACAATCCAAACGCTTTGGGATGCAGAAAAGGCAGTCCTCAGAGGAAAATACATTGCAATCCAGGCTTATCTCAAGAAACAAGAAAAATCCCAAATACAAAATCTAACAGCACACCTAAAGGAAATAGAAGCAGAACAGCAAAGACACTCCAAACCCAGCAGAAGAAGAGAAATAATAAAGATCAGAGCAGAAATAAACAATATAGACTCTAAAACAACTGTGGGGCAGATCAATGAAACCAAGAGTTGGTTTCTTGAAAAACTAAACAAAATTGATAAACCTCTAGCCAGGCTTCTCAAAAAGAAAAGGGAGATGACCCAAATAGATAAAATCATGAATGAAAATGGAATTATTACAACCAATCCCTCAGAAATACAAGCAATTATCAGGGAATACTATGAAAAGTTATATGCCAACAAACTGGACAACCTGGAAGAAATGGACAAATTCCTAAACACCCACACGCTTCCAAAACTCAAACAGGAAGAAACAGAAAACTTGAACAGACCCATAACCAGCAAACAAATTGAAATCAGTTATCAAAAATCTCCCAACAAATAAGAGTCCAGGACCAGATGGCTTCCCTGGGAAGTTCTATCAGACATTTAAAGCAGAGATAATACCTATCCTTCTCAAGCTTTTCCAAAAAATTGAAAGGGAAGGAAAACTTCAAGACTCATTCTATGAAGCCAGCATTACTTTGATTCCTAAACCAGACAGAGACCCAGCAAAAAAAGAGAACTACAGGCCAATATCCCTGATGAATATGGATGCAAAAATTCTCAACAAGATACTAGCAAATTGAATTCAATAGCATATAAAGAGAATTATTCACCATGATCAAGTGGGATTCATTCCTGGGCTGCAGGGCTGGTTCAATATTCGCAAATCAATCAATGTGATACATCACATTAATGAAAGAAAAGAACCATATGATCCTGTCAATCGATGCAGAAAAAGCATTTGACAAAATTCAGCATCCTTTCTTAATAAAAACCTTCGAGAAAGCCGAGATAGAAGGAACATACTTAAATATCATAAAAGCCATTTAAGAAAAGCCCACAGCTAATATCATCCTCAATGGGGAAAAACTGAAAGCTTTCTCCCTGAGATCAGGAACACGACAGGGATGTCCACTCTCACCACTGTTGTTTAACATACTGTTGGAAGTTCTAGCATCAGCAATCAGACAACAAAAGGAAATCAAAGGCATCAAAATTGGCAAAGATGAAGTCAAGCTTTCACTTTTTGCAGATGACATGATATTATACATGGAAAACCCGACAGACTCCACCAAAAGTCTGCTAGAACTGATACATGAATTCAGCAAAGTCGCAGGACACAAAATCAAGGTACAGAAATCAGTTGCATTCTTATACACTAACAATGAAGCAACAGAAAGACAAATAAAGAAACTGATCCCATTCACAACTGCACCAAGAATCATAAAATACCTAGGAATAAACCTAACCAGGGATGTAAAAGATCTGTATGCTGAAAACTATAGAAAGCTTATGAAGGAAATTGAAGAAGATATAAAGAAATGGAAAAACAATCCATGCTCATGGATTGGAAGAATAAATATTGTTAAAATGTCAATACTACCCAAAGCTATCTATACATTCATTGCAATCCCAATCAAAATTGCACCAGCATTCTTCTCGAGGCTAGGACAAGCAATCCTAAAATTTATATGGAACCACAAAAGACCCCGAATAGCCAAAGTAATTTTGAAGAAGACCAGAGCGGGAGGTATCACAATCCCAGGCTTTAGCCTCTACTACAAATCTGTAATCATCAAGACAGCATGGTATTGGCACAAAAACAGACACATAGACCAATGGAATAGAGACTCCAGAATTGGACGCACAAAAGTATGGCCAACTAATCTTTAACAAAGCAGAAAAGAACATCCAATGGAAAAAAGACAGTCTCTTTAACAAATGGTGCTGGGAGAACTGGACAGCAACATGCAGAAGAATGAAACTAGACCCCTTTCTTATACCATTCACAAAAATGAACTCAAAATGGATAACAGACCTGAATGTGAGACAGGAAACCATCAAAACCATAGAGGAGAAAGCAGGAAAAGACCTCTCTGACCTCAGCCGCAGCAATTTATTTGACACATCTCCAAAGGCAAGGGAATTAAAAGCAAAAATGAACTATTAGGACCTCATCAAGATAAAAAGCTTCTGCACAGCAAAGGAAACAATCAACAAAACTAAAAGGCAACCAACGGAATGGGAAAAGACATTTGCAAATGACATATCGGACAAAGGGCTAGTATCCAAAATGTGTAAAGAGCTCACCAAACTCCACACCCGAAAAACAAATGATCCAGTGAAGAAATGGGCAGAAAACATGAATAGACACTTCTCTAAAGAAGACATCCAGATGGCCAACAGGCACATGAAAAGATGCTCAACATCGCTCCTCATCAGAGAAATACAAATCAAAACCACACTCAGATATCACCTCACGCCAGTCAGAGTGGCCAAAATGAACAAATCAGGAGACTAGATGCTGGCGAGAATGTGGAAACGGGAACCCTCTTGCACTGTTGGTGGGAATGCAAACTGGTGCAGCCACTCTGGAAAGCAGTGTGGAGGTTCCCCCCAAAATTAAAAATAGATCTACCCTATGACCCAGCAATAGCACTGCTAGGAATTTACCCAAGGGATACAGGAGTGCTGACGCATAGGGGCACTTGTACCCCAATGTTTATAGCAGCACTTTCAACAATAGCCAAATTAGGGAAAGAGCCTAAATGTCCATCAACTGATGAATGGATAAAGAAATTGTGGTTTATATACACAATGGAATACTATGTGGCAATGAGAAAGAATGAAATATGGCCCTTTGTAGCAACGTGGATGGAACTGGAGAGTGTTATGCTAAGTGAAATAAGCCATACAGAGAAAGACAGATACCATATGTTTTCACTCTTATGTGGATCCTGAGAAACTTAACAGAAACCCATGGGGTAGGGGAAGAAAAAAAAAAAAAGGTTAGAGAGGGAGGGAGCCAAACCATAAGAGACTCTTAAAAACTGAGAACTGAGGGTTGATGGGGGTGGGAGGGAGGGGAAGGTGGGCGATGGGTATTGAGGAGGGCACCTGTTGGGATGAGCTTTGGCCGTTGTATGGAAACCAATTTGACAATAAATTTCATATTAAAAAATAATAATAAATAAATAAACTTATGGAAGAAAACACAGGAAAGAATCTTTGTGACCCTGAGTGAGGCTCACACACCACCACAAGCACAATCCATGAAAGAAAAAAAAAGATGAAAGATAAAAGAGACGTCAAAATTTAAAACTTCTCTCTAAAAGCTAATATTAAGAATACAGAAAAGGCAGACTGAGAAAAAATATTTGTAAGACAGCTATATGATAAAGAATTTATATTCTTTGCACAAAGATGTCTCAAAATTCAATAAAACAAATTGAAAAAAAGAGAAAACATTTAAATGCCAGGAAAGACAATACAGAGATGGCAAGTAAGCACATAAAAAGATGCTCGATGTTACAAGCCACTAGGGAAATGCAAATGAAAACCCGAGACCCCAGAGCACACCTGTTAAGAGTGGCTCGAGTCAAGAAAGCAGTGCCGAAATAGCGATAAGGAGGCAGAGCAGCTCACGCTGCCAGCGACCGCACGACAGGGCAGCCGCGCTCCACAGCACAGCTCCTTGGAAGGCTAAACACTGAATTACCGCTTGACCCAACAACTCCACCACCAGGTACATGTGCAAGAGACGTGAAAACACGCGTCCAGACAAGAACCTGTACACAGACGGTCACGGCAGTGAAACACGTAGCGTCAAAGTGGAAACAAGCCCTATGTCCACCAACTGATGAATGGATAAACAAAACGTGCTAGGGCCACAGGATGGAATACTTGGCTATAAAGAGTTATCAAGTATGGGGCGCCCAGGTGGCTCAGTCAGTTGAGCATCCCGACTTCAGCTCAAGTCATGATCTTGCAGTTCGTGGGTTCGAGTCCTGCATTGTGCTCTGTGCTGACAGCTCAGAGCCTAGAGCCTGGAGCCTGCTTTGGATGCTGTGCCCCTCCCTCTCTCCCTCTCTCTCTCCCTCCCCAACTTGCACTCTGTGTGTCTCTCTCTAAAATAAGCATTAAAACAAAAAAAGTTATCAAGTATATATAAACCTTGAGAACATTATGCTAAGTGAAGAAGCCACAGATTTAAATGCCATGAATCCCATTTATACGGAAAGTCCCAAATAGGCAATTTCAGGGTCAGAGAAAGTAGGTTAGCGGTTTCCAGCGCCAGGGAGAAGGGAGGAATGTAGAGTCACTGCCAATGGACACAAGGTTTCTTTCTGAGGTGACGAAAATGCTCTGGAATTAAGACCGTGATGACAAGTGCACAACTATGTGAACATCCTAAAAAACCACTGAATCGTACACTTTCAGTGGGTAAAGGATACACAAGACTATATCGCAATAAAGGTGTTAAAAAAAAAACACTTCTCTGAACCTAAATCAGAAAGTAAGAAACAGTAAGAGTATGTCAAATCAATGCTGTACACCTGAAACTAATATTATGTCAATTATACTTCAACAAAAAGAAAATTATAAGAACACATGTGATATATATCCATAAAAGAATATTATTCAGCCACAAAAAAATGAACAAAATCCTGACATTTCCCAAAACAGCAAAAAGAAATAGGAAGAACCATGGGAAATAATACACATCATCTTGAAGTCTATAATTCAAAGTAGGGGACAGTGACCATAGCTAGCTAGACAAATGCTTTACTCTTCAGGAAAATCTAAGAATTTCAAAATCCTTAGAGATGGGAAAACTCCAATAGTATCTACCAGTTATTAGACATTAGAGCTTATTGGATGTTTGGTACCGGATTAAGTGTATTACAGGTTACTACTTTACTAAGTCCCAACAATAATCCCGTAAGGCAGTTATTCTTATTAAAATGGGGATTTACATGATGAATCAACTAGTTCAGAGGCTAACTGAACAAGGACATACAGTCACTAACAAGCAGAGCTGAAATTCAAATTTGTATCTGATTCTAAAACTTTATATTAAACTGGAACAGGAAAAGGTAATATAGTCTACATATTATATACATATAGACATATGTAAACGTCTATATACTATACGTATATAGTAAAACATATATAGTCACGTGAGTAATCTTTATGATAAAAAGGTAAATAAGACCACACAGTAAGTTACTTCTAATAAGTTTAAATTAAAAAAAAAGACATCTGTGAAAACATTCAATATAGTGACACCTAAAACATGAAGATGTTTGAAATGACCCAAGACTTGTAAAAATACCCCAAAGTACTGAAATGAAAGACAGAAGTATTGCTTCAGATATTATTATACTTACCAACAAAAGAAAGTAAATCTATATTATTTTCTTCTTGCTCGTTTTATCCACCCATGAGAACAATTTTCAAAGTGGAGTGAATAGAGGAAATACTAAGAAACTAGTCAATTTTTTTAAGTTAACTCTCCAGTCAAATCAGATTATAACTGGATAACAGAGACACTGTCAGTAAACTCTGGGAACTTAATCGGCATAAGGGAAATGTCACAAAGGGTGCCAGACAGGCAATACCTTGCCTAAAATTTTGCAAAGTGAAAAGAAAATATTCTGGAAAATAGATTCTGAAATTTATTTCAGAGGTCAATCCCCACTAAATACTAGAAGACATTATTGAACAGCTGGTTTGAAAATCATTAGATACTACCCCAAGTGTTCCAAACAGGTCATGTCAACAATTTTCTGAAGGCTTTTCTGGACTGAATAATAATGCAGGATATTTTCATCAGCAGCAAAGTTGTCAAAAAAGAAAAAAAAAATCTCATATCCTATAGATGTGACAGATCAATGGAGATTCAAATCCATTTGTAAGCAGCTTAAAAAGTGTACAGTCAGATGGCTCTCTATACTTCATACTGACATGAATGACACCAGAGATGGATTCATTAACCAATTTAGACAAATCAGATGATAGACCGCATGCCTCAGTCAACAGTCTTCCCAGATCTATTTACCCATGGCAAGAAAAAGCAGGTAAGTGTAAGGATGCAAGAATCAAGAAAGAGGAAAAGACTGGAATAAGGGTACAAGTGAACATTAGATTAAAGCAAAGATAAAGGTTCATAATCCTTTATTGAGGTTTATTTATTTATTTTGGTTTAAAAAATCAGAATTCCTCAAGCAAAAGATGTGAAGTTTTCAACTGACTACAAACTCGATAGTCTTTAAAAAAGAAAAATAACTCAACTGATCTTAAAGGACGAAGAAAAGAAGTACATTACATTAAAAGTACATTTACATATCAAAAGAAGTTCTCTCCATTATCCAGAATATAATGCTTAGTTTTGATTTTTTTTTAAGTTTATTTTGATAAAGAAAGATGGACAGAGAGAATCCCAAGCAGACTCCACTCTCAGTGCAGAGCCCGACAAGGGGCTTGATCCCATGTGAGATCATGACCTGAGCTGAAATAAAGAGTCGGACAGACGGTTAACCAACTGAACCACACAGATGCCCCTATTATGCTTAGTTCTAAACACCATTTACAAGTGACCCTGACAGACCAAAGTGGATCAGAAGGATGACAACAAAATAATGGATCCGGTACCTACAAGACCTAGGTAAAAAGCATTAAGGAAAGCAACAGAGATTCAAATATGAATGACACTCAGTCTTTGCCTTCAAGGAGCTTACAGTCTTGTAGTAAAGACAGACATAAACAAATAAATGCAAAATACTGTCAATTAGTAGGCGATACAAACACAGACATACCATACTAAGACTCAAAGACAGAAAGACTTGCACTTTCTCAGAAAAAAGGAAGTCTTTGCTAAAAAAGTAACTTGTAAGGTGACTTTTGAAAAGTATTTATTATATTAGCAAATGTTTACTCAGCAATAATAAAAGCTAACATATGACGACTTATTTCATACCAGCCACTGTGCTGCGTGAAGATGCACAGAAGTGCAGCCACAACCTCCGCCTTCATGCAGTTTATGACTTAACAAAAGAGACACAAGTGAACCAGTAGTATCAGTGAACTGAGATCAATTCTGTAACAAGCACAGGGTGCAAGGGAACACTCAGCGAGAGCACTTAAGGGCATGTAGGGCAGTGGAGGAAGGCTCTGAGAGTGCAGGGACCAGGAGAAGGAACACATGTTCTGAACAGAAGGCCTACAGATAAAACAAAGAGTGCAGCTGGTTCAGAAACTGGTATTTCGCTCTACATGGAACACAGTTTGAGAGACAGAGTGCCCAGAAATGAGGCTGGAGACGTGAGCCAGTGCCACATCATGCTAGCCTTTCAATAACAGTAAAGATTTTGGATTTATCCTAATGACTACAGTTAGTGAAGGATTTTTAGCAGGGAAGGGACAGGATTACATTTGTGTTATAAAGGACTTCAGCCCCTATGGGAGATTAGATTAGAAACGACACTGGCCTCAACAAGGATAAGCAGATGTGTGAAAAGGCGGCTATATCCATGACATCTAGGTCTCACAGTATCACATTAGGACCCAGTGACTCAGTATGAGGCACGATGGCATCAGAGAAGTCGTGTCATTCCCAAACTTCCTGCTCAAGCCTCTAGATGTGCGGTGGTATGACTCACTAAGATGAGAAATACTAACAAAGAAATGGGTTTTGTTTGGTTTTTTGGAGGGTGAAAAGAGGGAAAAGGGGGAGGGAAGAGTTAAGTTATAAACGTACTGAAATGAGTGTCTGTGGGACCTACAAGTAGAGGTGCTAGTTGGCACTTAGATATAAAAGTCCTGAAATGTCCAAGATGGCAGCAGAGGAAGACCTTGAATTTACCTCCCACAGACACAAGAAATCCATACCTGCACATACGGCAATCCCTCCTAAAGAGCTGAGAATAGACTGAACAGCTTCCGTACAACAAAGACTGAGACACAGTAATGACAGGAAACTGACCCCAACATTACAAACTGCAGTAGGAAGAGACAGGACTGAGGAGCCACGTGCAAATTCACCCACCCAGGGTCACAACAAAAAACAAAACAATCTTTTAAAGAGCAGAAAGACTATACAAGTGGAGAAAACTCATTTACTAACCATACAGCACGGGCCAGATGGTGGGGACTGCTGGAAAGCCCCCCAGAGATGGAGACGCTAAGAGGCACCGCTGTTTATGCTCTCCCTTCACCTTGGTAGTGCAGACAGGAGCAGGGTCCAGGCGCTCTAAACGGACTGCTGACTCAGTGGCCCTGGGCTCCTGGCCCACACCTACCATAGCTCCAGCTGTCCAACTAGGGCTGCCCCAGCACAACACACACAAGAAAACCCCCAGCCTGTGCCCACTACAACTCCATCTCCAGCTGTCCTGCCAAGGCAACTTGGGTGCAAAGCACCCCAGGTACCCTCACCGATGCAGCCAGGGAGCCCCCTGTGGAGTGCTGCAGCTGGCACCCACCCCAGCTCCAGCCATCCCACCAGGGTAGACCAACACAGAGAACCCCAGGACCTGCCAGACCACATCTGATTCAGCTCCAGCTGTCCTATTAGGGTGGCCCTGGCACAAAGCAGCCCAAGATGCCCCAGCCTGTGCCCACTCCAGCTCCAGCCAGAAAGCCAAAGCCATCAGGAACATGGAGTCTACACAGGGGAAATTCCTATACAAGGCCACTCTTTCAAGAATGGGAGAGGTAGCCCTTTCACCTAATTCACACAAACAAACACAGGAAGTCAGATAAAATGAGGAAACAGAGGAATATGCTCCAATCAAAAGAACAAAAGGAACAGCAGAAAACAACTAAACAGACAAGCAATCTACTTGATAAAGAGTTCAAAGTAATGGTCATAAAGGAGCCCACAGGACTACAAAGAAGAGTGGATGGGGGCGCCTGGGTGGCGCAGTCGGTTAAGCGTCCGACTTCAGCCAGGTCACGATCTCGCGGTCCGTGAGTTCGAGCCCCGCGTCGGGCTCTGGGCTGATGGCTCAGAGCCTGGAGCCTGCTTCCGATTCTGTGTCTCCCTCTCTCTCTGCCCCTCCCCCGTTCATGCTCTGTCTCTCTCTGTCCCAAAAATAAATAAACGTTGAAAAAAAAAAAAAAACAAAAAAACAAAGAAGAGTGGATGAACTCAGTAAGGACCTCAACAAAGTGATAGAAAATATGAAAAAGAACCAATCAGAGTTGAAGAACACATTAACCGAAGTGAAAAATACACTAAAGGGAATCAATGGCAGATTAGAGGATGCAGGAGACCAGTTCAGTGATCTGGAAGACCGGATAGTAGGAAGCACCCAAGTTGAACAGCAAAAAAATAAATGACAGGTTAAAGGACCCCTGGGACAACATCAAGCAGAAAAAAAATTTACATTATAGGGGTCCGGGAGAAGAAAGAGCAAAGGGCAGAAAACTTATTTGAAGAAATAATAGCTGAAAATTTCTCTAAACAGACATCCATGTCCAGGAAGCAAGAGAGCCATAAACAAAAATGAACCCAAAGAAGTCCACACTAAGACGCATAATCATTAAAATGTCAGAAATTAAAAGATAAAGAGAGAATCTTAAAAGCAGCAAGAGAAAAGCAACTAGTTACACAGCAGGGAAACCCCCATGAGGCTATCAGCTAATTGTTCAGAAGAAACCCTGTAGGCCAGAAGGGAGTGGCAGGATATATTCAAAGTGCTAAAAAGACGAAACCTACAACCAAGTATACTCTACCCAGCAAGGTTGCCATTTGGAACTAAAGGCAAGACAAAGAGTTTCCCAGACAAACAAAAGTTAAAGTAGTTCATCACCAATGAACCGGCCTTACAAGAAACGGTAAAAGGACTTCTTTAAGCAAAAAGACCATACCGAGAAGAAATTATGACCCAAAAAAATTTCACTCATAAAAACAAACATAGTAGAGGTAGTAGTTCAATCACTTACAAAGAAAGTTAAAAGACTAAAAAGCAGCACATTTATAAATAAAATATTAGTTAAGGGAACTCAATTAGAAAATGTAAAATATAACATACACATAAAACATAGAAGTGGGCAGTAAAAATACAGTCCTTTTAGAAGATGCTCAAACTTAAGTGACCATCAACTTAACACTTATATATACTTATTATGTTATATAGTATCATTATAAGTTATACAGTATCATTATAAGTATCATTATAAGTATGTTACTTAGAATCCTATATACTTAGGATGTTATCTATGAACCTCATGGTAACCACAAAGCAAAAACCTGTAATAGACACACAAAAATTGAGAGAGAGAAAGCCAAGCATAACACCAAAGAAAGTCCTCAATCACAAGGAAAAAGAGCAAGAGAACTACAAAAACAATGAGGACACAAGTAACAAAAGGCACTAAGTACATACCCATCAATAATTACTTTAAATGTAAATAAATGCTCCAATCAAAAGACATGGCTGATGGAACGGATAAAAAAACAAGATCCATCTATATGCTGCCTACAAGAGACTTGCTCAGAAAATACAGACCAAAAGGGAAGGGATGGAAAAAGATATTCCATGCAAATGGTATCCAAAAAAGCCAGGGTATCAACACTTACATTATACAAACAGACTTTAAAATAAAATAAAAATTAAAATAAATAAAATATAAAGACTGTAACAAGAGACAAGGGCACTGCATAATGACAAAGGGATCAATCCAACAAGAGAACGTAACAATTATAAGTATCTATGCAACCAATATCGGAGCACCTAAATGTATGAACATAAAAACAGACATACACAGAGGAATGACGTAACATAGTAACAGCAGGGGACACCCAACTTGCATCAATGGAGAAAATCAAGCAGAAAGTCAATAAGGAAACCGTGTCTTGAACAAGACATCAGACTAGATGGACCTAACAGAACATTCACAACATTCCATCCAAAACAACAGAAAACACATTCTTTTCAAGTGCACGTGGAACATTCTCCAGGATATGCCACCAAAAAGGTCTCACCAAATTGAAAATTAAAATCAGGGGCACCTGGGTGGCTCAGTTGGTTAAGCATCCGACTTCAGCTCAGGTATGATCTCACGGTCCGTGAGTTCGAGCCCCGCGTTGGGCTCTGTGCTGACAGCTCAGAGCCTGGAGCCTGCTTCAGATTCTGTGTCTCCCCCAAGCCCCCCTCTCTCTCTCCCCCCCAACTTGTGCTCTCTCTTAAAAAATAAACATGAAAAAAATAAAAATAATAAAAATTAAAAACAAAAAAAAGGATTCATCATGATGAAGTTAGATCTATTCTGGAGACGGTTCAGTATCCTCCAATCAATCAATGTGACACGCCACATTAACAAAATGAATGATGATCAGGAACACAACAAGATGGCCACTCCCACCACCTTCACCCCAGCCACAGCAACCAGACAAGAAATAAAAGGCATCCAAACTGGTAAGAAAGAAGTAAAACTCACATCTGAGGATGACAGAACACTATACACAGAAAACCCTCAAGACTCCACCCAAAAACCATCAGAATAAATGGATTCAGTGAAGATGCAGCATATACAAAACCAACATATACAAACTGGTTACACTTCTATACACTAATAACTAAGTGGCAGAAAGAAATTAAGAAATAATTGCATTTACAATTGCACCAAAAAGATGAATACCTAGGAAAAACTTAACTGAGCAGGTGAAAGACATACACTCTGAAAACTTTCAAACACTGATGAAAGACATACCATGCTCAGACTGGAAGAATTAAGATTGTTAAAATGTCCATACTCTCCAAAGCAATCCAAAGGCTCAATGCAATCCTACCAAAATACCACAAGTAATTTTCACAGAACTAAAACAAATAATCTTAAAATTTGTACAGAACCACAAAAGACCCATAATAGCCAAAGCAATCTTGAGAAATAAAAACAAAGCTGGAGGTAACACAATCCCAGATTTCAAGATATACTACAAAAATACAATAATCGAAAAAGTGTATTAATGGCACAAGAGAGACACACAGACCAATGAACAAACTAGGAAGCCCAGAAATAAACCTATGTTTATATGGTCTATAATAAAGAAAGAAAACTTACGCAATAGGGAAAAGACAGTCTCTTTAATAATGGTGTCAGGAAAACTGAACAGTCACACGTCAAAGAATGAAACTGGACCACTTTCTACACCATACACAAAAATAAACTCAAAATGGATTAAAGACCTAATGTAAGACCTGAAACTATAAATTCCTAGCAGAAAACAGGTAGCAATCTATCAGACATAAGCTTTAGCAACATTTTTCATAACATATTGCAAATACCATATGATTTCACTTGTATGTGGAATCAAAAAAAAAAAAAAAAGAACTAAACACAACAAAACAAACAACACAGAAAAAGACCCATAAATACAGAGAACTGGTGCTTGCCAGAAGGGAGGGGAGGGGAGTGGCAGAATGGGCAAAAAGTGACAGAGTGGGAGGTACACGCTTCCAGTTACAGAATGAGTAAGTCCTGGGGATAAATGGTACAGCACAGGAAGTAATAGCAGTACTGTCATAGAGTCTTACGGTGTGAGGTGGGGCCGCATCTGTGGTGAGCACAGCGTGATATACAGAACTGAGGAGTCACTAAGTTGTACACCTGCCAGCAGGGATGAGAGAACAAGGAGGCAAGGGACTCAAAAGAGTGGCTAAGTGATGGACTATGGAATCTAAGTGGATCAGGAAAGCAGTCAAGACAGGACGTGCAGAGAGCAAAGACACAGAGAGACCCAAGGACTAGAGCACCTGATAAACCACCTGTGTGCTGAGAAAACCTGAGTAAGAGAGGAAAGGAGGTTATGGTTAGAGAACACAACGTCTGAATTTGTGATTTCACAAGTGAAGCAGTTCTTTGTGCTATCAAGATCCAACAGCCCTGGGAAAGGATACCTGAAAATGGAGAGAAGAGGTTGCTGGTAATACAGAAAAGTCAACAGATGGACAGGAAGGGAGAACAAGGAAGGCAGAAAAGCATGAAACAGCAAGGTTCTCAGGAGAACTGCAAGTAGTCTGACAAAACTTAAGAGGGATCAAGATAAGGATGGAGAGGGGGAAGAGCCAGACCACAGAAGTCATATCTGAAAGCTAATTTGCTCAAGATGAGAACTGTCTTCTGAAGGACTGAAGGGCTGTCAGATTTTTTAAACATCCATCCTAGGAAACAGAAAGGGTAGAAGATACAGGGAAGCAGATTTCAAATAAAGAGAATATTCTAATGACTAACGATTATATAAATTGGTTGTCTTAAAAATAGTATTCTAGTAATACTAGAAGTGTTAAGCAAAACTCAATGCTGATCTGCCTACAATGTTGTAAAAAGAATCAACAGGAGACCATTAAGTTCCTTCCAACTCCATGAAGGCAGTAAGAGAAGAAAAGGCATTACTTACCAATTCTACACCTATACTCCTGCACCAATGACAACCATCTTTTCTGGAACTTTTTTAAAGATAGAGCACCTGTAGACGACACTATTGTATCTTCATCAATCTATAACAAAATATATACAATCAAAATGATTTGGAAAAACCTACTGCCTTATAAATGAGCTCACAAAAAATACTAAGACATTTATCTGTTCTGAGGTATCTATGACTTCTATCCTTACATTCAATTCTTTTTAATATAATTTATTGTCAGACTGGCTTCCATACAACATCCAGTGCTCATCCCAACAAGTGCCCTCCTCAGTGCCCATCACCCATTTTCCCCTCTCCCCATCCCTTACAGTTCATTTTAACAAATCCCATTAAAAATACTCACTTGGAATTTCATCATTCAATATTTCAAAACAAAAATGGTCCATTTAACTACAAAATGAACCCAAGTCTATCTTAATATGAAATGTTCTATTTCTGGTCAAAATCACTGCAAAATAGAGACAGCTTCCCAAAGCTGAGTGTCAACATATGGTATTTCAGTTAGAAATTTTTCATTCAAAGTGCATAAATAGCATGATAAAGTAGTTATAAAGGTCTTCCTGAAGGAAGGTTATAACAGTTGTAAAAAGCATACCGTGATTCCAGGAAAAGGAGTAACTTCTGACCCTGTAGCTATAAGAATGTTCTTTGTATCAATAACTTGAGTGCTGCCATCGGCTTTCATAGCAGTGACCTGATTTTTGCCCGTTATCTTTCCATATCCATTTACGTGAACAACCTTAATAAAATAATATTTATACATTCACAAGTTTAAAATGATGTTTGCAATTAAAAAAACATGGGGCGCCTGGTGCCTCAGTTGGTTGAGGATCCAACTTCGGCTCCGGTCATGATCTCACGGTTTGTGAGTTCGAGCTCCGCATCAGGCTTTGTGCTGACAGCTTACTCAGAGAGCCTGGAGCCTGCTCTGGTTTCTGTCTCCCTTTCTCTCTGCCCCTGCCCTGCTCACACTCTGTCCTCTGTCTCTCTCAAAAATAAACATTAAAAAAAATTTTTTTAAATAAAAATAAAAAAACATGATTAATGGGGGGGAAAATAAAAGCACTCTATTAAATAATACACCCAGTACAAAATACTTCCTTACTCAATAAGGTTACGCGTAGAGCAGCAAAAAACTTGTTATATACGTCAGGGAATCTACTTCAGGTTAGCACACGGTTTTAAATTAATATCCCCAGCAGGGAAAAAAAAAAAAAGATAGGGGTGCCTGTGTGGCTCAGTCAGTTAAATAGCCAACTTCTGTTCAGGTCATGATCTCATGGTTTGTGGGTTCAAGCCCCGTGTCAGGCTCTGTGCTGACAGCTCAGAGCCTGGAGCCTGCTTCGGATTCTGTGTCCCCCTTCTCCCTCTGCCCCTCCCCCACTCATACTCAGTCTCTCACTCTCTCTCAAAAATAAATATTAAAAATATATATATAGGGGCGCCTGGGTGGCGCAGTCAGTTAAGCGTCCGACTTCAACCAGGTCACGATCTCGCGGTCCGTGAGTTCGAGCCCCGCGTCAGGCTCTGGGCTGATGGCTCAGAGCCTGGAGCCTGTTTCCGATTCTGTGTCTCCCTCTCTCTCTGCCCTCGCCCGTTCATGCTCTGTCTCTCTCTGTCCCAAAAATAAATAAACGTTGAAAAAAAAAAATTAAAAAAAAATATATATATATATAATACCCCCAAGCATTAAGTTCTAAGGGCATCACTCTATCAGCAGAATGTTTCATATGAACATAAGATAAAGTAGGCATCTGAACATTAAAACACTGACCTTATTCTGTTTGAATAAGTGGGCAATTCCACCAGTTAAAGCTTTTACCGCTGTACTCTTCTGCTCCATCATCTTCTCTAAATTCAAGCGAACTTCAGACACTGTAATTTGTTAAATAAATCTTTAGTCCTTAGCTAAATTCTTGACGCAATGTGATATTTTTCACTAATCAGGTCTGGAAAATTTCAGCTTAATGCTTACAGAACTGTAAAAAAGGCAGTGTTAAAACTTCTCATGTAGTAACTGCTAGAATAATTGTAGCTCGCAAACAGGCCAACAGCAACACATCATGGTCAATAAAACTTATCAAACACAGTAAAAAGTCCACCTTTGGGAAAAATGCAGTCCAAAATACACATTACATCCCACGTGGCAACATACTCATTCTCCGAACACATTATGATGATTATAAATCTGGATAGAATTAAATAGAGATGGCAAAGTAAAACAGCTGCAATTTTAAATAGGAACAACTTCACAAACAAAAACAAAAATACTCATCTGAAAACTTTAAATATAGAAACTTAACATAAAAGAGTTAATCAACTGGATTTAATCCCTCATTTGGGTCGCCTGGGTTTGCTCAGTTGGTTAAGCATCCGACTTCAGCTCAGGTCATGATCTCATGGTTTGTGGGTTCAAGCCCCGCATTAGGCTCCACACTGCAGAGACTGCTTGCAATGCTCTCTCTCCCTCTTTCTGTCTCTGATTCTCTACCACTTGCGTGTACTCTCTCTCTCTCTCAAAATAAATAAACTTAAAAAAAAAAAAAAATCCCTCATTTAACTCCGAACTCTGAAGCAACAACATAAGAAAACAAAGCAGCTCAACTCAATAGAACTTCAAAAGAGGGAGATCTTAGCAATCTGCACATGCAATCGACCCATATCTCAGAGATGAGGAAACAGAGACCCTGAGAGATCTGATTTACTTAGGTCATAGAACTAGAAGAGGAAGCTTGGCCTACGATGCAAGTCTCTTGACTAAACCCTGTTTCTTCTTTCCTGAGTCAGGAAAGTGGGTTTTGATTCTACCTTTCATCTACTTTGATATGTTTGCTTTAATGTGTACATATCACCTCTATACCCACTGGATTGCCTACTACAGCCCATTCTTTCAGAAACTACTGCAACAAACAAATGAAAGAAAAATGATTACCCCTCCATACCCACTGGTATGTTTAAGCTCTTTCTAGAACAGACTACCCTCCTGGATGTATCTGTCAACAATTGGTGAAAAAGGATGAAATAAAAACAGCCCAAAAAGAATGGTGGGAGACAAGATTTAACAAATTAAAATGAAATGCCCTCCTTTTACACTGGGTTGCATTCCCCACTCTCTCCTTTGTTCTTGCCACACTACCAACAACCTAAGCAGTCTGTCCATCCTTCCTTCCTTCCTTCCTTCCTTATCTGCCTAGAGCACTCAGGAATCCAGTGCCAACTCCCCACCTCAAGATCTCCAGGTTTCAGGGAAATTGAAACTGACTCTTCATACACATACACACACACACACACACACACACACAGCAGACTTCACACAAAAGTTGTCAAAGGAACAGAAGATGTCATAGTAGAAATCTGGATTTAAGCCTTAAGTAAATCTCTATTTTTAATATCTTTTTTTACTCTTTCCTCAATGAAACATGTATTACTCATTAGACATACAGAAGTCTTTAACTGGAAGAGTCAAGTATGGCTGGTAATATTGCTAAATATGAAAGGTATACTTACTTTCAATTCCCCTAGATGCAAAATCTTTTCCATGGGCCATATGGTAATAATGAGAGTTATTTAATAAAGCCTAAATAGACAAAATGATAAAATGTTAATAAGACTATATACGATAAAAAAGCACTTAAGAAATGACATCCCCTGCATGCAATAGTACAAAGGACTACAACAATTCACTTTCTGTTCTTATGTAATTAATCTAAGTCAAATAATGACACAATGTTCAACAGCAGGACTGAAAAACAAAACACCTTTACTTTCTTTAAAAGCAAAGGAATAGGTACCCTCTTCAGGGTGCAGGTGAAAAGGGCAGTCCTGTCTACATCCAAAAGCACCTAAAAGAATTTACTGCCTATGATCTGTTTCGTTGGTAAAGGAGAACTAAAGAGAAAAATGGAACATGAGAGTCTGTTTGAATGGAAAGGCTAGGGATTCCAAAACAAAGAAGCAATTTCAGGAATGTATGGCAGACTGCTGAAAGCACTGCTTAAGCTTTACCAAGGAGAACATGTTTTTTATCAACCTTGGGTTGTGTTATTTTTAGTAACTGTATTAGTCTAAGTTCTAGTCTTAACATATCCTTCTAGCTGGTGGCTATGACAGAAGCCTTTGCACTGTACGAAACACACGCTCACCTTAGAAGGGATACAACCGACATTCAAGCACGTTCCACCAAGCGTTTCATTTTTCTCAACGCATACTGTCTACAACCAAAGAAAATATTATTAAACGGCACATAACCTGCAGAGTTTCGTTCACTAAAATTCCCATGTATCTGTCCTAATTCTTGTACAAATAAGTTTGCATTTGTGAGAATGAATAGAGTCCTTTAAAATTTATCATCTGAGTAATACTAAATGCAGGCTAACCCAAATTGAATTATTCTAAGACATTTTTGTTTAACATTACCAAACACATGCTTTTAGTTCTATTACTGTTGCTTCCAAAGTGAAGTTAGTAGCCAAATGTGCGAAGCACTGTGGGGAGTTGGGAATAATGGACTCTGCTATTTCATGAGACTACCACAACTGAATAACACTCTTCACTCGTCTCAGGCCTAAATAGAACTTGTAGAATAAAGACATTATTTACCACTGTTATTTAGGTGCAAAGTATTTTGTGAATATGATCAACTCCTTCCAAATAAAAATAAATCAACACCTCGTTTAGTCTAAACTTTACCTTGAAGCCCAACTGGGCAGCTTTAATAGCGGCAACATATCCTCCGGGACCAGATCCTATCACTGTTACATCAGCATCAACTACAATAAAAGCAAATTGATATAAACAGTAAATTGCTTAATATGGACCAAAAATAGTACATTAAAAAAAACAAACAAAAAATCTGATACTTTAAACCTCCAAGAAAGTACAAGGAACCAGAATTTTCTACCCAGTACTATTTTATTCCTAGGTACTTAACATTCTTTGATGTTAACTAAAACTGGCATTTTTAAATTTCATATTCTATTTGTTCATTATGACATATGGAAATACAACAGAGTTCTATATCCACTGTATCCACTGACCTTGCTAAATTCCACACTGTTTTACTTAATACAAGACAGGCTTTTAGTGACACTAGAAGACACATCTGCATGAGGGAGAGAACTTTGGAATCTGACATACTTGTCTTCAAATCTCAGCTCTAACATTTATTAGCTGTGTAACCAAGTGACTTAATTTTTCTGTCATAAAAGAAACAATAACACTACCTTAAATGACTAACGTTAGGATTAAATTTTGTATATCCTTAGAGCTGTCAATAATTTAAGAATAATATGATTCCAGGTACTGTACTTGAGATACAGGGAGGAAAAACCAGCTTCCCTGTAATAGATGGCAAACACGTTTTGGACTTTATTTGAATACTGATAAATTTCATATGGTTTATAATAACAGGCTAACCAGAACATTAAGTGAACTACTCTGGACATTTACCATATGAAGACAGAAAAGGAAATTAACTTTGATCAGCAGCCTTAGTAATATAATAATTATAATGCAAATGGAAAAGAAGTCCAATTATTCCCACTGTTCTCAAGCCAACTTCAAATAAAAATACACTGGCTGAAAGAGTTAGGAGACAGTCTCCCTTCTCCTCCGCCTCTACTACCCTTAGAACCCCAAGCATTTAGCAGTTTATAACACATTTTCACATCTATTATCCTGTTTGATTCTCAGAACTTCTTATGAGACGGTAAGGATGGCATATAACTGACATTTCACAGATAAGAAACCACTAGTTCAGAGAGATCAGTTAACTTGCCCAACGTCATATAGCAAGTGACTGGCAGAGACAAAATTTAAGCTTTTGTCTCTATTTCCAATGGTCATCCCATTATTCAATGGTATTCTATTCCTCAATTTCAACTATCATAAACTAAAATCCTAAGAGCAATAATCAAGCTTTATAATTATTAGACATCTAACCTTAGGAGAGTAATTTAACCTGTTTCACTTCACCTTCAGTTTCTCTAACTGCAAAATAAAGACTACAAAAAAACCTACTTCACAGGGGCATGATACAAAATATGCAAATAGCTTAGCACAATACTTGGAGCATACATAATAAATATTTGCTATATGGTAGCTATATTCTGACCTCTGAAGATGGCAGTTTTAATTTCTGATCATCCTCCTCAAGAAACACCCACCCCTCCAGGGATGGGAGTGCTAGTATCATCAAAAAACTTCTGCAGGACTGAAAAGAAACACAGAACCCCTGAACTAAGAAGTTATCCAACCCACAAACCTAAGAATCCTTCCTACTGAATAAATAAAAGTACTGATTCTCTCTTGTTATATCAAATGATAATTAGGATCTACTCAGTACATGAAAAAAAATATATAGCTAGTCCAACACATGAAAAAAGGATCGTTTCAAGTTCATCGATCCACTTGTGCTCTTGGCTACGCTGTCTGGTTCCCTGATTCATGTTCAGAATTAAGTACATAATAAAGTATGTATCTATTTCAAGTTTGAACCAAATGATGGCCTAAACAATATTCTTAATTTTTAATTCACAGTAATGAAACACAAGCTACAAAAAAACAGGTTTCTTTGCTGAATTTTTAACATCTTTTCTGATTAAAGTATATGTTAATTAAATAAATTTAAACATGAAATAGCCAAAAATTTTAGTTTCATTTCCCATCGTGCTCTTAGATTTTTTTTAACTATACAAAATACCAAAAATTAAAACCATTCACCCCTCACTGAAGATATTAGATGTACCGTTCCATCAGAACACCACTAAAGTGCTAAGGAGAACAAAAAAGAAGGGAAAAAGGAAAATTCTCTGAAGATCAGTCCAGCTGAGACTATAGGAGGGTGTGATCCAGTAACAAACCTTCAAAACAAGCCAGTATTTAGGGGATGTCTGCAATTTACTTTTAAATGTGTCAAAAAAGTAAGGTGGACTGAAGTGTGGCTAAATGGATGAACAGATACATGACAGTTTAAGTACAGTAAAATGTCAGTGGAAGTATCTATGAATGTTCACTGGAAAATTCTTACAACTTTTCCGAACATTTGCGATTTTTCATAACGAAGGTTGCAAAGACAAACCAGTTGGCTCTCACCTATACAAAGGCTGCACGCAGGTGAAAAGTTTACAACACACAATTCTGACTCACCACCTCCTTGTCCAAAAGCATTTCTCAATTTGATTCCCACATACACTTTTAAAAACCAGGATACAGACAAATAATTAAATGAAACACATTAAGGAACACTTGATGGTTAATTTTACAAAATTAGGCTCTAGCCTTTAAGAGTGAAAAAGAAAAACCAAACAGGATACACAAATCAGTATCATGGGAGAAAGATGACTAAGTTAAAAGTACGGCAGAAGACAGCTACATAGCAATCTGCAATTTTAGGTGGCAGTGAATATCAGGAGAAAGTTATCAGGCTGATGCTTTAAAAAATACTGGGATACAATTAGTGTGATGGACTTCAACAGACATGGCAGTTAATGCCATGAAATGAACTGAAGGAGGAAAAAGCAGGAATAAGTGTTCTACAAATGTTACTTATTATATCACTGTGAGGAAAATAAGTACACCGTGTCATCAGGCTACCACTGAAATACAGGTGTTGAGTTACAAATAATGATAATCATCAACAAAGTGCAAGACGTATTTTAAGGAGTCAGTTTGCAATAACATCTACCATTTTGGTAATTTATTCTGTGCCAGGCAGTGAGCTGAGTATTTCATGTCGTCTCATTTAAGCCTCCTTATGTCTCTATGACACAATTATCAGACCTCCACTTCACAGGAAGAAACTAAGGCTGAGAGTGACTAGATAACCTGCATAAGGTTGCACAACTAGTAAGTGATGCAGCCAGGGTTCAAAGCAGGTTCTTTCCATTCATAAGCTCCACTCACTCCTATACCTTTCTGTCCTAATGCCATGCAGAACACTCAGATGACCCCATCATCTCCAGGGCAATCAGGAACTCCAACTAAAATGACAAAAAGCTCCTTCATTAACATAACGAAAGCAACAAATATTTATGAACACCTACCCAAGAGGAAATCACTACCTTCAGTAACCTGACACTACAGTTAGGGAAAACAGGCATGTTTCAAATATACATAAATCAAGATTATTTTTAAAGTAAAAAAAGGGGTAAGAAAAAACATATCATAAGGCAGGAATTATTAATTACCAAATTCACTAAATGAGTATAAGAGCTACTTGGCAAGGTTTATTTGTTTTGGGGGGTAGAGGGGCCCCTTTTTAAATTATCAACGGCCTTAACTCTCCAGTATTTTAGTGACACCTTTCATAGTACCATCCTATACTTGTCATCACCCAAAACTGCCCAGCCTCTAAAATCTTGAATTCTATAAGAATTCTTTACTTTCTGATCATTACCCTACAACCTCCCTAATCCATAAAGGAGAAATATAGTAAAAGAAAAAAGGATTTGAAGTTGAAAGAAAGAAAGAAAGAAGAAAAAAGGAAAGAAAGAAAGAAAGAAAGAAAGAAAGGGAGGAAAAAAAACTGGTGTTCAAACATGAGCTCTACCCCTTCGTAATTCTTGGGCAAATATTTAATCTCTCTGGTTTTGATGTAACATAGGAATTAATAGTGACAGTATACCTACACCCCAGGGTTTGAGGTCAAAGATAACAATGCATGTCAACATTCCTGGGATGATGCTAGGTGCATACAAGGCACTCGACGGATGTTTCTTCCCTCCTCAGATCCACCTCCAATCTCACACCTCCAATCTCCGTAACACCAATGCTATTCCAGTGTTCTCTCCCACTAAAACCCGACCCAGACATTACTCTCTCTTTCTTCATTCGTCTTTTCTTTTCATTCGACAAACATTTATTGAGCATTAGACCCTATTCTAAGGTCTCTGGATACCTATAATGACACAGCCCTGGTTCTTCTAGTCTAATAAGAGAGAAAAAGCAAAAAGCATTACAATAAAAACTCCAATCTGCAGCAAGAATGATCTTTAAAAACAAATCATATCAGAGCACTGGTTGGCTCGATCGGTAAATGTCTGATTCGGCTCAGGTTATGATCTCATGATTCAAGAGATCAAGCCCAGAATCAGCGTGGCACTAACAGCGTGGGTTTCTCTCTCTCCCTCTCCATCTGCCCTCTTCCCCTGTTGGCATGGCGCATCTGTGCTGTCTCTCAAAATAAACTTAGGGGCGCCTGGGTGGCGCAGTCAGTTAAGCGTCCGACTTCAGCCAGGTCACGATCTCGCGGTCCGTGAGTTCGAGCCCCGCGTCAGGCTCTGGGCTGATGGCTCGAGCCTGGAGCCTGTTTCCGATTTCTGTGTCTCCCTCTCTCTCTGCCCCTCGCCCATTCATGCTCTGTCTCTCTCTGTCCCAAAATAAATAAACGTTAAAATAAATAAATAAATAAATAAATAAATAATAAATAAACTTAAAAAAAAAAAACAACAAATCGTATCAGGCCTCTGCTTAAAACACTCCTGATGACTTCCAACTGTCGTTAAAATAAAGAGTTAGGGTCTTTCATTATCTGCAGAGGTCAACCTCCAATCTTCACACACTTCAGCCACACTGGCCCTTTTCAAGCTCCTTAAAGGCACTGTGCTCCTTCTCACATCAAAATACTCCACATGCTGCTCCTTCTACCTGGAACACCTCCTCCATACCCACTCCCACCCAACCCTTTTCAGATATCAACATCGGTTCCTTAGGAAGAATTCTGTGACCATTCTCCATCAGGATACAGATTTCATAGCTCCCTTATATTTAGCCTATGGAGTCTTTACCACAATTTTTTTTTTTAATGTTGTTTATTTTTGAGAGAGAGAGAGACAGAGTGCAAACAGGGGAGGGCAGAGAGAGATGGAGACACACAAAATCTGAAGCAGGCTTCAGGCTCCGAGCTGTCAGCACAGAGCCCGACCTCACACCTGAGCTGAAGCCGGACTCCTAACTGACTGAGCCATCCAGGCTCTCCACTTATCACAATTATTGGATGGATGCTTGTCTTGCCCAAATGGACTATAAACTCTATAAAAGCTGCATCTTGGGGGCACCTGGGTGGCTCAGTCGGCTAAGCGTCCAACTTCGGCTAAGATCATGATCTCGTGGTTCGTGAGTTTGAGCCCCGTGACAGGCTGTGCTGACAGCTCAGAGCCTGGAGCCTGCTTCAGATTCTGTGTCTCCCTCTCTCTCTGCCCCTCCTCCATTCATGCTCTGTCTCCATCTCTTTCAAAAATAAATAAACATTAAAAAAAATTTTTTTAAATAAAAAAATTTTTTTAAAAAGCTGCATCTTGTCTGACTTGTTCACTGCATCATCCCAGTCACTAGCACATAGTATATATCCCATAGCTGTTGAACTGAGGAATGAATGTAGCTAATGTGAGTGATTAAGTGCTGTGAGTCCACTCCTGTCATGAAACAGAAGGTCCTACCACAATAACACACATCACTCTTCAAATCTTGATGAATTTGGTTCATACAGTTATTCAAACATCTTCCAGATGTTATAACAGGGACTGTATTATAAGAAATTTTGAACTCCTCCAGTTGCTCTCATCAACAAATACTCAACAGAAGCTGACCAAACAGAAGAGAAATTAAAAACGTAGGCCCTAGGAGCACCTGAGTGGCTCAGTCGGTTAAGCGTCTCACTTCGGCCCAGGTCATATCTCACAGTTCGTGGGTTTGAGCTCCGTGCCAGGCTATGTGCTGCACATAGCACAGAGCCTAGAGCCTGCTTCAGATTCTGTCTCCCTCTTTCTCTGCTCTTCCCCCGCTTGCACGTGCTCTCTCTCAAAAATAAACAACATAAAAAGGTTAAAAAAAAAATGTAGGCTCTAGGGTCAGAAGAATTTTCCCAATTCTGTCATTTCTTAGCTGAACCTCTTTTCACTCAGTTCCTCCAGTTATAAAATGGGGAAAATGGAAGCACATATCTTACAAGATGGCAACAAGGATTAAAGACTGCTTGAGACACAGTAAGCCCTCAGTGAATCAGTTACTATTACTGTTGTTGTTGCTGGTTACTTACTTTGTACCAGGTACCATACTGGATGGTACCATAGAAAAATTAAAAAACCAAAACCAAAAACAAAAAAAACAAGCCTATTAACTTCCTGTTTTAAATAGCTGAAAAACAAAGTATGTGTCATTTACAGAAGCTTCAAAAATATTTTTTAAAAAAGGAAAATATCCATAATCCATAGCTTTCATAGCTTCCTTTCAGGGTATATCCTTCTAGTCCTATAATATGTTTTTGACAAGCCCATCAAAATCTTCACTCACTCAGGATGTCAAAAAGTCATCTTACCATTCTAAACCATGTCAAATAACCACCACACTTAACCTCACCCAGTGGACAGAATTAACTTTTTCTTTTTTTTTTTTTTTGATGTTTATTTATTTTTGAGAGATAGAGACAGAGTGTGAGCAGGGAAGGGGCAGAGAGAGAGAGAGAGAGAGAGAGAGAGAGAGAGAGACAGAATCCGAAGCAGGCTCCAGGCTCTGAGCTGTCAGCACAGAGCCCCACATAGAGCTCGAACTAACAAGCCATGAGATCATGACCTGAGCCGAAGTCAAGACGCTTAACTGACTGAGCCACCCAGGCGCCCCTAACTTTTTCAATGTAAACATTCAAAAATCATCCCCTGCTCAAAACCCTTCATTGGCTTTCCCACCACACTTGGGAATAAAATCCAAACTCCTTCACCTGGCTTCCAAAACCCTCCCACCATGAACTGATCCCCGCCTACCTCTCTGATTTTACATCCTCCAGCCACACCGGCCTTTTCTGCAATGCCTTAAACCTCACAAGCTAGTTCTCACCTCACACCCTTGTCATAGTTGTTTCTGTCTGCCTGAAATAACCTCACTCCCTCCCTTCACTCAGACATCATTTCCTTAGAAAAGTCCTGACAACCTATCTAAAATAGTCTTTGTTCCTCTCCGTTGCCCGCTTTAATTTTCAATCACTACCCAAAATATTTACCTATTACTTTAGTATTGTTTGTCTTTTGTCACCAAACTATTAGTTCCAAAAGTATAGGGCTTTGCCTTGTTCACTGCCTGGAGACACTAGGTGCTCAATAAACATTTAAGTGAATACACAGATGAACAAACGAATTCTATGACCCACTATTTTATTACCAGTAACTCTAATATTCACTTACTTTTACATTTAAACACAAAGGAACTATGAAATAATGTGAGGAAAAACTGTTTTACTAAGTACTTACTTGGTTGATCAGCGTAAGTTCTCAGAGGAACTGCAGAAACTCCCTGTAAGCCATGAGATATTCGATTGAAATGGCCTCTCTGGAAAAGAAAATTGTTCATATGATGTAAAATGTGAATTCAAAACAGTGAACTACTGAAGGTCCATGAAAATGTAATAAATGGAGCAAACTTTATCAAGCACTTATTATTATTAATATATCTTCCATTGCCACATAGAGACTACACATCAATTTCTCCTCTTTCATAACAATTAAACTCTCCACCTCAGCTCACCACACTATCTTTTCATTATGAATATTCAATAAACTATGTCATAGTTAGCCCAACAAAAAGTGTTATTCCGTGGCGTGAAGTTTTCTTAAAGTTTCAGAAAGCACGGCTAATTTCTGGCGCCAGGGATCATTTTAATGTCACAGTTAAAGTTCTTAGAGTTCTAACTTAAGTACCCAATAATCTGTATTATTACAATCCTACTTGTAACTGCTGTTTCCTAACTCAAACTACCACGTACAACCTATGAAGATGCTCCTGAACAGTTAACTAGGAACAGAAATTAGACAATGTCACTTTGGAAAACGCAGTTACTGCCATTCAACAGCTACCCAGGTTTCACGGACTGCATCACAACCTCCATAAAAATCTCTATGGACGTCTACTCTCTCCTACGCTAAGAACAGGGAGGCACAAAGAAACAAAGCAAATAGCTCCTATCACAGCAGGCAAACGGGAGGCAGTGATGAAACCCACACTACTGCAGTCATGGTCTCTACTCCAAGGTAACTCAAGGCACCTGAGGTCAGGACGGTAGGCCAAAGTGGAGCAGACCAACCAAACGTCAGTCCTGACTTTTAATCCCTGCTCCCCCTCTAACTAAAAATGTAACTCCTAGCATATTACATTAACTCTCAGGAACACAGATTACTCATCCTAGACACAAAGGAGTTTGATCAGCATATGATCTTTAAGGTATCCGTCAGCACAGTACTCAGCTACGATCCCACATACGTACAATCTGGCTGTATTCAACACGGAGATGAAATGGGAGAGCTGTCGTAACGAAAGATAACCTGCTGCAAGCCTCTAGGAGGGAAGGCAATGGACACTACCTTAAAGCTGCAAACAATGAAAAGGCCTCTGAGGAATTCTTAGGGTTACCTGCCGGGGCTGACTGCGTCTGGCTGTTTCAAGGAGCAGCCGCAAGGTTACCTGCCCACTGCCACTCTAGGGCTGAGATTAGGATTCGAGATAAAAGGTAAAACGTATGAAAAGCCAGACCAGACGGGGCAAGTGCTATTTCTACTTCCTCTGCCAAGGTGGAGAAGCCTGTGTGCCCAGGGCCCAGGCTTGGGAGTGGACAGTGAGTAACTGCTGGCCGTCACACAACAGGCGGGGCCTCTCCGCCGCCCGGGTCTTTGCTCCGGTCGCGGCCCGGGCAGAGCCTGCTCAGGGGCGGGGCCGCGGGTGGTCCCGGCCCGACCGCCGGCTTCTCTCGCCCCACCAGTTAGGCCGCGTCCGGACTCCGTCAGCAGGCCCTTCTGTGCCTCTGGTTCCGCACGACCCCACCCAGCCGGCCCTCACCTTGGCCAAGGAGCAATACACACGACTCCAGCTCTGCATTTTACCGCTCAACTTTCCTCTCCGCCAATGCTTTCACCTCCGCTAAGCTCCTCTGCCGCCTCGCCAAGGTCTCCCCGCCCTGCGCATGCACAAGAGCAGCTTACGTCATGGGTCGGCAGCAGCGCGATTGGCTGGAGCGGTCAGAGCCCATGGGACTAGGCGTTCCTGTCAGGCGCGGGGTCGCACACTGTCGTAAGGCGCCTAGTGCTTTGTGGCAGGGAGGGAGTGCCGTACCATTTTACCGGTGATAGGTAAACGTGGGGGTTAGTAATGTGATCTTATACTTGGAAGACGAGCTAAATTAACAAGGCTATCGTTTGCTTGGTGCAAGCTGCAGAACGTAAGGCTTGACGGGTCCTTGATTGTGCTAAGCTGAGGAATCTCAGCACTTTCCAAGGCATCGTCTCACTTCACAGCAAGTATATGAAAGATGATGAGTTTTACCACTTCCTCGGATGAGGCCTGAGAGGTTAACTATCCCCGAGGTCGCGCAGAGGAAAGATGACTGCTTTATAATTTCTCTCCTCAAATCAGATACTATATAAGGGATGGAACCACAGACTTTGGCATCACCAGCAGCCTACTCTAATTAAGCTAACTGGCAAAACAGAAAACACTATCTTCCTCCTCTGTTAGAGCAAATTAGGATGGGTTGGGTGGGGGATAAGATTTTAGGTTTTTATAAGAGACAATGAAAAACATTGTCTTCAAGATTGAGCACAGAGCTCTAAGGTCTGATTCATGCTTTGTTATAACTATATAGTGTGAATGAAACTTAATTCTACATTTCTTGAGAGTTTACTGCCCAGGCACCGTGCTGGGCTCTGTGGATTTAAACACCAATTAAAAATTATTCCTTACCTAGCTATACTCAGCTTTAGGGGAGAAGAGAATGCTATTTAGTTAGTGTTTGTTATACAGGCTGCTAGTTGTCTTCCAACATCCATTCTCCCTGTCCTTTACTCTGTAAATAAGCATTTTGGTCATCTTAGCCATTTTCATGGCTTTAGCACCTGCCTACGTACACTGATAACTCCTAGACACTTATCTCCAGTCTGTACTTCTCTAATCTCTAATTCCATATTTTCAGTTGTCTACAGAACATGTCCCCCTGGGTGATCCTGTCAGCACCTCAGTTTCAACTATCCAATTTCTTATTTAAACATGCATATTTTCTCCCTTATATTTATGATTAGTGAATATTTCCAAATATCCAATCATCCCTAGTGAAAATTATGTAGCCATTCCCAACTCCTTTAATGGGTCACTGTTTTAGTTGACCAGCCCTAGAAGCAGTCCCAGAAATAAGCAGTTGAGTGCAATGAGTTTATTTCAGAACTGATCCAAGCAAGCATTGGTAGAGGATGAAAAAGGGATGGGAATGCTTTCAGATACATTAACGAGTAGATTGCCAGTGTGAACAATTGGTATTCAGACTCACTGGAGACCTCTGGGAGATAATACAGAACATGCTTCAGTTTTCCTATTCAAAATACATCCATCAACTTCCATCAGTCATTAGTTGAGGATTGCTCCCAGGGACTTTAACTCCCTGGCACTTCTGGGTTTCCCCATAGGTGAGCCGAGTGAGCACCAGCAGCCAGAGAAGTCTCTCTAGCAGAGTCTCTAAGAAGGCTTGTAGATGAATATACAGAGGAAAAGTGAATGCTAAAAGGATACAGGTGAGCCACCAGTATGGTTGGCAATAATCACCAACTTCTATCAACTCCGAATGTGAGAATGAGAGTGAGAGAAACACTGAAGATGGCTCCAAAATGTCTGGCTTAGATGGCTGGGTGGGTAGTGAAACCATTACAGAAATAGGCAACATGGAAAGAAGGATGACTTTGGGGAGAAGATAATGAGACAACTTCTTTGAATTTCAGATGCCAGCTGGACAATCCACTTGAGATCTTCAATAGTTACTGGAAACAAATGTCTAGAGCTTAAAAACTCTAGACACGGATTTGAAAGTTTGCTGGCATATGGACAGTGATGGACACTTGTAGCATAGATGCATTCTCAAAGGGCCACACTTTT
This sequence comes from Lynx canadensis, assembly GCF_007474595.2. Lineage (NCBI taxonomy): Eukaryota > Metazoa > Chordata > Mammalia > Carnivora > Felidae > Lynx > Lynx canadensis. Next base: position 76,311,962 of record NC_044304.2, read on the forward strand.
TTTTTTTTTAATTTATTTATTTTGAGAGAGAGACAGCATGAGTGGAGGAAGGACAGAGAGACACAGAATCCAAAGCAGGTTCCAGGCTCTGAGCACTCAGTATGATAGGAGAAGATAGGATTCAGTGGGAGGAGAGGGAAAGATTAGGGCCTAAGGTCACTGGGTGGGGAAGAGTGTCTGACCACAGCAAACCCCCCCAGGCTTAAGGTCCCTCTTAAGAATGTAACAGACCTAGGGCGCCTGGGTGGCTCAGTCGGTTAAGCAAGCGACTTCGACTTCAGCTAAGGTCATGACCTCGAGGTTCGTGAGCTTGAGTCCCACGACGGGCTCTGTGCCAACAGCTCAGAACCTGGAGCCTGCTTCAGATTCTGTGTCTCCCTCTCTTTCTGCCCCTCCCCTGCTCACACTGTCTCTCTCTCAAAAATAAATAAAAATTTAAAAATTAAAAAAAAAATGTAACAGACCCCACCTACTCCCCCTCAGGTTTCCCTCAGGAATTTGACAAAAGACCTAACTAAAAATAAGTAGTAGACCATAAAATGTATAGCTCACAAGGACTGATATGGCCATAGACCACCCCTCATATAATGGAAATGATCCAATCAGGAAGAGACAGCCCAGCACCTAGAGGTATCAAGCCAATGAGCGTAGGACCTGAGAAGTAAGGAGGGGAAGGGAACAGGGGTGGGGCATGACCAGACCTTATAAAACAAGGACCTCTTACCTATAATATAGTAGGTGGACATTCACTTTCAAATGTTCCCTCTTGGTAAAGAGGGCTTTCATACTATTCTTCCTTTCTGATCTTATACTCTAATAAACTTTTGTCTGCTGCTCATTTTGTGTCCCCCTCTTCATTCTTCGAAGTGGCGAGACAATGAATCCCGGGTATTGAGGTAAAAAAAAAAAAAAAAAATCCTGCAGCAATACTTTCGTTATAAAACTGAGAAGTGTGATTCTGAGAAGGGCTACGGTGGTCTAATAGGGGATCTGAACGACTTGGACAAGTTGGAAGGAATATTGTGAGGTATACTGGACTGACAATTAGGAGACCTAAGTTCTAGACCTAAGTGCTCTTCACTTTCCGTGTAATTTAGTAGAAGTCATGTCTTCGGGCCTTGGTTTCCCAAACTTTAAAATGAAGGGCCACAAGCTGCCCTCCAGCTGTAAAGCTATTCCACTAAGTTGCAGAGTCCCCACATAATACAGTAGCTATCTATAGTAGATGTTTCTTGCTGTGGGGCTGTTGTTTATTGGAATCCCTTTTTTATGTTTGAAGGACCCACCACAGGGTGAGACCAGACCCTACTAGGAAGCCCTAGTGGCTCCCCCTGTGTCTCCTGGCCTCCAGCAGGTGCAGCAGACACAGAACTTAAGCTGATCCAATGCTCCCACCAGGACTTGAGTTAAGAGGGGTGGCTCAAAGACACTGACAATTTGGGATTCGCTCTGCTGGCAGGTGCAGTGACTCCAGTATTGGCGGTCGGTAGTGGCAATGGCGGTGTCCTATTCCGGCCCTTCCTAGGGAAAATCTCATCTAGGGCTGTCTAGCTCCCGGCCTCCCTCTCGAAACTCTACATTGGTTCCGTGCTTATCAGCTCGCCTATAAATTCCTTTTTGCAAAAGCGAGCCGGATATTATTTCTGAGATGGCCTGCCATCCAGAATCATGACTGGTACACAACCACGTATTGAAAAACTACTGTGTACAAGACACTTTAAATGAACTTTTAAGTCGCATGACACTGCAAGACAGGTGTTATTAATCTCAGTTTTTAGAGACAGTAACGGAAGCACAGAGCGTTTAAATAACAACGCTAAGGTCATGAAGTCAGTAAGCGGCAATTCTCTGCTACATCGTGGTACTAACTGGTAAGGAACAGGGTTCCTTGGCACTTTCTTTCGCCCGTCTGTTGCGAGACAAAACACCTCAAATGGTCTCAGAGTTGCTGCTATACAGCCCTCTCCTTTGGAGATGTTGTGGTTTTATAGAGGAAATAACTGTACTTCATTTCTTAATCATCTCCTTTTTCTCCTGACTAATTTTATTTACGTAGATGATGCTTAAACAGCAACGATAAAATTGTGTTCAAATGCTAACCTAAGCTTTCGTGGTTGATTGAGTGGGAAATAATGAGTTACCACCTAGTTAACAGTGTGTAGGTACACAGAAAATAGTCCACCGTTCCTGCTTCAAAATGCTCCTAAATACGAAGATATTAGGCCACTGGTGCTCAGAATTAGTAAGTCAGCAAGGACCAAGTGTTGTTCGTTGGGCACCTAACAAAGTGCAGAATTTTGTGCAGGACACTGAAAGGAAGACAGACGTGTTGTCATAAACGTCCCTGATCTCAGAAATCTGACAATCTAGTTGAGATCAGGCAATGCCTTTACTCCAAAGTCTTTACTCGGAAGTCACTTTCTCGGCGAGGCTTGTCCTGACAGCCCTAATCAACACTCTTTCTGCCCTCACACTCATTCACTGCGCTCTGACTTTACTTTGTCCCACAGCCCTTACCATCTTCTAGGACACTGTATAATCGTTTCCCGTTTATTTCGTAAAGTTTTCTGCTGCCACAGGGATCTAAGCTCCCTGAGCGTTGAGATTTCTGTCTGTGTTGTTTGCTGATAGACCCCCAAGCCTAGAATAGTGACTTGCACGGAATAGACACTCCAAAAACATTATGGCGACATGGAAGTAAGCAGAAAAGGTAAGAGCTACGGGAATTTGGACGTGGAAGGATCAGAATGGGCTGAGCACCCGAGGGAAGTCTTCTGGCAAGATATAATTACTTCAATAGGTCTTTGAAGGTGGGCAGGATGTCGACAGAGAGGAGAACCAAGGAGCCTGTGATATCTGAGGCATGGCGACAACTGGGCAAATAGGAATAAAGGGCAAAAAAAAAAAATCACAATAATTTACAGCGTGGTGGAGGGAAAATGGCATAGGCTTTAGGGTCATGAATCCTTCCGTAATTCATTTTGCTTGTGCCCTCCGGCAAATTTGCTAATCTCTCTAAATTGTTTCCTCATCTGTGAAATAGAATGATGCAGCGATGAATCAAGGGAAACTACCCCCAAACCCAAGGGCACACTGTATACACTGTATGTTAGCCAACTTGACAAGAAATTATATTTAAAAAAAAAAAAGAATGTTTACATTGAAGCTGGTTAAAAGGATTTTTAAAAATTTAAATAATGCACCTGGCACATAGGAGGTCCTTGGAAAGGGAAATTGTTATCACACTGCTATAACTTGTTGGGACACTTATCAAGAAAATTTGTTGAATTCCCGTGCAAAATACATTTTGAGTCTCTCGACTTGTGTTTCTGCAGGTCTGTTTTCCATACAATGGATGAAGGTGGGTGGCCATGAATTCAAAGCATGATTCAAAGCATGAATCTTTAAGGATGTCTAAGAGTGGCTAGGTGACTGGCATTTTACTGTTTATAAAATTCTGCCACACACACATACTAACACTGGTCTACATAGCGCCCCTGACGTGGGTATTATTAATATCATCATATCGGGGATTTTTTGTTGTTTTTTTAACAGTGGGGGGAAGGGGCAGAGGGAGAAGGAGACAGAAAATCTTAAGTGGCTCCACAACCAGTGGCGATTGATCCCACGACCATGGGATCATGACCTCAGCCGAATTCAAGAGTCAGACGCTCAACCAACTGAGCCACCCAGGCACCCCGGTATCATCATATCTGAAAATAAGAACTTTCTGCTCTAGAGAGATGAAGCTACTTGTCTAAACGCAGAGATCTATCAAGTGATTAAGGCAGGACTCATATCCAGGGTTCCTGATTCCAAGTCCGTCACTCTTTTCATTAAAGACTTCTCTACTTCTAACCACTATCATGGATTTGACCCACACAATTATATTGTTGATCTGTTCAACCAATTGAAAAATTCCTCATGCTTCTCCACTCTGTAGCTGCTTAGACGTCATCCTCTCTCCCTCTCTCCCTCTCTTTGTGCCTCTCTCTGTCTCTGTCCCTGTTTCTCTCTCACTGAGGCTGAGTTAAGAGCCATTGGAGAACTGGAGTGTATCTCTCAAGGCCATCGTCTGCCAGCTTATGAAAGATTTCCTCTTCATAGTTTTTGTTCTCACAGAATTTAAACCCCTTCAAGTGGAAATGGTACTTGAAGGGAGATAAGTCGGAAATACCCATCATCTCATTCAGCGTATTTCATTTAACGTTTCCAGTTAAGGAGTGAGTTCATCCTAGCCATTAAGAAATTGAAAGAAAAAGATTCTAAATGGCCACTTAGGATACAAGGATAAATACACAGTGAGGTGAGAGGATTTTTGCTCTATCCAAGGATTAATAGAGCTAGAAATAATGTGGGGGAAAACCGTGGTGACATGTTAGAAAATGTATTGAACAGGGAGGACCTTGTTCTTGACATGACTGTGTGAACAGGGACAGAGGGGCGGGTTAATGAATGAACTTGATGTAATGGGATTAAATGGAGAGTGTCTGTGGAAATTCAACTACTGTGGAAATGTAGCTTGTCCCTGCAATTAAGCGGGTTTTCTGATATACTGTGCTCAAGAACGTCATTCTCATCTGCACAAATCAGGCATCTTTTTGATTACTATCCACAGGCCAAGTAGGTATTTTCTTCATTTACTTACTAGAATCAAGAAGAAAGATGCTCAGCGTCATCTCTGCCATCCATTCCTCCTGCATCTCTTAAAAAACTGCTAAATTTCCCTGTGCTGATGGTGTTACAACATATCACGATTTTTCTGAATACTGAATACATTAATTGTTAAGTCAAAACATGCACCCACCTAACATTTTTCTGGAACCATGGGCTGCTGGTTCTTTTAAGTTCATCTTTTTTTATTTTGGGATTTTGTGTTTATTTCAAGCTTTGATTTAAATTCTGGTTAGTTAACAGGCAGTGTAGTATTAGTTTCAGGTGTAGAAATCAGTGATTCATCACTTTCATACAGCACCCAGTGCTCATCGTAACAAGTGCCCTCCTTCATGCCCGTCATCCATCTAACCCATCCCCCACTGACCTCTCCTCCAGCAAACCTCAGTTTGTTCTCTATTGTTAAGAGTCTGTTTTCTGGTTTGCCTCTTTTTTCCCCTCTGTGTTCATCCATTTCCTTTCCTAAATTCCAAATGAGTGACATCATATGGTGTTTGTCTTTCTCTGACTTATTTCACTTAGCATAATACTCTCTAGCTGCATCTATGTCATTGCAAATGGCAAGATTTCATTCTTTTTGATGGCTGAGTAATATTCCATTAGAGATTTGATAGAGATACAGATACAGATACAGGTGATAGAGATAGGTATATCACATCTTCTTTATTCATTCATCAGTCCATGGACATTTGGGCTCTTTCCATAGTTTGGCCATTGTTGATAATGCTTCTATAAATATCAGAGTGCATGTGTCTCTTTGAATCAGTATTCTTGTATCCTTTGGGTGAATACTTAGTAGTGCAATTTCTGGATTGTAGGGTACTTCTATTTTTAACTTTTTGAGGAGCCTCCATACTGTTTTCCGGAGCAGCTGCCCTCACTTTCCCACCAACAGTACAAGAAGGTTCTCCTTTCTCCACATCCCCACCAACACCTACCTGTTGTTTCTTGTATTGATTTTAGCCATTCTGCGAGGTGTGAGGTGTTATCTCATTGTAGTTTTGATTTGCATTTCCCTGATGATGAGTGATGCTGACCATCGTTTCATGTGTCTGCTAGCCTAAATCCATCTTTTAACAAGACAGTAACTCTCTCCTAAAAATGCCATAATTCTATCCCATGATAGCAATTAATCACCAAATCAAGTAGTAGTAGCCACAGTACATCTAACACTGTATACAATGCTGTGAGCAACAGAAAAACTTGTTATTCTTTTCATTCAATTTCCATGAACAATTTCAAACACATACAAAAGAGACAAAAATCACATACCGAATCCCATCTATCCATCAACAGCTTCAAAATTCTTAAAGTTCATCACCAATATTTTTTCACATATATCACCCTCCACTTCCTTTCTCCTGTTTTGTTTTAAATCAAAACCCAGAGTCAAATCATTTCATTCTGTAGCTATTTCAATATGTGTCTCTAAAGGATAAGGATTTTTTAAACAAAAAGATTAAAAGAATAGAACATAAAAATTAACTCGCTGACATCAAATATCCAGTCGCTGTCCAAATTTCCATTTAATGTATCGTGAACAGTAGTCCTTACACAGTTCTTTATATATGTTAGTCACCACACCAATGCTTGACAAACAGCGTGCAATTTAATCTTCTGCTACATTTTACAGCTAAAAGAACTAAGGCTTAGAGATGTTAAGACACTTGCTCTGGCCACTGCCTTCACGAGGTGTACAAGAAGAATGAGAGAAGCAACCTGCAGAAGCAGAAAGCAGCAATAATTACAATAAATCACTGACCTATATGGATAACAAGGGTTTTAAGGGAGAAATCTGTGTGCTGCCATAGATTGAAAAAAATCATCCTGGGAAATGTAAGTCTGAGAATCCATAATACAAACCATTAAGGCTTTCTGGGCTCTGGTATGAATGGAAATTCCAAAGGAAAGTCATCTCAAGATACAGATGAAGAGGTGTGTTGCCAGAAATGTCAAGGGCTCACAAATGACCAAAACCTGTCCTGTTGTTTATTGGCTGCAATATATGTTATGACCAACAGGTGGCAGCAATATGCAACCAGTGTTCGGTGTCATCCTTGATATAACAAGTAACAACGCTGCATTCAGTTCTAAATTACTCAAATATATTTCAGATCACTCAGTACTCCCACCACTATCAGTGTGATTCAGGGAACATAGGAGAAAGAAAAGAGCCTGTAGGACAGTGTTTCTCAAAGTTTGTTTCAGAGATACTTTCCCCCCAACCCCCTAAAAACACACTATCATCACTTCGAAGTCTTGCTAAAATGCTAATTTTAAAGACTTAGTATAAAAAAAAGTGGGTAAAATAATTCATTAGTAGTATCTTATATTTATTAAATTATAATAGTTTGGATATACACTATTAAGTTTTGTTTCTTCTGTCTTTTTACTTTTAAAATGTGGCTACTAACATTTAAAATTACATGTGTGGGGGCACCTGGGTGGCTCAGCTGGTTAAGCATCCGACCCTTGATTTTGACTCAGGTCATGATCCCACAGTTTGTGAGTTCAAGCCCCGCATCGGGTTCTGCTCTGGCAGAGATCCTGCTTGGATCCTCTCTGCCCCTCCCCAGCTCACTCTTACTCTCTCTCACAAAATAAATAAAGTTAAAAAAAATTTTTTAATAAATAAAGTTATGTGTGTGGCTTACATCTGCGTTTTACATTTGTGACACCCATTGTATATTTTTTGGACATCTCTGCTCCAAAGGCTAGAAATAGAGCATGTAACTCAAGTCTGGCCAATCAGCATAACACATTCTCAGGGCCACAGTGATTGGTTCAGGGACTTCGGACACAATTAGAAAGGGAAACATGCTTTTGTTCCTTCTAAATGTCCAACCCGCTAAATAGAGGAACTGGAGACATTGCAACTGTCTTGCTCCCATGCAAGGCTCTAATATGAAGCAAGCACTAAGGACTTACAGCTAATAAAAGGAGAAAAATGACATCTTGGTGATTTTTTTTTTTTTTTGAGTCTTGGATGAAGCCATGCCTGTATTTAGTTCAAGGGACTTCTCAGCCATAGGAGTTAATACACTCCCTTTTTTGCTTAAACCAGTTTGAGTTAGAAATTCTATCACTTGCAACAGAAAGATTCCTAATAGTTACACCTTTGTATTTGACATTGATATCCTGGGCTTTCCCCACCCTACAAGACCTCTTGAAGTAACCCAAGCATCAACTGGCACATGCTTGAGGTGGAGAGAAAAAAAGGGATTGAGGAAATTATAAAAATACACAACCAAAGGGCTAGTGGCTGACTAGAGATAAGGGATAAAAGAGAGGAAGACGGCAATGACCTTCAGTTTCCGGACTTGTGGTTTGTGGTGATCGTTTTCACCTACCAGGAAGCATAGGAGAAGCACCAGATATGATGGAGGAGTGAGGGGCTACATATGCGCATTCATCGGAGTGCTCTCCAAGAACCACAGGATACGGGGATGAGAATGCCACCCGACCTTTTTTTCCCAGCCACACTACACCACAATCTTTTCTGGCCCTGCCCAAAGGACTACTCCAAAGAGCCCTCTGCCTTCGGAGATCTCTAAACAAGAATTAGCCACCAGTCTCTGACGCGGAAAATTCCTTACCCTCAGAGGACATTCAGGAAGCTGAAAATGTTCAGCTGACTCTCCACCCATAGCAGCACCACATAGAGGGCACTAGCCGGGGATAAGAGGTGGGTCTTGGGGCGGCTGGATGGCTCAGTCGGTTAAGCGTCTGACTTCAGCTCAGGTCGCGATCTCACAGTTTGAGAGTTCGAGCCCTCTGTCAGGTTCTGCACTGACAGTGCGGAGCCTTCTTGGGATTCTCTCTCTCCCTCTGTCTACCCCTCCCCTGCTCGCTTGCACTCTCTCTCTCTCATAAACAAACAAACAAGCATTTTAAAAAAGCCCTTTCCTTATTTCCAGCCCTTTCCTTATTTAGAGGGTGGGTAGTATAGGGATGGTAATCAGCGCCAATAGGGCTGTTTAGCTTGCCTCTGATCATACTCCTATATATTATATATAATATATATTATAAAATAGATGTAAAATTGTATGCATATCCTAGAAGTATGTATGTATGCATTAAAAGGTATTCACCAAAATGCTAACAGTGATAATACCCCTATGTCACTCTTTTAAAAAAATCCATTAGAACAAAGATTCAGATATAAAAATTTTAAAAGCATTAGAAGAAATATAGGTGGAATATGTGAAAGTATTCTTGTGCTTTGTGTGATTCAGAAACTAAAATAATACAAGAATAGATTGAATACATGAACCTTTGGAATTTCTAAATGAGATAAATGCCATAAACATGATTAAAAAGCAAATTAAAAGCTAGGAAAAATATTTGCAATGCCCATGACAAAGTTTTAATATTCATAATATTCAAAGGAAAGTCAGAAAACAAAACACGGAACATTCCAGCGGAACAGTTGGTGAATAACAACAGTGACAAAAAAGGCAACTCACAAAGGACAGAAAACAAATGGTCAGAAACACAGGAATCTCCTACCAAAATATAAACATCATGAAACATGCCACATATCCAAAGTTATTGATTGGGACTTTTTAAGCTCATTTTATTTTTTAATTTTTTAAAAAAATTTTTTAACGTAGATTTATTTTTCAGAGACAGAGCATGAGTGAGGGAGGAGCAGAGAGAGAGAGAGAGGGAAACACAGCATCTGAAGCAGGCTCCAGGCTCCGAGCTGTCAGCACAAGCCAGGGCTTGAACTCACGAACTATAAGATCACGATCTGAGCCAAAGTCGGATGCTTAACTGACTGAGCCACCCAGGAGCCCCTAAGCTCATTTCAGAATGAACTTATTTAATCTTTAAAACAAGCTGATTATGTTGTTATTATTTATTATTCTTTATATTTAATATAATAATTATATTTGTATTATATTAATACAGTATTTCTATTTAAATATAAAATAATATCAATATTTATATTTAATACATTTTGTATTGTCATCTTTCCCATATTATACACAAGGAAGTTGAGGCTCAGGGAGGTTCACTAACTTGCCCGAGGTCCGACAGGTAGTAAGTGATGGAGCAGGGATTTGAATCCAGATATTCTTGTTCCAGATTCCATCCCTTAATGTCACAGCATATTTAAGTACAGATCACCAAGCAACATCCAATAATACTGCCTCCCTCTCCATGCTAATCTCGTTCCACGATTCCCCAGTTCCATGTTCTCCAGCCACACTGACCTTTCTGATCCACAAGCATGCCAAGACCTTGCCTACTGTGCGATCTTTGCATTAGGCTGATCCGTCCGCCTGAAATACTCTTTCCCCAGCTCCACTTGGGTTGCTGGCTTCATTCGTTTATTCATTCTTATGCTCGTTCATAATACATTCAGATCTCTGCCAAGCACTGTTCTAGGCGTTGGGAATACAAGAGAAAACAGATCAGAAGAAAATCCTGGTTCTTTTTCATCCATTAGGTCTCAGTACAAATGCTAAGTCTTCCTTGATCACCACTCTAGAGAGACACTATGGGTGAGGTCGTGAGGACAGAGCCATCATGATGGGATTGGTGCCCTTACAAGAAGATACACCAGAGAGCTTGCTCTCTTTTTCTCCCTCTCTCTCTCTCCTCACCTTGGGAGGACACAGAGGGAAAGTGGCCAGCTACAAGTCAGGAAGAGAGCTTTCACCAGGACCCAACCGCACTGGAAGCTTGATGTGAACTATGAGAAAATACATCTCTGTTGTTTAAGCCCCCAGTCTATGGTAGTTTATTATGGCAGCCCAAGCAGACTAATAAAGACTTTGGTACCAAGAGTAAGGTGCTGTTGTAACAAATACCTAAATATATGCAAGCAGCTTTAGAATTGGGAAATGGGTAGTGGATGGAAGAGTTTTGAGGTGCGTGCTAGACATGTGGGCATTGAGAACATTTCTGGAGAGGTCTCAGACAGAAATGAGGAACACGTTATTGGAAACTGGAGGAAAGGAAGTCTTCATTATCAAATGGCAAAGAACTTGGCCGAAATGTGCTCCAGTATTTCATGGAGGGTGACATTTGTGAGTGGTGAAATTGGACAGTTAGATGAGGAGATTTCTAAGCGAAATGTTGAAGAAGCAGCTTTGTGCCTCCTGACTGCTAATAGTGAGATCCAAAAGGAGAAAGATGAATTGAAGAAGGATGTTGTGACTTTCTTTAATTAGCACTTGGGGTTTTTTAATGTTTATTTATTTTTGAGAGAGAGAGACAGAGACAGAGACAGAGCGTGAGTGAGGGAGGGGCAGAGAGAAAGGGAGACACGGAATCCGAAGCAGACTCCAGGCTCTGAGCTATCAGCACAGAGCCCGATGCAGGGCTCGAACCCATGTACTGTGAGATCATGACCTAAGCTGAAGCCAGACACTTAACCGACCGAGCCACCCAGGCACCCCTAATCAACATTTGTTAAGCAGAGCCCTTGGGTGTCAGAAGATGAGCCACAATTCAAGTAAATACTGAAAGGGATAGCAAAAGAGGTAAGTTTATTGCTCACAGGTCCTGAAGGAGGTACACAGAACACCTTGAGGGGCCACATGGGTAGGTCAAGGCAGGGTACAGGTAGTAGAGACCACAGCAGTACCTGAGACACATGCCTTTATTAGGGTCCTCGGGTAGAGTGCTTTACAGTTCCTGGGCTAAGACCAGATTGATCGATTCATACCAAAAACATGTAGGTTTTGGTAAGCTTGGATGGGGGGGATCTTATCTAAGATGTGAATAAGGGGAAGGCCCTAGGGTGTGAGGAGAGTGATGAACACAAGGTCACTGGGAGAGTCCTATCAGGAACCTACACTGCTGTGTGACTCTGCAGGCTGTTACCTAGGACCTGTGCTCAGGGAGGGACTAGGGTCGGTTAAAGCCCCTGCATGTGGTTTGGCCACACAGAATGGATGCCAACGAGCAGTATTACAGAGTAGTTTAGTTAAATTCTGAATAATGCAACTGTTAAGCAAAAAGGAAACAGAACTTGAAGATTTGGAAGATTCTCAGCCTATTCATGTTGGAAAAAATGAGAAATCATGTTCTTAAAAAAAAGAAAATACTAAGGATGTGGCTGAACAACCATTTGATAAGATTAGCATGAACAGGAACCATGAGTCTAATTATCCATTTCAGCAGAAGCTAGGAATAGAGATGACATTGTTCTAAAAGAAACTCTGCCAGGTGTGACTAAAGAAAACAGAGAAAATAGGACGGAGCAAAGGAGGGCTGCAAACTTACGTTATTCTTCAAGATAAGGGAAGAATAAAACCGAAGGTGATTCCAAGATCATCTGAGCTGCTGTTCCCACCACAGGGACCAGGGACGTGGCTGCTTCCTCCTTCCAGAGAGTGAGGTCCTGGCAGAGAGCCTAGCAGAGATCCCTGCTGGGTTGCAGGGATAGGAAGGTTCTGCAGAGCCGCGGGAGTGATGATGCCACCCCAGTGGGACTGCAGGGCGGAGCACTGAACCAAAGAATATTGTTCTCGAGCCTTAAGATCTAAGGAATGTGACTTGCTAAGCTTTGGACTTGCTTGGAACCCATCACTCCTTCCTTCTTTCCTATTTGTCTCTCTGGAAATGGGAACGTTGGGCCTCTAGCCTCCAGAGAGCTGTGAGGAAATAAATTTCGGTTGTTTATTTATTTTTTTTTTAAGATTTATTTATTTTTGAGTGAGAGACAGAGTGCAAGGGGGAAGGGGCAGAGAGACGGGGGGGTGGGGGGAAGGAGGGGACAGAAGATCCCAAGCAGGATCTGTGTTAATGGCAGCAAGCCCAATGTGGGGCTCAAACTCATGAGCCATGAGATCATGACCCAAGCCAAAGTCAGACGCTCAACTGACTGAACCACCCAGGTGCCCCTAAATTTCTGTTGTTTAAACCACCTGTTCTGTGGTATTTTGTTATGGCAGCCTGAGCTGACACAGACAAGGGGCCTCCTCACCTTCTCTTTGACACGTCACCCATCACTCATCACTCTCTGCAATCATGTCGCTTATTTCTTTTTACTCTGCCATTATCAACTCCACTAGGATGGAAACTGTAAGAGGGCAGGGGCCTGGTCTGCTCAATCCTCAGAACCTAGAACAGTGCCTGGTATATAATATATACTCAATAAATACTTACTGAATTAAGCGATGCGAGATAAGAGCTAAATATGTAGCATCTTTAGTTTTTCAGAATTACCTTTTTAGCTTTTATGAGGTTATAGACTCCACCTATCCACACTGCTTCCACTTATTTTCTTTCCTTCTCCCATTCCTCCCTCTTCTGCTTTCCAGGAAAAAAAAAAAAAACAAACTTTAAATAAGATTAATTTGGAGTGGTTCGAGCTGGGAAGCAAGAGGAAACAGATGTGCGATCCAGAATCACTTCTACCCCTTTACATTTATGTTTGACTTTATTTAATTAGGAAAAAAAATCCAGTTCTGCAAATAGTGAACAAAAGCCAAGAGTGAGGAAAAGGCCAAAGATTATAAGTTACGTAAGGTGTAACACAACGTAGTTTTACGTTTACTATAAAGTTCATATTTCCTTAAAATAAGATCAATAAACATTCATCCAACAGCGTAATTCGCCTATGATTCTCCTTGTATACACCTAAATACACAAAGGCTTATTATGGAAAAGACAATAATGTTTTTCAAAGAAGAATCCTAAACTTCTTTTTCTTCTTCTGAGTCAATCCTGACCAAAGGGTACTCAAAACAAATGAGAAATTTCTGCACTTTTTCCAGTGAAAGCTGAAGAAGGGGCTTAGAACACAGATGGGCAAACTGTCAGCCCTTGGCCCACACCCAGCCCATAATCCCCAAATCCAAACTTTGAGATTCTTTCCAATCTGCTTTTCTAAGGGCCACTATTGGCTGGCGCTGAGGAGTTCCTGTCCTCTGTGGGTAATGATTGTTGAGCTTTAAAGCCTGACCAGATCTCTCCAGTTTATATTTGCCTTACACTCAGCCCCCTTCTTTTATGCCTATCATTTCCTTGGCTCTTCTAAGTTTTCAAGTTTGAAATTGCTGCCTTAAAATAGAAATCAACAGGTTCTAGTGGAACGCTATGCTGAAGTTGGGGGAATATTCAGCCAGGACACAGAGGCAGGTTGTATCCATAACGTATGCCCGATGACCTTCCTGACTGGTTAGGACTCACATAGTACTGATTATTAAACATTTTTTTTAAATTTTTTTTCAACGTTTATTTATTTTTGGGACAGAGAGAGACAGAGCATGAACGGGGGAGGGGCAGAGAGAGAGGGAGACACAGAATCTGAAACAGGCTCCAGGCTCTGAGCCATCAGCCCAGAGCCTGACGCAGGGCTTGAACTCACGGAGCGCGAGATCGTGACCTGGCTGAAGTCGGACGCTTAACCGACTGCGCCACCCAGGCGCCCCTAAACATTTTGAATATAAATAACTTGCTTGAAATCATTCTGGAAAAAAAAAAAAAAACATTTTTAAGTTGGAAATACATATATTCTTAAGCTGACAGTCATTCAAGTTGGCATGATGAATAATAGTCGTGTCAATGAAATATTTTATTATATATTGGAGGCAAAGAAATTAGATGTACAGGCAAGAGTTTAAACCTTGTTCTATTTGGCCCCCCCAAAAAAATCAAACTGTGGATGAATCAAAAATATTAAGTGGAAAAAAATCTGATAATATTCTAAAGTAATTCTCGAGGTTAATCCTGTTCATGCTTATCAAGGTAATAAAAACATTACAGGTTAGGCGCAACTGATAACTCAGTATTGAAATTAGATCTCACAATCGCAAAATATTTGCAGTGATACCCAGTCATCGTACCTGCTTGGCTAGGTCTCGTTATTGTGAAAAATCCTTAATAATCAATAAATACATACATAAGGAAACTTTACAATGGCAAATGGACTCTGTTTCCAAAGAGGTCTATATTTCACTCAAGGAGTTCGTTACTTTCCACCAAGTAACTTGAAGGCATTTCTTTCATTCCAGGATTCTCATTAATACCGTGCTTGGCTCTAACATTGAGAGCGAAGACTTTTGGAGAGATTTAGGAGAAATCTCAACATATGTACACTATGGCACATGTAGTATGATAGGAGAAAAATAGGAGACTGGTGGCTGGCTGGGGTCAGCACAGACAATGCAGGGATGCAGCCAACAAATCCCTCGTCCCCTTCTCTTTTTTTTCTTTTTTTTTTTAATTTTTTTTTCAACGTTTATTTATTTTTGGGACAGAGAGAGACAGAGCATGAACGGGGGAGGGGCAGAGAGAGAGGGAGACACAGAATCGGAAACAGGCTCCAGGCTCTGAGCCATCAGCCCAGAGCCCGACGCGGGGCTCGAACTCCCGGACCGCGAGATCGTGACCTGGTTGAAGTCGGACGCTTAACCGACTGCGCCACCCAGGCGCCCCCCTCGTCCCCTTCTCTTGAATTCTTCACGGGTCTGACTTCACCTGCTATCTAGAATTCTTGCTCCAGACTCTCTCCCGAGCTCTAGAATCAGGTCCTTTATCATACACTGGACATTTCTACTTGCACAAGCACATTAAGGAACCAAAGTGTCCAGCAGTTCTCAAACCATGATCTATCTACCATTGTCCCCATCAAAGTATGTTCTACCTATTTAACACCTCCTACGGGATGTCCCCAAAACACGCCGTAAGAAACTTCCACTTTTATTCCCTACCCACCCTCACCTCCCTCTTGGCTCTGCTGTTCCTCCTGTAAATCTCATCTGTCTCAGGGAATGGCAATACCAGCCTTCTGACTTGATGACTCTAGCCCCAACTATAACTCCAATTCCCCCACCAGCCAGCCCCACTTTAAGCCATGCTATCTCACCTCTTACCTGGCATACTGTAAAAGCCTCCTAATGTTTTCTCTGCCTCCATTCTTGCCCCCTCTTCACTTCACTCACAAACCAGCTCCAAGAGTGACTTTCTTCAAACACAAATTAGATCAGGTTATTCCTCGGCATAAAAGTCCTGCCCTGGCTTCCCAGTGTGCTTGGAATAAAATCAGGGTCAAGCTGTTTAGCATGGCCTTGAATGACGCCACCATGAACTCCCCACACTTCATTCACGCCTCTCTCCCATTCATTCACCACTCCCTGACCCTGGCTTCCTTTCATTTCCTCGCCATGCCCGGCTCATTCCTGCCCAAGGCCTTTGCATAGGCTGTGGCCTCTGACTGGAAGTCTCTTTCCCTCCACTATTCCCAGAGCTGGCTCTTCAAGTCTTGGCTTAAAATGACACTTTCCCAGAGGCAGTTTCCCTGGCCCACTCTTATTAAAGTACAATCGCCTATTGCACTCTGTCTCAAAACCCGGTTTTCTCTCTAGAATTTGTGACAACTTATAATCATCTTATTTGCGGCGTTTGCTTTCTCTCTGTCTTACTCACTAAACCGTAAGTTTCAAGAAGTCTGGGACCTTGACCATCTTATGCGTCTTTTCATCTCTAACTCCCTAACGTGGCGCCTTGCCCGTAGGAATCACTTATTGAGTTTACATAAATGGATGAGTGAATAAAAAGCCTGTTTACTCCTCAGCATCTCCTCCCTTCCCAGGAGACTGCAAAGTCTAGGAGGGTAGCAGGGTGGCAACTCTACCTTGTTATCAAGACTTCTTTCCCCAGAGCCTAATACTGTGTCTGGCACACGGTGTATACCCAGTAGATATGTGCTGAATTAAAACAAAATGTAGCAGACCAGGGAAAGAGTATGCACGGGCAGCACTGGAGAATGAATTAGAAACGGAAGGTCACGCCTTATTACTAAGAAGACACCTCTATTGGTTTTGTCTTTCCTAGGCATTATGAGGTACTGCCTTGTAAGCATTCCCAGAGCCACAGCAAACCAGCAGAATAACAGAGCTCAGGGGAGGATCCTTGGGCATTTATTACAGGGAACCTAGTCTAGAATTTTGTTTTGTTCTGTTTTTACAAAGCTCTCGGTAAAGGGATTTTCCTGCAGAGCTAAAGCCAGTGCTGTTTCTAGAACACAGATGCCCCCTCACCATATCAAGTGGAACAGTGGAAGCACCAATATCTCTTGCAACCGTGACAACTACGTCCTTCAACTTTATGGCCCTGTGATGTTTGCCTTCTGTTTTGTAGTCCTGGGAACTCCTCCCAGGCAAGGAGCAAGTTACAACCCTCCCCACCCCCATGCAATGAATCTTTTCGGGTTGGGAGAAGTCTCTGGATACCTTTGCCTATTTTAACGGTTAAAGTATCCAGTTCAATATATTTCTACAGGTGCACAAAGATGAATATTCAGAGATCTTCTCTGCGGTGTTGTATGTAATCTCAACCGTCCAAACATCCACAGTGGGGCTGGGGCGTCCAGACCATGCCATGCTAAGCCGAGGTGGTAAATCTTTGTTGAAGGTGCCTGCTGATGTCAAGGTTGTCAAGACAAGCTAGTAAGTAAAAACAGCAAGATGAAGAAGATGTTTGTTCTTATTTCTATAGAAATAGAGTTTGTTCCTCGTTCTATAAAGTATATATCTATCTACATATAGGTGCAAAAAATTTCAAGATACTCAAGACACTGTTAACAATTGTCTCTAGGGGAAGAAGAAAGATGAAAGGAATATCTACATGTGAATAGACACTCTCATATTATTTAAGTTGTTTTTTTTTACCATCTGCCATATAGTACTGTTTTTTTCAACAAAATGAGTAATTTTTTTAAACTGATAGCTATTGTCTTATGAATTGTAGAAGGCAATTCTTTTTTAAAAAAATTATTTTACTTTTTTTTTTTTTTTGAGAAAGAGAGAGCAGGGGAGGGGCAGGGGGAGAGAGAGAGAGAGAGAGAGAGAGAGAGAGAGAGAGAGAGAATCCAGGCAGTCTCCATGCTCAGAGCCGAGCCTGACGCAGGACTCAACTCCACGACCCTGGGATCACGACCTGAGCCGAAATCAAGAGTCGAACACCTAACCGACTGAACCACCCAGGTGCCTGAAAATTGCTACTTCTTACGAGCCTTTGTCTTAGCCCAGCCAGCACCAGAGTAGTAAGAATGGGCATTTGATAAAACTTCCGATCCTATTGACAAATTTTAGGAAGGTAAGCCTGGAAGAGGTGAGGAGGCAGATTTATTTAAGAAGCCTGCATTGTAAAACACTTCCCACAACCCAAGCACTGCTCTAAGTGCTTACATAGAGTAACTCAATTAATTCCTATTATAACTTTTTGAAGTAGGAACTATTATCATCCCCAATTTACACATGAGGAAACAGGCACACAGAGATTATGGGAGTCAATTGAGGTTGTATGACTATTGAAGAACAAAGCCAAGATTTAGACCCAGACAGTTTGGCTCCAGAGTCCACGGCATAGTACCATCATGCTATAGCACCTCAGGGAGGGAGAGGGGGGAGGAGGGCGAGCCAGTTACAAGGCTGATGTAATAGTCTGGAGGAAATGGATAGCCTGTATTTAGGAGGTGAAATCAACGGCAAAATAGACTGAAGCTCACTCCCTGATTTCTGGCTTGGGGAACTAGGTAAATTATTAAGCTTTCTACCTGACTTTAGGAAAGCTAGATGTACAAGTTTCAGATCTAGAGGCCAAAAGGAAAAGGAAAAGAGAAATTCTATAAAATAATATTTATGCTCTAAGCACTCTAAATTTTCATTAGAGGAGCTATTTTGTTTAATTCTTAAATATTTTAAGTTTACTTATTTTGATAGAGAGAGAGAGAGCACGAGCAGGTGAGGGGCAGAGAGAAGGAGAGAAACATTCCCAAGCAGGCTCTGCACCATCAGCTCAGAGGGTCTTGCGGGGCCGGAACTCACGAACCATGAGATCAAGACCTGAGCCGATACCAAGAGTCAGATGCTTCATCGACTGAGTCCCCCAGGCGCCCCTATTTTGTTTAATTCTTATAATTCTGAGAGGTAGGTATTAAATATGAGGGGACTGAGGTTCAGAGAGTTTTAGTAAGGTTACACAATATACTGGACGTTGCTTACTGTTGCCTGGAATCCTGAGAGCAGACTCGTCTTCTTTGGGGGAACCACATCTCTCCCACTGCATGTAGTCTTGGTGGGTGCATAATTCCAGGTATCTGCCTCCCAGTATGAGTTGAGAAGCTGTGTCTTTCCTCTTTCCAGCTATTGGTGTAGTCAGGGGTGGGCAGGCTAGGCCAGAGCTAGTTTTGATAACTTACAACTAAGAAATCCTAACCAAAACACACAGTGATTATTGTGCTGTTGTGGGAAAGCCACAGTTCAAACTGAAGTCTATCTGATGGATATCTACTATCCACCTAATGCTTTTCCATGACACCACGTTGCTCCCAAGGTATTTGAGAGCAGGATGTATACACACGGTGATTGTTCACCGAACGTTCAATAGAAGAGCCTTTCTGCAAACCGTGAAATGCTTATTCTGCCTAAACTGGTGCAGCCACTCTGGAAAACAATACAGAGGTTCCTCAAAAAATTAAAAATAGAACTACCCTATGATTCAGCAATTCCACTTTTGGGTATTTATCTGAAGAAAATGGAAACACTCATTGGAAGCGATATTGGCACCTCCAATGTTCCTCACAGCATTACTTACAATAGCCAAGATGTGGAAACGACCTACGTGTCCGTCAACAGAAGAATGGATAAAAAAGCCATGGTACGGACACGTACACACAAAATAGAAAACTATTCAGCCGTAAAAAAGGGGAAGTTTGCCATTGGCAACAGCATGGATGGAGCTCAAGGGCATCATGCTAAGTGAAATAAGGCAAATACTAAATGGTTTCATTTATGCATGGGATCTAACAATAAAAAACCACGCTCGAACTGGAGAGTGTAATGCTAAGTGAAATAAGCCATACAGAGAAAGACAGATACCATATGGTTTCACTCTTATGTGGATCCTGAGAAACTTAACAGGAACCCACGGGGGAGGGGAAGGAAAAAAAAAAAAAAAGAGGTTAGAGTGGGAGAGAGCCAAAGCATAAGAGACTGTTAAAAACTGAGAACAAACTGAGGGTTGATGGGGGGTGGGAGGGAGGGGAGGGTGGGTGATGGGTATTGAGGAGG
The DNA here is from genome assembly GCF_007474595.2 of Lynx canadensis. NCBI lineage: Eukaryota > Metazoa > Chordata > Mammalia > Carnivora > Felidae > Lynx > Lynx canadensis. The sequence goes on from NC_044304.2 coordinate 76,331,671, forward strand.
GCACCTTTTGGGATGAGCACTGGGTGTTGTATGGAAACCAATTTGTCAATAAATTTCATATATATATAAAAAAAAAAAAGAATTCAAAAAAAAAAAAAAAAAACCACGCTCATAGATACAGAGCATGACTGGTGGTCCCCCAAGCATGAGGGTGGGCAAAATGGGTGAGGGGAGTGAAAAGGTACAAACTTGCAGTTATAAGATAAGTAAGTCATGTGCATGTATATAAGGTATAGAATGGTGAACCACATTGAAACCGTATTACATACTTAAAAGTTGCTAAGAGAACAGATCTTAAAAGTTCTTATCACAAGAATAGGAATCTTTATAACTACGTGTGGTGACGGATGTTAACTATACTTATTGTGCCGATCCTCTTGCAATATGTACAAATATTGAATACTCGTGTCGTATACTGAACTAATATAAAGTTCTATGTCAATTAGAGCTCAATAAAAAAGTAATAAAAAACTAAAAATTAAAAAAATAAAATTAAAGGATGCTTACTTAGGGTGAGCGAAGAATTTTGCCAGGCTATTAAATAAAATCAAATTAACCGAGGTGTAATTTATAGATAAAAAATTAATCCTGTGTGGTAAATGATTTTCATATGGTTTTAACAACATACACCTGTGTAACTGCCATCAAAATCAAGATACAGAGCTCCCTTGTGACTTTGTAGTCAACCCCCACCACCCCAACCCCAACCCCAACCGCTGGTAAGCACTGATCTTTTTTTTTTTTGTCCCAATAGTTTTCCCTGTTCCAGAATGCCATGTAAGTGGCATTTCACAGTATGTAGGCTTTTGAGTCTGGCTTTTTTCATTCAACACGGCGCATTTGAGAGTCATCCATGCTGTCTCATGATCATTAGTTCGCTCACTTATTGGATACATTTTATTAAATATTAAATTTGTTACACGGTCAGACAGTTAATAAATACTTGGCAGGCTAGGCCCTGTTCCGGGTACTGGTCGGAGAGCAGTGGCTAAGAGAATCTGAGTCTGAGGAGTCCCTGCCTCTGAGGAGCTGATACTCTAGTGTTGGGTAGGGAGGCAGGCCAGCAACAAACACATAAACCAAACTTTTAGGAAATACCAATCAAAACCACAATGAGCTACCACCTCACACCTGTCAGAGTGGCTCAGATGAACAACTTCGGAAACAACAGATGTTGGTGAGCATGTGGAGAAAGAGGAACCCTCTTGCACTGCTGGTGGGAATGCAAACCGGTGCAGGCCCTCCGGAAAACAGCGTGGAGCTTCCTCAAAAAATTAAAAATAGAGCTACCCTACTACCCAGCAATTGCACTACTAGGTATTTGTCCAAGGGATATAGGTGTGCTGTTTCAAAGGGGCACATTCACCCCATGTTTATAGCAGTGCTATCGACAATAGCCAAAGTATGGAAAGAACCCAAATGTCCCTCGATGGATGAATAGATAAAGAAGATGTGATCTATGTATACAATGGAGTATTACTCGGCCAGCAAAAAGAATGAAATCTTGCCATTTGCAACTACATGGATGGAACTGGAGGGTATTATGCTAAGTGAAATGAGTCAGTCAGAGAAAGACCAATATATGATTTCATTCATATGTGGAATTTAAGAAAAAGAACAGATGAACACAGGGGCAGGGAAGGAAAAATAAGATAAAAACAGAGAGGGAGACAAACCGTAAGAGCCTCTTGAGAACAGAGAGCAAACTGAGGGTTGCTGGAGGGGAGGTGGGTGGGGGATGGGCTAATGGGTGGGGGGCATTGAGGAGGACATGGGTTGGGATGAGCACTGGGTGTTATATGTAAGTGATGAATCACCAAATTCTACTCCTGAAACCATTATTTCACTATATGTTAACTAACTTGGATTTAAATAAAATTAAAAAAAAAAAACTTTTGGAGCGTCTGGGTGGCTCAGTCAGTTAAGCCTCCAATTCAGCTCAGGTCATGATCTCGCGATTCATGAGTTTCAGCCCCGAGTCAGGCTCTGTGCTGACAGCTCAGAATCTGGAGCCTGCTTCGGATTCCATGTCTCCCTTTCTCTCTGCCCCTCCCCTATTCACGCTCTGCCTCTCTCTCTCTGTCTCTCTCTCTCTCAAAAATAAATATTAAAAATATTTTTTAAAAAACTTCTGAAATAATTTCACTTGAAGTGCCTACAACTGCTACAGTGGGGTATGGGATAGAGTGGCAGAGGTGGGCAGGGGCTGCCGATTTACCTAGAATGGTCTTTTAAGTCCCTCTAAGAGATGTGAATTGAGGTCCTCATGAGGTGGGGCAGCCAGGCAGAGATCTCGGGAAACTGCAAATGGCAGGAAGGGCAGCAAATGCAAAGGCCCAGAGGGGGACCAAGCTTGGTGTGTATTTGGGGACAGAAGGAAGGCTGCAGGGACTGGAGAGGTGGGCGTCAGGGGGAGTTGTGGGTTAGCTGGAAGAGCTGTCCAGGAGCCTGGTCAGGTGTGGATCTTTTTTTTTTTTAAGTTTATTTATTTATTTTGAGAGAGAGAGAGAGAGAGCACAAGTTGGGGAGGAACAGAGAGACAAGGAGAGAGAGAGAATCCCAAGCAGGCTCCACACTGTCAGCTCAGAGCCCAACGAGGGGCTTGAACTCATGAACCGTGAGATCATGACCTGAGCAAGATCAAGAGTTGGACACTTAACTGACTGAGCCACCCAGGTGCCCCTGTCAGGTGGATCTGGTAGGCCCATTGGAGCGTGGGTTTTGTTCTAGTTGTAAGGGGAAGGGTTGGGAGAGTTTTGAACCAGAGAGGGATGTGACATGATTTACCTTTAAACATACCTCTCGCGGGGAAAGAAAAAAAAAAAAAGTTAGGGAGGGAGCCAAACCGTAAGAGACTCTTAAAAACTGAGAACAAACTGAGGGCTGATGGGGGGTGGGAGGAAGGGGTGGGTGGGTGATGGGCATTGAGGAGGGCACCTGTTGGGATGAGCACTGGGTGTTGTTTGGAAACCAATTTGACAATAAATTTCACATTAAAAGAAAAAATAAATAAAAAAATAAACATACCTCTCACTGCTGGGAGGGGAGCAGGGTAAGAGTGGAGGTGGGAGAGGTGTGTCTGCGGACTTTCTCTGTGTTTGAGAAATAGCTGGCAGTGACTTGAACTAGGATTGGAGCAGGGCAGATGGTGAGAAGAATTGGAATCTTCTACCTAGGGGGCATGGCAGAAAAAAAAGAAAAAATAATAATAATCCTCAAAGCTCTTAAATTTTAATATTTATTTTAAAGGCTTTGACCTTAAGAATCTTAGCGTACATCTGGAGAAACACACAAAGGTTTAAAACACTCCGTGTAACATAAAATAGGTCAGCGGCTGATCTGTACAGTGCAGGTAAACTAGTCTTGATAATTGAGGTCAATTTATCCCAAACTGGGGGATGTGAATTGAGGTCCTCCTGATGAATCAGTCTCATTTAGATGCTCTGCAGGAGATCACGGGGCTCCAAGCTGCTTGTGTTGCGAGAATGACGGGTAAAGGACTCACAGGCACCGTGGTCCATGTGTACGTACATGACCCCACATTCAAAGGGCTCTCTACGTGGATTGGATTCCAAAGTAGAGAGTTAGGAAGAGACTCATTGCTGAGGTCAAATACCTGGTCAAATCTCCCCACAGCCACACTTGTGAAGCTTTTGGCCCAGAGACAGGAAACATAGAGTCAGAAACATGGTGAGCCACTTACCACAGCGAACTAGTTTAAAAATTCATATTTCCCTGTGGCCTCGGGACATGAAGGCCCATGCAGAAGACACTCGGGCCACTGATCCATATCTGACCACCATTTTTCCGGCCAAGGCCAGCCTCCCTTGTGATCAACTCAGTTCAGAGGAGAGAGAAGAGTACATCTTCATGCAGCGTTCTGTTCCTTTAGCTGTTCAAAGGCTTCGAGGACCTTGTTTGTTTTGAAACAAGTCACCAGCCTCCTCCAACCACATCTTCCCGACCTCACAGGACAGCCTGGCAGAAAGTCCGACCTGAGGACCTGAGGAACAGTCGGACCTGGGCCACCCTCTGTCACAGCCCTGCCCCATCCTTGTCCTGCTTTCTGGTTGCCAGTTTGCTTGTGTTTTTAGGGTGGGTTCACATCTGACCCTAGGGCCCTCTGCTCACCTGACTTTCTGTTAAGGTAAGATATGGTTCCAGTGCTGGACAGCAAGGGGGTCCAGAACACGGCCAGCAGCCTTTCAGAGACGGCGAGTCATTTCTATGTTCGCTCAGCCAGGGGGCAGGGGAGTGGGGGATGGAAAAAGAAGAATAAACAGGACTGTCTACAGGTTCCTGTCCTCCTTCTCACCGTGAGCCTGCCCCCAGGGAGATGACATGGCCAAGGCACTGGAAAAAATCTCTGTGGGGCTTAGGAAGACCCCAGAAGAGGATTACCCTTTGAGAAAAAATGGACGGGGGGTGTGTCCACTTAAATAAAGAGGTAAATTGAGGCAAGTTCAAAGAGATGAGTTTAATCAGAAATAGCAGGGGGATTGCCATTCGGGACACACAAACAGCAGCAAGCTACAAACAGGTCAGCCGCGTGTTTGGGGCGGGCTCTATTTACGCTCGGAAATCGCAAGGGAGTTCAGTTAGAGTCTGTTGAAGTCAAAACAAGTGGACCCAGCTTTGAAAATTCCCCAGGCAGGTAGAACCGGTCCAGTCATACAAACAAAACTCAATTTAGCTCATTTTGTAAGCCAGCCCGAGCTGGGTCATTTCTTGTTCAGGTCCTGGAAACCATAAGCAAAATCTTTCCAAGGTCAGTAAGAGGCAATCTCTGATTAACTCCCTATCATTTAAGAAAATTCCAATATTTTCAATTTTGTATAAATCAAGCATTTACAGGAAATCAGTCTCTCAGTCAAGTTACGTTTTTCTTTTTTTTATTTATTTAAAAAAATTTTAATGTTTATTTTTTTGAGAGAGAGAGAGAGAGAGAGAGAGAGGGCATGAGCAAGGTTGGAGCAGAGAGAGAGGGAGACACAGAATCCAAAGCAGGCTCCAGGCTCCGAGCTGTCAGCACAGAGCCCGACATGGAGCTTGAACTCAAGAGCCGTGAGATCATGACCTGAGCCAAAGTCAGATGCTTAACCAGCTGACCCATCTGAGCGCCCCTTAAGTTATGTTTTTCTGAGGGCACATGCATGAGACTTCCCATTTGATATCCTCTGATTCAATCTCAGATTGAAATTCTTCGCCAGGGTGGGAGCGGCTTCCCCAATCCTTCACACAGGTACATAGCCATTCTCTCTCTCCAGCCCCAGCTCCTGTGCCCACACCATAAAAACAAGTGCGGTCAGGGACGCCTGGGTGGCTCAGTCAGTGGAGCGTGTGACTTCGGCTCAGGTCATGATCTCACAGCTCATGAGCTGGAGCCCTGCATCGGGCTCTCTGCTGTCCACCTGTCAACACAGAGCTCGATTTGGATCCTCTGTCCCCCTCTCTCTGCCCCTCCCCCAGTTGCGTTCTCCCCAAATATATAGTTTAAAAAAAAAAAGTGTGGTCTACTATGAGGCATTGCACAATAAAGACTCTTTCTTCTGAAACCTTTTCATATGAGAAGCCTCTCTGAAAGACAAAGGCACTTGCGACTAACAGCATAACCATGGCTAATCAACTTTCTAGATGTTAAATAGCTTCTAGCTGAGGACAAGCGTGGAACACCAGAGACGTACCCAGAGAAAGAGAGAAGAGGGCCAAGAAGGTGTATTCACTGATGGGAAGGCATCGTCCCAGTGTTTCCTTGGGGTTGCCTGAGCCACACTCTTCAAAAACATCTCAGGAGCATCGCTTGGTATCCATTCATTTATTCATTAAATAAAAATCTTTTGTCTTGTGCCTGACAAGATAGCCTATCTCTTGGCACAGAGCAGATGTTCCATGAATGTTAGTTATGTTATTATCGCTATTGCTTCCAGAAGTGCAGCTGCTGCTACTACCGCATATCATGTTAGACACTGTGCTGCATTCTGGGGACAGAGAGGGGCAAAACCGGTCCTCTGGCCTCAGGGAATTATAGTCTAGAAGAGGGGGCAGGGAGTCGAGCGGCAGGTCAGGACAGCCTCACCAGTGCTGAGCCACGGTAGACCAGACTTCCATGGGAGTCCAGAGAAGACTGGTGGCCAGGGATGGGTGCTGCTTCTAGACAGAGTCATAACTAAGCACGGTCTTGAGGAACAAATCGACGCTGGTCGGGGGAACTGTCAGAGTTTTAACTGCAAGCAACAGAAATAGACCAGAGCCGGAAACCGCAGAGCCATCAGCTGGCCACACGGTCTCTAGGAAGGCCACAGAACCATTGGGAAAAACAGTGCCGAGGTGATATGAGGCTGTTGGTGCTGTGGCATTGGAGACGGCCCCGGGAAACTGCACGCTGCTGCCATCGCCCCCACCACGGCCAGGAGGGAGTCTTCCCTGCCCCGCCTCTGGGTGGCATTGCTTCCAGAATCCACATCCCAGGTAGGTGCAAGCTGATGCACCAAGATTGGGCTCCCCGCCCACATCTTATGTGCCAGAGAAGTCTTTCTGACTTCTGTAAAAGAAGACAGGTGTTAAAGGTGCTATTTACCAATAGGGTTTATAAGATGAGGAACGTCCTCACACATGGGAAGAAGGTTCATAGGCTGGGGGTCAAAACGCGCTGAATGTTTTCTACAACTGGGTGAAAAGCAGGCAGGAAAGGGCACTGAGGCAGAGAAGCCAATATACGCAGAAGCCTGATCTGGGCTGAGGGACAGCACGGCGCTTTCGAAGGACTGGGAACTTCAGTGTGCCTGGAGCTTGGGGTGGGAGAGGGAGATGTCCGATGCCAGAGCTGGAAAGGCACACAGAATCTAGATCAAGGGAAAGCCTGTTATGTTTTATGCCTGCTAAGGAGTTTGATCTTTACTCTGGGAATGAGGGTATGATAAGGTTCTAAGTTTGGGGGTAGAGGCCAGGGTAATAGAGGTGGGAAAGGGACCGGCAGGGAAGATCAGATTTTTGAAGTCTGAGCTATGTTGGGATGCCTGGGTGGCTCAGTCAGTTAAGCATCCATCTTCAGCTCGGGTCGTGATCTCCCGGTTCGTGAGTTTGAGCCCCTCATTGGGCTCTGTGCTGACAGCTCGGAGCGTGGAGATGGCTTCCAATTCTGTGCCTCCCTCTCTCTCTGTCTCTCAAAAATAAATAAACATTAAAAAAAAAATTGAAGTCTGAGCTATGTACTTGAGGGTCTTGCCACAGAGTCTCTTCTTTATAGTGTTAGACCGGGGTATTTATTTAGCTTTTACGGTCATTTTGCGAACCACAGTCTTCCATTCTGTCTTTCTGTGTCATAGGGTATATCCACCTTTCCCAGATTGCATCTATCACAGAGATTTTTCCTGGGCTGTAAATCCCTTTTACATTTGAGGGAAACATAGATACAGGCAGGAAGAAACTGACCAGGGTTGCAAGGAATTAATTTGTTTAGATCCTGCCCAGTTAAACTTGGCTACAGCTAATTTTCTCAATGGTATAAACACCACGGAGGCGAATCATGAGAAACAGACATCCTTCAGGTCTCCTGGCACAAAGATGTCTGCAGATTTCACAGCATTGATTGGAAGTGTGTTGACATTCTGGTTAATTCGAGGCTGGTGTTCTGATGGCATTTTAGGTTGGTATGGGAATTTTGGAGCAGGAGAGGAATGCCAGGCACCTGGACCAACTTGGCTCTCTGACTCTCCAATTGGAAGAAACCCTGAGAAGGAATGATGTCCAGGGTTGGGAAAGCTCTGGTGAGGTGCCAGGAGTTGCTCTTGTTACAGATATTGGTGTCTGCGGCACTGGTGGGAAAAGGCAAAGGGAAAAACCTGCTTCTGTCCTTATGGAAAAAAGAAAGAAAGAAACAGTAATTCAAGGTGGCTCAGTCAGGTGAGCGTCCAGCTTCGGCTCAGGTCATGAGCTCATGGTTTGCAAGCTCGAGCCCCATGTCAGGCTCTATGCTGTCAGCTTCAGAGTCTCTAACCTCCTCTCTCTGCCCCTCCCTGCCTTGCATGTGTGCTCTCTCTCTCTCTCTCTCTCTCTCTCTCTCTCAAAAATAAATAAACATTAAAAAAAATAAACAGTAATTCAAAATTAGTGCAACATGCTTTCCAGTTCACCACCTGTTCCCTGCATTCCCCATCATGCCTGCCCACAGAACCAATGGCAGCAATCTTTGCAAAATGATACCTTTTCAACAAGCCCTCCTCCCCACTCCCCCACTCCCCTCCCCCCCCCCCCCCCCCCCCCCACAGCAAGTCCTTTACCACTGAGGACAGTCCTATTCGTTGATGTCTGGAAATCCTTGGTAGAGTAGATGTGATAGGATCACAGTAGCTGAGGGTGATTCTTTCTTTTTTTTAATTTTTTTAATGTTTATTTATTTTTGAGAGAGAGATGGAGCATGAATGGAGGAGGGGCAGAGAGAGGGAGACACAGAATCTGAAGTAGGATCCAGGCTCTGAGTTGTCAGCACAGAGCCCGACACAGGGCTCGAACCCACGAACAGTGAGATCATGACCTGAGCCGAAGTCGGACACTCAACCGACTGAGCCACCCAGGCTCCCTGAGGGTGATTCTTACATAGTCCTTCACAGCAAAGGATGCCAGGGATACAAGTGATTTTTGGGTCTAGAAAACTCAGTGATTCATTAGTGTGGTCTCCCAAAAGCTTACAGTGCACACATGCTTTGAGTAACATGGCTCAATCTTTCTGTATGATGGAGGGTTTGTGAATTTTAAAAAATTTTTAAAAATTAAACCAGGGTTATGTAAGAGTGGGGAGACTTTTCCTTGGATGAATGTCTTCAGCTCTAATTGAATTATCTGGCTAACTAAGGAAACTAGCTAAGATTTCAAAATGTCAAAATCACTGCTCCCATCATTGTGGGTAAAATGGGACTTAAGGGAATTTCAGTCCCACTATCCGAAAAAAGTTGCAATGACCTTGAGAGAAACATGTCTGATGGCATATTGAATCAGCTTGCATTCAGTTTTGTGGATACAGGCACAGCCACATGAAAGCTGGGTTTTTGTTGTTGTTCTATTAGAGTAAAAGGCATCCCCTCCTCTGGAATATTCTGGCGGCATTTCGGGGCAATTCAGAGACCACATCATATATGCATTCTTTTTCACATTATGCAGTTAAAAAATTATTTTTTCTGTATACTTTACATTGAATACTTCAGGAAAGAAAATAAATACAGTGATTTTAAAAGGCAGTCCCCAGACTCAATAGATATTCTTCATAATTACTCCCAATCAATATTTAGAAACGCATAACACGAAGTCAATTAATAAATAAAAATAAGTAGGGGCGCCTGGGTGGCGCAGTCGGTTAAGCGTCCGACTTCAGCCAGGTCACGATCTCGCGGTCCGTGAGTTCGAGCCCCGCGTCGGGCTCTGGGCTGATGGCTCGGAGCCTGGAGCCTGTTTCCGATTCTGTGTCTCCCTCTCTCTCTGCCCCTCCCCCGCTCATGCTCTGTCTCTCTCTGTCCCAAAAATAAATAAATGTTGAAAAAAAAAATTTTTTAAAAATAAATAAAAATAAGTAAAATAACCATGTAAATAAAAATCTCAGAGGTGGGGAACATACACTATCAGTGAAGTCATTTTGCCACTTTGTTTTTGTTTTGTTTTTTTTTTTCAACACTGTCTGCATGTGTTTTAATCACATATCCATCCATCTCAAGAGTTAAATTAGACTGTGGGTGCCCTCATTTAAAACTGAGTCTTGGGGCACCTGGGTTGCTCAGTTGGTTAAGCAGTTAAACATCCGAACCTTGATTCCTGCTCAGGTCATGAGCTCATACTTGTGAGAATGTGCCTCATTTTGGCCTCTGCACTGAGCATGGAGTCTGCTTAAGATTCTCCTCCATTTGTACCACCCTGTCTATAATAAATAAAAAAATTACAATTAAAATTTAAAAATATGGGAATGAAAGCTGGTGCAGCCACTCTGGAAAACAGTATGGAGGTTCCTCAAAAAATTAAAAATAGAACTACCCTACGACCCAGCAACTCACTACTAGGCATTTATCCAAGGGATACAGGTGTGCTGTTTCGAAGGGACACAGGCACCCCCATGTTTATAGCAGCACTATCAACAAGAGCCAAAGTATGGAAAGAGCCCAAATGTCCATCGAGGGATGAATGGATGAAGAAGATGTGGTATATATACACAATGGAGTATTACTCGCCAATCCAAAAGAATGAAATCCTGCCATTTGCAACTACATGGATGGAACTGGAGGGTATTATGCTAAGTGAAATGAGTCAGTCAGAGAAAGACAAAAATCATATGACTTTACTCATATGAGGACTTTAAGAGATAAAACAGATGAACATAAGGGAAGGGAAACAAAAATAATATAAAAATAGGGAGGGGGACGAAACATTAGAGACTCATAAACATGGAGAACAAACTGAGGGTTATGGGAGGGGTTGTGGGAGGCGGGATGGGCTAAATGGGTAGGGGGCATTAAGGAATCTACTCCTGAAATCATTGCTTCACTATATGCTAACTAATTTGGATGTAAATTAAAAAAAAAAAAAAAACTTACCATAAATAAAGTAAAAAAAATTAAAAAATAAAAAGGAAAAGCTCCACAAAGAAATGAGTCTCAATACCAGTGTTCACAGCGTAATTCACAATAGCCAAAAGGTGGAAACGGCCCAAGTGTCCATCAACACATGAGTGGACAGACAAAATGTGGTATAACTACACAATGGAATATTATGCAGCCTTAAAAAGCAAGTTCTGACACGTGCTACAACATAGATGAACCCTGAGAATGTGATGCCAAGTGAAACAGGCCAGACACAAAAGGCAAATGTATATAATTCCACATATGTGAGGTACCTAGAGAAGTCAAATCCATAGAGACAGAAACTAGAACATTGGTTGCCAGGGGCTGGGGGACCAGGGGATGGGAGTTAGTGTTCGATGGGCAGTTTCCATTCGAAATGATGAGAGAGAGGATGCTGGAGCTGGATGATGACAATGGCCACACAATGACGGAATGTATTTAATGCCACTGAATTGTATACGTAAAAATGGTTAGAGGCGCCTGGGTCGCTCAGTCTGAGTTTCAGACTCTTGATTTTGGTTTAGGTCATGATCTTGTGGTTCATGATCTCTGTGCTCACTCGCGGAGACTGCTTGGGATTCTCTGTCTCTCACCCTCTCTCTCTGCCCCTCCCCCGCTTGCTCTCATTCTCTCTCTCTCTCTCTCAAAATAAATCAATAAACTTAAAAAAAAAAGGTTAGTGCTAAATCTTTTTATATATACTTTACCACAATTAAAAAAAATTAAACAAATCCAAGTCTCAGGAGAAAAGATTCCCAGCCCACTGGCCCTTTTTTTGTTGTTGCTCAAGACCACCTGGCTTTTTCTTAAAAAAAAAAAACCAATTTTTTAACATTTATTTATTTTTGAGAGACAGAGAGAGACAGAGTGCAAGCGAGGGAGTGGCAGAGAGAGGGAGACACAGAATCCGAAGCAGGCTCCAGACTCTGAGTTGTCAGCACAGGGCCGGATGCAGGGCTTGAACTCACGGACTGTGAGACCATACCTGAGCCGAAGTCGGACGCTTAACCGACTGAGTCACCCAGGCACTCCTTTAATTTTTTTAATGTTTATTTTTGAGAGAGAGAAAGAGAGAGAGAGAGAGAGAGAGAGAGAGAGAGAGAGAGAACATGAGTGGGGGAGGAACAGAAAGAAATGGAGACACAGAAACTGAAGCAGGCTCCAGGCTCCGAGCTGTCGGCACAGAGCCCGACCCGGGGCTCAAACCCACAAGCTGTGAGATGGTGACCTGAGCTGAAGTCAGACGCTAACAAGCTTAAACAGCTTAAACAGCCACCCAGGCACCCTACACCTGGCTTGTTCTTTGTACTCACCCTTCTCTCTTCCTGCGGTGTCTTTACCAGCATTTCCCACAATTGGTTCCTTCCTGACACTCGGATGTCAGCTCAAGTTTCTCCTTCTCCAGTCTATCACTTGATCCCGTTATTTCTTTACTTTTTTGTGACCTGTCTCCCTTCACTAGAATGTAAGCTTCCCCCCAGATTCCATCTGTCTTGTTCTCTAGTCCTTGGAACAGAGCCCGACCCTAAATTGGTGCTCAGTAAATATTTGTTGAGTGACTGAGCCTGTGACTCGGGCACATAAAGCATCAGTGCATGTTCTTTATAAACAGAACCTATTTGAAGTCAAGTGCACGGATTCAGGGCTGTGCCTCTATTTTCTGGAGTCTGCATTCTTATGCTCTCTCTCCCTTCCCAGCCTCCCCTCCCAATTTTCCAAACCCTACTTCCAGTTTAATATCATTTAAGTGAGTAATATCAAACCTCTGGACATGGACCCCACCCATGTTAAAGTCCATTTGGTCCACACCCGCCATGCCGCCCTGCCCACGCTGGAGAGGCTGGAGCTCTGGATTGGGGAAGTGATTTGAAAGTTGGCAAAATCAAGTAGCCCAGTGCCTGGGGCCTTGTGGCGTGATTCTGGAGTGAAATGAAGAGCAGCTAGTCTCGCTCCCATGTTCTCATTTTATTACTGTCATCCGCTTGTGCAAGGCTCACTGCCAGCTGTGATAGGCCAAGGAAGCCATTAGGTGAGAAAAACCAGAAGCCACCAGAACTGGTCTCCATTTGAGCTTCCGTTCTCACACAATGGTGCCTTCGGCACTACCATTCTTGGGTCTCTGGAACAGCGCCTTACCAAGCATGGACTGAGAGCTAGGGGCTGGCTACTTCTTCGAAGAGCCCCGTGTGATTGGGAAATATTTTTATCCGGTGAGCTCATGTTTAAGCCTTCAAGTTTCACTGGCAGACAGTTGCGTTTATCTCCACCAGCTATTAATCCAAGCGATCACAATCCCCAGGGACCCTGGGCAAGGTCAAAGACAGAGATCTGATCTGCCATTGGTGGTAAACAGTAGGCGAAGTAAGTGGAAGAGAACATTTGTTTCTTATAGTAAACCTTTTTCTACCACAGAGGTTTTACCTACCCTCATTTAAGGTACCTGTGATCTTTCCTCCCTTCTCTAACCACAGACTGCATGCCCCCTCCAGCCGGTCATGCTGCAAATATAGGTTCCTGTCATGGGGAATATTGGGAAAAATATGAATTCGAACGCGTCACTCTGGGAAAGATGATTCGAGGCACAGATTGGCAGGAGGAATGGACAATGACATCCATATGTGTTTATTACAGTAGTAAAGAATGGTACGTGAGAAAAATAGTATGTGTTTCTGGATGATTTTGCCCAAAAGCATGGAACTAATCATGAGTTTATGCACATATGCCTCTTTCCACAACTGTCCCCCCACCTCCCTGCCTCTTTGTTTGTTCCATGAATCAGGTTGCTATGACTGTCACAGGAACTAGGAACTTCTCCCGAGCTCTGCTAAAGCCATTGAAAAAAGAAAAACAATCTAATATGCCGGGAATAAAAGCAAGCGCAGCTCATTCCTCATCAACTATTCCAACTGAGCCTTCTCCACGTCTGTCAGCTGGGGGATTCCATTCTCTAGCTGCAGTCCACCGAGACTCCTCGAGTGTAATGCCATTACAAGGAATTAAAAAAAAAACACAAAAAACCACATCGTTGAATTTGGTATAGTTTGAGTGGCCAATGGGTTTGTCTTTGAAGCATTATTTCAAGTGGTTACGTTTTTAAGTATTTCAATGATTGGGTTATTTGGATAGTAAATATAAGAAAATTACTCATGTTGGAAAAATTCTGTAATAAGACTAATGGAGTTAAAAATAGTTAATTATGGATACTTGGGTATTCTGCTGATTTGGGAGTTAATATATAGGCTATAGATACATTCTCTCTCTATATCCTCTCTTCTCTTATTTAGTTCTCTGTCGGATTGTATTTTGAATTTACTACTATGGTGGGCAGAATAATGCCCCTTGTATTTACATCTTAATCCAATGAACCTGTGAATATGTGACCTTACGTGGCAGAGGGATTTTACTGACGTGATTAAGGTCAAGGAGCTTGAAAGGCTATGATCCTGGATTCCCCAGAGGGGCCCAGTTTAATTGCATGAGTCCTTAAAAGTGGATGAAGAAGGCAGAAAAGTGGGTCAGAGACACGTGATATGAGAGGACTCTTCTGGCTTTGAAGATGGAGAAGGGAACCATGAGTCAAGGAAAGCAGGCAGGCTTAAGAATCTGGAAAAGCCAAGAAAGGAGTTGGTTCCCTAGAACCTCCAGGAAAACAACAACAAACAAACAGAGCCTTGTCAACATCTTGATTTTTGCCCAGGACTTTTGACTTACGAAACTGTACGATAATAAATTTATGTTGTTTTAAGCTACTAAGTTTGTGGCAATTTGCACAGCAAAAACAGAAAAGCAATATAGTGGGCAATTTCCAGACATCTTTAGCTGTCAAGTTAGGGAAAAAAGTTGAAAATTTGGAAGCTCTCATTGTACAAAAGAATTTCTCTGCAACTGTTTTATGTGTGTGTGCGTAATTTTTTTTTAACATTTATTTATTTTTTGAGAGACAGAGAGAGACAAAGCATGAGCGGGGGGGGGGGGCAGAGAGACAGGGAGACACAGAATCCGAAGGAGGCTCCAGGCTCTGAGCTGTCAGCACAGAGCCCGACGCGGGGCTCAAACTCACCAACCGCGAGATCATGACCTGAGCAGAAGTCAGATGGTCAACTGAATGAACCACCTAGGTGCCCCAAATTCTTCTGTACCTTTGGTACAAAAATCAGCCAGTCTTGGGGCGCCTGGATAGCTCGGTCGGTTAAGTGTCTGACTTCGGCTCAGGTCATGATCTCAAGGTCCGTGAGTTCAAGCCCCGCATTGGGCTCTGTGCTGACAGCTCAGAGCCTGGAGCCTGTTTCAGATTCTGTGTCTCCCTCTCTCTCTGCCCCTCCCCTGTTCATGCTCTGCCTCTCTCTGTCTCAAAAGTAAATAAACGTTAAAAAAAAAAATCAGCCACTCTTAAATTTCACCTTCCCTTCTCCCTATATATTTACAAAAAGAAGAAAACAATAATGATAATCACTATCATCAACTGAGGTCTTGCTTGTATCATATACTGCACTAAGCATTACAAATACTACCTCACTTCATGACCACGTTAACCTCGGTGAAGAAACGGAGGCTCCAAAAGGTGAAGAAAGGTTCTCAATATCACACCGTTAGAGGAGGCAGAACAAGGTTGGGACCCAAGTTCCTTTGACTCCAGAGCCTGTAAGTACATGACCGTAACTCTGAAGTTAGGTCCACTGCCTCTAGCCCCACCTTTGTTATGACGGTGGCAAGACGAGTGGCTCTAACACTGATCCGCTGGGCAAGCTTGCATCATGGATTTTCCAGGACCATCCTGCTGATTTTAAATATCCTGTCTCGTTGTCCTCAAAAGTCACCAAAATGTCCCAGAAATTCTAATTGCTCTTCAAATAGTAAGTAAATGTTATAATAAAATACACAGAATCCCCCCCCCGAACCATTTATCAAATCGTATTTCCTTATTCGTTATTCAGAAAATATGGCCCAGATACTGCTGCGTCACTTAGTCCCTTAGATGGGTTACGGTGGTTTGATATCTACTGTATTCATTAAATTCCACCCTGCCCAAATGAGCTTAGTGCAGCACTAAGTGAAAGGTGAGGGGGACCATAATCGTAGTCATTTGATATTTAGGGCACCTCATACTGGATGGCAACTCCAGAGACACAATTTAGGACCTAGGGAAGGTATGTAAATTACATCCCAATTAAGCTGACTTTATAAATAAGCAATAACCTGGGCTGCCTGGGTGGCTCAGTCGGTTAAGTGTCTGACTTTGGCTCAGGTCATGATCTCATGGTTTGTGAGTTCGAGCCCCGGGTCGGGCTCTGTGCTGACAGCTCCGAGCCTGGGGCCCATTTCAGATTCTGTGTCTCCCTCTCTCTCTGCCCCTCCCCGCCTCACATTCTGTCTCTCTCTCAAAAATAAATAAACATTAAATAGATGTTTTACATAAGTGATACGCCTTCTTCATAAGGTAAAGGCAAACCCCATTCTTTTTTTTTAATGGTTATTTACTTTTTGAGAGACAGAGAGACAGAGAGAGAGAGAGCAAGCAGGGGAAGGGCAGAGAGAGAGAGGGAATGTATGCTGACAGCACGGAGCCTGATGCGGGGCTCAGACCCACAAACCACGAGATCATGACCTGAACCAAAGCTGGACACTTAACCAACTGACCCACCCGGGCGCCCTGAGGCAAACCCCATTCTTGGCTCCTGCAACATAATTTGTATCCATGTGGTCCATACAGCAAAGGAACACTGCTGACTTGGGTGTCCTGTACGAAACAGTTGATTGGTGGCCAATCATGTTGTTCCTCACAGACTCGCCACACTGCACACGCTGGCCTCCCACAACCTTGGACGTGGCTGCCTTCCCACTGCCGCCCCTCTGTGCCCGCTCTTCCCTCAGCAGCTGCTTCCCTGAGTGCCTCCTTCGGATGCTGCGGATCTCTGCTTAAATGTCACCTCCTCTGAGAAGCTCTCCTTGATTTTCTGGAACCACATCGAATGCCTGCTGTTAGGCTGTCACCGTGCCCCCACTGGTTTGCTTCACTGACCTTTCCCTTTTTACTCTCTGCGTATTGACTTATCACCTGTATTTCCCTGGTGGTGGAAGCCCCGCGAAAGCAGGTTCTGTCGTTGCTTTGTTCACCGTTGTATCCCCAACACCTCATTCGGTTCCTAGCACAAAGTGGGTGCTATAGACCACATGTTTATGTCCCCTAAAGTTCATGGGTCGAATTCTAATCCCCATGGGATGGTAATTAGACATGGAGCCTCGGGGAGGTAATTAGGTCATGAGAGTGGACAGTCTTTTATAAAAGAGACCTCAGAAAGCTCCCCCACCCCTCGGCCACGCAAGGACGTATGTTGAACTGCACTGAAACCCAGGTTGTGTGAAGAGTATTTGCAAGTACGTTTCTTCTCTGTGTCGAGACGCTTCTGGGGTGATTCCATGGGGTTTGTGGAACCAGGTGGTGTCCACTGTGACCAGAACATCGGGGTGTGCCCCAATACCTTTGCCCCGTGCTACCCCAAAGCGCGAACTCAAACACTTCTCAAATATGAATCAGGTTTGATCAATACGTTATGCAAGACCTTCTCCCAGTCAGTGAATTATTAATTAATCAGTTAAAGCTTTTCCTAATGAAGAGGTGATTTAAAAAGGTAATTTCCTACTTAAACCATAGTCCAAGATTCAAATATTGATTTCTTCTTGGGTAATTATAGGCCAAATGTTTAAATGGTAGGTTTATATATTAATTAATTAAGTATTTATCTCCATTAATCAAAAACCGTGTCTGCAGGAGCCACCAAATAACATTTCTCCCTCGGGGTTTTCTTCACACACGTGATTCGGTGCATGCACTGGACCCTTCGCACCCGATATTCTCTCTGCCTGGGACAGTCCTCGCCCACAGCCTCATGGCTCACTCCTGTAACGCCCGGGACACCTGCTCAAAGTTCATCATATCGAGAAGTTCATCCCCGACCACCCGATGCAGCAATCTGTCCATCAGCACGCCCCCCGGACTCTGCCTTTCCCTTCCCTCAGTCGTGTTTATTCCCATCTGCCCTACTGAGTATGTGCCTTATCTGTGTGGTTCATGGCAGGCTTCTCTTCGTTAGAATATAAGCACAAGGGGAAGAGAGGGTTTTTTTTTTTTTACTCTTTTACATACGGTTATATCCCCAGGGCCTAGAACGGTGCCTGGAACATCATAGATGATCGATCAATACGTGTTGCATGGATACTCGATAGTTTGATGTCATTTACAGTTTCAGCCACTTCCCTGTTTCCCCTCCGGACAGGACGTGCGTGTTTTCTCAGCTGGTGTCACTGGCACGGGAGAGGTCAGAACTCAGGAGCCGCGTGGCGTGAGGGGGAGCTAACATTCCCTGAACTATGTGCACCCACCTGGTGTGTCCCCGAAATTCTCAGCACAAACCCAGCAAGTCCCAGGTGGAGGCAACCTGATGGAAGGACCATTGCCCTGCGTCAGGCGAGGGGCTTATCTCCCTGAACCACAACGATCCCGACTGTAAAATGGAATCAGCACTGCCCTGCCTCCCTCATCAAGCCGTGGTGTGGGTGCGGTGAGAACCCTCTCCGTCCTCCGTACCCTCCCCCACTCCCGGCCCCCACTCCCTCTTGCCTCACTGCTTACCCTACCCTCTGGGTCCTAGTCAGGTGCAGAAATCTGATAAACTAACCAGAGCTAATGGGTGTTAATGGGTATAAAACTTTTTTTAATGGAGACTTTAGAAAGCCCTTTGCTTTAATCAGGAAGAACAATTTCAGATTACGCCAAGAAGGGAAGCATTTCAGCTAGAGTCTGTGGGTGGCGGTTAATGGTTTCAGGGCCAATGTTCCCTTTGGCATGCCCTAAATCAGACTTCAAAATGACCCAGGAAGCAATAACTGCAGGCTCGGGAGAATTATTTATTGGAGTCTGCTATTTGGTGAAATGTCCTGAGCACGTGAGCAACATACGTACCTGGTACTCCCTCAACGCGAGGCTTCACCCACATAAGGTATTTGCCTTCGCGGTACGTACGTGCGTGGTGACGGGTCATGTCCTAGGGTTTACAATCCAGTATTTTCCGGCTGCAAAGCAGCAGATCTCAGGACATCTAGAAAGAGGAGGCCTCCCCTGCCCTCAATAAACTCTGAGTGTCATCGCTAGATAATAGGTGTCCTGTCTCCAACCCTGGGCATTATCACTACTGTCCTCGCACATCAGAAGGTACGGTGATTAAAATTTAGTCACCAGCTTCTACATTCCTGTCCTTTGTGTCATGTGAACCTTCCCCTTTCCTTCTGGGTGTTTTCCTCCTGCTCCTAAGTTTGAGTCTAGGTTGGTGGTTGATTTATGCTGGAAGGGGAGTGCTGGTGCTGGTGGTGGAGGGGAGCTGTCTGGGACACGGCTGGCTCAGTTAGTAGAGCAATGACTCCTTTTTTTTTTTTTTCTGAGGTGGGGGAGGGGCAGAGAGAGAGAGAGAGAGAGAGAGAGAATCTTAAGCAGGCTCCACACCCAGTGCGTCACAGGGAGGGGGAGGTCCCCCAACACGGGGCTCAATCTCATGACCTTGAAATCATGACCTTGAGACCATGACCTAAGCCAAAATCAAGAGTCAGAGGCTTAACCGACTGAGCCACCCCGGTGCCCCCAGAGCATACGGCTCTTGATCTCAGGGTTGTAGGTTCGAGCCCCGAGTTGGATGCAGAGATTACTTAAGAATAATAGCTTTAGAGATAAATTACACACTCCCTCTCCATACGTCTGTTACAGTCTCAGAGTCTCTGTGGTGTTGGTTCAGGGTGGGGCTTACCGCATTCTTGGCCGGTTCACCCTGTGCTTCATGAGGAATGTACCTGATTCGAGTCTGTGATATGGATCTTTGCCCTTTATTAATCCTCTAAAGACCAGTTAGGGCCAAATCTTCCACGACCTCCCTGAGAGAAAGGTTGAGGGAAAAAATGCCTTACCTCCTCTCTGGTCTTCTAAGACTTTCCTTGTGGGGGAAAAATATATTTTCAACTATAAACCTCACTCTTCCCAGGGTTTCTGGTGAGCACACACACACAACATGTAGTTTTAATCCACAGAGCCTCAAAACCCAAGTTCTTTCATTCATTCGACAAAAAGGAATTGAGGTGTTCCTATGCACTTGCGAGTAAGAGTGAGGAAGACAGAGTGAAGGTCAGGGAGCCCAGTACAGGAGGCAGATTGTCACTGCGGAGGGTAGAGCAGGGTCAGGGGAGGCTCTCCAAAGTACCCCCTCCCCATCACAACCAGCTTCCTCCCCGGGGCCTTTAGGACGGTGTGCTGGGAGGGGTACCTGGGTGGTTCAGTCAGGTAAGCATGGGACTTCAGCTCAGGTCATGATCTCACTGTTTGTGAGTTCGAGCCCTGCTTCAGGCTCTGAGCCCAGGGCCTGCTTCTGATCCTGCAACTTCCTCTGTCTCCTCCCCTCCCCTGCTCGGGCTCTGTCTCTCTCTCTCTCAGAAATAAATAAACATTAAGAAAAATTTAGGAGAGTGTGCTGGGACACAGAGGTGTCCCCTACTTTCATTTTTCAAGGCAACGCCCATCCCTTCCCTGCAAGTGAAGTGCCCATGCTGACTCATCAATTCGATGAGACCAAAGAAGGAGTCAGGGTACAGAAATATGGGAGATGTGCAAGAAGCATGCTTGACGTTGAATCATTAGTTCAATCCCAGTGGAACTCTGTTCAAATCAAAAATGCACCTGCTGGCTCCAGATGGGCAGCAATCTACACCTGGTGCCACTACATATCACCTGAATTTCCCCTCTTTGCTCCCCCACACCTCCCGCAAGCATCTTTTTCTTTTATTTACCCTCCGATTAGATCTTATCTCTAAATGTGGTGTCAGGATCACGTGTAGAAGATGATGTGCCCTGCTGAGATCAAGCCCAAAAGACAAGACTATCTTTGCTTCCTCCCAGCCCTCCCCCCGCCCCCACCACTGACCTCCCTCTCCCAGGTGACCTTGGGATATCACCTGGAGAGAAGCAGAAGCCAACTTTAAGAGAGGAGAGATGCTCCCTTGGCGAAAGTCGTCACAGGACCAGCTGGGTGGTAAAAATACAGGAGTGATTGCATAACACCCTACCATCTCCCACACCAGAGTCTGGACTTGGCAGGTGTCAGCAGCCCTCCTCCCTGGATTATCTCTGGAAAATGCTCTTCAGGAGTCTTCACATCCCTTTGGGCAGCTCAGGCTTCCACATATAAGGTGGAAGAGGTAGATGGTTAGTAGTAACATTTCATCAGTAATCTCAAGCCACTTGACATGTGACCTTGATAGCAATTCATGAACGATAACTCAGCACACGCACGGTACACCCTTTCAAAAGATAACCGGATTCTGATAAAAGCAATGTGATTCACACATTGCTGCATTCACGCCAAACTTGATTTCTCCTTGCACAGTGGAAAACGCAGCCCTCCATTCTAGGGTGGACACAAAGTTTTCAGATGAATACAATAGCAACTATGTATATATTGGCTGCTAAACTGGAGACAGAGCCTGGACGCACCACTTTGTCTCATTTCACCATCTTGTCTCATCCCCCCAGCGACCCTGTACGGTAGGTTCTATGGCTATCGCTGTTTTCGACATGAGAAAAATGAGGCAAGGAGAAGGGCGTGAAAATTGTGCAACTTATACCCCTACTGAGTGTGAATGTACCCACGTCAGGTAGTGAGACACCCACACCACGGGCTCATCCCTCCTTTAACTATTTACATAGCATCATCTACATTGGCCGGCACCAGAGGGGATCTGTCTTGGCTTCTTACCATCCCCTGAGCCGGGCAGGAGAGGCAAGGGGGAAATCACAGGAGGGTAGAGGTGATCTGGAAGCTGCAGGAAGTGGAAGGAGGCGTCTTTCGTGCTCTGCTCTTTGCGGGAGCAAAATCGCCGGCCAGAGCTCTCCGTATTCATTCATGGATGTCTCTCCACTCGGGACTTATGCCTGCCCAATATTTGACTTTGGGCTTGCAAGAATTGTGCTAAAATTTTGCTTTTTTTAATTATCAAGCTTTGGTTCCAGGCAGCTAGTGAAGTGTATGAAAAGGAAGAGTGTGTGTGTGCGTGTGTGTGTGTGTGTGTGTGTGTGTGTATGTGTGTGCGCGCGCACACACACACGCAAGCATGTTTGGTATATACCCGCCCCCTGTTAGTTAAGGGGAAAGGGGCAAAAACACTTGCCTCACTCTTTCACTCCATGTTCTCCACCCAAACCACACTCAAAAGTGTGGACACTGCAGTGACCGTCCAGTTATTGGGCTTTACTGGTATTGACTTTAATTTCCATCCTCTTAGATCTCTCTTCTGGGTTGTCATTTTCATCAACATACTATGCATATACCACCTCTAAATTCCAAAAGTTTTGAGCTTTGGATGCTGTTGCAAAGTTAACCATGAAGACCTTAGACTACTCTTCAGATTTCTTTGGGAAAAAAGCAACCCACTAAAACCCTCCTCCCAGGCGGTGCTCCATCTGGGAGCACGCAGGTTTGGCCCAGGGCCAAGTGAGACCAGGCTATGGATGGAGGATCCAAAGAGCCTGGTCCAAGTGAATTTGGATGTGCCCGGATGGAGACAGAGAAGAGAAGTTAGAAGTCGCCATTCTTCTCCCATCTGGAGCATCTGAGGAGTTGAAACAAGGGAAAATGATTCATAGTTTCTGAGCGCCTGCCTCCGTAAGTCAAGCCCTGGGCTGGGAGCTTTTACAAATATTTTACAATCTAACTGATACAATTTTATAGCTAATGGCTAACATTATCAAGCACAGTCCTCACTTGCTTTACAAGTAGTAACTCGTTTAAGAGTCACAACAATTAGATAAAGCAGATTCTGTTATTATGCATGCTCTAGAACAGAAGGACATAGTCATTAAGAGGTTAAGTGACCTGCCCAAGGTCATGCAGCTGCTCCAGGGCAGAATCAGGACTTAAACCCAGGTCCAGAAACTTGGCTCTTCAACTCTGTGCCAAACCACCTCTCAGGATGAGGGAAATGAAGCTCAGAGAGAGAGAGAGAAAGAGAGAGGTTACCTGGCTCAAGGTCACACAACTAGAATGGCAGAGCCGAGGCTCACAGCCCCGGTTTGCCTGGCCCCCACTGCATGCTTCCTGCTACATCTCACTGCTGCCTTGATCCTGTGGTCACTAGAAATATTTCATCCTACGCTTTAGGAGCAAATTCAGATAAACCGCTGCCTTTTCTGTTTCTCTGTTCTTCTCCTCTCTCCTCGCTTTCTTCTCTCCTTTTCTCTTCCTCTCCTACCTCTTTCCGTGCCTTGTTTTCCCTCCTTCTTTCCCCCTCCCTTGCTCATGCCTCAGATCTGCCGGTAACACTCAGAAAAGGCAACGAAGGTGCATGAGGTTACTGAGGCCTGACCTCATTAATTTAAACATGACGTGTATAGCTTGAGAGCAATTGCCAATACGACCGGAAGCCTGTTAATGACTGAAAAATTAAACGCTTATCTCAAGAAATGTCTACATGATGAATTGGTTCAATTGTTGTGACAGAGGGGGATTTTTCTTTTCATTATGGTCAGCCTATTGACCAATTTGATCAGATCATGAAGTGCTCGCTGGATTAATTGTTTAATGATTTGGTCAAAAGTTCGGTTTTTATAGGAGTCCAGGTTAACCAAATTACACAGCCTTATCCTTAGGCCAGATCCCAGGAAGCCGGCAGGCATAGACATACAGGCTGCTGACCAAGTTCCCAGTTTGTTAGCCTGGGGACAACTCTAGTTTCTAAGACGCCCAAAAGTCTTTCGAAAAATGGCAATTTACAGAAATCATCAACACCTCCGGGACTCCAGAATACTCACTCATGTCTACAACCCTTTCGGTACATCACACAGTTTGTATTTCTTCTCCCATTCAATTAACTAGTACCGTATAGGGCTCTGACCTCGATCCTTTTCTCTTGTCTCTGCCTGTTCATTCCCTTTCATGCCTTCAAATCCCATCTCTTGTTGATCACCTCCAGATCTATGCCTCTAGATTCAACCCATGTTTCTCACCACCTTCCTGAAGTCTCTATTTGGCCATCCCCCGGGCACCTGAAATTCAACAGAACTAACTCTCTAGACCATTCCCCTGTGCAATTCTGTGAGTGATATTTCTCTGCCTCACCAGCTAAAATCCTCAGTGCACCCATAAGTCCTCCCTCTCTTACGCTCCACAGTCAGTGGTATCTCCGGGGTCTGTCAGCTTGTAAACGAAGACACTGTCTCCCAAATATCCCCATGTTTCTATCTCTGTTCTTACTGCCTTAGTCTCTCATCTCTCACAGGATTCTGCCACAGCCTACCATTATTTGCTCCCCTGTTTGTTTTCCCTCGTAGACTCTGAGCTGGTCCACTATTCATGTTGCTGTGGAACCTCATTTGCCACAAGTCAGTCATCCCCATATTTTCATCAGTTTCCTGTCAGTTACAGAATAAGGGGTAAGAACAGGCAAGGCCATTCAAAGCCTGGTCACAGTTGGATTCTCTCTCTTCTTAATTCCCCCCATTCTTCATCTACCAGCTCAACCCAGATGTTCCAGTTCCCTGAACCTGCCATGCTCCATGTGGCCCCATGTCTTTACACACACTGCTGCTTCCCCCAACATGGCCTCCCCATGCACCAGCCTTGGCCACTGCCTGGAAAACAGTTGCTTACCTTTTAAATCCTGCGTCAACGTCCCTTCCCTTGCAACACTTTCGCAGACAGCTCTTTCCTCTGCAAGCATACACCACCTTGGGTTTTTTTTTTTTTTTAATGTTTATTTATTTTTGAGAGAGAGGACAGACAGAGCATGAGTGGGAGAGGTACAGGGACAGAGGGAGACACAGAATCTGAAGCAGGCTCCAGGCTCCCAGCTATCAGCACAGAGCCCCACACGGTGCTCAAATCCACCAACGGTGAGATCATGACCTGAGCTGAAGTCAGCAGCTTAACTGGAGGGAGCCACCCAGGTGCCTCTACACTACCTTGTTTCTTACCTCAATATGTGATACTGTTTTTGCAAGGATTTGTTTATTTGTATCATCCTCTGTGTTAGTTTCCTGTGGCCACTGTAACAAATTACTACAGCCCCCCGTCAAACAATAGAAATGTATTCTCTATTAGTTCTGGGGGCTAGAAATCCAAAGTCCGTCACTGGGTAAGATCAAGGTGTCAGCAAAACCACGCACATGCCAGAGGCGATAGGGATGTATGTGTTCCTTGACTCTTCCAGCTTCTGGTGGCTGCAGGCATTCCTTGGTTTGCAGCCACATCACCCCAATCTCTGCCTCCCACCTTCACATCACCGTTCCCTCCTTGTGAATTGTACAAGCTCCCTCTGCTTCCCTTTTATAAGAACGCATGTCATGACACTTAGGGCGCCCCAGATAATCCATGATAATCTCCCCATCTCAAGATCCTTAATCATATCTGCAAAGACCTTTTTTTTTTTTCCAAATAAGGTAATATTTACATGTTCCGGGGACTTGGATTTAACATTCTAAGGGTCAGCATTCAGCCTACTACCCTGTCCCAACAGATTGGGACTTCCAAAAGGGCAGGGGATGTGACCTAGTCATTTCTTATTCCCGGCAATAATAGGCAGTCAACAAATGTTTGATGAAAGGTCAGGGAATACATTGAATTAAACACTCTCATCTTGCAGATGTTGGCTGTTTAATGTATTCAACAAAGCACTTATTGATTGTGATTATGTGCCAGATGTTGTACTAGACATAAGAAGTACAGCCACAACACAAAACAAATGTGGCTCTGCCCCTCGTGGAGCCTACATTCTGGGAGGGAGTCAAGCATAAAAAAAAAAAAAAAAAAGGCACATATGAAGAAATACATAATAACACAGTGTTATAAGGGTTAGGCAAGAAAAGAGCAAGGGTCAATGAGAAAGAATAAAGGTGTGGAGATCAGCAAAAGCCTCTCGTGGAAGCAAAATAAGCTGAGATCCGAAGAATGAGTAACTGGTAAGTGAGGAGTTGGTGGGGCAGGGCCGGGGGCGTGGGGGGACAATTATTCCAGGCAGAGGAGACCATAGATGCACAGGCTCTAAGGCAGCGCAAAGCTTGCTGAGTTCAAGGAACAGCAAGAAGTCCAAGAGGCTGAAGTGGGAGGGACTGGAGCGCGAGGAAGAGCTGGGGGTTATGGTTAGCGAAAGGATATTCGTCAAATGTTTTGTTGTGCAGACCCCAGATTTCTCGTTATGCTGAGGAACAATGGCATCATAAAATGACATGCGAGTGATCCCACAAGAGAATAAAGGGATTGAATATAGAGGCCGGTGCATATCAATATTCGTTGACTGGCCAGAGGAGTAACAGTGAAATATGTCAAATTGGCAGGGGATGGAGTGACAGGAGAGGGTAGTACGTCTGGCTCTATACGCAGGTTTTGGTATATCACTCACAGGGTTGGTATATTTGCTCACAGGGTTAAGGGAGCCTCAGTGATGAGGGATTGACACAGAGGGGGGTTGCGCGTGGAAGATAATGCTTGCTTGTTTCTAATTCCACGATTTTACCAACTGCTCAAGATCTATTTCAGAAAACTTAAAGAATAATTCTTAGGACAAATACTGAGTTTGGTATTTACTGAGCACATAAAGGAAGGAAGGAAAACAGAAGCAAAATGTGGGACCAGCCTAAGATGTGATTTCGAGTAAACCCTTACTTTACTATCTCTGGCTCGATCATGACAAATGGGGTTAATCTGCCTCCAGTTATGTATTCTTGCTAATGCAAACTAATTTATTGAGCAATTGCCGTAAACTCAGATACTATTCTAAACATTCTACATACAGTATCAGATTTTATCCCCTAAAACATCCTTTTAGGTACATATTGCTTACATCTTCATTTTATAGGTGAGAAAGGTAAACCAGAGAGGGTAACTTTACCCGAGCAGTGTGATTCCAGAAGCCTTGTTCTGAAAACCACTTCACGAGACTGTCTACTCCTTACTTACATTTCTGAGATTTAGATTTTATATTAGTTCCTTTCAGGAAAATTAAGATATATAATAACACATGAGGAAATCTTCTCACTCAAAGATTCATTAAAATCCTCTATTTCAAATTTGTACTAGAATTAAAATATATCAGTGTAAAGGCACCTGGGTGGCTCAGTCAGTTAAGCGTCCAGCTTCGGCTCAGGTCATGATCTCACAGTTCGAACCCCATGTCGGGCTCTGTGCTGACAGCTCAGAGCCTGGAGCCTGATTCAGATTCTGTCTCCCTCTCTCTCTCTGCCCCTACCCCACTCTCTCTCTCTCTCTCTCTCTCAAAAATAATTAAACATTAAAAAAAAATTTTTAATCAGTGTATAACCCAAAGAATAAAATAAAAGCAGGTGAGTCTATAGTGATATAAATAAACAATTGGATAAATAAATAAATGGAGGAGAAAGACCAACTCTTTCTTACAGAATATTCCAATTAGTAATATAGAAGGAATGAGGGGGAAAAGAAAATCACCATTTGAACACCAGAGTAATAAGGGCTGTAGGCAAGATCCACCAGTGGATGCTAAAATCAGTGGGTGAAAATTTTTAAAAATTTAAGATATTTGCATAGTCTCAAATTATCTCCTCCCCAGCAAAAGAAATTATTAACTAAAAAAAGGCAAAAATAGTGACCATACAGGGGTGAAAACTGGCAGACACCATCTTAACCAAGCGATCAAGGTTAACATGTCATTGGTCAGAGATAGCTATATCGTGTGGCCTGATATGATACACTAAGAAAGAACATCACTTCTGTGGTATGGTTTCCAATAACACCTAATTTCAGTCTAAGCATAAAATCACAGAAACATCAGAAAATATCAGACACACCAAACCAAGGGACATTCTACAAAATAATCAACCAGAATTCTCCAAAAGTGTCAAGGTCATGAAAGACTGAGAAACTCACAGATTGAAGAAAACTGAGGAGACATGACAACAAAATGGGTGTCTTCCTGACCGCATCCAGGAACAGTAAAAGGACAATAGTAGAAACATTAGTGAAATCTGAATAGGTTTACGGTTTAGTTACCAGTCTTGTACTAATGTCAGTTTCTCAGTTTGGGCGATTGTACGTGGTCATGTAAGACATTAACTTTAGAGGAAGCTGGGTAAAGTGTCTATAAGAATTCTTGTACTATTTTTGCAACTTGTTATGGTGCTGATAATAATAGTTTTTTTTTTTTAAGTTTAAATAATAATAACAGTCAGCAGGTCAAATTGAACATCCAGCAGAATACAAATGGTAGACCAGAGCAGGAATGTATGTATATTCCAGGGTCCGGGCCAGGATTGTATTTCTAAGGACCCTATTTCCAAACAACCCAGCCACAGTCACTCCTCAGTCCATTGACCCATAAAATCCAGTTCATCCAAAAATATATAACCCCACTCTAATCATGAGAAAACACAGTCAAATCCCAACTGAGGAACATTGTACAAAATATCTGACCAATACACCTCAAAACTGTGAGGGTCATGGTGATGCTTAGTTTTCTGTATCAATTCGGCTAGACTGAAATACTCAGTTATTTAATCAAACACCAATATGGGTGTTGCTGTATTGAGATACGGTCAACATCCACGATCAGTTGACTCGTCTTTAATAAAGGAGGTTATAATGTGGACAGGGCCTCCTCCAATCAGTTGAGCGCCTTAAAAGGTTTCCCAGAAAAGAAGAAATTCTGCCTCAAAGCTGAAACATCAACTCCTATCTGATTTTTGGAGGGGGTTGTTTGGTTTGGTTTGTTTTTAGAGAGAGTGTGTGAGCAGGGGAGAGGGGCAAAGGGAGAGAGACTGCAAGGGAATGAGAGAGAAGAGAGAAGGGAGAGAGAGAGAGTGAGAGAGAATCTTAAACAAGCTCCACGCTCAGCACGAAACCTGATGCAGGGCTTGAGTCCATGACCCTGGGATCATGACCTGAACCGAAATCAAGAGTCAGACGCTCAACTGAGCCAACCAGGCACCTCTCCTGCCTGTTATTTTAGCTTGCCAGGCTGAAGATTTTGGACTTCAGACTTGCCAGCCCCCCAGTCACATCAGCCAATTCCTTAAAATAAATCTCTTTGTGTGTGTGTGTGTGTGTGTGTGTGTATGTGTGTGTGTAGTACATATATTCAATTGGTTCAGTTTCTCTAAAGCACCCTAACTCATACAGTCACTGATATAACATTGTATGTTAATTATAGCTCGATTTAAAAAGAGACAGAAGCGGGGAGCCTGGCCAGCTCAGGTGGTGGAGCATCCGACTTCAGCTCAGGTCATGATCTTGCAGTTGAGTTCGTGGGTTCGAGTCCCGTGTCAGGCTCCGGGCTGACAGCTCAGAGCCTGGAGCTGCTTCAGATTCTGTTTCCTTCTCTCTGTTCCTCCCCCGTTCGTGCTCTGTCTCTCAAAAATAAGGGTTAAAAAAAATTTTTTTAAAAATAGGTGGCTCACCCAAAGTCATAAAACAAGTAAGAAACAAAGGGAAGAGTAAGACCCAGGCCTCTGACTTCCCTCCAGTACTTTTTCATGGCACTCTGCTACCAAAGTCTGGTTCAGCACCCTCCAACAGAAACCCAATGCAAACCACACGTGTAACTTTATTTTCTAATCACCATAGTTTAGAAAGTAAAAAAAAACAGGTGCAATTAATTTTAATGCATTTTATTTAACCCAATGTATTTGGGGTCATTTCAACATAAAATCCATATTTTACAATTATCCGTGAGATAGCTCACATTTTTTTCTCTTCAGTCTTTAAAATCAAATGTGTCTTTTATACCTGACAGCACTTACCAATTTAGACACATTTTAAGTGCCCAGTAGCCTCACCTGGCTAGTAGCTCCCATGCCGGAAAGAACAAGTCTAGTGAAATAATGCGTGGGTGGGTGCATTAGAGAATTTTGTGACTGAGGGCAAGCCCTTCATCTGACCAATTGGGGAAGGTAACCCTGTTATCTTTCCCATCCATGGCTTCCTAACTGGAGTTTTCTGCTTCTATCAAAATACAGTGTCCATGTGGAGAAAGTCAATTGGGAAGTTAGCACTGGCAGGTGTTTTCCATGGCTTCCTAACTGGAGTTTTCTGCTTCTATCAAAAGACGATGCCCACGTGGAGAAAGTCCATTGGGAAGCAGGCACTGGCAGGTGTTGTCCAACATGTCTTTAGACTGGCTTTCTCAAAGCCCTGTGAAGTTGATGCCGATAGCCTAGATTTTCTCTTCAAACGATCATTATTGACATCACCTTCAGGCCTTCCACACTCGATCAATTCCTTCTCTAAAGTCTGTTCAAGCCGCCATGATTATGGGCCAAATGTTGAACAAGGGGGGGCTTTCACGCCATCCGAAGCTTCCCCTTAGTCCAGCTTTTCCTCTTACCCACACTCTGATAGCTCCTCTTTCCTCCTGAGAACATGTCTTCCTATATTCTGCCCACTACAGTCGACCAAGAATCAGAACTTTATTACAATGCAACTGTAAAGGCTGCTAAGTGGAACCATTGCACCTGGCAATTGGGAATTTGTATCTCCTGAAAACAAAAACAAAAATAAGAAACCCTATGCTAAAGGATTCAAATACCCACTGTGGACTTGCAGGGTTTTGGTGGAAGCAAGTAGAAAGAGCCCTCAGTGTTTCCAAAATGACATTGTATATCAGGGGTCAGCAAACTACAGACCTGGGGCTAAATGTAGCCCACTGCCTTTTTGCCCACATTTTTAACTAGTTGAAAAAAAAAATCAGAGGAGAAATGTACTTCACGACTAGTGAAAATTATATGAAACTCCAATGTTTGTATTCATAGATAGTTTTAGTGGGACACAGCCACGCTCATTCGTTTGCGTACCGTCTATATATGCTTTCAGCTACAACAGCAGGGCTGAGCATTTGCAGTAGAGTCCAGATCACCCACGAAGCCTAAAATATTAACCATCTATCCTTTTACAGAAAAAGTGT
Source organism: Lynx canadensis (assembly GCF_007474595.2). NCBI lineage: Eukaryota > Metazoa > Chordata > Mammalia > Carnivora > Felidae > Lynx > Lynx canadensis. Next base: position 76,362,228 of record NC_044304.2, read on the forward strand.
GCCAAATGCTGATATAGGTGATTGCCTACATTGTCTCTTTATAGGTATGCATTGTGTGTCTAAAACACTTTTCTGTGAGCTACAGAACAGGTCCATATTAGTCGCAGAATCGTAATTTCATGCCTGTTTTACAGAAGCTTAGGGAATCTGTTAATTGAATAAAGTATGTGAAAATCTGAATTGTCCATTAAAGACTCCCACAATAACTAGACTGCCTTCCCATTATGTGTAGGATGTTTCTACTTAAGGGTGACAGCAGTCTTCTACTGGTCAGCCAAATTAGTATCAAAGATTATAATAGGGGCGCCTGGGTGGCTCAGTCGGTTAAGCGTCCAACATCAGCTGAGGTCATGATCTCGCAGTTCGTGGGTTCGAGCCCTGCATCAGGCTCTGTGCTGACAGCTCAGAGCCTGGAGCCATCTTTGGATTCTGTGTCTCCCTCTCTCTCTTCTCTGCCCCTCCCCCACTTGTGCTCTGTCTCTCAAAAGTGAATAAACATTGACAAAAAATTTTTTAGTTAAAAAAAAAGATTACAATGATGCTGCTTGGGACTCCCTCTCTTGCTTCCCCCTTCCCTCCCTCCCTCTTTTCCTCTCTCCTTTCCTTCCTTCCTTTCTTTCCAGTCTCACTTTTCCATCACTCAAGAAGGGGAGTGACCACTTTTCCACCTGGTAAAGATGTCCCTGTAGACTCAGAGGTCTCATTTTTCACTGTCTGTAAGAATTGGAAAGAACTGACCGAAAAGCAAAGTGCTAACAAAGTGGTTTAACCAGTCACTGAGTAACATTTTCTCACAGTACGAACTGAGGTCCACTTCATCCTGAACATAGACTAACACGGCTAATTTGAGAACAAGGTGTAGCTTGAGCCACAGGAGCATGTCTGTTCACAGGGCAAGTGCTAAACCAAGTGAGTATGTAAATGGGGTTGGCAGGCATGTAAAAAACATATGTGCTCACAATAAATATATAATTGTCATTTATGGAACACCTACTGGGTGGCAGGAACTCTGCTAAGTGCTTTATGTAGCTTACCTCATTTTACCTTAACAACCAATCTATGAAGTAGATACTATTGTTTTCTCTGAATAACAGATGAAGAAGCCAAAATTTAGAGGTGTTAACCTGCCCAGAGGTACACAAGTAATGGGTAGCGGACCCAGGATCCAATCTGGGTTTGTCCATGTCTTGGGGTAAACTTACCAGGTGTATGGCTGTACCTTTTCCCCCCACATACATATTTTCATGTTGTATTCTTTTCTCTCAGATGTATACAATCTTCCATCCAGAGCACCCAAGGCATATCCAGGAGTGGTAGGAGTATGAGTTTGGGATTATTATAACAGGAATGCAGAGAGAGAGCGAGAACGTGCATGCACACGAGACAGAGAGAGAGAGAGAGAGAGGGAGAGAATATTCAGCTTCTAACATCCAAAATCAGATTTTCAATTCCTTAGCAAGACAACAGGTTTGAAAGTCGGGTTTTGTCAATAGAGAAAAGGATTTTTCTAAATTCTCCTAGGTCCTCCTTCACCACATCAAGAACCATGACTGGAGGACTTGATCACAGACTTTCACGAAGGAGAGGTCTCTATAGAGAAAAGCCTGCTCTTTCTCCTGTCAATGGTCTATGGAGAGAAGAGTGGAATCAGAGAGGCAGGGAGACACATGCGTCCCAACCTTCCTTCTGTGTGTTAATGTCCTTGAAAGAATAGTAGTAGAAGGTAAGGTGAAGAGAAAGCCTAAATTTGAGGGGCTTCTGCTCTGCTTTCTGCCAAGGACTCTGGGAAGGAACCACCTCATGAACTGCCCTGCACCAACGTGGAGGCAGCCATGTTGGAGTAAATTCAGAATGTAGCATGGTTAGGCAGGAGGAGGGCCTCCCTTCAGTTCTCCTAAGGACTTCTGCTCCCATGTGGGATATTTGGGGTCGGAGGGCAGGAGTGTGTGACAGGAACATGAGTTTAGAGTCTGGTTGAGGACTTTGCCAACAGCGATCATGTCCATCATGTCCTCAGGCCGACTACAGACCAAGGTGGGGGGCACCTGGGTGGCTCAGTCAGTTAAGCATCCAGCTTAGCCTCAGGTCATGATCTGGCCGTTCGTGGGTTCGAGCCCCGCGTTGGGCTCTGAGCTGTCAGCACAGAGCCTGGAGCCTGCTTCGGATTCTGTGTCTCCCTCTCTCTCTGCCCCTCCCCAACTCGAATTCTGTCTTTCTCTCCTTCAAAAATAAATTAAAACATTAAAAAAGCAAAAAGACCAAGATGGGGGTGAGGTGTTCGTGAAGAGAAGGGGGACTTAACCAAACCAATGAGAAGACCACCGTCCCACTTCAGCCGCAGACACCCACAGAATACCTAGGGGCCGGTCCAATCACCCTCAGCCAAGGCCAGTCCAGGATGTGGTTCTGAGGCTCTTACAGTCCTCCACCACAGAGGAGCACTTAGCACTTAGCTCCAATCACACTCCTCCCACCCTTTCCCAAAAACACTTAGCACTTTCTGAAAGAGGGGGCCAGAAGCTGACAAACTTGAGCACGGTCCCAAAAGAAACAGAATATTTAACTCTAAAGAGACTGTTCCCATTGTTGACTTCAATTATCCTATTTAAGCAGAGTAAAATATAACTCTTCCCCCACTAACAAATACCATGGGGCAGGGGAGTTATAAAGGATATCATACAGGTATTAGATTAAAAACACTAGTATTTTCTCAGTCAAAATCTGAGCACAGTGTGAGAACATTGGTCCTATCCCAAAGCCTCTGCCGTAAACTCTCGCACTCTACTCCTGGCCTTTCGTTAACAGTTAAGCTTTGGTCAAAATCTTAGGAAAGTCAAGCGTTTGAACACTCCTCAAGCATGTTTCTTTTTTCATTTTTTATTTATTTTTTAATGTTCGTTTATTTTTGAGAGAGAGATGGAGTGTGAACGGGGGGAGGGGCAGAGAGAGAGAGGGAGACACAGAATCCGAAGCAGGCTCCTGGCTCTGAGCTGTCACCACAGAAGCCCCACACGGGGCTCAAACCCATGAACCGCAAAATCATGACCTGAGCCAAGGTTGGCCACTCAACCGACTGAGCCACCCAGGCGCCCCTCCTCAAGCATATTTCTGAGCTGACGTGGTGGCAGAGGGTATATCCCCATATTACAATAAATAATAATACCTTTCTCATTCAGTGGCTGTGAGAATTAACTGAGGACTTAGAACAGCCTGACAAGAAATGCTGTGTGTTTACAATCATCATTATTACTATTTTGTACAGTAACTATTGTTGGCTGACGCCCCGGCATCCGTATGTCCCTTTCTCTGACGATGTAGCAGCCACACAGTGTAAGTGGGATCGAGCCCAACCCCAGCTCCGGGCTTGGGCCCTGAGTACTGAATCGGAGTCATCCCTCCCCTTGTCCCAGTGATTGGTACAAGAGTGGGCAGAGATCCTAAGTTTGGTTCAATCACAGTGAAAGCTGGCGCATCTATTTGATGTTTGGGGAGGAAAGCCCTCTCTTTCTTTTGCAGGGCGTAGGGAGTGGATTTGTGACCTGAAATTGCAACAATTTTGGTACTATGTGATTTAGGGTGTATTAACGGTTCTCAGATTTCCTGATCTAAGATCGTTTTGCATCCTTAAAATTATTGAAAACCAGAAATAGCTTTCATTTATGCAGGTTATATTTATCAGTATTTACTGTACTAGAAATTAAAACTGAGAATTTAAAAACTATTAACTCATTTAAAATGAAAACAAAGAGACCTCTCATATGTTAATATAAAGAAGTATTTTAAATGAAAAATAACTAAAATTTCCCAAACAAAACAAAAATTAGTGAGAGAAGCGGTATTGTTTTTTATATTTTTGCAAACTTCTTAATATCTAGCTTAGTAAAAGACAACAGGATTCTCATGTTTGATGTGCTCAAGCTGTTGTGATAAATAAATAAAATCACGAATGAAAGAGGAGAGATCACAGCCAACACTGCAGAAATACAAACAATAATGAGAGAATATTATGAGCAATTAGATGCCAATAAAATGGGCAAGCTGGAAGCAATGGACAAATTCCTAGAAACATATAAACTACCAAAAACTGAAACAGGAACAAATAGGAAAATTTGAACAGACACATAACCAGCAAAGAAACGGAATCAGTAATCAAAAATCTCCCAACGGGGCACCTGGATGGCTCAGTCAGGTGAGTGTCCGACTTCAGCTCAGGTCATGATCTCAGGGTTTGTGGGTTCAAGCCCTGCATCGGGCTCTGAGCTGACAGTGCGGAGCCTGGAGCCTGCTTGGATTCTGTGTCTCCCTCTCTGTCTCTGTGTTTCCCCCGCTCATGTTCTGTTGCTGTCTCTCAAAAGTAAATATATTTTTTAAAAACTTGTTTTAAATCTCCCAACAAACAAAAGTCCAGGGCCAGATGGCTTCCCAGGGGAATTCTACGGACATTTAAAGAGGAGTTAATACCTATTCTTCTCAAACTGTTCAAAAAAAATAGAAATGGAAGGACAACTGCAAACTCCTTCTACAAGGCCAGTCACCTTGATTCCAAAACCAGACAAAGATCCCACTAAAAAGGAGAATTATAGGCCAATATCCCTGGTGAACATGGAAGCAAGAATTCTCAATAAGACACCAGCAAATTGAATACAACCATACATTAAAAGAATTATTCACCACGATCAAGTGAGATTTATTCCTGGGCTGCAGGGACCATTCAATATTCACAAACTAATCACCATGATACACCACGTTAATAAAAGAAAGGAAAAGAATCATATAATCCTGTCAATAGATGCAGAAAAACCAGTTGACAAAATAGAGCATCCATTTTTTATTAAAAACCCTCAACAAAGTAGGGATACATGGAACATACCTCAACACCAGAAAGGCCATATATGAAAGACCCACAGCTAATACCATCCTCAATGGGGAAAAGCTTTTCCTCTATGGTTAGGAATAAGACAGGGTTGTCCTCTCTCACCATCACATTTAACATAGTACTGGAAGTCTTAGCCTCAGCAATCAGACAACAAAAAGAGATAAAAGGCATCCAGTTCTGCAAGGAAGAAGTCAAACTTTCACTATTTGCAGACTACATGATACTCCATGTAGAAAACCCAAAAGACTCCACCAAAAAATTTCCAGAACTAATACATCGATTCGGCAAAGTTAAAGAATATAAAATCAATGTACAGAAATCTGTTGCATTTCTATACACCAAAAATTAAGTCACAGAAAAAGAAATCAAGGAACCAATCCCACTTGCAAATGCACCAAACACAATGAGATATGTAGGAATAAACCTAACAAGAAAAGTGAAAGATCTGTAGTCTGAAAACTATAGAACGTTTATGAAAGAACTTGAAGAGGACACAAAGAAATGGAAAAACATTCCATGCTCGTGGATTGGAAGAACAAACACTGTTAAAATATCTATATTACCCAAAGCAACGCAACACATTTAATGCAATCTCTATCAAAACACCACCAGCATTATTCACAGAGCTAGAACAACAATCCTAAAACCTGTATGGAACCACAAAAGGACCCCAGATAGTCAAAGCAACCCAAGCTGGAGGCATCACAATTCCAGATTTCTATCTATATTACAAAGCTGTAGTCATCAAGACAGTCTGGTACTGGCACAAAAACAGACACATGGATCAACGGAAGAGAACAGAAAATGCAGAAATGGACCCACAACTATATGGTCAACTAATCTTTGACAAAGCAGGAAAGAATATCCAATGGAAAAAGTCTCTTTAATAAGCGGTGTTGGGAAAACTGGACAACAACAGGCCGAAGAATGAACTGGGACCACTTTCTTACACCATACACAAAAATAAACTCAAAATGGATGAAAGACTTAAACGTGAGACAGGAAACCATCAAAATCCTAGAGGGGAATGCAGGCAGCAACTTCTTTGGCCTCAGCCAGAGCACCTTCTTACTATACACATCACTGGAGGCAAGGGAAACAAAAGCAAAAATGAACTATTGGGACTTCATCAAGATAAAAATCTTCTGCACAGCAAAGGAAACAAACAACAAAACTAAAAGGTAGCCTATGGAATGGGAGAAGAGAGTTGCAAATAACATATCTTATAAATGGTTAATATTCAAAATCTATAAAGAACTAATCAAACTCAACACCCAAAAAACAAATAATCCAGTAAAGAAATGGGCAAAGACATGAATAGACACTTCTCCAGAGAAGACATCCAGATGGCCAACCGACACATGAAAAAATGCTCAGTATCACTCAGCATCAGGGAAATACAAATCAAAACCATGATGAGATACTGCCTCACATCTGTCAGAATGACTAAAATTAACAACACAAGAAGAGTGCTCACTTCGGCAGCACATATACTAAAAAAAAACAACACAAGAAGACACAGGTGTTGGCGAGGATGTGGAGAAAGGGGAACCCTCTTGCACTGTTGGTGGGAAAGCAAACTGGTGCAGCCGCTCTGGAGAACAGTATGGAAGTCCTCAGAAAGTTAAAAATAGAACTACCCTATGATTCAGCAACTGCACTACTAGGTATTTGCCCAAAGGATACAAAATACAGCTTCAAAGGAGTACATGCACCCTGATGTTTATAGCAGCATTACAATAATAGCCAAACTATGGAGAGAGTCCAAATGTCCATCCATAAAGAAGATGTGACATATATACAATGGAATATTACTCAATCATTGAAATGAATGTAATCTTGCAACAACATGGATGGAGTTATAGTGTATTATGCCACGCAAAATACGTCAGTTAGAGAAAGAAAAACACCATATCTTTTCATCCATATGTGGAATTTAACAAACAAAACAGATGAACATATGGGAAGGGGGATAAAAAGAAAGGAAACAAATCATAAGAGACGCTTAAAGATGGAGAACAAAGTGAGGGTTATGGGTGGATGGGGGTGGGCTAGATGCGTGATGAGTATTAAGGAGGCACTTGTGACGAGCACTAGTGTTGTATGTAAGTGATGAATCACTGAATTCTACTCCTGAAACCAATACTGCACTGTATGTTACTAGCATTTAAATAAAAATTTAAAAACAGCAAAGCAGCATCATTAGCTGCTTCTCTGACTCAGCTGTCCTGTCTCCACCTTATAAGGTCCCTGTAATGACACTGGGCCACCCAGATAATCCAAAGTAAACTCCCATCTCAAGATCCTTAATCACATTTGCAAAGTCCCTTTTGCATTTCAAGTAACGTGTTCACTGTTTCCAAGATTAGAATGTGGATATCTTTAAGGGACCATTATTCAGCTTACAACCGTATTATTATAATAATAGAGTTGACCTCAGGGATCTACTAAAAGGGTCTCAGAGACCCCAAGGTCATTCTTGGCTGTTCTACAGAGATTCAAACTTGTTTAAACAAAATAGGAGTATTTTCTCCTATTTTACAGTTGAGGCATAGTAATTCAAGGCTGGCATGGTGGGTCCACAGGGTAAAAATCAAGGAATTCATGTATCCCTAATCCTTAGATTTTCCTAGAAGAGGAAGGAGAAGGAGAAGAAGAAAATGAAGAAGAGGAAGAAGGAAGAGCAGAGGAAGAAAGAAGAAGAAGAAGAAGAAGGGGAAGGGGAAGAAGGGGAGACAGAAGAAGAGGAGGACAGAGGAGAAGAGGAAGGAAGGCATCATTTATATAATTTAATTTGAATTTTAAACAACATTTTTTCCTAATGCTGTAAAATAAGCTGGATGGATGGATGGCTGGATGGATGATAAATAGACAAATCGCAGCAAACTTGTTAGAAATTACATCAAGAGCAAGAAGATGCTGATTTTTGTTACATGAACTGGAGATTTGCAATGCACACCCTGAAACTCACAATAGATATGGAAATATCCAATTCATACTCTTGGGTGTCAAACTTTTCCCTTTATAAACACAGAGGGGAAATATCTAAGAACTTGAATATGAGGAAATGAGTTACCTCAAACTAACAGGAAAGAAAGGATAAAGACAAAAATGAATATCTGCAGACAGGAAAGGGTTAACCAAGGGGTCTTAGCCTTAATTGCTGAGTCTGGTCTCACCAAATACCTTAATATCAAGAAGAGGGACTAGATGGTCAAAAGTTTATTTATGACAACATTGTTTCGAAGAGTGAAAGACAAGCCAATGGGACTTAACACAATTTGAAGATTTTTCAGGGCTCTATAAATGTTTGAAGTAGAAGATAACATTTGGGGGCTGATAACTCACTTAAATTAAATGTAAGGTAATGAACTTTGAGCTAACAATTATGTCTCTAAAGATAATAGCCTGTCCTCTGATCTTGGCTGCCTTTCCTTGCTAGGTTAGCTTCCATCATAGAGTGTGGCGGTAAAAAAAAATCTTTTTTAGTTTATTTATTTATTTAGAGAAAAAGAGAGACCGCACAAGCAAGGGAGGGGCAGAGAGAGAGGGAGAGAGAGAGAGAGAGAGATCCCAAGCGGGCTCCACTCTCTGCACAGAGCCCAGATGCAGGGCTCGATCCCACCAACCATGAGATCATGACCTGAGCTGAAATCAAGAGTTGGACGCTCAAACACTCAACCGACTGAACCACCCAGGTGCCCCACGATAAAATATTTTTTAATGTTTACTGGCACAAAAAGAAAAGTCAATAGGAATCCTGTTTTTAATTTTTTTGGAGATAGAGCAAAACAGCACTAACTGTAATTAGCATTAGTGAATTTGTCAGAGAAAACTCCTTCCTTTTCAATAAAGGGAGTCATTTTTCTTCCCTTTCATACCCAAGTGCCCATGATTTATATGTTCTTTTCCCTCTATTTCTACAATTTTGATTACATGGTAAAGAATGCGATAAAGCTGGCTATACTTCCCTATTCAATCTCTTCATAATGAATTAACAAATATCCAGTGATTATAAACAGTAATAACACTAGGACAAGCAGTTCTTAAAATTACAACGGGTTGCATTCCTCAAAAAGGTCTAATAAACCAAAAGATTGTCAATCAAATCTGATTTCCTCATAAGAACAATGCTTCAGTAGCAGAGTTGTGTTTGTTTGTAACCAAACGCCTGATGCTATCTATCTATACATATATTTTAGAAATGACCACAGCATTCACATCTGATCAATTCTAAATTATATGCCTGTGTACTATTCAATAATACACTTTTTAATACACTTTTCAATGTGTACATAAATCAATGGCCAACGCAGTCCAAAAAAACAAACTGTACAGATGGATATTTATTTGAGAGGGCCTATGAAGACTTTTGTCAAGATGATCAGTGAGGCTCGGAGGGCACTGTTGAGCACTCCTAGGAATGGTTGTGCCTGGGGCTCAAGAGACAGATGGTTCCTGGGAAATGATCTATGTCAAGTGAGGGGAGGTGAGCCCACCGCTCTGCCTCACACACTAGCAGAGGGGGAGGAGGGGAAGAAGAAAGAAGACAGAACCCGAGGGCATAAGTACCTGGTTACACCGGATGGTATCTGCTTTTACCCAGCCGTGGTTGGTTCTTCTGGGAAACTCCTATACAAGGCTTATCTGCTTTGCTTATTTTAGCCACTATTTGCTTCCAGTTCTTCTGTTCGGCATTTGCAGAGGTAGCAATGTCTACCTGTCCTATGAGCACATCCAGAGGAAAAATAGAATTTTGTCTTGCACCCACACAATCCTTTAAAAATCTTCAAAGGTCAGTGCTATTTAAACAGATATGGAAGGTAAAAGATTATTATAATTTCTCTTCTTATCTAATCTATGATATAATGGAAAATTCTATGCTCTCTCTTGATTAGCTTTGTTTGTTGAAAAACACAGTTGAAGTGGTGGAAGGGGACGTTCATTTTTATTCTATGTATTTCTGTATCTCTTTCTCTATTTTGTTTTTACATGTGCATGCGTAACTTGTAAAAGTAGAAAGTGAACATGGAAAGGACAATAGACAAATGGATTGATTTGAGTCAAATTAAGGAAAAGTAGAAAAGAAAATGAAATATTTTGATAGAGAGAAATCTTGATGCAAATTCTTGAGGACTGAGTAGCAAATTTGGGGGCTTCATCCACTTACCTGCTGTTTTTTACTCAACAAATACTCAATGAGAATTTACAGGAAAGGACTCAGGGGTGGAAGGAAAAGGGCTTGACTGTGGGAAAACTTTGCTTGAGGAATACCCTGAACTGTGCTAGTATGGACCCAGAGTAACAGTAATTTTAGATGTTCTTAGTTGAGAAGCTGCAGGGTGGCTAAAGGGAACATTCTTGTAGGCACGAGAAGAATGAGATTTACACCTGAATGAGTAGAGAGAGAGATAGATGCTGATTTTGGAACCATGACTGTAAAGAGAATGAATTCCTCTAAAAGAGTGAATGTAGAGTTAGAAAAGCAGACAAACAGGGGCACCTGGGTGGCTCAGTCGGTTAAGCATCCGACTTCGGCTCAGGTCACGATCTCATGGTTTGTGAGTTTGAGCCCCGCATCAGGCTCTGTGCTGACAGCCAGATCCCGGACGCTGTTTCGGATTCTGTGTCTCCGTCTCTCTCTGCCCTCCCTCACTCACACTCTGTCTCTCTGTCTCTCTCTTTCAAAATAAATACACATTAAAAAAAAAAAAAAAAGCGAGGAACAAAACAAGCCCAGGCAACCAGAGGTGATGGCGATAGAAGACAAGCAGAAGGTGACTGCTTTCAGAGATGAAGAATAAAGAGAATGTGAGTTCGAGCCCCGCGTCGGGCTCTGTGCTGGACTGCTCAGAGCCTGGAGCCTTGTTCGGATTCTGTGTCTCCCTCTCTCTCTGACCCTCCCCCGTTCATGCTCTGTCTCTCTCTGTCTCAAAAATAAATAACGTTAAAAAAAAATAAAAAAAAAAAAGAAGAATAAAGAGAATTTACGATCATGGACAAAAGGATAAGAATTCCAGAAAATAAGCAAAAAGTGTAACATGTGACATCAGGAACTAAGAAAATGACCAAAAAGGACCCCTTTGTTTTGGCATAAAATAAAAATAGATCCATTCAGTCTTATGAGTGTCCAGATGTCCGGAGTCTTGGTGACTCTTACTGTTTCTTGTTGGAAACCTTTACTGTTTACTAGAAAATTCTACCATGATGAAGCTGGTGCGAAACCCTGCCAACTCTTTTACAACCCTCCCAAGATGAAGTTGGCTTCCTTCCAAACCGTAAGGAATGTTGGCAATAACGCCCATTGTTGTACTGGGAGTCCCACCTCTGCAATGAAGATGGGGGATGGGAGGGGAGCCCGGAATGGTGAGGTCAGAAGGTTATAATATTATCTTCAAACATATAAAGGTAATCCTTCATTCCAATATTGCTATAAGAAGTCTTATCACACCACCACACATAATAAAACAAACCGGAGTGACAATAAACAATAAAGGAAATGTGACTTAAGCTTGGAATCAGAGTTGTGAGCCCCGGTGACCGTCTTCAAGTTGGACAAAATGTACTTCCTGCAAATGTTTTCGGCATCACCTCCCACTCCCTCTGTGCACCACGCCCACCCCTGGATTCACCCAGGATGACTTGGCCTCCACGAGGTCACTCTGATCTAAAGGCTTCCACCCGACTGTGCTCTACGGGATTGCTTCTCCTCTTCCCAGTGTGCTTTTTTCTAAACCAAGTCTCAAGTTGAACCAAAATAAAAGACATCAAAAGGTTTTAATTTGCTTCTTTCTCTTCTTCTTCTTCTTCTTCTTTTTTTTTTTTTTTTTTTTTGAGAGAGAGCATGGGCTCTCTTTGAGTACATGGGCACATGAGGGCAGGTGCAGAGGAAGAGAGAGAATCTTAAGCAGGCTCCATGCCAAGCTCAAGGCCGATCTCACAACTGTGAGATCGTGAGATCATGACCTGAGCCTAAATCCATCCAGTCGCTTAACCAACTTAGCCACCCGCACACTCCTGATTTGCTTCCGAGCGCTGATTGCTGGTTTGTTGGAATCTTTTTCTCCATTCTGAAATTCGAGGTTTCCATCCAGTGCCTGGTTTCGACACTAAGAGGGATTAAAAGAGATTCATATAAACTGGGAATTATTTTCTTTGATGATAGGAATCGTTTGGGGGTCTGTCTTTATGAATAACAAACAAATAACTGTCTTATTGCCTAAATCCTGAAGGAAACAGAGAAAGATGCCTCTGGCATGGGCAAATTGAATCTGTGAAAAAACACCCTGGGCTCTATTAGAAAAATCAGTAATGACTGAAAGTCAAGACCTAACAGTTAATCTAGGAGAGTTGAAGTTTTCTAGTTCTCTTCCCGACTGAGAGATTTGCCTCCTGGTGTAATTTCTTTCTGCCCATTTTTGTCAATGGACATCTGGGGATGCCCTTCATTTGCCAGGAAATTTGTTTTTCATGTACTCAGCCAAACACTTAAATGGTCAACTCTGAAGAAAAATAGGTTTACTTAAATAGTTTATTAATACAGTTATTAAATGAGTTATTTAAATGAATAAATATTTAAATGAGTCCACTAATCGTTATATACAAACGGAAATGTTGGACACATCAGTGTAGCCGCGATATTAAATCTAATTAGTTCTTGCTCTATAATTTCATATTTCTTGGCTTTTGGGAATCTGATGAGAACTATGGCCACTGAAAAATTCACACCTTGTCACACTCACACACATGTTTTTACGGAGTGCTAATGGGGTTTCTGAATTCTAACCCAGACAGGCATTTCTGTTACATTCAACTTGGGTTTGTGATTCATGAAATTTTTCTGGAGGCTTTCTAATAGAATTCAGTACATTTCGTAGTCCACGCCATGTTGTAGAAGAGGGTGATACCAGGCTACTAAAATAAAAACACCCATCTCGAAAGTGTTATGAGTCACGTGATACCACATCTGGAACAACTTTGTGGATGGAAACTTCGTGGTTTAGAACATGAACATCAAATGTCTTCGACTTCTCTTTTTTATAAGTGCTCATTTTCTTCTTCAATTAAGCAGATTCTTCCACCATAAATGAAGAATGGGATAAAAAGGATTTATCTCAACCCAAATTTTTAGCTGGTATCAAATTACGATTTTAGTGCAAATTTGAAAGTCTGTTTTCTATTAAAGAGAGATAGATAAACGCTGGTCTTTCATATTCATGCTTTAAATCAATATGCGTATTTATTTGTGTTAGTCACTCAAAAGCCTTTTAGAGCACCGGTGATATTTCCAACACTGTGCCAGGGATAGAAAGATAAATAAAGAAGACACATGTTTACTATTTATTTGTTTATTCCATGTTCAGGAATGGGGGAAAATGTTGAAAATCCAAGAGAAGTATTTTATTCAAGGCATCATGTCAATTGTGATGAATGAAAAGATTTTGAAGAAAAGATTTATTTCCTAGGATATGTGTAAATCAGTAACATTTGTTATGTTAAGGCTCAATAGCTGCTATTTTTTAAAGAGTGCTTCTAAGTTATAATCATACAATGGCATTAAAATAGTTAGCTAACGTATCCTCCCAAAGCTTTACACCCTTGAAACTGAGCTAACCTTTTGAGGAATATTTCTTGTTTGTTGTTTGAAGAAAAACATTTTGCTTAAAAAAAAAAAAAAGGAATACAGGCACTCATCTAATGGCTAAAATTGCACAGATCAATAATATGAAAATGTTGGTGAAGATGAGGAGTAACTGGAATTGTCATACATGGGACGGTGGGAAGTTAAACTGGGTAAAACTACTTTGTAAAACAAGTTGGTAGTTTCATATAAAGTTAATATATTCCTATGTCATGACCCAGCAATGCTTCTAAGTCATTATCCAATAGAAATTAAAACACATGTCCAAAAAAGACTTGTACAAGAAAGTTATAATCACCCCAGATTGGAAACAACCCAAATGTCCGTCAACAAGAGAATGTACAAATTTTCGTGCATTCGTCCAATGGAATACTATTCAACAATTTAAAAATGGGCAGCTAATACATGTAGCAACATAGGTGAACCTCAAAAATATTACACAGTGAGGGGCACCTGGGTGGCTCGGTCGGTTTGAGCGTCTGACTTCAGCTCGGGTCATGATCTAGGGTTCGTGGGTTGGAGCCCCACGTTGGGCTCTGTGCTGACAGCTCACAGCCTGGAGCCTGCTTGGGATTCTGTGTCTCCCTCTCTCTCTATCCCTCCCCTGCTTGCACTCTCTCTCTCTCTCTCAAAAATAAATGAACATTAAAAAAAATTTTTTTTTAATATTATGCGGTGAGACAAAAGCTACATAGAAAGAGAAACATACTGTATGCCCCATTTACATGAAGTTCTAGAACAGACCAAACTAATCAAAGGCGATAGAAATCAGAACAGAGGTTGCCTCTGGGGGTGGCTGAGATTGACTGAGAAGAGGCATGAAGACATTTTCTGGGGGACTGAAATGTTCCATACTTTGATGGCATGGGTGTTACATGGGATGGCAGGCAGAATATGGCCCCCAAAGACATCCATATCCTAATGCTCCAAACCTGTGAATATGTTATCTTAAGTGGCACAAAGGACTTTGGGAATATGATTGACGTTAAGGGCCTTGAGATGAGGACACTATTTGAGTGGGCTCAATCTAATCATATGAGCCCTTAAAAGTAGAGAATCTTTCCCACCTATAGTCAGAAAGAGAAAATGGCAACAAAAGTAAGGGCAAAGAAATGTTAACACTGCTGGCTTTGAATATGGAGGAAGGGGTTAAGATCCAAAGTATGTGGAATGTCTGTAGAAACTAGAAAAGGCAAGGAGGTAGATTCTCCTCTAGAGCCCACAGAAAGGAACACAGCGCAATCAACACCTTGATTTTAGTCCAGTGAGTTCTACAGAACTATAAGATAATAAATTTGTGCTGTCTTAAGCTACTAAATTTGTGGTTATTTGTTACAGGATCAATAGAACCTAATACAAGTGGGTATTTGTCAAAACTCACAAAACATACCTTTAAGATTTGTATATTTCACTGATGTAAATTACACCTTGAGTGGCTTGAATTGTTCCCACCCTCCCCCAAAGATATGTTAAAGTCCTAACTAGGTACTTCAGAATGACCTTATTTGGAATACGGCCACTGTCATTAGTGAAAATGAGGTCATACTGAAGTAGGATGGGCCCTTAATCTAAAATGACTAGTCTCCTTATAAAAAGAAGGGAGGACAGAGACACAGTGAGAGCACCAAGCACTGCCAGAGGCAGGAATCAGGACTGCTCAGCTGCCAGCCACAGACACAGGCTTGTGGCCACCCCCCAGAAGCTAGGAGGAGGCAAGGAAGGATTCCACCCAGGGTCTCTCAGGGGACCGAGCCCTGTGACACCTTGCTTTTGGATTTCTGCCTCCGAACCGTGGGAGAATAAATTTCTGTTGTTTCAAAGCACGTAGTTGATGGTACTTTGTTTATGGTCACCCTAGGAAACTCATACCTCAAATTTTAACACAAAAGAAATCTGCAGTAGGAAAAAAGAAATGTTAACAATGTTACACATGCAGTGAAGCCCTGTCAGTAGGTCTTCCCCCTGTAAGTTTCCTCCCTCTGGCCACAAGAGTAACCTCTATCCTTAATTTTATCATTTCATTGCTTGCTTTAGACAGTTGCTATGTGTCTCTGAATCGTATGTATTTTTCATGTTTTTTTTAGCTTCATATGAACAGAATCATGTGCACTTACTTCATAATATTTTTCACTCGATTTCTGCTTACCGGATGAATTCGTGTTATGTGCAGCTCTAATACATTTAATTTTCATCACTGTATGCAATTCCATTTATGAACAAGAATAATTTCTTTATATCATCGTTCTTATAATTGGACACTTAGGATATCCACCCCACCACCATTAAAACATTGCTGCTATGAACATTTCCGAACGCTTGGCAACATTTCTGAAGGATAGTACTTCAGAAAACCACCAAGTCTTAGAATACGTGTGTCCTCAACTGGACAAGACAGTGCCAAAACTGCTCTCTGAAGTGATTGCCCCAGTTTATACTCACAACAGCAGTGAAGAGTTCCTATAGTTCACACCCTGGTACCCTTGGCATTTCAGGGATTGCAGGCAAAAGAGATTTACCACGAAGTAAATGGAGCTCAACTTTCAGAGACCTTCATTTTTCCGGGGCCCTTTAAAGGCCACAGCCATTTAGATTTGTAATTTTGTATTCTTTTTCTAAAATGAACTCCACAAATTATATAAACTTCAGGCTCCACCAAATCTAGTTCAACCCTCCGAATGAAAGGTGTGAAATGTACCTCACCGTGGTTTGATTTACTTTTCAGATTATCGGTGAACATCTTTTCATATATTAACTGGCAGTTCAGGTCCCCGGAAATTGACAGTTCATATGGAGATTTTGCCTTTTGTCTTCTTGACTCGTAGAAGTTCTTTGTATTTCTGGACATGAATCTTTTGAAGACTTACACTGGGGCACATATCTTGTCCAGTCTAACAGCTTGTCTTCACTTTTGTTACAGTGAATTTCATTTTTAATTCAAACAGAGTAGGGTTTATTGATACCAAATTCCTTACGATTGTGCACCGTTTGTGACTTGTTTAAGAAAATACGGTTATCCCAAGGTTTCGATGGTATTCTTTTTTTTTTTTTCTGAAAGTTTAAAAATTTGCTTTTACATTTAGGTCTTTCGTCAACGTAAAAACTTTTTTTTGTGTATGTTTGAAATTGGGGTCTAAATTGTACTTGTTGTACATAGATAACCATCCTGGAGCAGTGTCACCTCTTCTCTGCTATAATGCAGCCTCCATCGTATATTAAGTTTTAATATCGTTTCTGGCCTTCCATTCTATTCTTATGTGTCCATAGCACAACGAGAGCGTGAATTAACAAAGCTTTGTAATACGTCTTTATACCTGACAGAGCGAGTCTTCCCATTTTTTCCTCACCAGAATAGGTTTTGACTCTCTTGGCCCTTTTTGCTTCCATACAAGTTTCAGGACAAGTCCTCAAGTTCTATGGGGGGAAACTTTTAGACTGGTATTGCAGTAACATTTAATGTAACAGAGTAATTTGTAATAGGTTAATTATCTTTGATATTGAGCCTTTGCATTCATGAAGATAGATGGCTGTACATTTTTCTCAAGTTTCCTTTGGTCCCTAGTATGTTTTGCATTTTCTCTATAAAAGTCTTATGTGTCTTTGGGTAAAATTTATTCCTACCTGTCCTAATAGCTTTTGTTGCTGTTACCGATGACACCTTTCTTTCTTTACATTTTCTGTTTAGTTTTTGTTGTATATAGGAATGCTTTTTGATTCATCTTTGTTCAACTTGTATCCTGTCACCCTCACCAAACTATTGTTTGTTCCAAAATAAATCATTTTTAGTATGTTCATGGTTCTGAGATTCTATCTTACATGCACTATTTTCTAATTCTTTTAGCAACCAAACCTAAGAACACAGTTTGATCAATGCACAATAGGTTCAAAGTACTATATATGCTCTAAATGATGCCATATCTAACTCAATTATATAGTTAGTATTGGTTGAGCCAAGTTTAAAAATACAGGTACATGGGGCGCCTGCATGGTCAGTCAGTTGGGCGTCCGACTTCAGCTCAGGTCTCCTGATTGCACGGTTTGTGGGTTCGAGCCCGCGTTGGGCTCTGTGCTTGACAGCTCAGAGCCTGGAGCCTGCCTAAGTTCTGAGTGTCCCTCTCTCTCTGCCCCACCCCCGCTCACATTCTGTCTCTCTCTCAAAAATAAACATTAAAAAGATTTAAAAAAAATACAGGTGACATTAATTTAGAACAAAACTCTAGTGACTCATCCAAATTATTTGGAATTGTGTTGTGTGGAATATAATTCATCCATTTGTCATTCCACCAGTTCTGTGATAGGTTTATTCTAGCTACTTATTCACAGTAGTGAATAAGACAGTCCAAGGTCCCTGCTTGTATGGAGCTTTCTTTCTAATGAGGGAGGCAACCATTACAAGAAGTTGCAAAAACATTTATCTTAAAATTATGATGCTATGTTAGAAAAGTACAGGAAGCTACGGAAGAATACCACTAGAGTAGCTGCTTTAGATTCTGGGATCAAATGGGCTCTCTCTGAGAAACTGAAGCTAAGTAAAGCCAGAGAGGCAGGAAAGAAGAGCTTTTAAGCAAAGGAAACAATGTCTAGAAGGAGGTGGAAAATTCAGGGGACTAAAAGACGCCACTGTGGCTGGAGTGGAGAAAACAATGGAGAGAGCAGGACCAGATGACGTTGGAGAGGTGAGCAGGGGGGGTATCATGCAAGACTTTGGAGGCCTTTCATCTTAAGGATAATTATTAGCTCCTCGAAGAGTCTAGCAGAAAGAGATCACAACTATGGGTGGCAAAGAGACTTGAGAGGACCGAGAGGAAGCAAGGGCAGCGTGGGGCTCTAGCAAGAGAGGGTGGTGGCTCAGGCTAGGGAGACATGTGGAGATGGAAAATGATAGCTCTGTGATACATATTGGAAGTCGATTCATCAGGCCTTGATGATGATAGATTGGCTGGGGGTGGGGAGAGTGCAAGAGAAGAGTGTTTGCAACAGGTTTCTGACGTGAGTTCAGGGGGTGGTCTTTACTGGGAGGGGGAAGATTAGAGATGAAGCGGATTGGGGAGAAAAAAATCAAGTGTTCAGGTTTGGATGTGTCAAGTTTGACATGCCTACGGGACATCCAAGTGGAGATGATGAGTAGGCAGTTAAATATGTGGGTCTGGAGGGCTGGGGTTAGACATTTGAAAGTCACTAGGACCTCCCTTCTAGACTGACAGGTCAAATGTCAAGGAGGTAACACTTTCAGAGATTTGTTTTTAACTTACATGTGCACCTCTCTGTGTAAATTTCTGCAAACCAATAAAACTCTCTCTCAGTCTCTCATGCACACACACACACACACACACATGCACACAGAGTGCAATGAGTGGTATAATCTCACAAGGAACTTGAGGAAACTGTTGTCACCATCCCTTCTGCTGATCGGAGTCTCAAAGGTCAAGACCACATTGGAGTCTTTCCATTGTTGTAAAAGTTAATGAAAGTTAATTATTAAAGCTGACAGAACGGTAATTTCCCCACTGCCTTACATAACCTACATATAGACATCTCCATACATATGGATGCATTCAGAGTCTATAGACCTAAGTGGATGGACACTTCTGAGAACCTGACAACTTATCTCAGAAATTTTCTGCTGTCGCTGAAGTGACTCACTGAGTGTGTCCCAGGTAGGAACCAAACTTACGATCATTTTACTCCAACTGGTCTGCTATTTCTTGAATATGGTATATCTTCTGGTCAAAACCTATTTAGAAGTTAGGGTTGCATGAGCAGGAACGAATGATTCCACTAACAATAGGTTTAAAATGTATGCCCAGAGCTCTAGCGTTGTGAAGTAAATATTTGAGTAGACTTTGATTTAACCAAATAAATCGTTGTCTGCATTGTTAAGCTTTAAATAGCCTTTTCAACAATAGTAGAGGTTTTTGCCTTAATTATTCACATAATTCTTTTAACTCCAGACCCAAATCTGACTTTATAGGTAAATCATCTATTATGAAGTTTGGGAAAGAAAGCAAGCAAGCTTTTAGGAACGGTTTTTGTAGGAGATAGAATCAGCTGTTAGAAGGTGTTGAGAAAGACCCTTTGGTCCAGAGGTGAGGGATTTATCTGCTAGACACCCCCAGAAAGTCCAAGAAGGGAAGCAGAGGGAGGAGAAAAGGGAATGAAGCAAGTAGGAGAGAGAGAGAAAAAAAGGAGAGAGAGAGAGAGAGAGAAGGAAATTGTCACTGGAAAGTAGTAGAACGCCATATGCCATGAGTAACGAACTGTGCATGGGTACTTATCCTATGGATTACCAGCCCTAATGAGATAAAATTTCTTTCTTTCTTTAAAATGCCAAGAAAAGGTAACCCAACAGGCTTTAAATATGCAAGTGAGGACTAAGTATTAAATCATGTGACTAAATAATTCTCTTTTCCCAAGTGAAATTGTCATTCAGAGAAACAATGTAGTGAAAGTTAGCCACAAAAAGATGGTCCCTATTGAGAATTTAGGAGACAACTATTTGATTTCAGAAACAAGTCTTTTACAGTGAGTAAATACATACCTAGCCTCTTCCATCTGGATTAAATAAATGAGTATGTACATAAATTAACTAATGTATCAGTATCTACTAAATAGCTCGTATTCAACCAAGACACACAACGGTTCACAAAGTGAGAATGGCCGTATTTTGTGCATGTGATACTGAGAGTAGAGACATGGGGGGAGGGGCTCTAGGCTCAAGGTCCCCACCTGGAACTCTGTTCTCTGGCCTTGTCTCTCTTCGGAGTTAGGGCAATTGGGCGCCCCACGGCAACATGGCAGCAGGGGTGTGTTTCTGAGAGAATCACTCACAGGTCCTGGCTTCTTGTCCTGGCTCTGTCACTTACTAGCTGTGAGACTTGGGAAAAGTCAGGTATCTCCTCAGATCTCAATTTCTCCACCTGTGAATTGGCAATAACAATGTCTACCTTCTGTGCCTACTTCTTAGGATAAATATTCAAGGGCAAAAAGTAAAAGTGCTTGGAAAACCTAAAGCCTTTATAGAAAGTGCAGGGATCCTCTTCATTCTTCTCTCACCTACTGGGTCTGAAACTCCTTGCTGTGGCATATTTTAACATTTCTCTAACAACTTAGTTGTACGGCCAACCAAGAAGTTCTTCTGTTTCAGTTTTTGGGTCGCTATCCTTTGAACATGGTTTGCTCACATCCTGTTGCTTTCCCATCATCTCTCCCGAACTTATCTGTTCTTTCAGGTTTAACTCAGGACCCACAGTTCCTTCATGAAACCTTCCTCAATTCCAACCCACATTCATGGCCCTTCTTCTTACAACTTGTTATCCGTGCCAATCATTCTGGGCATTCCCCCTGTAAATGAATATAAACTTTGAAGTTTACCATTACCGTCATTTACCATTTCTTTCTCTTTTGTCCCCAGTCTAGTTTATGTAAACAAACCGTTTGGGGCAATTACTCTATGTTATAATCTATGCAAAGGGGAAAAATGAGTAAGATTTAGGCCCTGCCGCCGGGAAAATGGGGCTAACTAGGGAGAGAAACTTGTAACAAATCATGACAGTGTATACCTATGGAAGAGCAAATACATACGAGGTATGTACAAGAAGGAAATGATTAACTCTTTCTCAGGAATTCCATGAAGGCCTTTCCACATCTTCTTATCTTACACAACTACGTTAGGGACAGAGTTCCTGACAAACAATAGGCCGATAAATGCTCGCTGAGGGAAGTGAAGGGGCGAATCAATGTTCAGGGACAACTGACTATTTTTAAGGACGAGTAGGAATTCACGAGGGGTTGGAAGAGAAGAACACACATAAAAGAAACGACATGCATGAAGGCATGGAAGGTATGGTAAATATGGGAGGAGGAGGGGAAGTTGAGAACCCAGTGAGATAGGCCAGAGCCAATACGTAAAGGGCCTTGCACGCCATGCTATGAAGCTTAGATCCGCGCGTGCTTTCAAATATGTTAACATAAAACCAGTGAGAATGGACAACTGGTCACTCTGGATAAATGCAAAGCAGACATGAAGTCATAGAAAAGTTGGTAGCACTAACGTTTTCAGACAGGTTCTGGTAGACTTTTGTTAAACCCAATTTACAACTTGTTTACCCAGTCAATATAAACTCTGTCGTGAGGCCATTAACGATGCAATTAAAGCTAAGAAGTGTGTTGACAACAGCCCTACTTGCAATCCTGACGACAGCCCTACAGGGAAGGTAATGGCGTCCTCTTCCACCACTAGGTAAACAGAAGCTTGGAGGGCTTGCCCCTAGCAACAGGGTTAAGCAAGCGGCGAAGCCAGGTGTATTTAGCTGCCAAATCTCACTGTCTCCTCCTGCACCTCCTAACTGCCTGGGTTTGACTTCATTTTCAGGCAGGATGGCCAATAATAATAATTGTGACTAAAAATGATTGTTAATAATAATAATGTTTAGTGCCTGAACTAATATGAAGCTAAAGTTAGGTTCCTAGAAGATGTTAAAAGGCCACTGTAGGGGTGGCTGGCTGGCTAGTCGGGAAAGCATGGGACTCTTGACCTTGGGGTCACGAGTTTGAGCCCCATGTGGGTGTAGAGATTACTTAAACAAATAAACTTTAAAAAATAAAAATATAAAAACCGAAAGACCATGATAAATTAAGTCACAGAAACAAATTTCTTGAGTCAGCAATGCAAGACTCACTATGAGTGAGCAAGCGGTGTATGAATTATCCATATTATTTTGGCAAAAAAACAAAAAACAAAAAACCAAAATTCCAAAATCTTTTCTTTTGGGCATCTTGCCTTGCTTGGGACTCTCTGGGGAAACTGCTTCACATCCTTGGTACCCTCCACCGTGATCCATCACCCCTAATTGCTTTCTATGTCACTTTATCTCCTCTCTGCAGGGAAAAACTCTGGCCTCAAAAACATCTGGAAGTGTCTGTGAGATGCTGATAGCTTTCGAAAGATCATCACTAAGACATAGGGGAAACAGGAGTGTTTTTCACATTCTAAGTGATAATGGACCCATCTGTTTCTCCTAATGAAATAGTTCTAGATTCAGATTTATAATATAGCTTAATTAATTACCTGCCACGTTTCAAAAAGTGACTGAAACACACAGGAGTCACAGCATTTAACCAGAAAGTATTGCCTGCCCCAGCCCATGACCCCTTCTGACCTCTCCTCTCAGCATGGATCCGCCCTCCCACCCACCACCCCCAGCCCAGTTACTCCTAATCACCATCTGGCCTTCTCCAGTTCCAGTGCCACCCTCTCCCTGCTTCCATCTGGTTGACACCAGCCAGAATGGGGGGCTTTAGGTACCCTTGATTTCTGGTTCGTCTTCAGCTGTAGATTGCGGCTCCTCCTAAGTTGCTCACTGAATCAATTATTCTGCCTGTTCTTCTATATCTCCCTCCTCCCATAAGTATAGCTCTCAAGACACCACTGTATTTCCCATTGTCCACGGGGCAATTCATGAAACAGGGCTGCTTCCCCTGGTTTTTCCTGACTGGCGCAGGGGTACCCAGAGATCCTACTGAAGGATGGGATCATTGAGCATCCATCCTGGGCAATACTGGTACGGGTATCTACCATGACTGGGGGCGGGGGGGAACTGACAAATACTCTGCATACCTGCCTGCCTCCTGCTTTCAAATCACCACCAATTAGGGGGGCCTGGGTGGTTCAGTCGGTTGAGCATCCGACTTTGGCTCAGATCATGATCTCACGGTCCGTGAGTTCGAGCCCCGCATCGGGCTCTGTGCGGACAGCTCAGAGCCTGGAGCCTGATTCTGATTCTGTGTCTCCCTCTCTCTCTGCCCCTCCCCTGTTCATGCTCTGTCTCAAAAATAAATAAACGTTAAAAAAATTTTTAAAAAACAAATCACCACCAATTAAAGAGAAATACTAGCACTGTTTTAGGAGCATCTGGGTTCAAATGAGCTGTTTCCTAGCAGAAAGGGCAGCGCTCGGAGAGACTAGAACACTTGGATAGATAAATGCTGAGGAGTGGAAAAGTCAAGGCCATTAGACATCTCTCAGCGGAGGGGGCAGGCAGCGCGGAGGTGCTCGGTAACTGGTAGGCAGGCGGTGACACTCAGTGCCTGGCTGCAGGGTGGAGATGGGCGGAACTGGGTGCAGGGTGGGGTTGGGGGGGGTAATGCACATGATCATCCTTAATCACTAGAAATATCAAAAAGTTATTCATAAACCAGAATAGTTCAATTAAAAAAACTGAACCTCAGAAATCAAATCCAGGATTAAATTCCTGCTCAGAAAAAAAAAAAAAAAAAAAAGCTGAGAAAGACGAGTGTGTATGACTGAGCCTCAGAACCACGTAGGTCTATACATATGCATATATGTGAGTCTACGTATATGACATATATGTCACAAAGGCCAAAAAATTTTAAATAACACATCATCAGAAAGGAAATAAAAGTGGAAATGTGTACAAACAAGGCTTTGAGTTCTAAAATTATTAGGAGGAGAGATGCCTAAGAAAAAATTTCAATCCCCTAAAAGCCACTGACACCCTAGGAAACCCAGAGAGAAATGTGAGGCATGACGATAAATCAGAACATGAAAAGGCATATATTAATATGGGTGCGATCCTGGAGACGAGACCGGAATTGTAATTCTAGGAACCAAGAAAAATTTTTTTCCAAGAATTTCCGAGGCAAGGTAATTTGTTCAGGTAAAAAAACAAACAAAAAAAAAAGTTAAGAAAATTGTTTTCAAATTCCTAACTAATGTAGGTCATACTAAAGAATCCCAGAAACGATGAAACGGAGAATGACAGTAATTTATGACTATCTGGACCTTCTCCGGGCAGAATTGCCATCACGGTGGTTGATTCAGTGGCTCACATTGTGTGCTACGTGTGGACCAGGAGGCAGCAGCTTTGGAAGCAAGGAGGGCAGCAAAAGAACAAACCACAAGACTGGAATGTGACCCTCAAGGTCTCTTTCTCTAAATTCTGGAAAGATTTCTTTAGCTGCCCTGATGCCTACCCTTGAGCGCTTCCCCTTGTAGTAGGTGCTTGGGGTGAGGAGGAACTTTCCAATGTGGGGCAGGATGGCGGGGTCCAGGCCCTTGATCCAGCTGGAGGTATGACAGAACCCACTCAAGAACCAGCCATGGTCATCCTCCGGCAAGGAAGCAAAGAGAAACGAAGTTATTTCCACCATCGATGTAACTGGAAAAAAAAAAAAATCAAACCGTGTCTTAGCAGAGAAAAAACATACAGAAGCAAAAGGAAGAAAAAGAAGTACTTTCTTAAGAAAGAGTTGATGATTTTTTCTGGACAACTTGGTGAAAATAAGAGTAAAGTGACAAAATAGTGGAATCTCTTTTCTGTCCACAGCAGCATCTGACATATGAAATAAGGGCACGGTGCTGGCGTCTTCTCCATCCTAAGGGTGGCTAGGTGGGATACCTCACAGGATGAAAGCTATCCTTGAAAGACATCCAGACAGCGTTTGCAAGAGATCTAAGGTGTCAAGAGTCATTGACGGCCATTAGCTGTGAAGTGTTAACGCCCCAGCTGTATTGTCGGTAATTGGCACAGAAGGACAAAAATCCGTGCCATGCATAGCAATAAGTGAGCCAATCCCACTTCTTGAACATTCTTCTGACAATGAGGAGTAGTGTGTAATTGGTGAGATTTGACACTTGGGGCCTGGGGTGGAGGGATGGGGTGGAGGGGGGGCAGATAGAGAAGAGGCCAGGAAAACAAGCAGCTCGTTTGGAGGGGAGAAGTCTCAGAAAGAAGAACAGAGGAGTTCTAACAGTCACAACAAAGCTCAAAAACACCCCAAATTCTGGAGGTCAAGCCAGAAGATGAGGCAGAAGCACTCTACAGTGGTCAGAGAAGATCAGTAGAGAGGACTTCAGAGGACACTAGGGAATAGGATGGGGGGGAGAAATGGGTGGTCAAAGACAAGACAGGTGGAATGGAAATTATGGCCCCGTCTGATTCCCCAGGTTGTCACTTGAGCTCCGCAAACACGCCGGAAATCCCTTGAGCAGTGAGAGAGCTCCATGCCACAAGGTACGATCTAGTTTGAAATGATTCAATTAATAACTGTGATTGAGGTCAGGGAACAAAATTCTGGGGATTGTGGGTAGCGACACAGAAACAAGGTTACAGGGGAAAATGCTAATGGTAGTTGGAAAGGTCCTCACTCACCTGCACGTTGGACAATAGAGAAGCCGCACATGCTGTAGAAGACACAGCAAAGAAATCTGAAATCGGAAGCTGTGTTTTTGACCCTCCGCTAGCTCTCTTACCCGAGGAAGAGTACTTGGATTTTTGTGGTGAGGAGCGTGCTATTATTTTCTCATTAGTAGGAAGAGGACAATAAGAACAAGAAGCGCCTTAAAGGAGTGTGAGGGCAAAATAGGTCAGGTGCATTAAAAAGATTTTGCAAAATTGATTGAGATAAGAACAACAACAACAACGAAAAATACAAACATCTTAGGCAGAAAATGCAAATAGCTAGGATATGAACTATCACTTAGCGAAAGTCTGTAGTGTGCCAGGCGCCATGCCAGATGCTCCAGATGTTGCAAAAACGTTCTCATATAATCTTCAGAGTTACCTTGAAACTTGAGTATTATTTTTAAAAAAACTTCTAATGTACTTATTTTTGAGAGAGAGAGACAGAGTGGAAGCTGGGGAGGGGCAGAGAGAGAGAGGGAGACACAAAATCCAAAGCAGGCTCCTGGCTGTCATCACAGAGCCCAACGCGGGTCTCAAACCCACAAACCGTGAGATCATGACCTGAGCTGAAGTCAGACGCTTAACTGACTGAGCCACCCAGGTGCCCTGAACCTTGAGTACTATAAGCTCAATGATATAGATGAGGCTCAGAGAGGTTGACAAAGTTGCCCAAAATCTCTTAAAAAGATCTCACTGGTCAACGAAGTAAGCAAGTAATACTTGCTTTGTGCAATAGTTTCCTCAGCTACATGTCGGAAAAACTCTCCTAGAAACAATAGAAAAATAAATGGGCAATATCCTTGAATTTCCCAAAGTTCAAGCATTTCATAGGTATTACAAAAATTCAGATGTATAAAATGGAATAGCCTTGACAGGAAGTTAAGAGGCAATGAATAGACTTTAAATCTCAGCTGTCCCAGGACTCTAATGCCACAACCTTGGAAACGTTCCTAAGGAAAAAAAATTAAATTCCTTTTCTTGATAAGATCACACCTAACAAGTAAAAAAAAAAAAAAAAAAACAAACGAACAAAAAACAACAACAACAACAAAAATGCACTCACTGATTAGTAAACTGAGTCCATTTTTATTGCTTTTTGGTGATCTTTTAAAAATAAATAATAAAAGCCCTTGTTTACTTACCCAAAGGAGCTGCGTCCAGCTCACTGGAGTAAAAAGTGATATCACTGTCGCAAAACACAATCTAGGTCCCTTAATCCTGTCTCTTTTGATCTCAAAAGGTGGTAACATTCAGTTCGGAGATCACTCATCTGTAAATTGCATCACATTATCTCCGAGTTATTTAAGAAGCAAGCCCTGTTTGGTTTCAGGCATTTGAACCTGCTGAAGGCAAGAACAGTTTGCCACACAGTTCCAAAGGTCTCCCACTTACCACAGTCGTCAGAGCAAGCAAAATGATCGAACCCATTGGGAATCAGTACATTGTAGCCAGGCCAGTGTATTCTGCGAATGCTTTTGGGGAAGAACATAAGAAGAAGCAGAGGCATCACAAGACCTTTCTGGATCATCTCAAAGTGTGTTGTAGGTAAGATACTTTTTAAGGTACTGGTATGAGGAATAAGTGAGACACCTTCTCCTTAACTTCTCAAGCTCTCCTTTCTGGCTTTAGCCCATAGCCTCCAGAGTCTTTTTATCTTTGGTGTCCAAACCTCCTACTCCCTGTCAGAGCTGGAAAGGGAATCTCTAAAATGAACATCGTCTCAGCTCTCAACCCCAACTTCCCTATCAGAGGACTAATAAATGAGGGCGGAGGAAAATTCTCCACTGAAACGTTGTAAAATCCAAGCTGAGGATGACACATAAGCTCTATTATGGCCAAAGAGAATCAGCATGTTTTGAAAGAAAGAGAGAAAGAAAGAAAGAGAGAGAGAGAGGGAGAGAGGGAGGGAGGGAGGAAAGAAGGAAGGAAGGAAGGAAGAAGAAGAAGAAGAAGAAAGAAAGAAAGAAAGAAAGAAAGAAAGAAAGAAAGAAAGAAAAGGAAAGAAGGAAAGAAAGGAAGAAAATCCTTTGGTAGTGACCAGGAGGCAATCCATATGGATAAGCAGGCAAATGTTAGTGGGAAAGGTAGTGAACGTGGTCATTCATTCTTGAATATGGTATCACCTTTATCAATTTTCCTCTACAATTAGGTCCCAATGTTAAAATTTGATAATAATTAACTGAGTATGGTTTTCAATGTTTTCAGCTGTTCCACACAAAAGGCCAAGAGAATCGCCCTGTCTTTGTTCCCCATAGCATCTTGGTTACCAGCCTACCGGATAAAGGAATGGCTACTCAGTGACATTGTTTCCGGAATCAGCACAGGGCTGGTAGCTGTACTGCAAGGTAACTTTTTTAAATTGAGATGTGGGGCGCCTGGGTGCCTCAGTTGGTTAAGTGTCTGATTTCGGCTCAGGTCATGATCTCACGGTTTGTGATTTCGAGCCCTGCATCAGGCTCTGTGCTGACAGCCCAGAGCCCGGAGCCTGCTTTGGATTCTATGTCTCCCTCTCTCTCTGCCCCTCCCCTGCTCGTGCTCTGTCTCTCAAAAATAAATAAAATGTAAAAAATAAAAATAAAAAAAGATTAAAAAATAAAATTGAGATGTAATTGGGGTGCCTGGGTGGCTCAGTCGCTTAAGTGTCCAGCTTGGCTCAGGTCATGACCTCACAGTTCGTGAGTTCAAGCCCCACATTGGGCTGTGTTGCTGACCGCTCGGAGCCTGGAGCCTGCTTCGGATTCTGTGTCTCCCTCTCTCTCTGCCCCACCCCTGCTCACGCTCTGTCTCTCTCTCTCTCTCTCTCTCTCCCTCACTCTCTCTCTCTCTCAACGGTGAATAAAAACATTTACAAAAAATAAAGTAACATTGACACGTAGTTCATATATCATAAAAGTCATCCTTTTAATGTATAAAATTCAATGTTCTTTGTGTATATTCACAAGGTTGTGCAACCATCATCATTATGCAATTCCAGAACGTTTTTATCACCAGCACCATCCCCAAACCTTCTTGTCCATTAGTAGTCACTTTCCATCCATCCATCCATCCATCCATCTCCCTGGTAACAACTTTCTGTCTCTATTGATTTGCCGATTCTGGGCATTTCATATAAACAGAATCATAGAATTTTTTGTATCTGGCTTCTTCCACTTAACACAATGTTTTCAAGGTTCATCCAGGTGGTAGCATGTGAGGGTAATTCCCCTCTTTCCATGATGACTGTCATCCTGTGGTATGGGTATACCACATTTGTTTATCCATTCATCAGTTGATGGACATTTGGGTTGTTTTCATTTTTTGGCTATTATGAATAATGTTGTTATGAACAGTTGTGTGCCAGTTTTTGTGTGAACCTATGTTTCAATTCTTTTCGGTATATCCCTAGGAGAGTAATTGCTGCCACATGGTAACCCACTAGCCACATACAAGGGTTCAAATTTCTCCACAGCCTTGTGGACACTAGCTAGTATCTGCCTTTCTTGTTTTAGCTATCCGAGTGAGTCTGAAGTGGTATCTCATTTACTTTTGATTTTGATTTCCCTGACGGCTAATGATGTCGAACATCTTTACACGGGCTTACTGGCAATTTATATATCCATGGGGAAATGAATCTTCTGCACATTTTAAAATTAGGTTATTTTTTGTATTGTTGAGTTGCAAGAGCTATTTATATATTCTGGATACTACAGTCTTATCCAAGATATGGTTTGCAAATAATTTCTCCCATTCTGTGGATTGTCATTTCACTTTCTTGATGGTATCCTTTGAAGCACACATTTAATTTTGACAGAGCTCAATTTTATCTGTTTTCAATTTGTTGCTCACGCTGTAGGTGTCATTTATGAGAAAACCATTGCCTCATCCAAGGTTAAGAAGACTTACGCCTATATTTTCTTCTAAGAGTATTATAGTTTCAGCTCCTACATTTACATCTTCAATCACTTTGAGCTAATCAAGTAACTTATTTTTAAGGTTCAGTCTGAAACACTTGAAGGACTTAATGAAGACTTCTATGATTCCCCTTGCATGAAGTAAAGACCCTGATGCTTGTGTATTTACAGGTTTAGCATTTGCTCTGCTGGTCACCATCCCCCCAAGCTACGGACTGTATGCAGCCTTTTTCCCAGTTATAATCTACTTTTTCTTGGGCACTTCTAAACACATATCTGTGGGTAAGTGAATTCTTCGGCTAATTAATGCTCACACTGCTTTTTCTTTGTTGACTCCATTAGCCACGCACTGGATTAATTTCAAATTGTGCATAACCCAGGAAGGTAGTCATGGTTTCTTGTAAGAATTGGGACTGGGGGCTGGGGAAGGAGGCCAGAGCTACAGGGAGCAGTCTTTTTATCCGCTACATTATGGTTGAAAGATAATTGTGTCTTAGGGAGGCGTATATTGACTATAATGCATCCTCTGCTAATTAGGTCCGTTTCCAGTTCTGAGTATGATGGTGGGAGCAGTAGTTGTGAGATTAACCCCGTCGGAGAGTACAGCTGCTCTGGAACTCTCTAATAGCTCGATGAGTAATGATTCATCAGCAGATGAGTATAAGGTGATGGTGGCTGCCACGGTTACAATCCTTTCTGGAATCATTCAGGTGAGCACTTTCTCGTGTGATATGCCCTCCCCATTCTGCTTGCCCTCCCTGGTGCACATCTTTCTGTTCTTTCTCCTTCCTGCCACCCCTCCACTCTTCCCTTTGGACTGTATCCCTCTTTCGGGAAATAAGAAGGGTCCCTCCCCCCAACCAGAAGCAGAAGAGAAGATCCACCTTGCAAAGATGAGTGAATGTGGGTCTAGAGAGAAGGAAAGGTGGGAACAGGGAGGCACCAATGGCGAGGAGAGAAATGCTTAATGCAGTAAAATACCTGAAATTAATATAGTCACTAAACATAACTATATGCAAGTAACAGTGACACTGGCATCTTTGGAACTTTTCTCATTCTAATTCCTCAGGGACTGTGATCTAGCTGGAAGGGTTGGGGTTTAGCACTTTGAACTGTCCACACCAGACTTTCGGGAAAGCTATAGAGGATTATGGACAGGCTAAAGCCTCATTCATGCCCCTGACACCATTGCTAGGGAATAGTGAAAATGTCATGGATTCCTCAAGATGTTGCCTACGTTTATGATTAGTGATATTATTGGCTAAGGCCATTTTTTAAAGAAAAAAAAAGTCAATTTAAACAAGGACATCAGCAGTGTGTCCAACTGACAGACAACACGGCCGGTTCTTTTAAATAACGTTTCTGCATCTAGTGCCTTTGCGTGCCCACAGATCCAGCTGCATTCCATGACGCGAATGGAAAGGCCATCCAGATATCCAAAGGAAGGAGAATCTGTCCATTCACGTTACTGCAAAATACTGATGCTTTGGGGGAATTAACAACTGTGGCCCCTGGTTAAAAGCGAACACTTCTGAGGTTTAATACACAGTTGTGTCCTTCCTATGAAAGTAACTTGTTGGAAGGAACATGAATGGATGATCACCCATGAATGCCACAGCAGCTAGAAAGTCACTTAAAATTACATGGGAAAATTTATGAGGGCTGATTCTAGATAAGCTTTTGCTATGGAAGGTATGTTGGGTGAGTCTTCTAAAGGTACGGCATCTTAAAAGGTGGAGCGGGGAGGAATAAGCCTGCTACTTCTTGGGGTATACTAGACTCACATGCTATGTGAACACTATGTCATGATCGACCTTGCAGGTAGGATACGAGAAGGAAGGGGAGGGAGGCACCCTGAACCCGAGGTGTTCCAGGAGACAAGGACACCTGCTTCAAGACACAGGCATACAGGCTGAACCTTTACATTTTGAATCATTTCAGCGGCTGGTGCTTTAGTTTGTTGAGCTGTGTCGGTAATCTACACTAACAAAGGCCTTTGCCCTTCTCTTCTCAGTTGCTCATGGGAGTTCTGCAGATTGGGTTCGTGGTGATCTATCTATCGGAGTCCCTAATCAGTGGCTTCACCACAGCTGCTGCCGTGCACGTTTTGGTTTCTCAGCTCAAGTTTATGCTTCAGCTGAATGTTCCTGCACACACTGATCCATTTTCAATTTTCAAAGTGAGTAGTCCTTTGGCCTAAAAAGTATCGAAGTCTGTGAAATTTACTATCATGTGTCTGGGAGAACTTTCCGGTAATGCCTTCGTCGTGGGGCTTGCCTACAACTTCCAAGAAGTCAACGGGTGGTGATATTTAGTCACATTAGGAAAAAATTAGTGGCAAAGGGGAGAACACTGAATATCAACCACGTCTACCATCCGGTCAACGTGAACAAAGGAAATTAAGTACCAGTGCTCTGAGATTTGACTCTTAAGTATTATTTAAAAGAAAAACTTGAAGTGCCTTATTAAAGGCTTTCCTATTTTGTCCCAAGATTTAAAACTTTCCTCCAAATTTTATTTTGAAAGAAATGTGCTAATTGAACGTTAACGTTTCGCTGTTTCTCAAAGGCAGGTCTTGTTCTTTTAAAATTGAGGTTCTTCTGACTCTTCGATGCATCCCTGTTTATAAAGCAAAAGGACATTAACCAATGTGTAAATAGGGCAGTCGCTCTTTCTTCTACCTGAGGATGTACTGTAGAATGACCGTGTCCTTAGTGCTTCTGATTGTTTAAAGCCCAATTTATTTTATTTTATTTTTTTGAGAAAGAGAGAGAGAGAGCAGAGGAGGGGCAGAGAAATAGGGAGAGAGAGAGAATCTTAAGCAGGCTCCCAGCTCAAGGTGGAACCCCACATAGGGCTCTATCTCACGACCATAGATCATGACCTGAGCGGAAATCAAGAGTTGGACACTTAACTGACTGTGCCACTCAGGTGCCTCTTAGCCCTTCTGATTTTATTTAAGTTCTCTCTTTTTGTCTTGCCGAGTCTAACTAAATGCTTGCCTGTTTTATTTATCTTTTCCAAAAAATCTGCTTTTGGTTACATCGATCTTTTCTATTGTCCTTTTAGTTCTATTTCATTTATTTCCACTCTGATCTTTGTTATGTCCTTGCTTTGATTAACTTTGGGCTTATTAGTTGGGCTTATTAGTTATTGGGAGTTGAGACAGAATTTGCTCCATATTGGAACCAACACTCTCTCACTCCCATCGAGAGCTATTCTAGAAGTGGAATGTTCGAGGAACAATTTGAGATCTATTTTGGGCCTGCTTAAGCTATATGGATCCCATGGATATGGAATCCAAGTGGCCTCAAAAATTAAGATTATGCAGGGTCTCTTGGGTGGCTCAGTCGGTTAAGTGGCTCTTCATTTTGGCTCAGATCATGACCTCACGGTTCGTGAGTTCAAGCCCCAAGGCAGGCTGACAATGAGAAGCCTGCTTGGAATTCTCTGTCTCTCCCTCTCTCTCTCTGTCCCTCCCCTGCTCATGTGCACACACACAAACTCTCTCTCTGCCTCTCAAAATAAATAAATAAAACTAAAAAAAAAAAAATTAAGATTATGCACAGTGCACAAAATTAGCTAGGAAACGAATTCCCAAAAGTGACACAGACAGTAAACCAAGAAATGTGAATGGCTTTGACCTTTAAAAAAAAAAAAAAAAGGCCAGGAATTAAGGAGACACATGCTAAGAAAACTTTTGGGGACCAGAGGTTATTCCCTGGATAGAGCAATGATGATGATTGTGGAATAATGGCCAATGAGACCGAAAAGCAGAGAGACCAGTTGTGAAAAATGTGAAAATTTTGGACACCGGCCAAAGAGCTTCCCAGCAAAAATGCCAAAAGCATCCCTAAACCAGTGTGGTGCCAATACTATGCTAACCTACCTTTCTCCTACCTCCATGCTGGTAGCTACAATTACTGATTCGTGGTTAACATGAGCAGAACAGAGGACTGCTATGCCATCTATGTCTGCCTTTTTGACTCAGTGTTTCCTGTAAATCTGTTTGGAAATAATCAAATGTTGCATCCACATTGTACATTAATATAACACTTGGCCGGGGGGAAGCAAAACCAATGAACAAACAAAAAGCAGGATCAGACCTATAAAGACAGAGAAGAAATTGATGGTTGCCAGAGGGGTGGGGCTGGGGGTTTGGGCAGAGTTGGTAAAGGGAAGAGGGAGATATAGTCGAGTTGTAAAATGAATGTGTCACGGAAATAAAGGCACAGCATAGGGAATGCAGTCAGTGATCTTGTAATAGAGTTGCATGGTGACAGATGGGAGCTATGCCTGTGATGTGCACAGCATAACGTCTGGAGAGGCCGAATCACTGTATTGTACACCTGAAACTAACATCGTGTGTCCACTGCACTCAAATTTTTAAAAAGTTCACAAGAAAGTAAGAATAAAAAAGATTTTTAAAAAGAAAGAAAAAGTATAGCACTTGGCTGTCTTTCACTTTTATGATTTTAGGTACTGAATTCCATATTCACACAAATAGAGAAGACTAATATTGCAGACCTTGTGACATCCTTGATTATTCTGCTGATTGTATTTGTGGTTAAAGAAATAAATCAGCGCTACAAAGCCAAACTTCCGGTGCCCATCCCAATTGAACTCATCATGGTAACTGATCATCTTCAGACTTTCTTCCAGAATTCATTAGTCTCCTGTTGTTCTGTTGAAAGCCCTTTGCCATTTGCAGATCAGGAGGTGTTAGTGGACAGATGCCATCTCTGCATTTTCTGGGTGTAATCTTTAGTATGGCGTTCTCTTCATGCAGAATTAAATGACTTCCTTTTATGATTTTGGGTTCGTTCTCTCCATGTAAGACGTGGCCGGCTCAGAGAGCAAGGTCTCGGAGAGAGTGACAGACCCACGGGAATCAGAGCTGTGGTTCTTAACTCTGGTGACACATTAGAATTGCTTCAGGACTTTTGTAAAAAGTAGCAAAGCCTGGGCTTGAGATTCTTATCTAAGCAGACTGTTAGTCATTATCTCATATTTCTAACTTGGGCAATTTGCAACTTTGCAGACTGTGATCGCAACAGGTGTGTCCTATGGCTTTGACTTCAAAAACAGGTTTGAGGTGGCTGTGGTTGGGGAGATGAAAAGAGGGTAAGTGTCTTTTATGATCAGTCTCCAAGCACTGATTAGAGAGTGGGCAGTAGCTACGGAGGGCCGCAAGCTGAAATGCACTAATCCAGCTCAGAACCCTCCCTACCTCTTGGGAGGATGAGGAAGGCATGATACTCTCCTTCTAGGAAGGAGCCGCAGAGGCTCTGCAGTTCTTAATGTCAGAAAGTCTGTCCTCGTGGAAGAATGCACATGCCAGATGAGCAGAGATTCACACGCAGGTAAAAGTAGAACAAAGTAAAAAAATAGGAAAATCAAACCTGCTTTTCCTCCCAAAAAAGGAACCAAATGAAGCCAGATTTCCTTGTCCATAAATTACTATAAACAATATGTAGTGTTCTGTTTGAGGTTACTGGGGCCAAGTTCCAACAGTTCAAAAGAGACACAGAAGGAATACCTGTGGCACACTGCTTGAGCAATCCAGATAGGGCACACTCTGTCCTTCCTCGTGATCAAATTCAAAACAAGGCCAGAGCAACAGTTAACGCTGCAGATCAGGACGGGAGGTCCAGTTCATGCCAGGACATTGAAAATGTATTGATTGCATTGCATTTATCGGATTGAGAAGAGGGATCCAGTTTTGGGCTTTCTTCTCTCTGCCCTCTGACCATAGCCTCAATGTCTTTCGATTTGCTTCCCAAGGACAAATTGTGTTCCTGTTAAAAAAAAAAAAAAAAAAGACTTCCCTCCCTCCCCATGCCTAAAGAGTTTTTGAGAATTCCAGGAATCAGCATTCATATGCTGTGTGGACTTTAAAATAACCTTTTTTTTTAAAAAAGCAAGTATGCGTATTTTAAAGCAAAAATATTTTTATCACCGGAGAGTCATCTGTTACACTTAATGAATTTCAAACACCACTTTTAATTTAAAAGATTTTTAAGTAGGAATTAGTCTGAAACTGAAAGACCATTTCTAGGGTTTCTCTTCACTCTGCAACTTGCAAGTGGTTGTACTTTATTTAAAAGTTTTAGAAGACATGAATTACATAGACAGATGACAGCTAGCTAGCTAGATGACAGATAGATAGATGATAGATAATAGATGATAGGTAGGTAGGCAGATAGATGATAGATTAAAATTAAAATAGAATAGAATAAAATTAAAATTAAATTAAAATAGAAAAATTAAAGAGGATCTTTTCATAAGGATTTGGGAAATAAAAGATAAACTTAAGAACACTTAGTTACAGGGGCGCCTGGGTGGCTCAGTCGGTTGGGCGTCCGACTTCAGCTCAGGTCACGATCTCGCGGTCTGTGAGTTCGAGCCCCACGTCAGGCTCTGGGCTGATGGCTCAAAGCCTGGAGCCTGCTTCTGATTCTGTGTCTCCCTCTCTCTCTGCCCCTCCCCCATTCATGCTCTGTCTCTCTCTGTCTCAAAAATAAACAAACGTTAAAAAAAAAAAAAAGAACACTTAGTTACAGTCTTAGAGACTTTTCTTAGTGAATAAACCTTGAATGTCGGTGGACCTCTCTCCACAGTGTTTGTGGGGTGGGGGAAGGAATAACTCGCATTTAGGGAGACAGTGTAGCCTGGTAGGCAAGCTCGGCTGTTCTCGAGGCAGAGTGCCTCGGATTTACTTGAGTTATTTTTTGATCTTGGGCAAATAACTAAACTCTATGCCTCAGTGTTGTTGGCTGAAAACACAGGGCTAAAAATAGTAGCTCTCACATTGGCTTCTTGTAAGGATTAAGTGTGTTAATACATGTGACATGCCTAGGTGCCTGGCCTAGAGTAAGCGCTCACACTGCATGACTACTAACTGTTGCTAATTTAGCACTTAAATTAGGTGCTGGGCTCTTTACACTCCATTTTTTTCTGGGTGATAATTGAGTGGGCATTTAATTTTTTTAATTTTTTTTTAAGAGAAAGAGCGCATGCGTGAGCAGAGGAGGGGGCAGAGTGAGCGACAGAGAGAGAGAGAATCTTAAGCAGACTCCATGCTCAGTGCAGAGTCCAACTCAGGGCTTGACCCCATAACCCTGGGATCAAGGGTCAAAAGCTCGACTGGGGGCACCTGGGTGGCTCAGTCGGTTAAGCCTCCGACTTCAGCTCACGTCACGATCTCACAGCTCATGAGTTCGAGCCCTGTGCTGACAGCTCAGAGACTGGAGCCTGCTTCAGATTCTGTGTCTCCCTCTCTCTCTGCCCCTCCCCTGCTCATGCTCTGTCTCTCTCTGTCTCAGAGAGAATAAAAATAAATAAATAAAAACAAATAAAATAAAAATAAATAAAAATAAATAAATAAAAACATTAAAAATAAAAATAAATAAAAATAAATAAAAACATTAAAAAATTAAAAAAAAAAAAAAAAAAAAAGCTCGACTGACTAAGCCATCCAGGACCCCGAGAGGGCATTTTAAATTTCCGATGACTGCAAAAAGAATACACCTGGAAAACAATGATTATTAATTATTGCTCAGCTGCTGTTCATAAGTGTGACACCCCAGAAATGATTTTGTGAAGTCACACCCACTGACTGAAAGAAAGTGATCATCGAAGCAGTAAAGGAGACACAGAGGACATATTCTGATTCCAGAGGGATCTTATAATAATAGCTAACAGGCACTTCGTACCTTACAGTGTGTAAATAGTATTCATGTTCTATTAGTATTCTAATAGTTCTAACAGTATTCACTATTTTATCTGACCCCCCCCCCCAAATTATGAAGTAAATAAAATAAGCATTATTATCTTCCCTTTACAAATGAGGAAACTGGCTCAGGCAAGGGTACATAGCAGAGCTAGGAACTGAGTCCAGTTTTCAGACTGTAAATCTCCACCACACCACTCTAAGGTATTTAGAGGCCAGGACACAAGAATAATAGCAGGCCTCTGGTTATTTTGGTATAAAACGCAAATCTTCATTGTATCATGGATTTGGGGTTTGTTTTGTAGAAAACAATATTCCAAGCTAACTTTCTGATTCATGGTAGCTGCAGAATTTGTGGTCATGGTACTTCTTCAAGATTAAAGCTGGGGCACCTGGGTGGTTCAGTCGGTTGAGCATCCAACTTCGGCTCATCTCGTGGCCATGATCTCATGGCTCGTGAGTTCGAGCCCCGCATCGGTCTCTGTGCTGCCAGGTCAGAGCCTGGAGCCTGCTTCGGATTCTGTCTCTCTCTCTCTCTCTCTCTGCCCCTCCCCCGCTTGTACTCTGTCTCTTAAAAAATAAATGAATAAACGTAAAAAAATTTCTTTAAAGATTAAGGTTGAAAGTATATTAGCACAGATACTGACAAAATATGAACAGCAAGTACGAAATTGTCCAATGGATCCAATAAACCTACTTTCATTAAGATTTAGGTCAGAAACAGATGTTGACAGGAGTTGAGCATGTCAGTAAATTGGCGTTGACTTGGAGATACTTGTACCTTTTATAATACAATTAGTAAGTATCACTGAACTGTTCTAAATTCATGAGGTACAAACACAGATGGCTCTTCTCTGAGTTGAACGTTTCCCTGACCACTACGTCACTATAAATGCCCTTCTCCATCCGGGCTATAGCTGGCTCTAGCAGTTCTGTGGAACCTAGGGCAGAGTCCGAGGCCCATGTGTTTGCGAACAGCTTTTCATGAAAGGTATTGCTATCAATGGAGGGGAGATTTTCTCGCTTCCCTTGTCTTGAACTGTGTTCGTTCAAAGACCTTCATCCATGGATGACTCTTGGAGGGATTACGGGTGATGCTTTTCAATCCAGCGTAACAATACCAGTGGGATCTAAGACATGTTGCATGAAGCTTAGAGGGATACAAGTGTACCTTATGGTGTGGCTATACTAGCAAAATATCAGATGCACCGTTATCATGGGACTGGATTGGCATTCTTGTATCAAAATCAGGCAGCATTGCTTTTCAACAGTAAGATAACAGATTCCAGAGTTTGTGGTGGTGCTAAATTCTTGCTGGCCACACTCCACAGTGAGACAAAAGTCAGCCTGGACTGCATTCATTCATTGATTCGCCAGACGATTATTGACGTACGCCATGATGTACGCCATGAAGAATGCTCAGTCCTGGTGATAGAATAATGAAGTAGTCATAGTCCCTGCTTTGTGTCGGGGTAGGGAGTTGGGGGGGTGGGGTGGGAGGGAAGGATAAGGAAGGGAAGCATCCAGAGCTGGAGAAGCCTGGAGAATGTCAACTAACCCTGACCTTGGTGGTGAGGGAGGACTTTCTGGAAGGAGGGAGGGTTAGGGTTAGGGTTAGGGGAATGGTACGGGCAGAAGGAACAGCAAATTCGAAGCTTCCAAGTTAAGAGTACAGGTGATGCCTTTGAGAAACAAAAAAGCTTGGTATTGCTGGAGAATAAATTCTGGGAAATGATAGCGATTGAGCAGGAGTTGGGGGGGGGGAAGGGAAGGATGGGGGCCTTGCTAAAGAATTCGGGCTTTTCCTGAGGGCAAATGGATGCCACTGAAGGTTTATTAGTAGGTTGGTGACATTCAAACTCGGCTCAATTTCCTTTTCAGATTTCAGTCCCCCAGCGCACCCGACATGCAGATTTTCCAAGAGACCATCGGGGATAGCTTCGGCATCGCGATCGTTGGCTTTGTGGTGGCCTTCTCAGTGGCCAGCGTCTATTCCCTCAAGTATGATTACCCGATTGATGGCAATCAGGTAAGTTTACAACCTATGCTGGGGGTCCTTTGGCCACTCTAAGTAATATTCGACGGTGCCACCTCTAAAAAAGATTCTCCTCTTCATTCTCCTGCCAGGAGTTAATAGCCTTAGGATTGAGTAACATATTCAGTGGATCATTCAAAGGCTTTGCCGCGAGTACTGCCCTCTCCAGATCGGGGGTTCAGGAGAGCACTGGAGGCAAAACACAGGTATTTCAGGGTCTTTGCTGTCAGGGCCCCCCTGGCGAATGTGCCGGGGAAATCCAAGCCAGGGGAGAAGGCAATTCCATGATAAGCATCTTTTCGTCGTTAACAGATTGCTGGGCTTCTCTCTGCTATCATCGTTCTGATTGTCATTGTATCCATTGGATTTCTTCTGGAGCCACTACAAAAGGTAACGCCTGTCTGCCTTTGGGTGCTCTCTCTCTCTGTCTCTCCGCTTTGCGGGAAGAATCCAAGACCCTGGTTCTTCAACTCTGGAAGCACAAACTGAATGGGAAAATGAGCTCACTGCAGACTCTCAAGCACTCTTCCTAATCAATACTCGTGGGCCAAAAATACTTATTTTTTTCCACTGGCGGCATTTTATGAATGTCAGGAATGCAAAATGCCCCAGCTACCTTATCTACTCTACCCTCCGGCGTGTCCGTAGCCCCGAATATAACTAATCTTTGGACGGGAAGACACGCTGGCACCGCAGCCTCCATGTGCATTGACGGGAGTGAAGATCTTCCTAAAGGCCGAGGTAGCCGGGGCCCCTATCAGCTTCCGGGAGTGGTGCTACCAGCCACACAACCCGTCCTTAGGGATCCGCCCTGCAGCTCCCGGAGTTAGTCTGGACTCCAAGCCCGGCGCCGGGTGACTGCAGGATGGAAGCGAGCGCCACACACAGGCCTCCCATCCTCACCCTCGTGCTCCTTCGTCCATCTCTGCTGTCATCTTTGAGGGTTTAGATTCGTGCTTTGCAACCTGCGACAGCACCCAGATTTTTAAAAACAGCAGCAGGCCCTGGGAAACAGAGGATCTCTAGGAGACCGACAATGGTAAATGCATTGCTCTTCGTGGTGGTAATATAATTTTGAGGTGCTCCACGGAGCCCTGGCGCTCAAGTCCTGTAGGCCTACTTTTCTCATCCCGGCCCTGGCACTTATTCTCTGTGTGCTTTGGGGCAAATTACTTAACCTCTCTGAACCTACATTTGTAAAATAGGGAGGGAAACAATACCCGCATCACAGAGTCACTGTGAAAACGAAATGAAATATTGTACATTAAGGACTTAGCCCAGGGCCTGGCACGGGGCAAGCAGGTAACGAATGGCAGCCATTATTATTGATATTATTACCGTCGTATTGTTGTTACTCTATAAACATTATATTACACTTCTGACTACAAAGGGCATAGAGGTAGGACACGGGCCCCCAGTGTTTATTGGTTGGTATCTAGGCCTTTTTCCTTGTTGGTTGGTGGCTGGAAAGTGACGATGTTGCCAGGTTTCTGGACAGTGTGGTTGTGCCAAAGAGCCCCACTGGCCAAATCTGTCTTCAAACATTTCAGAGTACTATTGGCCGAAAAGGTGCCTTCTCCACGAGCTAACTGATTTCCAAAGGAATCAAGAAGTCCCTCAAAGAAATAGAAGAATGTAGATCTCAATAGAAACAAGTGCACATACAGCCCCCCTCCCCACTGAGAATTCTGCCTTACTGTGCTTTTCCCGTGGATACGCTTGGGCTCTACCTCACGCACATCGAGATACAGAACCTCAAGAAGTAATTGCCATTTAAAATCCTCTCTCTCTCATGAATAAAGCACACCGAGGACCTGAATCAAAGGCCCTGCTACAAAGGATCCATGTGACACGTTCTGCCATTGTGCGTGCAACATCTGTTTGCTTGGAACAGCTGGCTTGCTTCTCCGTGTCATAGGAAATATGCCAGTAGCTAATGATAAATGTCTCTTGAGTGCTGATTAAGGATCAGCGGACTTCGAAGCCTTTCATCCGTGTTTAATGCTTTATATCAACTGCAGTATGGATGCCTGGTTCCCTCTAAGATTATCCCCCTTTTCCTTTCTATGGCTTCTCAGTGCTCTGTAATCTTTATTTTTTGAAAGGGCTCTGTTGTGTAGGGATCTCAATGAAAATTTTTCAAAAATTGTTTCTCTGTGGAATACTGACCAGGTGAGGGGGGAGAGCACATTGTACAGAGTCCGGCAGACCCCTCGCCCGGCCACCACGGTGGTGACATCTTATGTAGCCACAGTACATTACCAAAACCAGTACAAAACCATACTGCTAACTAGATTACAGGCTCTATTCGGTTTTCGCCATTTTTTTAACTGGCAATTTCCCTTTCATGCCACCAAGGCCATTATTTAGTGCCCTAAACAATGGCCTCTGTTCTCACAGTGAGTAAAATTAACCGGTTAGATATTAAGTTCTGAATGTTACTTGTGAAAATCAAAAAACACCCAGACCAGTCAAACTATCTTTGAGGTGGGAAAATAAAAGCTGTTGGGCTCTTCTTCACGCACTGCGCCGTGACGGCATAACAGCGGTCGATACACAAATGCCATCGTCCATTCAGAATGAACAGCTTGAATTGGGGGTGGGGGGTGGGTGTCGGGAGCATGTTCCTACCGTTGTGTTAAAATCCAAATAAGGAAGAGAGCATAGTTGCCTAGTCCGCATTTTTTTTTCTACCAGAACTATCCTAATTCCTGCAAGACAAATGATTTCATTTTGGCACGTGGAGAAGCAGAACCCCCAAGTGTTGCTGGGGTTAGAGGAGAGTTTACCACCCAGATCATTCTTCGTGAATCTACTAATC
The DNA here is from genome assembly GCF_007474595.2 of Lynx canadensis. Lineage (NCBI taxonomy): Eukaryota > Metazoa > Chordata > Mammalia > Carnivora > Felidae > Lynx > Lynx canadensis. Next base: position 76,404,423 of record NC_044304.2, read on the forward strand.
AAGTTGTATCAACATCAGGGTTTCTTTTAAAAAAAAATTTTTTTTCAACGTTTATTTTTTTGGGGACAGAGAGAGACAGAGCATGAACGGGGGAGGGGCAGAGAGAGAGGGAGACACAGAATCGGAAACAGGCTCCAGGCTCCGAGCCATCAGCCCAGAGCCTGACGCGGGGCTCGAACTCACGGACCGCGAGATCGTGACCTGGCTGAAGTCGGACGCTTAACCGACTGCGCCACCCAGGCGCCCCAACACGGCCTCTGCGCCCCAACACGGCCTCTTTTAAGAAACCCTCTGCGCCCCAACACGGCCTCTTTTAAGAAACCCTGATGTTGGGGCGCCTGGGTGGCGCAGTCGGTTAAGCGTCCGACTTCAGCCAGGTCACGATCTCGCGGTCCGTGAGTTCGAGCCCCGCGTCAGGCTCTGGGCTGATGGCTCGGAGCCTGGAGCCTGTTTCCGATTCTGTGTCTCCCTCTCTCTCTGCCCCTCCCCCGTTCATGCTCTGTCTCTCTCTGTCCCAAAATAAATAAAAAACGTTGAAAAAAAAAAAAAAAGAGGCCGTGTTAATGAGTGGTTAGGGCTGGCTAATATTGGGAAATATTAATTCATTAGCATATCCACTCACTCACCGAATAAGTTTCAAAACCCATCCTATATGCATTTGTTTCCCAGTCCTGGCAGTCCCGGGGATATAGCAGGGAACAAGACAGACATGGCTTATGCTGTGCCAGAGAGGGTGCCTCAAATCTCAGCTAACCTCAGCTTCCTCTTAACAAATGGTTGAATGCTGATCATCATCAAAGGCTTGAATTACGATTCCAGGTGTGCCAAGCTTCCCAAGGTTTTTTGTTTTTTGTTTTTAACAAAAAGCAACCTGCCTCCCCATCACCAAACAGGTTATCTTTGGGAAAAATTTTTCAAGGTGTAGGTCTTAAGAGCTGCCTGGCTCTGTCCCAAAGGACAGGCTAGTAAGTGCTTTCATCCCATCCATAGCCTGCAGCCGACACTATGGTGGAGACAAAGCCATGACTGGGAACAGGTCAGAGTCTCAGACCTGGTGCATCTTGATGGCACTGTATACCGGAAAAGGGTGTGTTCTGTGATAGGCTTTGAGGCCCTTTAAAGGACACAACTTATCTACAGCCTTCACCTTTGCTTTGCATGGCTTCTTTGATTATCTTTCAGTACATCTGCTGTTCAATGTTTTTTTTGCAGTCTGTCCTGGCAGCGTTAGCACTTGGGAACCTGAAGGGAATGCTGATGCAGTTCACAGAAATACGAAGACTGTGGCAAAAGGATAAATACGATTGTGTGAGTAGAGGCGACGACATTTGAAAGAGGGAGGAATCGGGACGCCGTCCTGATGCTGATGGGAAGTGCGTGTTCGTAGTGTAAGCTAAGTGCAATGTTGTTTGCCTACGTCTGTTCAAATATCTGAGCTTATTTCGCTTGCTGCTTTTAAACTGCATACGCTAACGATCATCCTCAGGGATTTTAATTTAAAAGAACGAGCCACTTGCAAGTAGGAAATGCCCATGAAACACTAGTACTCCTGTTCTTCATTAGATCACACGTTCGTTTCCAGAGGATCTGGGAGGAATTTAAATTCTGAGCATTCCTCTTGGAAATACTCTAGAAAGTCTCCCCTCGCACTTGGCATGCCTTGCGAGGAGGAGAAGCAGAGTCCATAATTTTATCAGGATCAAAGTCTGGGGCATAAAAAGGTTGCTTACATCTCCTACGGTACTTAACAGGAATAAAGTAATCAGCTATACTTGGTTTACTTTAGTTCCTGATAGATAATTGTTGGGGATCTTAACACCCTTTGGGCAAGCTATGATTCTTGTACAGATAGTAGCCATTGATTAAAACAGCAGGCCACAAGTAAGAAATTAATTTGCTGCCCATTAGTTTGCTGACTGTAACCAACAGGTCCTGTTTCCACGGTGTTAGGCTCAGTCCTTTCCTTAACTGGCTCAGGGATGGGATTAGAAATGGACCCACTCTCTTCGGACTTGTAAAAATATTTGCATGCGTTTCTGCGGCTCCGAATGAACCCACAGAAATGACCTCTCGAGGCAGGTCCCTTGTCCTGCACACGTCCAGCCTCTGCTTTGACTTTAGAAGCTCATGCTTTCTCAGAGCTCCGGACCTAAGACACTGGACTTGAGTCGGACTAAATTGTGCTGCATGCGTTGTCTTCTCTTTACAGCTGATATGGATCATGACCTTCATCTTTGCCATTGTCCTGGGACTCGGGTTGGGCCTGGCGGCCAGCGTGGCATTCCAGCTCCTGACCATTGTGTTCAGGACCCAGTTGTGAGTGTTTGTCGTGCTCTGCATCCTTGCAGACTTCAACCTGCCCTTGGAAGGGGAAAAATACTTGTCACTGATTAAGGGGAATGTAGTTTGGTTAACAGGCATGCTTATCTATCAAGATGGGCCAGTCTGTTCTTCCTCATGTCGCTCGCCTCAAGGTGACCCCAGAACGTCAGCCCAGGTCCCACCAGCTGTTGGTGGGCCAATGGCTTTGCCACAAATTCAAAGAAATCATATAAATCTTGGAGCCTGTTTGCCCAGCTGTAAACCGAAAGTCATTATCCTCTGAGCAGGTTTGATGTCTTTGCCCTAGCCTTGCTGGACATGGAAATGTGTTCCCACAAAGACTGTGGGATTCTCCACGTCTAATGGAGGGCTGTTCCTCTTTAGGGGTTGCTAGATTGTGCTCCCACCTGAAAAACAGGGAGCCGGACTAGAGAACTTCTCCAAGTCGCCTCTTGTCTGAAAATGACACAAAAGCTAGTTAGCATTCTTGATTCTTAACGTCCAGTCCAAACATCTTCCTGATTCTTAAATCTCTGTCATACAGTGTCACCACCATGTGGTCACTCAGCCTGTGTTAGGTGACATGGTGTGACAGAGAAACAGGCTTCTTGGTTGCTTTAAGAGTTCTAGAACAGAAGGTGGTATAGTTAACGTTAATACCTGACTGATGGAATACGTTTATGTTGAAATGTTCCTGCACTCTCTTATTCATTTATGTTTTCACTCATTTCTTGGGGACCCATCAATCATAGAGACAAACCAAGTGGTTACAGGCAAAACATTATGCTTTACCACGTCCTTATCACTACAAATGGGTAACCCCATCTGTCTATTTCACTGAATAACTGTGATATTCGGGATCCAAACAGCAAAAGCATATGGAAGCACTTTGTAGAGTGGGAGGTGGTAAGTGGGAGGCCCTGTTCTAGGACGCGTGGGAGGGCAACGAGTTGTTTGCCCTCCAGGGTGCCTAATGGCATGATGAATCCCCAGCCTTTTAAATTTTGAAAGTGAGCCGTCTTTGATAGGCTGGGAAAGGTCCGTGTTAACAAACACGCACGAGTGATTCACTTGGTGTTGATTTTCCCCTACAGTCCAAAATGCAGCACACTGGCAAATGTTGGAAGGAGCAACGTCTATAAGAATAAAAAAGATTACGCTGACGTAAGGAAGATTCATTTTTGACTTTGACTTGATGAAAGATATCAATATGAATCCAATGGGCATCATCTCATAGTACTTCTCTGCCTTACAGATGTATGAACCAGAAGGGGTGAAGATCTTCAGGTGTCCATCTCCCATCTACTTTGCAAACATTCATTTCTTTAAGCAGAAACTTATCGATGCTGTAAGGTTTGAAGTTGTTACATATATATATACTTTTTGTAACTCCACTGAATATCTAGGAGTGAAATGTTTGTTCTGCCAACAGAGGGTTAATGATTTCACATATGTTGACGCCGGATTGTGTTAGTATTTTTCTGTCCCGTGTTCCAGAGCAGGTGAAACTACCTTGTAAGGGGCCCAGGCATATGTTGGGAAGTAAGGCCCTTTGGATGAGATTCAATACAGAGCCAACTTTTATCCAATTTTGCTATAGAATGAAAGGATGTATCACGGATTTGGGGTTGCTGGGTTTTCGTAGATAGTAACCTACAGATTTTCGTTAGGCACCAACTTCAGAAACAAGAGAGTACTTATTATTTGACTGTCATTGAAGATATTCAGGATAGCAAGTGAATATTTATGATCTAAATGGAAATGAGTAAATGTAACTTACATGAATATTTAACACCAAAGGACAGCTGAATGTCCCTGATGGGCTGAAGAGAAGATGACAGAGAAGCAGCCTTTAAGGTTAAGAAACAAAAGACCAGCACTTATTCTCTAACCTGCCTTTTGGTCTGCTCTGTACTTTGCATAGAGCTTCTGCCTTAAGCCCTATTATTATTCATTTGGCGTGCATCAAATATTTTCCTGCCCAGCTATTTTTTTTCAAAGATGCTATTATATTGCTCATATGGCTTTTTATATTGTCCTTTTCACTTAATCTTATCTTCCATCTAATTACATTTTTTTGTCAAGGATTTTTTTTATTACATAATGTGATTCTTCTTCCCTATGACTCTGGAGCTAAATATTGCCACATAATGTGATTCTTCTTCCCTATGACTCTGGAGCTAAATATTGCCACAGAACACATTTACTTTGAAAAGGAGGAAACGAAGGTTGCCCTCAGATCTAATGCTAAAATTATAAAATCATAAAATGATAGATATCGTAAAATACAATCATATAAAGTTTAATAGAATCAAAATTACATAGAAGCAGAGTACTAATTAAGTGTCACCATATCCAACAAATAGAAAGTAAATAAAATCCCCTAAGGGTTGCATAAGCCAAACACACACACACAGATTTAAATAGAGTTTAGACCTACTGATGGATAATTTATAACAAACCCGGGCGGCACAGAGGTTTTTGCATGTTGATAACAGCACACAGCCTGAGCAGACCAGAGTCAGACACAATGTCATCACTGACGTTGTTTGAACCATTTTAAAATTTTATTACAAGTATCTTTATTACGTGCCCCAACCCCAACCCATCCCACTTACAGTTATTAGAATTCTGCGCTATAATATTCAGCAGTATAATATCCAGCACTCTTGTAACATAGCAATGGATTTTTCAGGTTGGCTTTAATCCACTACGAATTCTACGCAAGCGCAACAAAGCTTTGAAGAAAATCCGAAAACTGCAGAAAAAAGGCTTGCTGCAAGTGACACCAGTAAATGTCTTTTTTTTATGGGAAAAAGTATTATTTTTTATATTTAACAGCACGTGGGTTATCATTTCAGCTATGCACTGATTCCTGGAACCAACAGAACCTTAGCCCAGCATTGACTGTGTATGTATACACCTGACAATTTGACCAAATTAGAGCATTTTCTCAAAAACCTTCTAGGCCTCCTTAATCCTCCTAAGGGCTTCTTTAGTCCCGTGAGAATCAGATCTACTTCCTGGAAATGAAACCAGTAAGTTTCTTGACCACATTTCTGGGTGTTAGAGCTGAAGGTATATAAAACGTAGTAGTTCAAGGTGTTGGCTCCATTTCTTTAAATGAAATACTAGGTAACAAGGATGTCATATCTTTAAATGGCTTCTTTGAGGGTCTCCTTAAAACTTTTGTTTTCCTGGGAAAGTGTTTATTTTCCAGAGAAAAGGTCATTGCTTGACCTAACTTTGAATCTGTGCCTCAGAAACCCACTGTTTATTTTTGACATATGCCCTGTTTTTCTTGGTCAGAGTTATCATGCATATTGTCTTCTCTCGCAGAAAGGAATTATATGTACCAATGATGGCTTTAAAGATTCCGATGAAGAGCTGGACAACAATCAGATAGAAGGACTGGATCAACCGATCAATACCACCGACCTGCCTTTCGAGATAGACTGGAATGCCGACCTTCCTCTCAACACTATGGTCCCTAAAATCAGCCTGCATAGCCTCATTCTCGACTTTTCAGCTGTGTCATTTCTTGACATTTCTTCAATGAGAGGTCTCAAAACGGTAATTTCTTTTTTCCTAATAAAAACAACCAATCACTGGCGCCTGGGTGGCTCAGTCAGTTAAGTGGCCGATTTCGGGGCTGGAACTCACGAGCCGCGAGATCATCTCACGGCTTGTGATTTTTTGGGGCTTTGTGCTGACAGCTCAGAGCCTGGAGCCTGCTTCGGATTCTCTCTCTCTCTCTCTCTCTCTCTCTCCCTCTGCCTCTCCCCCACCTGCACTCTGTCTCTTTCTCTCTTTCAAAAATAAATAAACATCAAAAAAAAACTTTTTTAAAAATGGGAAAAAAAGTCAGTAACCAAAGGTAAAAAGTTCTATTTGTAGAAAGATGCTCCTCTAGATAATACACACATAAGTAGAAGTAAATCGTCAGGATTTACATCTCAGGATATTCCATGGAGAGAGAGGGAGTGGGGTGGGGCATGTTTAGTGAAGTCTTTCAAACAGCATTTCCCAGGAGAGTGGCATATAATTTTGAAGACAACCACACCTACATGTCTAATGTATGCTGAAATTGTCAGTAGACACTCCTACCAAATTCTAGTTCTGCAGGACTTTCCGATCCTTGTGGGCACTGGATCTAAGTTGTCCTGAAATACAGAATATTTGAGAAGGTCTTGGACCAAAATGGACTCGTGGATCCTCTCGTTTTTGTCTTTACCCATTATACACCGAAGAAACTTCAGTTGGCTGTATAAAATCTGCTCCCCGCCGCCCCCACCGCTCCGCCAAAAAAGTAGCTATGTGAAAGAAATGATGTCACATGTGATTTAAAAATAGGACTGGAACCTTCCAGTTGTACTCTGTTCTCTTTCCATGGTTCTGTCAGCATTTCAAAATAAATTAGTTTCCAAAGGAGATGCACAAACAGAAGTAAAGAAAATTTAAGAAATTCCACATTTACCACTCTTTTTCTTGTTTTTTTTTTTTCCCAGAAATCTGCCTACATAAAAGCTGAGCTAAGATAAGATCTATAAACATGGGTGAACTGGATACAAAATTAGAAAACGGAATCAATTTTGTTTCCCTCAAGCTTGAAAAAAAAAAAAATCTTAACATCACAGAACTCTCACAACTGCTTGCCTTTTATTTTCTTTCTCCGTTTTTGTGTTTGCTTGTTTTAGCTTTCAAGGAGAAACCACACACACACACACACACACACACACACACACACACTCACACACACAATCCCAGCAGTTTAGCAGAAAGAACAGGGACTCTGTGTTGTGATTTTTTAAAGCCCTAATTGTTAACTCAGAACCTAGTAGAAGTTCGGTGTTCACTGATGATGACAATAATTTATTGATCATCTAAACGGATCAATAGTACAAGCGACTTTTCTTACCTTTATATGACCTTACATCACTACTGGTATTTATTCTTAGCCTAGAGACATGGAAAACATAACGGTTCATTGGTGTTAGATACATCTAGTCACTGTGGGCAGGGACAATGATGTCATTAGGGCTTTGGTTTTTTCTAATTCTGTGTAGCTAGAAAACTCTGGCCAAGGTCATCCCATAAAAGAAACAGCTTTCAAGTTAAATCAGAGTTCATCTTGTGAGTTGAAGCAGAAGATTTCCCTGTTGTCCTTCCCCGCAAGAATGGTGATTTTTAACTTGTCCCTGAGGAGGGGAGTTCCTTCCTTCGGTTTTATTTCCTTCTGTCAGAGTCTCGTTTTTAACTTTAGTTTCTCTTTACACTATTGTCGTTTTTCAAAATGTAAAAGGTTATTTAACCAACACATCACCCATAAGGTATAATTATGAGTTTTCTTTATATTTCTCGCAAGTAACGCTGTTCCCTAAGGAAGATCTATTTTCTTTCTAACAGCTTTTGCAAGAATTTATCAGGATCAACGTAGATGTGTATATTGTTGGAAGTGACGGTAAGTTGTTTGGTTTTTTTGTTCTGACAATCACTTCAGGCTCATGGCGAACTGTCAAGGTAGACAGCCTCTCCAAAGTATAGAGCTTGTTTATAGATCAAGAAGGAAATCCAACGTGTAGCCAAACCAACAGAAATCCCCACAGAAATAGCTTCTTCATATTTTAGATGTATTGATATGTAATTAAATCCACTATACAAGGTGAGGCCTATTTCAATAGGCAGCAGAAGAGTGAAGATACAACCACTTTTAACCCTCATATTCCTGAGAAAGCAGGCTTGCTTTCTCTCTTCCTCCCCTCCCCTGATTCCTCAGCCCATAATACAGTAGTTTGGGGGAAAGCATTTTAAGGAGAGGGGACAAGTGCCCGAGTCCCGAGGGAGGCATGAAATTGGCATCTTCTGTTTTTCCTCTCTACTGGCTCCTGCCCGTAAAATCTATATTCTAGTTTCGAGGCTTGCTTATAATTAAAAATACTCCGTTGAGCTCAGTAACCCTTTAATCTACTAAACAATTATACTCCTTCCGCATCGTCACAGATCTCTTTGAAAGTGTCTTGTCCTGCTGCCTCAGCTGCCTGGCATCCCTCTCTTAGCCCTGAACTAAGATCATCACCTTCCTGCCCGTTGCGCACCACACAGTCCCATCCAGGCTCTGGAGACCACACTGTGCTCCTGTCTCCTCCCCCTGCAGGCACTACTAAGTCTTGCCAGTGTCGGAAGCTTGCCTGAGAACAGACTTGCCCACCTCCACGCCTTTGTAGCTTCCCTCCTCCATCTTTCTCCAAACCTGGGCATTCTTGGCAATGGTATCTGCTCTGTCAGGTTTTCCCAGACGCCCATCAAGAAGAAACCATCTTTCCTCTCTCTGAATTTCCATAGCACGTTTTCTGTACCTGTCTTGCTCGTTCAACAAAACCCCAGGGACCTACTATGCGCGGGTCATGATTTGAAGAACCAAGAAAACGTTCAAGAAAAAACTCTGATCGCTTTCTGTCTTTATTCTTCCACATCACTTTTCCGTTCATTACTATAGGTGTATATACAAGTTCTATCTTCCTTGATGGTGAGTTTCATATGTCTGTCTAATTTATCTCTTCATCCTCCCCATTACCCAGCCAGGGCTCTGCACATAGTTCACATGAGGTAATCTTTGGTTGAGGGATCTGTACAAACAAGTGCTGGTTAGTGCCTACGGAAAGGGGGTTTCTCAAAGATGCAGGGTGCCAAGGAAGGTGTTTTCTGATGGAACACAGCAGCTTTAAGGAAACAGACTATGGTAAGTAACAGGTCCAGCAATCCAGAACAAGACCATGTCACTGGTCTATGAGCATATGTTCTATTTTGGCAGAACCCCAATTTTTTATAAGCCACACTCACTGTTCTCGTCATTAGCCAGGGAGAGAATCCACTAGGCTCCCAACTAGAGCAAAAACAGATTGCTTTTCTTCTGAGAAGTACTAAAAGCCTTCCTCATTTCAATCTTTTCCTTCATTCTTTTGACATTGGGGCATTCAATGTATACTTTTACCAGAAAGGTATCCTTTTGGGGCACCTGGCTCAGTGAATTAAGCATCCAACTTCAGCTCGGGTCAAGATCTCACGGTCTGTGAGTTCGAGCCCCACGTTGGGCTCTGTGCTGACCGCTCAGAGCCTAGAGCCTGTTCCAGATTCTGTGTCTCCCTCTCTCTCTCTCCCTTTCTCTCTCTCAAAAATAAAGCTATAAATAAATAAATAAATAAATAATAAAAAAAGTATCCTTTTGTTCCAGAAAACACTAAACTAATGGCACACTGGTATCACACCATTGCAATCCCCAAACACCTAACCGAATACAAATGAACTGCACCTTGGCGAATGGAAGTTCAAATCTGCCGTCTCAGGAAGAAGCCCGTGGCCACACAGGTGCTTCTTCCTGTGATTCTCCCTTTCCTCTCTTTAGATGATTTCATCGAGAAGCTTGTACAGTGTGAATTTTTTGATGATGAAGTCAAGGACTCCATCTTCTTCTTAACAATCCATGATGCTGTTTTGCACATTCTGATGAAGAAGGATTACAGTGCTTCAAAGTTTAATTCCAGTCAGGTACCAGCTCTCTGGTGGTTTTCTTGTTTGTATAAAAACCATCTGTGATTACATTTGCCTTTCTTTTTCGACCTTAAAAAAAAAAAAAATGTTCCTAATCCATAATTCCATTCTGGTTTTCTCAGGAAAAACAACCGAAATTTGATTTTACCATAAATACAAATGGAGGATTACGTAATCGAGAATGTCAGGTAAGATTCTTCAACAAGTGTAGCTTTGTCTGGACAACACAACAGCAAAGCTGAAAAGCAGTAAGGCCTCTTCCAGCATGCTGCAGAAAGTCTGGCACTAGTTTGAGCCCCTGTGCTTCTTCCCTAGAAAATGGAAACAATGCCAGTTTTCACAGGGACCTGGCGGGGGGGTGGGGGGGGTGGGTAGGAATAAACTCAGGACAAAAAAGGATAGAAAATAATGATATTAGATCTCTTTTAGTGCAATATTGATCATATAGAGAGAGATCTCTTTGTTTTTAAAGTACTTACAACTAAAATCTTATTCTAGGCTTGGGGCAGAGAAAGGGATGCTGTTTCCACTTACAGATGAATTAGTGAGGGTGCTGAGAAGCCAATACCCACTTCCTGACTCCCAGAAGCACCCAGGAAGTCCCTAGCACAGGGCCCAGTGCAGCAATGAAAGTGAGGTTCCTCTCCTTCCTTATTAGAAAGATTTGTCAAGTCACTTAACTGAATAGTTCTATTTCATTTTAGAACATTCATTTCTAGAATATTCAGTCCTTTAAGGAAATGTCTCCAGTTTGGTAAAACCAGAATCACAAGTCAAAATGGGTATCTGCTCCAGGTCAGGTACCTGGCAGTTTACATTCAATATCTCATATCTTACAATACACAAAGAAGATATCTTCATTTCATAAATGAGAAAATTAGGAAGGGCTCAGAGAGCTTAACTAATTTGCTTAAGGTCACACACCAAAGTGACAGCAACACGATTTGAACCAAGATCTGTCTGATGCCAAGACCTGGGCACTACTCACCAGGCCATACTGGCTCTATCGTTTGGTGAAAGACTAATGGAATTAGGGTCCTAAGAAAGAATCTAATGATTCTCTTCAAGTATGGGAGATGGCTGGTGGTGTTTCTCTTATTTGAACAAAGGATTAAGAAGAAAAGAAAAAAAGGAATTTACATTAGAAATGAAGAAGTATATTGCATAAGATAACCCGAGACCATTATTAAAAGTTATGTCAAATAGGGGCGCCTGGGTGGCTCAGTGGGGTAAGCATCCAAATCTCGATTTTGGTTCAGGTCATGACTTCGTGGTTCATGAAATTAAGCCCCACTTCAGGCTCTGTGCTGACAGCATGAAGTCTGCTTGAGATTCTCTCTTTGCCCCTCCCCTACTCACATGTGTGCTTTCTCTCTCTCTCTCAAAAAAAAAAAAAAATTATGTCAAATAGAAAAAGGTTCTATGAAAAAGCCATCCCAGGAGCTAGATAGGTCTCAGTGACAGCCCAGAGCCCAGTGTCCAAGAGCACCAGTCATATTTCTAACTAGCCATGTTTCTCATGGCTGCATTCTAGAGAAATCCACATGTGGCACTTTGCCTGAGCCCCCTACAAGGAGAGCCTTACTAGAAATCCTGTCCCCAATGTCTGGATTCAGAATTGTTACCAAGTTTTACTTTTTATTTATTTATTTATCTTAATTTTTTTTTTTTTTTTTTTTTTTTTACCATTTATTCAGTTTTGAGAGAGTGTGAGCAGGGGAGGGACAGAGAGTGAGAGCCAGAGAGGGTGGGGCGGTGGGGGGGGGGACAGAATCTGAAGCAGGCTCCAGGCTCCGAGCTGTCAGCACAGAGTCTGGCGAGGGGCTCAACGTCACAAACCATGGGATTATGACCCGAGCCGAAGTTGGCTGCTTAACTGACTGAGCCACCCAGGCACCCCAACCTGCAACCTGATCAAAGCTTCAGAACTAACTGTCTAGCAGAATGTGGTCAGTACCATCCTGTACCTGTTTCCCATATTAAAACTGACAAACAAAAAATTTAACACCAATTCCCTACCTCATCACTTAGAGGAAGATAAATAAGGTCATCAGTGGTGATTCACAGAAAAGCTGAAAGCCAGTACACATAGCCCCTTGGAGCTTGTGTGGCCTCTGAAACAGTTGTGAAGGAAATATATTGCTACAACCATTATATTGATGATTAAGTTAAATCAGGCCTTTGAAAGATACACATATCACAACATGGTATCCCATGGGTCTATATGAACCAAGTTGCAATGGAAGGTACATGATCATTAAAATTCAAGACGAGGGGCACCTGGGTAGCTCAGTCGGTTAAGTATCCTACTTCAGCTCAGGTCATGATCTCACAGTTCATGGGTTCAAGCCCCACATCGGGCTCTGTACTGACAGTTCGGAGCCTGGAGCCTGCTTCAGATTCTGTGTCTCCCTCTCTCCTTGCACCTCCCCCGATCACACTCTGTCTCTTTCAAAAATAAACAAAAACATTTTAAATTTTAAAAAATCAAGATGAAAAATTTGTCAATGACTCTGATAAATTCTAGGTCTTAATTTTAATAAAATGGACTGTAAATACAAGATAGGATTATTGAAAGGGATAGAAATTAACAAATCTTTTAAAACAAGAACTTTCTATCTTCTTCCAGGTACCAGTTGAAACAAAATTCTAATCAACACATAACTCGGAAGGACCCTCATCTGACTGTCACATAAAGAACAACCTTATACCCAGAAAGTTATTGATAAGTTCATACATTGTATGAGGAATGTTTTTACTCAGCAGAATTATGTTTCAGACTTTGGAACGAGATTGTTCTAGCATCATATATTTTTCACCTATCTAGTATAAAATTTTGTAAATACTCTCAATTTTTTATCTTGTAGATTTCTCAAAGGAAGACAATTTTTTGTTTATATGTATTTTTATAGCACTGACAGATTTCCCTCCAGGTCACTATACCTTCATGCATATGTTTTGCACTGTATTTACACCACTGCTTTGAATCTCGTAATTTATACAGTTCATATTGTATAAATTCATACTATATACAGTTCATACTGTATACAGTTCATGCTGTATACAGTTTATACAGAACTGTATACAGTTCATACTGATATATCTCCATTTAAAAAAATTCCATTGTACAGTGGATATGTCTTGTTTTGTTAAATTTGTTAGCTTTCTGGAATATGCTTGTTGTGGGTCCCCTTGGTAGAGGTCTGGCTGGAAACCTGCCACATGAGAATCGTCTAAAACTTCTGCAGTGATCCTTAACTTTGCCCAGAGTTTGTGATTATCACTATAGCTTTTTAACGCATTCAACAACCTCCTATACAGACTTTGACACAATCCTTCTAATGTCATACCTGTAACTATACTAAGCTTTGGAGGTAAGTCCTTTTCTTCCACCTCGTAGTATGCAAATTGTATAAGCTAATGAAGATATAAAATGAAAAGGCAAGAAGGTGAAAAACGAACAGAAAACATGATGGATAAACAGTTCTTTCCAGTCTTAGAGAAAAGAAAAGATGGTAGGACCCAGTTTGACTTTTTCTTCACTGCTGGCCATTTGTAACACACAGGGCAGAATAATCACTCTAGAGCTCAATTTGGCTAGAGAATAAGATTCCGGATACGCGCTTCTCTGTTTTGCTGGCATTGTTCTCGGTACAAATTTGTATTTATTTTATGTAACAGATAATTTTGTAACTTAGTAAAAAATAACTTTGTCAATGGGGAAATCCCAATTGTTCTAGATCTCGCCTCTGAAGGTTTATTGTCAAAGCTCCCTCCCACTCTTTATTACTGTCTTTACTGAAAGGGCTTGTCTATTAGACTTAAACCAATTACAGTAAGGTAAAACAAAGTTTATTTACATAGCTAGTCTTAAAAACTGGAACGTAAGCACTCTTTGAAGGCACGTTTCTTAAATTTCTGAGTCATGCATACTTTATAGAGCTTCCTGCGCCCTGCAGACTTTAGGGAAACACACATTTTAGACATGATTTATATATGATGCGTTTGTATAGGATACTCCATGAATGTCAGATTCAGAGCTCTTTCTCTGTAGAGGTCAGGGAATAGGAATTGGAAACACAAGCCCATTTCATCCATCATTTGGGGGTGGGGCCAAAGCCCCACACGGGATCGTGGCTGATGTCTGCATCTTCCCAAGTAAAGGTACTCTTTACACCCTTCTCGCTAACCAAAGAGCCATGGAGCACTCCAAGCATGGTGCCATTTCAGCCTATTCAACCTTAACATCTTAGAGGTTCCCTTATCCCCACCCTTAAATGTTTTTTCTCCCTAGGCCTCTAAGGTGGATATGCTCTCGGTATACGTGGCACTCGGCCTCTACTTGCCTGCCTAAAAGCAATTATTGGAAATTGGTACAAAAATCTGATCCCTGATTTAGGAAGAGGCCAAGAGATCATGTTGGAAGATAAAAATAAAAGCGACATAAATCAGAGCAAGACTGAAGGGGAGAAGATACCCAGGTACTGCAACCAGGAGACAGAACAGCTTGGGAAGAGACAGATACATTACCGAAATTAAGAAAGCTTGAAGCTAATAACGTGCCAGTTTATCCTTAAAATTTTTTGCCAATAATTATTTAAGAATGATACACATTCTTATCTAAATGCAGTAGCTTACCACTTAGAGATGCAAATGAGAGGTTTTAAATGCAAGCTTGGCTTTACACTGCATAAAGGACAGACAACAGGAACCTTTAATTCATTTTCTGTCATCTTCACCTGGACGTCTACATGTCAAAACTGATCTACTGACCTTCTCCCCCTAATCTGCTTTCCCAGCATCTTTTCCACCCCGGCTAACGCCAACTCCATCCTTCTAGCTGCTCAGGTTGAAAAATCTGTCAGGATATTCTACTGTCTCTACCCTTAAAATATATCTAGAATCAATTCCTTTAATTCTCCAAATAGACCGCATAAGGTAGGTACTAAGTTTAACCCCATTTTGGGGAAAAACAAAATAAATCAAGGTCCAAGGAGGGTAAGTTATTAGTCCGTTATGTAGTTGCAGGTGGGAAAGCCCGAATTCAGTCTAGACGGTCCAACTCCAGAGCCAGGCTCTTAATCATTAGGAAATATTGCCTCACAAAACAAATGAACACCTGTCTAAACACCGATCTAGCCTAAGGCAGGACTAAACTCAGGAACAATATAGCTGTGTTCTACAGATTTGTTTCAAAGTCGTAATTCAGTACTGCACGTTGAAAATGTACCCAGAAGAGCTTTTAGGAAACAGGAATGTCCAGAATCAAATAAACTTAATATTTCGCTCGCATTATGGCTGTACATGTATGTGTACTTTTGTAATCCATTTTCCAATGTAATTCCCTTTTTTTCTGGCCACTATCCTTTGGAAAAGAATTTAGTAAGTTTTTTGAGGAAAATTTAGGAATGACTACCAAGAACAATTCCTAGAAGAGTTAAAATGTAAGCTTCTATAGGTCAGTGACCATATCCATTTTGTTCATCAGTGGATACCCGTATCTCACATATAGTAAGTGCTTAATTGATATACATAAATTTATTACATTATAATATATATTTATTATCTTACATATTTATCCTTCCACAAGTACCACCATCATCTCTTGTGTAAATTATTAAAGCCCTCTGACTGGTCTATCTTTACCTTCTTCATCTGTTCCAAACACACAGCCAGAATAATCCTCCTAAAAAGAGCCAGATCATTCCACACCTTTGCTCAGAATCCCAGGATGGCTTCCCAGATCAGAGTAAGGTCCAAGTTTACAATGGCCCAGAAAGCCTGTGATCTCATTCCCTCTGTTATTACCTCTGACCTCCTCTTCCTGCTCATCTCATTCCATTCCCATTTCCTTGCTGGTCCCCAAATATGCCAGGTGCAGCCCCCATTTTAAGACTTTTACAGACTATGTCTGCTTAGAAAAGTCTGCCCCCGGTTACCTACATGGCTAACTCTCACCCACTTCAAATCGTGGGTCAAATGTCATCTCTTCAGTGGATTCTACCCAGACCTCACTAATTAAAACTGTGAACCTCCTTCCACCCCATTATCCTTATTTTTCTTTCATGCCATAGGATTTTATCGTACTCCTAACATGTTAGGTAATTTAATGAAATTTGTTGATCGTCTATCTCTAAAGACTTGTGAACCCCAGGTGCTTAGAATGCTGGCACATACCTGAACGAATGAGTGCATGAGTGAATGATTTATATCCCACATGGTATGTGCTCATATGTTTATGAGGTATCGGTCATGAAGTACTCCCATTTCCCATGAATTAGGATGCTAAACCAGAGCATGGAGCCTACTTAGTTATCAGCTCTGTAACTGATTACTGATGACATACACCAAAATTATAACTACTTATTTCTGCAAGGGAAATATTCATTGCAAGGGGATCTATAGCTTTATTCGTAGCATTAACATATTACGCTTCCCCCAAGAGATTTATTACTTACGTAACTCAAGTGCCAATTTTAAAACAAAAGATTTTAAGTTTTCAAAGTTAACACTTGGGAAGAAAAGTAAAAGGGAGCAGAATCTTTCACTCTGAAGGCAAAAGGAGAACAATTTTAAAGGAAGATTAATAGAAATGGGCTTAATGCAACATGAAGTTGGTGCTTACAACTACTTGGAATAGAAACGGAGTATTCAGAGTACCAGAATCGATTAACATTTCAAAATACCAAATTTTTTAAGACATGGTCCTGCCCAAGTGTGAGACCTAAACCCATGACCTAGCATTGTTCATTTCAGTTGTGGGATTCTGTACTGCCTAAAAAGTCTTAATTCTTAGAGAGGGAGATGGGAAAATTAAGCTTTTAACACTAAAATCTTGCCCTCGGAATTGTCTTAGCACTTTTCCCCTCAATGGTAGAAAACTGAAGGGGCATGAATCAAAACAAAAAATGTTTGAAAATCCAAATGTTTTTATTAGTATCACTATCAAGTATTTTCACTGGCTTATCTCTCTGTCCCCTTGAAGTGAAGTATATCCAATATTGCTTTATTAGACTGTGCATATATTGTAATAAGTAAATGCTACTTAGTGTCTAGGCCAAAATTTAACAGATTAGTTACAAACCAGTGAAGAAACACAAATCTACTTTGGTCAAAATAGAGTATGATTATGTAAAACTTCCTCAATTGACATCAATATTTGGTGGCTAATCTAATAATTAGAAAAATATATTTTTTGTTCTTGGTACTTGTGATTTTTTTCCACGTACAGCTGACCCTTGAACAACAGGGGTTTGAATTGCACGGGTCCACTTACTTATACACGGAGTGTTTTCTACACAGAACTGTATTTTCTCTTCATTAGAACTTTTAGTAACACCTTTTCTAGCTTCATGGTAAGAATACAGCGTAGAATACATATAAATATATATAAGATGTACTAATCAACTACGTTATCAGGCTATTATTAAAGTTTTCAGTGAGTCAAAAGTTATACATGGATTTTCATCTGTGCAGGGGGCCAGCACCCCGAATTCTCACGTTGTTCAGGGTCAAGTGTACTTATAACATAGGACCTTTCCAAAATTTTCATGACATAGGAAGGACTATAGGACTTTTCAAAAAAAGAGGTATGATACCTTTCCAGTATGTTAGAACAGAAGTCAGCAGCTCTGTATACCTCATAAAGTCACTTAATTGTGAGTTTAAAAATACGTTCAAATGTCTTTTCCGTTTACGTCAGTGGTATCTAGTTAGTATTTACACAATGATTTTGAGCAAATGATTTTTACAGGGCAAAACAGATATAGTTTCTTATGGTTTTTGCAACTGATATTTCCCAAATACTAGGTTATATTGTGAACGGGCACGCCACTGAAGAAACACTAACATTCGACTTGCTGGTTTCAATCTCAACAAAAGTGAAGCTAATTTTACTGAAAAAGTTGTACCGACACAGACACACAGAAAATTTTGCATTCTCCCAAATGTGTCATCAGTAGGTAAAAATCCACCTAGGCAAAATAGTATTTATGCTTCCATTTTATTGTTTTTAAGAATTAAACTGCCACCTCAGTAGTCTTAAGAGCAATATAATGAAACATACATACATTTAATTTAGACTTATGTCCATCATAGCTTCAAAGGCTTCCCTGAAATAAGGCTGGGATTCACATCTTTTTCCTTGAGGAAATAAACACTAACAGTAATTTTGTTATCCTTCTACCCACCAACCCTCATTCAAACAATAACTGGATGAATTCAAGTCTAACGCCATTTAAAAATTTTGTCTGCTACAACACATTCATCTGATCTGCCTCCCTGCATAACACGTATTTTTTAAACCTAACTGAAAATAAATCATTTTTTAAAAAGTCTACGAGAATTCTCTTAAACATGTGGAAGTTTATCATGATACTAATTATTTTGTCCAATACATAGGCTAAGTGGTTTCATACCACATTCGACTCTAGTGAATTTCAATAAAAACAGGAGCGCTCCTCATAAACAGTTGAGAAGCCCTAAAAGGAATTTGGCTATTTTCTTATCACAAGAAACAAAGAATGGTATTGGATTTTTAACAGTAATATTTTAACAGCTCCTAAATAGGGGCATGAAAAGGAATCAAGTTTGCACCAGTCCAAGTACCTACAGTAATGATAGAAGCACTCACCACCACCAGTTCATACTATTTCTTATTTCACTCCCATGCTCCTAATAACAAGAATTTCTCACTAGATATATTGCATTAACACTGGACTCTCAAATTGCTAGATGTGAAAAATCACTCAACTTAAAAAAAAAAAAAAAAAAGCGTCTTAGTTATTTCCGGCCGGTCAAGGTTGAAATAATCATTTCGCCTATCTCTAACTTCAGCTCTAAGTTCAGAGACGACTCTGCATCTCATTATCCAAGACGAGAAACTGTTTTGCCTGTGTCTGACAGAATCCAATGGTAAATTAGCCATCAGCTCACCCTTTGTCAAAAAGAAGTGTTCTAAATGTACGCACTACAAACTATTTAATAAATGACATCTGCATACTACGTTTTTCATTTTTATATTATGCACCATTTTAGGGGGGAGGAAATACTTCACAGGGGTTTACTCAAAGGATATAGGACCATACCCTAAGAATGTTGATTTATACACATGAGTTCCATATAAAATGTAAGTGGTCATCTTAGCTGGACTGTAGCAAGCCCCTATAATGCAAATGCTGACTCTAAAGGCACGTTATAAAGCTCTGAAAATCACAATTTAGTCGTTACTTTTCTCCAATACAAACAAAATCATCTGGTAGTCTTCACTGGTGACTCCATTTTAAAATGTTCCCAGTTTCATACTGCTTAACCCATAAAAGGAACAGGAAATTATAGTCTTAAAATTTCAAGTTAGAGAAAAAAAACCTTATCACACGGTAATGAAACCTGAGCAATGCAAGTCTGTGATTACAAGAATGTCCCTCATTAATACAATATTCCTCTACGGCATTCAAATTGTACTTTAAAAACCCAATAAACAAGAACCCACCTAGAGCACAGGATCCAACTCCACCACGAAATGAGGAATTACATAAAGTCTATTCAGCCCTAAATACTTAGTTTGAGACAATGAGCAGAGTAGAACACTTTATCTAGAGAACACAATTTAAACACTTCTATAAAATAATGTTACGTAAGATTAGTAAATGTGGTGCATCATGTGATTCCAACCATTCAGGAAAAAACGTTAATGAGTAACAGTATCCCCCAATAGCTTGGAGCCTGTAGAGTCAATTACTTTGGCCAGATCTTCCCAAAGAATTCCTAATGCCTTTTAATGTTATGAACATCAAAATATCTTAGTACTGGAATTCCAATGTATTTTGGTGCTCCTGAGGCTGCCTAAAAATGAAAAGGCATCCAAGTGAAGTGCATTATATACTTAATATACCTCAAACTTTCAGTGCCTAAAATGTGAAATAATTCTCTACCACTTAACAGTCTGCCTTACAGTAAATTCTAGTAGATTTTTACTTTTAGGATTTTATTGTAACTTTGGGAAATTAGTGGTAAAACATATGGTTTTTAAAAAACAGTATGTGGCTGCACTTAAATTCACATAAAAATAGCATTTTTACAACCATTTTGAAATTTAATCCTTTTACACAGGTTAACAAAATGTATCACAAGAAAAACTGAACACTGGATTGAACAAAAGCACTATTTTTGAAAGTGGAACAATGAAAAAGTCTTCCCAAATTCTTTACAAATGGTCACCTCTGGGTCAATTTACCACACTAGGGGAACAAAGTTGTTAAAATATAGCTGTGCTCAACTGAGCCACTTATCTGCACTACAGTATAGTACTTGAAATCGATCCTAAGGTCAAGATTTAAAACCATTTTTAAGAGACAAGACCCTACGTGTTTTACGGTCACCTCAGGAAGAGGTGCTTCTCCTTCCCAGAACAGTCAAAGCTTAATTAAAAGATTGACTATACATAAGTTTTTGTTGTTTTTTTTCCTCCTCATCATATCTTCAGTTCAAAGCACTATTAATCATTGGTAATACGGTCTATATCTTGTCTGATCTGGATGATGTGGTCCAGGAAGTGGGGTTTGAGAAGGCGGACCCTGCATTCGTGGAGGAGGAGGTGGCCCTCTTGGTGCAGGCCATATACCAGGACTCATTCCTCCTGGTTGTGTAAATGGAGGGCTCAGAGTTCCTTGATCTTCAGTGAACTGGGGTAGAGAGTTAGGATTATAATGGTGAGGAGGGGGTGCAGTTACAGGTGGGCCGCCGTGCTGAGGCGGGGGAGGTCCTGGAGGAGGATGATTCATATAAGGTGGCATCTGGGCAATAATATGTCCGGGGGGAGGGGTTATTGGTGGTGGAGCAGAGGTCATTGGTGGAGGTGGAGCTTGGCTATAAACCAAGTGAGGAGTCCCTGTGGCCTGGGGAGGATGTGGCATTGGATGGCTTATTGGTGGTGGAGGAGGTGGGGGGGGTGCGTAATGTTGCTGTGGAGGCATAATATGATGAGGGTGCGAGACCACTGGTTGGCCCTGATATTCAGGATGGTGGTGAGCAGGTGCTGGGGCAGGAGGTGGTGGTTCTCTAGCACCTGAATTGGAGTCATCCTGAATAGGGACAGTTATTAAATTGCTGTGTTTTCTTGTTGAAATACGAAAGGTTTCCTGACTGACCGAACGAGGAGGAGGTGGAGCCATGGCCAATTCTGCTGGCGGAGCACGGATATCCTCGTGTGGCTGGTTATAGTGCTCATGTGGCACATGCTGCAACGGAGGTGGCGGCATCATGATGTGCTGCTTTGGTGGAATATGGCTCATGTGGTGCTTGTCTGGCGGCATTATAAAACGATCAGGGATTTCAGCTGGTGGTGGGGCGATAGGAGGATGGACGTTTTCAAGTGAAGCACGGGGAACAGGTTTTCCAGCTCTCATGTGGCGGTGGTTGATATGCGCCTGTAAGTCTCTCTGAGACAGGTAGGTTCTCTTGCACCCTTGAACAATGCTACACATGAAGAGAGAACCTCGCGTACACTGCTCGATCCGCTGAACGGGATCACTACAGCTGAATGAGAAGGGGAAAAAACGGATTTACTAAAAGCAGACCAGCAAAATACTGCACAAACTCTCACAGATATGCCTGTTCTTGAAATCTGTTGTGGGAACTGCAAAAGTTCACAATTACAAGTTGCAGGGACCGTAAGTGAACCTTTAATCACTGCCACTCTGTGGTCTGTTGGCTTCACATTAAGCATCCACCCTTCTACTGACCTTGGAACTCTCCATACAAGTAAAAATTAAAAGTTGTTTATCAAACAAGAGTATGTTTTAAGAAAAGACCTATTGTTCCTAAGACACAGAATTATCTGATTGTCTCAAACAAACTCTATGCTTTGCATCCATTTGCAAAAACAGCCAGAAAGGATGAACCAAAGGTCTGTCATAGTCATGGAATTCAAACTTGTACAGTATTTACAGAGCAACAAGGATTTGCTGAGCGAACAATACGAAGTAAAAGACGCTGCAAGGACTGCAAAAATGTGTAAGATCATCCTCATCGACAGGGTTCTTGACATTAAGCAACGTAAACTATTTAAATTCAAACCCTATCAGGAGTCCCTTAGGGAAGAATTATCAGACAATTTTACTACAAAAAAGTATGACCCCCTCCTTTCTAAACTGTAAGCACTAAATTTAACTCAGCATTTTCTTAATGACTCAGGGTCAAAATTATAACTCTTTCTCACCATATTTAATCCACACTTGCCTTTAGAGTCTTTTGAAATAGTGGAAAGAGGACTGAACCAGGAATCAGAAGAATGGGGACCAAGTGCTGGCTCTGTAATCTTGGAGAAGTCATTTAATGTGTTTATTTCTTCATCTGCAATACGGGTTAAAATATGTACTCTAACAATGTTTTTTTGTTTTTGTTTTTTATCTACTTTGCCCTACTTAAAAGAATATCCTTGGGATAACTGAAAACAATGAAAGTGGCAGAACCGAATCACTAGTTAAGCATGGAATCACTACATATGCATGGATATAGGCTATTATCACGGAATATGTGTATCAGGTCATCTGAGACTATGTTAAATGGCTCTATATTCCTGAGTTTGAGCTGTGTCTCTATTCTCACCCTTGCTGTAAGGCTGGCCCTCCTTGAGACTAGCAGGCTTCCCTTTAGTGGCCATTTGGCACAGTTCTCATTTGTTTGCTTCTAATATGCTGTAAACTCAGAAAGGTCTCCATGGTAACAGGAATGTAAGACACTTTCTTTTGGGTGGTGTTTAAAAGCAACAGTATATAATATTTATATCAACTTGGGTTGCCATTTCTTCACTTCCTGATCTGAGTCGGTTGAGCCAGATAGGCTTATGTTCTCAAATAGCTAAGTGCCAACCAGTGAGGTGCTTACTGGAGTTACTTTCAATATCTTGAAAACTAAATTCCCTTTTCCATATTACCATTAGAACACTTATTGAATCATCCTCTCTCTCTCTCAGTGACGCCAATCTTCCTACACCATAAAAAGAAATCATCCCTTGTAAGTGTCCATAATTGTGTTATCAACCCATACTACAAATCTTGGGATAGCTTCTGACACAGGTCATAAGGAATCTCAGAAGTCTACAACTGTTCCAAGGAAGTTGGTCTCAAAGCTTTCTCAAGTCTTCTATCAGGGGTTCTAAACTGGTATAAAAAGTTATCCTGGATCTTTCAAGACCATACCGAACTGGATCAGTATCAACCAATACCTCTAGATCTTTATAACTTGTCTGAGCCAATACCATGATGGTATCCTAAGACATACTCAAGACATAAATAATAAGATTTGCAGGTAGTACATAAGAGCTTATACTTACCTAGTACTTATTATATGCTAGGTACTATAAATATAGATGTATGGACCTACTAGTTTAGTTCTAACAACACAGAGACGTAGATGCTATTTATTAACTCCATTTTACAGATGAAGAAACAATCTGTCACACAGCTAATAAGCGGCAGACTAGGGATCTGAAGCCAGGAATTGTAATTCCAATCGCTGCTTGATACTACCTCTCTAGTGTCCCATCAGAGAAACAAAACAAAACAACTGTTTTGGTTTATAACACTAATTTTGTGATGACACATGTATTTGTTTGGGCTAATGTGAACACTCAGATAATAGCTACCTAGCCCTATCCTAAGGAGAAGGCTAAGGCCAACTCTAGGCTCACAAAGAAAGGTTAGCCATGTCTACATATTTGATATCCTGCTGCTGACTTACATCATACTCTGATCTTTACCAATTCATTACATCACAAACTTTTATTATTTAAAAATCTACTAATGGGGCGCCTCGGTGGCTCAGTCGGTTGAGTGTCCGACTTCAGCTCAGGTCATGATCTCGCAGTTTGTGGGTTTGAGCCCCGCTTCAGACTCTGTGCTGACAGCTCGGAACCTGGAGCCTGCTTCGGATTCTGTGTCTCCTTCTCTCTCTGCCCCTCTCCCGCTCATGCTCGTGCTCTGTCTCTCAAAAATAAATAAAAATGTTAAAAAAAATAAAAATGAAAATAAATCTACTAATAACCTTACCCTGGACACATCTTATCTCCTTTTTTTTCATGTAAAATTGCACAGTCATAGCAAAACACATGCTTGCACGGAATCTGTGAACAGAGACATATTACAGTTAAGCATACTAGAACAACTTAAACTATTTCCATAAAAAATAACTGTAAGCACAGTAACCTGGACATAAAAGGCACCTGATAATTGCTCACTATGATAAACATTTATTAAGTACTAATTACAGAAAAGCAACAATTAACCTTTTTTCAGTAACAGAGCCCTTTGAGATATAATGAAATATTTGGCCTTTCCCCCAATAAATATATACGTATGCATCTGCTTACATTTCTCGAAGTATAAATGCTATGAATTTCATCTGTGGTTCCTATAGAGGTAAAGCTCCTGAAGAAGCCCACACTATCCAAAGCAATCTACAGATTCATTGCAGTTTTTCACAGAACTAGAACACAAAATCCTAACGTTTATATGGAACCACAAAAGACCCCAAATAGTCAAAGCAATCTTAAGAAAGAACAAAGCTAGAGGTACCACAATCCCAGCTTTCAAACTATACTATAAAGCTATAGTGATCAAAACAGTACGGTACGGGCACAAAAACAGACACAGATTATGAAACCCAATTGAGAGCCCAGAAATAAACCTATGCATATACAGTCAATTAATCTACGACAAAGGAGGTAAGAATAAACAATACGGAAAAGGCAGTCTCTTCAGTAAATGGTGTTGAGAAAACTGAAGAGCTACATGCAAAAGAATGAAACTGGACCACTTTCTCACACCATACACAAAATAAACTCAAAATGGATTAAGGACCTACATGTATGACTTGAAACCATAAAATTCCTAAAAGAAAACATACGCAGCAATCTCTTAGTAAACTTAATAACATTTTTCCAGATGTCTCCTCAGGCAAGGAAAACAAAAGCAATGGAAACCATTAACAAAATGAAAAGACAACCTACTGAATGGGAGAAGATATTTGCAAATGATATATTCAATTAGGGCTTAATACCTAAGATATATAAAGAACTCATACAATTCAACACCAAACCCCCCATGCCCAAATAATCAGATTAAAAAATGGGCAGAGGACCTGAATAAACATTTTTCCAAAGAAGACATACAGATGGCCAACAGGTACATGAAAAGACGCTCAGTATCACTAATCAGAGAAAAGCAAATCAAAACCACAATGAAGTATCACCTCACATCCATCTGAATGGTTAGTATCAAAAAGACAAGAGGAACATGTTGGCCAAGATGTGGGGGAAAAAAAGAACCCTCACGCACTATTGGTTGGAATGTAAATTGCTGCAGCCACTATGGAAAACAGTATGGAAGTTCCTCAAAAAAACTAAAAATTGAAGTACCATACAATTCAGTAATTCCACTTCTGGGAATTTACCTGAGGAAAACAAAAACACTAACTCAAAAAAAGTATATGCACCATTATTGCAACATATTATAATAGCCAAGAAAAAAAAGATGCGGTACATATACACGATGGAATATTACTTAGCCATAAAAAAGAATGAAATCTTGCCATTTATGACATGGATGAACATAGAGGGTGTTATGCTAAGTAAAGTCAGTCAGGCAGAGAAAGACAAATACCATATGATTTCACTTATATGTGGAACCCAAGAAACAAAACAAACACAACAACAACAACAAAAAGAGAAACAGTCATAAATACAGAGAACATACTAGGGCGGGAGGCAAAAGTGAAGGTGATTAAGAGGTACAAACTTCCAGTTATAAAACAGGGAAGTCACAGGAATGAAAAGTACAGCATAGAAAATACAGTCGATTACATTGTAGTAACTTTGTATGCTGAAAGACGGTAACCACACTTATCACGGTGAGCACAGTGTAATGTACATAATTGTCGTATCGCTATGTTGTACACCCAAAACTAATTTAATATTATAGGTCAATCATACTTCAATAAAAATTTATAAAGTAAAAAGTAAAAAAAATAATTAAAAGAAAACTCCCAAAGAAGAATACCATAACCATGTTCTATCTTTTCCTGTTCCTCCTGAAACTGTGTCAAAGCAGTGAAATAACAAACACCTCCTACATTTAATGTAAGTAGCATTCTTCCCTGGCAGTTAATGAACTTATAAAAATCTAAAAATAAATCAGAAGAACACAGTAAAATGATGTTAGACCATTTTAAAACTCATAGTCCATTACTCTTATTTAACTACGCTACACAGCAAAGCAAGAGGGCCCGATCGATGCCCTCTACCAGGCAGACGTTACTGAATTCAATTTTTTTCAAATACAAATACAAAACTATCTTTTAAAGGAGGATATGTCAAAATTACTATAAAATTACAACTAGAGTTATAATTGTTTTTAATGATTAGAATTCAATTCTATTTGAATTATTAGTATTATTAGTTTTACATTAAAAATTACAGCCTTCAGAAACAAGTAACTGACTTTGTTGTTTAACAAGAAAACAATTTTTCCTTAATAAACCAGAATAAATATCCACTAACATGTATCAAACAGTCCAAAGAAATTCGTTTTCAGAAGTTAATTTTCAAGCAATTCAAGAATTTGTCAAGATAATTATATTAAATGCATGGTATCCCCAAATTTCCCTTGGCTATTCCATGCTTAATTAAAATGTCACAAACTTAGTCATTAAACAGTGATAAACCCACCTACTTAAATTTCAGAATCTCATCTCTACACAAAAGTTTACATTTACTAAAACATTTAATTTAGTTATACTTACCATTCGCCCATAGATTTTAATAGGCAATCCACACTTGTCACAGAAATGAACTGGCGTATCATCCTTTTCACCTAAGATGTTTATCTGTTGAATGATATAATTAAAATTTTCTTTTTAAGCATCTCTAAAAATTGTACTTATAATTTTTGCAATGAATTCGTCAGTATTTTATAAAAGTTGTTAATACAATTAGAAATAAAGGTTTCTTGGCATAATTCCCACATATTCCACATGATTAGCTGTGCCCCCATTAGTTTCTTTTTTCTAATGTTTACGGTTATTGATTTTACTTGACTTTACTGAAAAGTATTTCAAATTATTTTTGAAAATAGTGGAAATAGGGCATTAATAAACAGATGATTTGAGTGTGCTTAAACAAAGCATAATAGCTGTAATAAAAGTTCATACCATTCTTTAAGTATTCTGATTATTCTAATAAAATATTTAAAGTATTTTGCTGTTCTGGGGCACCTGGGTGGCTTGGTCAGTTGAGCACCTGACTTTGGCTCAGGTCGTGATCTCGCGGTCTGTGAGTCGAGCCCCGTGTCGGGCTTTGTACTGACAGCTCGGAGCCTGGAGCCTCCTTCAGATTCTGTGTCTCTTTCTCTCTCTGCCCCCAACCCTCCACTCTCTGTCTCTGTCTCTGTCTCTCTCTCAAAAATAAACATTAAAGAAAATATTTTTTTATATAATAAAGTATTTTGCTGTTCTAATAAATTTTTTTATTTTTAGTTTTACCTGGAAGTCCCAAAAAAGGTGTCCAGGAAATCTTCGCTGATTTCCAAACAGTTCGCCCCCTTTACAGTCATACCGTTCTTCTTCATTATAATCAAATCCTTCTGAGAAAAGAAAGTGTTCTGAGAAAAGAAACTTTTCAAATCCTAAATTTCATTTTGGAAGTACATGTACATGGCACCACAGACCTGTTCACCCAAAAGCCCATCTGATGCCTTTCAAAGCTCTTCTAAGGACAAGATAATCAAGACTAGTTTAAATCATTATAACATCAGCTAGAAATGATCTTGGCAACCATCTACTCCAACCCTCTTATTTTATAGTTGGGAATACTGCAGTATGGAGACCTATAGTAACTCAATACATAGATTGTGGGAGAGCCAGGAACAGACTTCAGAACACTTCAGTCCCATTCAAGTGCTCTTATTAATTCACCAAACTCTCTCTAGTATAAACCTTTACTAATTACCATCGTCACACTTGCCGCACAAACTTTTAAGATACTGATCACTTACTGTAATCTACCTACAAAAGTGGTATCATGCTGCAAGAGGCTGATTTTATTGCCAAAAGCATATGATGAAAATATCAAGAATTCTGCAGGTTTTTCTTCTTACAACTAAGCAAATTAGGTATCCTCTCCTTCAGTCTTAAAACTGAAACTGATTTTAGAAATAAGAACATATTCATACTTCATCTTTTCAATTAAAACCTCTCTCTGGTTGATCACCCAAACAGCAGAAGCCATATCATATCTAGTCACAAGTATCCTTCTCTCCACTATATGTATCAATAAAATTATGAAGATCATATGGGCTCAATTTCTCTAACCTTGATGGTAAGCATCTCATCTCATACAAAAGAAGAGAAAACCAATGGACAGTCCAATGGTAATTCTTGGTAGAATCCAATTACCTAAAGGTGAGAAGGCAAATCTATCCCTCCAAAATGCCAGGCTTCTCATGACTCTTTAGGCCCTAGAACTGGTAAACAGCGTAGACCAAGCGCACAAGTTTTAACTTTACCCACGTGGCTAAATTACAGTACCTGTGTATGGATGTACATATGGACATACACACAAATACAGGGAAGCAAGACTTTCCCAGTGCAGGAATTGTCTCCAATACAAAGTATACAGTTCAAGGAGTATTCTTAAAAGTTACAAATGAGTGACCCTCGCCTCTTGTATGGCCCATTTATACCTTATAAAAAGCTTCTGTCATCTAAAATTCAAAATAAGGAAGATCAGTTCTTCTTATCTAAAATGCTGAGTTATTGTGTTGAACAACAGCCAACAAAATGAGGAGCTCAGTAATCATTTTTCAAAGTTGTTCAACCTGCACTCCCACCATTAAAGTATACATGTATAATTGTATAATACCATATTAGTACCCACATCTCCCTATTTTGATCTGCCTAGAAAAAACACCAATCACTTATTATTTTTTACCCAAATTAGTTGAATCAAAAGTAATCAAAAGTTATCTCCAGCCTCAGTTTGTTCTCTTAAAAGAGAAATTGGTAATAGTAGTTCCCTCTAGAAAGGGGTGTAAGCTTGGGGGATGAGAGGGGAGGGAATGAGGGGATATCTGAGAGGAAAAAGAAAGAAGGGGGATTTTAGCTTTTTTGCCTTGTTTGGATTATGATAACAAGAATGTACTTGCACATTACTGTGTACTTTTTAAAAATTATTAAAAGAAACAAAAAGGTCAAAGAAAGGGTACCCTACGTTATGAAGAGTGCAGCAATCGCCCTAAGTTACTACCACCACGATTTAGAACATGTGACTTCAAATGAACTTGGAGAGATACCCTACAATAAAAGGAACCATAAAATGAGGTATAATTAAAACATTTTGATTCCAAAAAGAAAAACAGATAGATTGCTGGAATAGAAGGGAAAATCTAGAAACTGACATAAATACTTTTAGGCCTTTAATGTAGGATAATAGTGGGATGCTTATTCAGCACAGAAAAGACAGATTATTCAATGGTTAAGACAAATAGCTAGCTGTTTTAGAGAAAAAATAAATAGAGCCAGACTCCACTTTTTTTTTTTAAATAACCAAATACACGTCCATAAATGTCCCACAGCAGGGATCAGCTAACTTTTTCTGTAGAAAGCTAGATTAGTAAATATTTTAGGCTGTGTAGGCCATATGGTCTCTTGCAATTACTCAACTATGCCATTATAGTGTGAAAGCAGTCATAAACAGTACTTAAATGAATGGGCATGGCTGTGTTCCAAAAAATCTTTACAAAAACAGGGCTGGATTTGGTCCACAGGCCACAGTTTCCTGACCCTATACTAACGGGTAAAATGGGAAAATTATTTTCTGTTCATGAAATAGAAAAAAGGCCCTTCTAAGAATTTTATAAAACCCAGAAGTCATAACAGAAGACTGGATTGGATATCTGATGACACAAAACGTTCAAACTTCACCACAATAAAAATTGGATATATAAAGTGCAAAAGACAAATGGTGAATATACACAATATGTGACAAAGAGCCAATTTAATAATTTGTAAAGAACTCAGAAAAATCAAGAGAAAGACTACAATACAGAAAAAAATGGTTAAAAGATATGAACAGG
The DNA here is from genome assembly GCF_007474595.2 of Lynx canadensis. Classification (NCBI taxonomy): domain Eukaryota; kingdom Metazoa; phylum Chordata; class Mammalia; order Carnivora; family Felidae; genus Lynx; species Lynx canadensis. The sequence goes on from NC_044304.2 coordinate 76,434,419, forward strand.
TAGACCCTAGGCAAAAGAAATAACCGATACTATGTAAAGATATCCACGTAACTCCATTCATAATTAAAGAAATATGTATCAAAACGAAAATTTTTAAAGGTTAATAGTCCCAATATTAGTGCGTGGGAATATAAATGGATGTTTTTTTTCAGAGCCATTTGACAATATCTGTTAAATTCTAAGATGTACAGATGGATACCATCAAGCTGTAAAATACCCAAATTCATGCAAAGTTTAAATTCGACACCAAGCGTACATGCTAAACTATATGTACAAGGATATTTCCTGCAGCATTGTTTTTAACAGCAAAAAAAATCAGAAAAATTCTCGATACATTATAGTATATCTATAAATGAAACACCTAAGCCTATTTTCTTAAATGACTACAACTGTACACACTGATAAGGCAAAATTTTAATTGCATCTTACATGAAAAAAGGGCAGTTATATATTAAAAAGTTACTATAAAAAAGTTGTAAAAGAAATTATTTTGGTACAGTATTGTCAAGGTAGGGAGACAAATTTCACTTTTAATATTTTGCTCTCTGAAATGTTATTTAGGTTTTTTTTTTTTTTAATGATAGGCAGTGTTACTTTCAATAACGAAAGAAAAACCAAAAATATTATACAGCAAGAGAAAAGTGCATGAAAAATGAAACAATAAGATAAAAAGATCTTAAATAAATAAGACCACATGGAATATTTGGTGGAATCAGATACAATAGACTTTTGGATCTGTCAGTTTAAACAAATTACCTTCATCACCAGGTGGAGCCTTTGCAGGCATCCTGTTTATAGTCCTTGGAGTTCGAGGTGCAGTTTTGGCTTTGTTCCCTTGTTTGGAGATAAGCTTTATAGGAATTCGTCTTCGAACATCAAGACCACCCAATGATCCAGAACTATTAGTGCCTTGTAACTCATTGTCTACGTCAGAAAAAAAAAAAAAAAAAGTTGTAATTTCTTTCAGTTTTCATTTTTGAAGATTATTCTGCTACAGGTATTAAAGTAACATATCCAACATTATCAAGGGCTGAATATCTGGGTTCTGATTTTAAATATTATATTATATATGTTTAAGCATTAATTTTCTCTATATTAGATAAACCCTTAAAGCAATGTTTTTTGAGATGGAACCCTTTAAAGAGTTGTCAAAAACTACAGAACCTCTCTCTAAAAGTAGACAATAAAAATTTCCATGATTCCAAAAGAGTTTACAAAAACATAAAACCTTTATAAGCCCAAGAACTTCTGTCTTGAACTATAAGAGATTTTTTTTTAAAAAAATAAATAAAAGGAAGGAGGAGGAAAAGAAAGAAAACCATCCACATCTCCAACAAGCACACAAAACACTTGTTAAGTTAGAAAAGTGAATCTACATCAGGACAATCAATAAAACAAACAAAAAACTAACAGTGACAATAGCAAAATTAAAAAAGTAATGCATTGAAAATGAAATTAGTTTTAAGGAAAGTGATTATTCCCTAAGTGTAAAATAGCTTTTCTAAAAAGTATGCAGGAATAGTAAAGATTATTACACTATTTAGTAGCAGAAGCACACAATGATGTATTTGGGCTACAACCTTTATAGATATATACATGTGAGTGTGTTATTCTAAGCTGCATCGTAATGGAAAAATAAGAGTTTAGAAGGATGCAAGGTTTCTGTAATTCAACTAGATCTAAACAAGGGACACTTTCTAAGGCCCTCCTTGTTATTAGCTATTAACTCATTTCCCATGAGTAACAGGAGGATTATTTCATAGAACTGACTCCATTTGAAGGTTAATAGTCTCCTTTTTTTTTCAAGTCTATGACAAAATATTATAATACAGAAAATATTCACTTTTACCCACCAAAGACACAAAGGGAAATGTCCCAAAATAGGAAATGCAAATAAAATAATTTTTAAAAATAGTAACATTTTAAATATGACATACTGAATGAACTGTCCCTGCAGGAGATAGTGCAACCAAGATTGATAGGCCCACTGTCCACATTACATTCAGTAAAGCCAAATCTGAAAGCAGTAACCTAGTACTAATGACCTCCTCTCCAATGCTACTAGGTTTACAGACACATGTTAAATTCACATCAGTTTGCACTCTTCCTGAACAATTATTTTTTTAATTCAAAATAATTTTAATTCAAAATAATAATTTAATTCTTAATGATTAATTTAAATATCTTTCAGTCTACTTTCTACTATTACTTTTACAATAGCTAATCCTCAAAGAAAACATTCATGGAAAGGAAGTATATGGGTAGCTAAAATCTTGAGTTAGGATAAACCCAACTGGATCAACTTTCAGCACTTCACCAAATGTATTAAACCAAGCTGAGTAATGTATTTCATCTGCTTTCTTCTAGTTACTTATGTAAAAGTACCTACAAGCAATGTAATAGCCAAAGGATGGATATGACAGAATCTTTTTTTTTGCTCAAAATGTATTCCTGATTTTTCAATAAATGAACAAAGCAAGCTGATGTAGACAGATAGTTGACAGTTCAATGCTTTCCTTCTGATATTAGGACTCAATGGTTTTACAACTAGGCGAAGGACCAAAATACCAACACTTCATCACTGCAAATCCTTTCCCTCCACCTTGAGCAGTTGAGATCACAACAGTTGCTTGCTTAGCCTACCACGACTTTCAGGAGTCCTCTGCCCTTTAACACCTTGCCACCTACCTCTCAGATTGCAAGTCCATAAACAAAGTACAGCATTCAATAGTGATATCATTCTGGGTTTGTCTTTTTTTTATTATTATTATTAAAAAATCAGAAAATACAGCACAATTTCTTTTTGAATATGTCAACTAAAAACATAAAGCCCATAACCATAAAAGTCCATGGATATTGTTACACGAAAAAAGAGAACTGAAGACATAACTAGTCATTTATTTTTATTTTTTAAAGACTTTTTTTTAAGTAATCTACATCCAACATGGGGCTCGAACTTACAACCCCAAGACTGAGTCACATGCTCTACCAACTGGGCCAGCCAGGAGCCCCTATAACTGGCCATTTAAGGTGAATCCACTTTAAAAAGGAGTAACACTTTTATATTATAGTTTTTTAAAGATTTATTTAGAATTTTATCCTGAATTAAAGAACCAAGAAATATTTTATAAAATTTAGATTGCAGTTACAACTAAGTGCTAATTCTTAAAATGACCAAAGAATGAATCGAGTGCTAACTGGGCGTTTCCTGGAGTAGTTTTTCTGGCAAAATTCTATTAGAACCCTAGAGGATAGCCTTCATTTTATGTCTGACTTTTCAGCATGATCATAAAATCAGTCACTTTTGTATAATATTCAAGGGTTTTATCAATTTCCCCAAGAGCCTCTCTTAATCCTTTGACATTAAAATCTTTCTCTTAAAATACCTACCCTGTCATAACATCCTCAATCAACTGGCTGACTGGAATTTCCTCATTGGCCAAGGATTTTATTTGTGATTCAAATAGTTATCAAATTCATGTTTATGAATTCCAAAAAAAACCTGAATCTTTTGCAAGGTTTGTAATCACAATCAATATACAGTATTTGACACTGTTTCCTGATATGAAGCAAAGATAATGACTTATAAAGAAATTAAATGAAGAGAGAAAGGGCTGTCAGTTGGTACAGCATGTGACTCTTGATCTACATTGTAAGCTTGAGCCCCATGTTGGGTGTAGAGATTACTCAGAGACAAAATCTTAAAAAAAAAAAAAAAAAATAGAAAATATCTAGCAGGGATATCTGAGTAGGAACTGATTTTTTTAAATGGTCAGCTCATTTGTGAATATTTTCATGTCAGGATGACTCTTACTTTCTCAGGCAATATTTTAACTTAGAGAACTAGGATAATAAATACTCAAGACACACACCCAGCGATACTACAACTTCTTAACATAACATCCTGTAAACTGTGGAACAGGCTTAACTACCAATTCTAGTAATAGGCTCTAATGAGAAGTATTTTGCTAAAGTTGCACATTTGTTACTCTAACACCAAGGTCCCAGAGTTTCAATTCTACAAAATTTCCAAATACTAGAGATTCTTACAGCCTGATTCTAGGCCCTCTGTATTCTCATTCCTTGAGTGATCTCATTCATCCTTAAAATATTAACTCTCTGGTACTAAATCTCAAGTATGTATTTTTCAGTCCACATCTTCCCTCTGATTTCCACCTGACAACTTCTCTTGTATGTCCCAATACACAGCTCATACTTGGCAGCCCAAAATTTTGTTCCCAAATTCCCAGGTCTCACCTCTACCCCTTTTTTAAAAAGTGTGTTTTCCCCAAATCAGTAATGGGCACTACCTAGGTGATCAAACCAGAAACCTAGGCATCTCTCCTTTCTCTCACAAAGCTCATATTTGAGTTCTACCACCAAAATACTGAATTTGTCCACTCCCCTTCTACTAAACCAAGCCAACTTAACTAAGTCGAGTCTCTCTTCTGGTCTACTGCGATCACCTCCTAAATCCTCTATTTTCTATTATTTTTGTATCCCTCTTTTACACCATCTCCATGAACAAGCTATTGTATTTTTAAAAGAAATTATGTTCCTCCTCCACTTCTGTTCAATGGCTTCGCACAGCACTTAGAATCAAATCTTTATCATGGACTTCAAAGTCTTGTAGGACCTGACTCCTGCCTTCCTTTTCAATCTCAGGGTTCCTTCCCTCTTGCTAACTAAGCTGCAGCTAACTGATCTTCTTTAAGTTTTCCTTCCTCAGAGTCTTTGTATTTGCTAGAAATGCTTTCCTCCTGATCAGTTCCATGACTGGATTCTTCTCATGCATCAGATCTCAACTTATAAATTCTACTTTTACAGAAAGACCTTCCCTGACCACTCTCTCTGAAGCCTCCTCCTATTAGTCTTTACCACAGAACCCGTTTATTTTCTTCAAAGCACTCATCATGATCTGTAATTTTAGGTTTTAAAAACCAAACAAACAAAAACAAAAGCCCTGTTTATGGTGTCTTCCCCAACAGAATGTAATCTCCATGAGGTCAGGGATTCAGACCGTCTTGCTTACCATTGCACCATTCAATCTCCAGACCTACAGGTATCTGGCATATATTACATTGACTAACACTCACTAAAACCATATAGATATAATTTTACATCTATATGTAGAAAACTAAGTGGGTATTTGATGACTGAGAACACCCTAACCAATGCTTAATACAAGAAATATCCTTTTTTTCCTACTTATGATATGGCTGGCATAACTATACGGAACACTAACTCCAAGTGCACTCTCATTCAATATCCAAAAACCACAAAGAAGAAAAAGCCAAACAAGACGTAACGAAGAGCGGAGTCATTCTTACTTGGACATAGAGACGAGAATATCTTGATTTTAAGCTCTCCTTTGTAAACGCCCCCAAATGATGGGTAAGGACCACAGCCGTAGCGCGGGGCATGCTTTGGGTTCAGGCAGAAAAGCCGCTCCGAGTATGATTCCGAAAACCATATCCGACTCCCTTCTCCCACCTCTAATCCGTGAAGGACCAGAGAGACAATAACGACCGGCAGTGGGCACCGCAGCACCCGCCCAAAACTGACTGAGACAGCAGGAAGTCTCTAACCCACTCCCGCGCATCGACACCCAGCGTAACAAGGCTTCCCCGACTCCAGTCCCCCAAACTGAGAGCAGAGCACCCGGGACGAGGAAAAAAGGAGCGGAGCTCTCTCCTCCCCACGAGGCCCCCGCCTCCCACCGTCTGGGCTGAGAGCTCAGCAGAACCAGAGAAGTGGCTGTTGCCGGCACCGAGGCGGTAGGTACCGCACCGGAGGGTAGGCCGGGACGCAGCAGGCCCTTGCCGGGCACAGGGAGGGGTCTGTGAGATTTCCTCCTCACCGCCAGACCCCAGTGCTGTAGGGCGAGCGTATCCCCTCTCTGCCCGCTGGGCAGCAAGTCCCAGGCCGGCCAAGGGGGCATGGAACCGGGACCCCCACTGCCTCCGCCTCCTTACCAGTGTGATCCATGATTCGGCTCGCAGGGCACAGTGGGAGCGGAAGTCAACCGCGCCGGAGTCGCAGAGAGCGCGTGCGCGCTACCTTCCGGAGCCCGGGAGGCGGAAGTGCGACCAAGTTGCCTCGGCTTTGGCCTCCGAAAGCTTCCTTCTCTCTTGTCTACTACCCAACTCCGGTGAGGGAGTCAGGCATAGTTCGGGGAGAGAAAGGACACGCGAAGAGCTTCCAGGTCGAGGTTACTAAGACTCTTCCCCACGTGCTTCACGAGAAAGTAGCCTTTAACTGGGGAAAGGCGACCGACGGGAACGGGGGAGGGGGATAGCGGTAGCAGCCGGAGGCATAAGCTCGCGGCAGGTAAGGCGGCCGCCCGCCCCCGGGGAGCGCTGCCTTCTGGGACTTGTAGTGCGCTGGGGCCCCGGGGCCGGCCAGGCTCACTGCGCAGGCTCGGCCGTTGGGCTGGCCCCACCCCGGCGGGCGGAGTAACGGTTTGGAATCCCCCGGAGTGCGCGAGCGCTGGTCTCCTGCACCCGGGGTAGGGAAAGTGTAAACACGCGCGCTCCGGAAGGCGTCCTCCAGTGGGAGGTTGCCCAGGGCATGGTCGAGCTACGAGAGAAGAGAAAGGCTCTCTGCGTATTGTCTAAATTTTGCTTTGTCCTGATCAGCTACGCAGAGCCAACTTGGTGTATACCCCCGTTCCCACCAATTAAGTTTCTGATCGTTGAAACACAAAATGCTTGACTAGCACTCGTTTGTGTGTTTTTTTTTTGTTTTGTTTTGTTTTGTTTTAGAGCAAACGGTTGTGGCGCTGGGAGCCCCCCCCCCCCCGACCACCTAAGGACTGGGCTTAGGGCCGGGTGGCGGGCGAGTGCCCCGCAGCTGCCGCTTCCCTGGGGGACACCGGCTGTAAAGTGCGACGCGGAGCCGGGGGACGGGACGGACGCGGCGTGAGGTGGAGGGAGCGGCAGGGCTGGCCGGAAGGGAGAGGTTGAAAAGGAAAGGCCTAAAATGAGGAAGAGAGAGTTAGCACAACAGGCAGTACCTAGTTCCAGTTCTTGGTCCCCGGGGGTTGTGGCTGCGGCTGCCTTCATCGTCCTCAACCAAAACAAAGGAAAGTGCCACAGAGTGGTTCCTGGGGACCTTCAGTGCGGTCTCCACCTCGCCGACTTGGCTCATTTGTGTCCACTCCCTTCTCCAGCCCTCTACGCTTGATGCTCTCGGATGAGTAGAAAGGAGCACAATTAGTAGAAAACACGAGCTTGGGAGCCTAGGGATTTGGGTTCTATTCCTGTCGTCCCCTGGTGACGACATCAGTACCTTGGGTTGTTCACGCTTTCGGTGCCAGAGTTCCTGGATCAATAGGAGATTACTGTATTGCCCTCTGACAGAGATGTTGTCACGGTGCCGAATTCTGGATTAAGTATGTGCAGCGATGCGTTGTATCTGTAGTTAGGCAGTAACAGCTTGGAGTCATAAAGATCAGCACTATGAGTGCTCTGTGCTGATCTGGGGAGTGTTGTACTGGGGTCTTTAAAAAGACTGCCCGCTACACCTGAAGCTTTATGAACAAGTTTTTAGGTACAATTACAACCAAGGACCATTGTGAATCAGAATCACCCCTGCTTTTGTTGACATGTGGATTTCTGTATTAGTAAGTGGTTTCCCAGATGCTTTCAATTGCTGGGCTTATTTTTTGTTTTGGAGGTTTGGAGGAAGGAAGTTTAACCATACCTTCCCACTTCTCTAAATACAGTGCTGATACGATGGGTCATTTCTCACCTATTTGAGGTATAGAAGAAGGTAGTTTTCACCTAGGAAGCGCTCTTTTTTTTTTTTTTTTTCTCTCATATTTAGCCTGTCAGCCATACTTCAGATTAATGCAAATCCGGGTTCATAATGATATTATTGGTGTCTGCTGATGCTCATGTTTAAAGAATTAGAGCAAAAAAGCATATTTAAGAATTAGAGCAAAAAAGAAGCTTCAAAGTATATTTTACATAGTTTAGTCTGTAAATCAGAAGTTGTGTCTTCATTCTTATGGTGCATGAAGTTATGAAAATTTACTGACAGGACACTCTTTTATTAGATTTCCTGTTGAAAAAATGTTAGGTAAAGATCTGTCGAATTATTTGACATGTGTTGCTTTCATGCATTGCTTGCAGCATCTGTGTTCTATATTCATTATCCCCTTAGCTGTAGCTGCCTCATTTTACCAGGGCAGTAGCAGTGTGACAAATTTATCTCTTCACATAAACTGATAAGTGAAACTGTACTTACACTTTTATTACTGCCCTCTGGTATCCATTGTTGGTGATCTCTGTGCTATAACCAGTCACAATTTCTTTAAAAGCTGACATTCTTTTTTTTTTTTAAGTTTACTTATTTATTTATTTTGAGAGGGACAGTGTGAGTGGGAGAGGAAGAGAGAGAGAATCCCAAGTAGGCTTTGTGCTGCCAGCTGAGAGCCCAACCGCAGGACTTGAACCCACAAAACCGCAAGTTCGTGACCTGAGCCGAAACCAAGAGGCTCAACTGAGCCACCTAGACGCCCCTAAAAGTCGACATTCTTATTAGTATCCCCTCCATGTGCCTTCTATTTAATAATCTATCATTATGTTGATTGTTAATCAACTTTTATAAAATGGAGAACATTAAATAAAAATAAAATTAGCATGATTTGAAACAACAAAAAAAGCCGACATTCATATTCACTTTGTAGCATGGTGTTGCCCTAAGGTTTATAAAAACAAAACATCATAGTAATGGGTGATCTAAAGCACTGAGGTGCAGATATTCATCTTACGGACAAACTGCCAGCCCATCATTTATAAGCTGATGTTTTTAAGATGTTTTAATAGCCTGTCATTTATATAGCACTTAGTTTATGCTAAGAGAAAAGTACAGTGGGTAGCAGAGAGCTTGTTTCCCAGGAGCTTGTCTGAGACTCCTCAATACCAGGTCAGGATGTCTCCTTAATGCTCCTTCAGTAATATCACCCTGTTGTGCCTAACACTGCAAAGGGCAAGAACTGTATTAAATAATGGTCCCTACAACGACTACACTGGCTAGCATTTATAGAAATAATTAAAAACACACGACTACACTGGCTAGCATTTATAGAAATAATTAAAAACACATATAATTTAAGTGTTTTGAGGGAATGCAGTGCTGCATACATTCAGAGAAAATAATGAGCAGTAGGACCAAGGGTAGTTAGGTAGACTCTGGAGGGATTTAAGCTGAGCCTTGATGAATGAGGAGGATTTGGAGAGTAGGACAGCAATAAGGCATATGAAACAGGTGAGAGCGAGGGCACAGATAGAGAATTATTGTAACTTCTGTAGAGGACAGCGATCAGCTTGACTTGTGTTGTTGGTCCTCGTTTGAGAGTACTGAAAAAGAAAATTAGGTGTGCTTACGCAGAACCATGAGATGATTCCAGAGTAACAGTTAAGAAAGCACACCTAGGCTGGCTGGCTTAGTTGGTGGAGTGTGTGACTCTTGATCTTGGGGTCATGAGTTCAAGTCCCACCTGTGGTGTGGCGTTTACTTAATTTTTTTTAATAAAAAAAGGCACATAGGGGCGCCTGGGTGGCGCAGTCGGTTAAGCGTCCGACTTCAGCCAGGTCACGATCTCGCGGTCCGTGAGTTCGAGCCCCGCATCAGGCTCTGGGCTGATGGCTCAGAGCCTGGAGCCTGTTTCCGATTCTGTGTCTCCCTCTCTCTCTGCCCCTCCCCCGTTCATGCTCTGTCTCTCTCTGTCCCAAAAATAAATAAACGTTGAAAAAAAAAAAAAAGGCACATAAACAAAACCTAACATGGTATATCATTCATATAAGCAACATAGTTCAGCAAGATACATTTGAAAACAATGATCAGAACTTAAATTTTTTGGGGGGGCGGGGTGGGCAGGGGAGTGAATCAATACTATTGCCTGTAAGAGAACAGTTCACTAGGGCGCCTGGCTGGCTTGCTCGGTGGAGCATGCAGCTCTTGATCTCAAAGTTGTAGGTTTGAGACCCATACTGGGCATAGAGATTCCTTAAAAACAAAATCTTAAAGAGAGAGAACAGTTGACCAAGTAGCCAGCCAGAGACTCCTATGATGTCCAAATTGCTAGTAAGTATGAATGGGCTGTAAGTAAGAGAAGAATTGATCAGGATAGTGTCCACTATACATCAACAAGTTGGATCAGCAGAAGTAGACGGGAAAGGCAGTAGAATATAGTGATTGGCTGGATGAACTTGAGCGTTAACAGCCGGGGGTTCTAAGGCCAGAGCCGCCATTTCCCAGCTGTGAGACTTCACGCAGATTACCTAATCTTTGTGGCTGATTTCCTTCCTTTGTGGAATGGGGATGATGATAGCACCTATCTTTCGAGTTGTGAGAACTAAATGTTTTGACCTATCTGGAGCACTTAGTACCCCCTGGCACACAGTAGGCCGTCACGAAATAGTAGTTCTTATTACCGGGGTAGTTAGCTAGAGTCATTGCTTCTTGAGGTGATAGTAAAGATTAAATGAGACAATACTTAGCATAGCAGCTGACACATTATTAAATGAATATTAAATGTTAGCTACAATTTTATTATTACCTATTAAAATGGTTGGCGATAGGTTTCGAAGATAGAGTTCCTAGGGCAGATTTGCACCTATCAGCATACTGATACACACACAAAGCAAAACTGATGTTTAGCTAAGACTCTGACTTCTCTATATTGGAAGCAGTTTAATTAAATCGGGTTAGTAACCTTAATTCTAGCCCCACACAGTCCCAGCTTCCTCCTCTCCCTACGGGCTCTTGGAACTGAACCCTAATTACCATATTACCCCAGGCAAGCCTTATCAAATATGGCAGCTGGCTTTCCAAACACCATCAAAAACTGAGCAAGAGACAGATTCAGGGAATAAGAAGGAAGTAAAGACTTAACAAGGACTAAATATTGCTGATTGAAGGCATTTCTCCGCTGTCATTCTGGAAATATATATACCCATTCAGGGAGGAGTACTTTAATCTAAAGAAGTCCTGCAGCCTCTCTCTCTTCTGAGAAGGCACATTTTGTACTCGGTAACCTTTGAGCTAGATGGACCTACTCCTCCCTCCAGAGCCTCTGCTAAGAGATAATTGCCTTTTGTCCTCTACATTTCTGTTCAACTTACTCTTGAAAGAATGCTTAGGATATTAACACTGCTTGATAGCTGTGCCATGTTTTTAAGCAAGCAGTCTGTGATAAGTGTTTCCTAGACTTGAGAAAGCTGTCATCTCAGGGTTCCCTGACCCTAAGCCCAGCTGCCACTCCATCCCAGTCAGAAAAGGATTTCAGGTTTCCCTGGTATACATGGTTTGTAAATAGGCCCTGTTACTGTTTAAACAAGAGTCTGTCGCTATCAGAAATGTACTTTACATCATAGCACAGTACATAAACAAGCTCACCTGCATATCACACACGTAAACGTTATAAGTAACTATATGCAGTTCCCTGTGCTGTTTGTTTTCTCTTCTGTCCCTTTAAAAAAAAAATGCTGGTTATGACTCACTAAAATGTCTAAAAGTGCACTAATGACTTGGAATTTAAGTTGGAAACCACTGCTTTATAGCTCCCATGGTGTTTTGAAGAATTTATGCTATTCTAGAAACGTCTGAGAGGAAGGATAAATCTTAACCCCAGGAGGACTTAATTCTTGTGTGGCTGTGCAGAGGGGTGAGGAGGAAGAAGATAGATATCCAAGACCAAAGAATGCCAGGAAGCTCAAGAACAAGGCTATTGGGAATTTCTTTCCTGTAACTGGTAATAGCTACCTCCTCAGAACTGGGCCTCCCCGTGAACAAAAACAATTTCATGACAGTAGATTTAACACCCACTTATACCTCAGTTGAGGAAAACGCCAGGCGTAGATTTAGAATTCTTACTCCTACATTAAAACCTACCTACCCATCAAGGTTCTTGCTCGTATGCCACTTTCTTCATCAAGCCTTCTCTGACATTCTTGCCACAGGTAATATATATAGTAGAGAAAGTGAATGAGCTTTGGAATCAGGCAGAATTGGGTCCAAGTCTCAACTCTCCCTGTGTGATACTGGACAACTACTTAAGCTCAATATTGGTGTCACCGAAATGGGGATAATGATCATTTTTCTTGCAGAATTGTTTTGAAGATCAAAGGAGATAACATCTATGAAGGCTCTTTATGTTGCCTTTACTCGCCAGACAACAGGCCTTCTCTAAGTGTTCATTTCCTTCATTCCTCTTGGTAATTACCGTCTTTTCAAAACATCCAGGAACTGTGTTTCTCCTAAGACCTCACTCTGCTTCATACTATAGCAGCAGGCATATTTTATCTACCCTCCAGGGACAGGCTCCTTGAGGATAGGGTCCATCGGTTATCTATATTTGCACATAATACACAGTGTTTAGCAGAAGGCACTTACGAAATATTTTTTGACTTACCAAAGAATATCATCAAAGATAGTGAGTGTGGCCCTGTCAAAAAAAAAAAAAACAAAACACCAAACATTTAGAAGTTCTGCACACAAATGTGGCAAACAACTAGATAAAAGCTTACAGTATAAAATAATTATGATAGGAGGGCACTGACCAGTAGGATTGTAAAGAATTTGTGACAGCTTATTATGACCGTATTCAGAGTTCATTCAATAAAATGAGCAGAGAACACTAATGCCAGAAGACAACAGCCCAGGTCTTCAAACATGAAGAAACTCAAACAGCACTACATGCCTGAGTTTTTCCTGAGTGACAAACTATGTGTAAGTGTGTGTTTATACGTATCAACGTATACAACCACGAAGTCCGGCCAATTAGGAGGGAAATTAAATTTAAAACTAAGAAAGTGAATAATTTTGGTAAATAATTTATTCAACAAGTATTTATTTGGGTCAGACGCTCTTCTAGTTGCTTTGAATGTATCAGTGAACGTGGGGCACCTGGCTGGCTCAGTCAGCGGAGCGTGTGACGCTTGATCTTGAGGTTGGGATTTGAGCCCCACACTGGATGTCGAGAGGACTTAAAAGTAAACTCTTTAATTAAAAAAAAGGAATCAACAGTGAACAAAGTAAGTAAGCCTACTTGCCTGTGTGAAACCCAATTCCAAGTGAAATAGGAATTAACGATTTGAACATGTATCTTCACCAATACTGAGCAACTATGGAAATTATGGTTACAGAATAGAATACGAATGTTATAAACCTGAGCAAAATAAACATAACTGAAAAATTGTGAAGAGGTCACAGAAAGCATGTGAATACTAGTTTTCATGAATTGTCTACTTTAACTGTCTAAAATTGAAAAGTAGTTAAAAATATTAAGCCTAACAACTCCAACTTCTGACAGCTTTTCAGAATTTCCTTTCTTAACCTAGAAAAAGCTTTTAGAACACAACACCCTTCACGTTAAAGGAAAAAGTTTTCTACTTCATGTTCTTTTGTTGCATCAAATTCAAGTAAAATTCATTAAAATTAGAATATTTTCATTAAAAATGGCATCTATCATAGAGCAGTCAGGGTCTAACCAGAAACTGCTTCGAGTATTTTCAGTGAGGGAATTTAGCGCAAGGAATTGATTATACAGGTAAAGGAAAATCTAAGAAGCTAAATACGACCAATGAGATAATCCGGTGATTGGTACAAGAGCCAGAAGCCACTGAGGGTAGGCTGAGGGGACAAGGGGAGAAAGCAGCGTTACCTGAATCGTAGAGAGCTAGAAAAAACACAGCCGCTGTCAAGAATAGAGCCCTCTCTTCCCTCTTTCTTGTGCCCTCTAGTCTCCCAACAGTCTTTCATTAATTGACCCCAGCCAGATGTTAGCCAACATAGGAGCCCGGGATATGCAGCCTGGTAGGGCCAAAACCCCTGTGCTGATAGAGAGGGCAAGGAACGGTCACACAGGCCCTGCATTGAATATAGAGTACCATTTATTTTTATAAAAGTATTGCTACCTATCTCCCCGTAGAGATGTATAGATAGCTACACGTGCTGTTTACCTAGTAGCAATAACAGTTATTTATGGATAGACTGATTTTGAGTGATTCTGGCAACTTCATATTTTTCTGCACTGAGAATTTTTTTTAGGTTGGATTTTTAAAAATTTTCATCCACATTTTGATGAGCCGAACCATCAATGAACATCGGTTTAAAACTATGGTAAATTCAGGCAGAGTTCTAGAATTATGTGTTTTCCAGTATTCTCACCATGTAATAATATGTCAGTTTCTGCAACTGATAAGCTTTTTTTTTTAATATTTATTTATTTAGAGTGGGAGAGAGAGTGTGTGCACGAGCAGAGGAGGGGCAGAGAGAGAGAGGAGGAGAGAGAGAATCTCAAGCAGGCTCTGCACTGCCAGCACAGAGCCCCAAGCAGGGCTCGAATCCATGAACCACGAGATCATGAGCTGAGCTGAAACCAAGAGTCAGAGACTTGACTGAGCCACCCAGGCATCTCAACTGATAAGCTTTCAGATTCTACTCAGGTGAGAAGCCTAAATTAAATCTGAGGCCAGTTAAGTATGCATTGTATTTTTGTAACAGCATTTCCCCCATTTCACTGGCAAATATTTTTGTATATCCCAAAGAGTTAACATGGTCACAATGCCATTATCACATTGTCTCTTCAAAAAGTCAGTGTCATGGGGGGAAAATGTGTAGGAGGGCTTTTCAGATTAATAAGACTAAAGAGCTGAACCAACTAAATGCAATGCTTAAAGCTTCATTTGATCCGGTGGAACTAGAATGTATTATGCTAAGCAAAATAAGTCAGAGAAAGACAAATATCATATGATTTCAATCATATGTGGAATTTAAGAAAAAAAAACAGATGAGCAAGGGGAAGAGAAGGAAAAATAAGACAAAAACAGAGAGGGAAGCAAACCATAAAACTCTTAATACAGAGAACCAACCGAGGGTTGCTAGAGGGGAGGTGGGTGGAGCGATTAAATAGGTGATGGGCATTAATGTAGTGTAGAAGACACTTGTGATGAGCACTGGGTGTTCTATGTAAGTGATGAATCACTAATTCTACTCCTGAAGCCATTATTACACTATATGTTAACTAACCGGGATTTAAATTAAAAAAAATATTTTTAAAAAATCTTCATTTGATCCAAATTCAGAGGGGAACAGGTATAAAAGATACTGGGGAAATTTCAATATGACTTGGCTGAAAGATGACATAAGGGAATTATTTTCTTAAGTGTAATAATGATGTTTTGGTTAGGAGATGTATGCTGACAGGGATAGGATACCATGATGTCCACAAGTTACTTTGAAAAGAAGTATGTAGCTAGGTAGGCATGTAGACGTATAGATATGGCAAATGTGGTAATTAATGAATCTAAGTGATATACTGTTGTGTTCTTTCAACTTTTCTGGTGTTTAAAATATTATATAATGAAAAGTTAGAAAAAAAATGAGAGACTCATTTGCAATAAAAACAAATGTAAGCAATAAAAGCAATTAAAATATCTGGTGTTAGGGACTGAATGTTTGTATTCCCCACCCCAGATTCAAATGTTGAAGCTCTAACCCCCCCAGTGTGTTGGTGTTTGGAGGTAAAGCCTTTGGGAGGTAATTAGGATTAGATGAGGTCATGAGAGTGGGGCCCTTACGATGGGATCAGTATCTTTACAAGAAGAATCCCCAGAGAGTGTGTTCCTTCCCTCGTCACACACATACACCAGTGAAAGGCGACATGAGCCCACAGTGAGAGGGAAGCCAGGAAGAGGGCTCTCACCAGGGCCTGACCATGCTGGCATGCTGATCTCAGACTTCCAGAACAGTGAGGAAATAAATTTCTGTTGTTTAAGCCAGCCAGTCTGCCGTATTTTGTTATGGCAGCCCCAGCTGACTAGTGTAGATTTAGGTATCAGGACGTGGGTGCTGCTATAACAGATACCTAAATGTGCGGAAGTGGCTTTGGCAGCTTTAGAAGAACTTTGAAGTGCACAGTAGACACATGGACGCTAAGGGCAGTTCTGGTGAGGTCGCAGACAAATGAACGTGTTATTGGAGGAATATGTTTACAGGAGAAAAGGCAATCCTTTGTAAAGTGACAGTTTGGCCACACTGTGGTTGGGTGTTTCATAGAAGGTGGAACTTGCAAGTGATGAGACCAGGTATTTAGCTCAGGAGATCCCCAAGCAGCTATGAAAGGAGCAGCTCGCTTCTTCCTGACTGCTCCTAGTGATGTGCAAAATGAGAGAGATGGAGTCGTTAGGCAAAAGGGAACCGGAAAAGGAAGATTTGGGAAGCTCTCAGCCTGTCCGTGTTGCGTAAAATGAGAACTGGTTTTGAAGTGATCCCTAAAGGTGCGGCTGAACAGCCGTTAGATACAGATCATCGGTACAACAGTTTATGGACTTAGCCATCTCAACGAAGCCACACGTAGAGATGGGATTGTACCAGCCGAGGCTCTGCTGGCGTGAGCGGAAGGGAAGGTAGAAGACAAGATGGAATGAGGGGTGGCTGTCGGGCTTCTTGGATTTACAGCACGAGACCATGGAGCCATTTGGCCGTGGATGTGTGTGCGGTCCTTCAAGAATAGGGAAGAAGGACCGCACAGGGGATTTCAGAGATCATTAAGGCTGCTACTCCACAGGCGAGGCCTCGTTTTCAAAGGGTGGGACCGCTCAGCAGTGCTGCATGGACAGTGCCATCACGGAGAGCCACGTGGGCAGGGCTGCCATGTGGGGGGGGGGGTGGTGATATGGTGACACGGCCACCTCAGTGGACCTGGAGGGCGGGCAGAGCATTGAGCCAAAGTCAATTATTCTCCAGCTTTAAGAGCTAATGGAGTTTGCCTGGCTAAGTTTTGGGCTTGCTTGAGACCCATCACCCCTTCCTTCTTTCCTGTTTCTCCCTCTGGAAATGGGAATGTCTGTCCTCTGCCCGTCCCCCATTGTGTTTTGGAAGCGCATGACTTGTCTGGTTTCCCGTGTTCACAGCCAGAGAGGAATTTCACCTCAGGATGAATCCTATCTAGAGGCTCACGCCTACCTGATCTAGATGATATTTGGATGCAACTCTGGGCTTTAGACTTCAGAGCTGACAGAATGAGACAGGACTTGAGAGTTGTTGGGATGGAATAAATGTATTTTGCATGTGACAAGGATGTGGATTTTGGTGGTCCAGTGGCAGAATGTTATGGACTGAATATCTGCGCCCTCTCCAAAGTCATACTGAACTCCTATCCTCCAGTGCGATGGAGGTGGGGCCTTTGAAGGGTAGTTAGGATTAGATTGAGGTCCTATGGGTAGGGCCCTGGTGATGGGATTAGTAACCTTATATGAAGAGACAGCAGAGAACTTGCTCTCTTTCTCTCCTGGTACACGCACTCAGGAAAGGCTCTGTGAGCCGGAAAGAGAGCTCTCACCGGAACCCAACCAACCTGCACCCAGCTCTCGGACCTCTGGCGTCCAGAACTGTGAGGAAATGAATTCTGCTGTGTAAGCCATAGTGTTTTGTCATGGCAGCCCCAGCTGACTAAGACATCTGGGAATGACCTAACTTTTCCGAGTTACACAGAAAAGCCCTGACGGCACCATGAGGTCCGCTCCACAGAAAAAGTCCTCATGAGTGTATCGGACTTCTCACTGAGATGCTAGAGAGTGATACACTCTTCCCTTGTCAGGAATAAAGACACCAGGTTGTCAGCATCTGAGCTTTCTGATTTGATGTGTGTGGGGGGGGGGGGGAGACTATCCATCCTTCTTCACCCTACTTTAGTTGTCCCACTTGCTGTGAATATTTGCTTCTCTCTCATGATGAAAGGCAATAAAAATGATGGCTTGGTCTGCCTGCATCGTGGACACCAGAGGAATTTAGGACCCAGAAGAATGAATCCTGTCTGCCCAGTGGCCCATGCGGGACGTTTCTTTGGCCCCTTCTTAATGCCTCAAGGGACAACTGAGCTACTCCTTGGAATGTGTTAGTACCTAACGACGTACTACTACGTACCTAGTCTTCAGCCATCTCCTAGGTGCTACCCCACACCATCAACATCACCTCCCAATATATACACACATTGTACTGAAATCTCTCATTAACAGAATTTACTCGGTGTTTTGGCTCAGTTGTTAACGGCTTGGACTCGGGAATTGTAGCTCTGCCATTTACTTCCTGAGAGGCAACTCTCAAGTTTTCCTTGTCTCAGTCTCTGTATTTTGCAAAATGGGAATAGTTGTTCCCTCCTCTTAGTTTTGTTTTGGAGATTAAATGAGCCAGATGAATTTAAATAGATTAGCATCACCTCTAACACCATGCCTAACAAATAATAGAAAACTTACCGAGTGTTTGGGCCTCCCGGGTGGCTCAGTTAAGCGTCTGACTCTTGATCTCAGCTCAGGTCTTGATCTCAGGATTGTGAGTTCAAGCCTGCATTGGGCTCTGCACCGGATGTGGAGCCCTACATTCAAAACACAAAAAACAAAAACAAAACAAAACTTGGTGTTAGCCCCCTTCATCTTCGTCACTACCTTTGCCAGGTAGATAAAAATCCTAGACTCTAAGCTGTTTAGGAGATGATGTCCACTAGGTGGCACCAACCACAGGTAAATAAAATCTCCCACATAACACTATTTCGTAAGTTCAGAAGTCCCGTGAGGAGACCAATAAAACTGTGGTGATAAGGCGATGTACATATATAGATGTAAATGCAGTTTGGCCCCCAAACTAAGTGTTTGACTCATAATAATGTCCTGAAGCAATTGTCTAAAACCAGTACAAGTCAAATCGTTTTGGTTTGATTCCCTGACCGCAGGAGATCCTGATACTGGGGATCAGCAGAGAAACTTTGAAAAACCCTCCTATTCTGTTTCCAGGTACAGCGGAGTGACGCTTGGTCAGGTTTAGGTAACAACTGGGGCTTTTGTTTTGCAGACCTCTGTTCCTCCAGCTCTTGTTCTGCTGAGGTGACATGATCGGAGGACCCTGCGGAAGGCCAGAGACTTTGCGCTGTGGGAGGGACCTTCTGCAAGGACAGAGAAGGGAAACGACAGAAATGACATGGGGACAGAAACTTGGTTGGAAGTACGGAAGTGTTCAAATGGGGCTTTAGCAGATTTTTCTATGTGATAAGGAATATCAGTAGTGCTTTTGCAATGAGATCTGCTTTTCTGACATCTGAGAAAATGACCTCAAGGTACAGCAAGAACAAAATGGCCTGGACATTTGAGTTACAACACTTTTTTACTTTCTTGTCATTCTTTTCTGTTATCCCTAAGCCTTCAAATAAAATGTTTCAGATTTCTTAGTTATATTTTGGGGAAAAAAGGGAGAGGTTTGTGTCCATCTTCGGAATTTTTAGACCAGTTGGAACTGAGCTACAGAAGTAGGGTGCTAAGAGTTTGTGAGATGTGAGGGCACTCCATGAGGATCCTCACCTGTACTCAGAGACAGCAGATAAAAGCCTGGAATCCCTACAGTTCCACGGGATGCAAGAGTTTGTCATTTGGGTATCAAAGAGCAGCACAATCCCAGACAACTGGCCATGGTAATACACTAGGCCGGTGGAAAACCTCGGGGCTGCAGGTGGATCCAGAACAGGGAGGAGTTGACAGATGACGCATAAGTGGGCAGAAGCGAAGAGGGTCTGTAAACAAATGTGGAACCAAATTAAATTGGGGAAGAGGGCAAGTTGAAAAGAGCAGTTTGGAAAGGTCGCGCTTCAGCTCTTTGCGTTTGGAAAGATGATAGAGGCCACTGGCGGGCCCCCAACCCGTCCTTCGTTTCTGTCCCAGGGGAAAGGGAATTCCTGGTTCTATACATGCCAGATCTCCTCTTGTCCACACACCATCAGTTGTCATTTCTAAGCCCCCTCAGTTCTTTCTTTGCTGGCTCTGTTCTCTACACATACAAAAGATGTTAAAGTCTCTACCTTTTTAAAAAAAAATTTTTTTAACGTTTATTTTTTGAGACAGAGAGAGACAGAGCATGAATGGGGAGGGTCAGAGAGAGAGGGAGACAGGATCCGAAACAGGCTCCAGGCTCTGAACTGTCAGCACAGAGCCTGACACGGGGCTCGAAGCCACGGACCACGAGATCATGACCTGAGCCGAAGTCAGACGCTTAACCAACTGAGCCACCCAGGCGCCCCCATTAAAGTCTCTACCTTTTAAAACAAAGCAAAAACTCTTGTCATTTTGCACCTCCTAGTTTACTGTCTTGTTTTCTTCCCTTTGCTGCCAGCCTCTAGAAAGAGCAGTCTCCCCGGTTCCACTTACTGTTCCTTCCCTGCACTGTGGCCATTTTGCCAACACCTGACTGCAGATGCTCCTTCTGAGATTACCAGTGAACTTCATGTCAAAATCACCGGGGAGTTTTCAGCCTGAATCTAACTAAGCTATCCACAATACTTGCAACTTTGTTTATTTATTGTATAAATAATGAAATAATGTATGTTATATAATTATACATATTATAGCATAAATAAAATAATTTATGTAAGATTGTGTAAATACAACTTCAGTAATTATTGAGCACCTACTATGTTTGGCACCATTCTAGGCCCTGTGATGTA
Source organism: Lynx canadensis (assembly GCF_007474595.2). Lineage (NCBI taxonomy): Eukaryota > Metazoa > Chordata > Mammalia > Carnivora > Felidae > Lynx > Lynx canadensis. Next base: position 76,454,916 of record NC_044304.2, read on the forward strand.
TAGATAGACGAGGTCCTGTCTCAAGGGGGTACCCAGGTTGTAACCAGAGTTGTCTGTCCCGGGGCCCTGTCGAGGGGGATGGTGAGCCCATGACTTTGAGGTGCCAAACTTTGACTAACTCCTCTGCTTGCTTCACAATCTGAATTTCAGACTGCTTGCTCAAATGTTATTTTCATCATATCGACAACTCTCTTATCAACACACTATCATACAATTGGTGAAAATGTGATACTTTGGAAGGAAATAACCACCACTTACGCTTGCCAATCCACATCCCTTCCCCCAGCTAAGCTTTCCTATATCTTCCAGTAGCTTGCTTTGTGTTGGGGCTGGGGACTCACAGTATACATTATACATCTAATTAATAATTAGAATTGTAAATGCTGTAGCATTGCTTGGCCTTTTCTAAGATCAAGTGTTGAATTGTAAATGCTGCGAAGGAAACAGCAGGGCAGTGTGACGTGAAGCGCTGCTATAATCTGAATGTTCGTGTCCCCCCCCAAAATTCATATGTTGAAATCCTAACCCCCAAGGTGACAGTGTTAGGAGATGGGACCTTTGGGAGGCGACAAGGTCTGAGGGCAGAGCCCTCACGAATAGGAATAGTGCCCTTAATACAAGACCCCACAAAGATCCCTTGCCCCCGTCCACCATGTAAACACACAATGAAAAGCCACTAGAGCGCGTTAAATGCTAACAGCTCTAATTCAATGGAGAGACAGGAGTGGAGATACAGAAGGGGCGGGGCAGGGATCCATCGCCCTGGTCGGAGGAGTTTGCTCTGACAAGTTCAGAAGAAAGACACGTACCCTTTCAAGCTCTTCCCCTTAGGTGTGACAACGTCACTCTTGATTCTTCCCTTCTTCTGCGGTTGTTTCTTGTCTCCTTTTCAGACCCCTCTTTAATTTTGGTCGGTGGCAGGGTTCTGTCCACAACTGTCTGAATTGTCCTCTGCATCCTCCTTAGATCATCTTCTCCCCAACCACAACAGCCTAGACCCCTGTCCTGAACTTCCCACTCTCAGACCCAAATATACATAGATATTTTTTAAATCTCCCAGACTCTTTTGTTTGTTTATTTTTGTTTCTTTTGAGAGGGAGATACAGAGCAAGCAGGGAGGGGCAGAGAGAGAGGGAGACAATCCCAAGCAGGCTCTACCCCATTAGCACAGAGCCGATGCGGGGCTCAAACTCATGAACCATGAGATCATGACCTGAGCAGGAATCAAGAGCCAGACATCCCACTGAGTGAGCCACCCAGGCACCCCAAAATCTCCCCAAATTCCATCCCTAGCCCAGATCTGTCCTCTGACATTTTCTTCTAGCTGCTTATTTGACACCCACTTGGATAGAGGCATCTTGAATTTAATGTGTCCAATATTGGAATTTTTCAGTCATCCCTACACACACACACACACACACACACACACACACACACACAAAACACAGCACTGACAGGGAGGGAGGGGGAACGTGCTCATTGATGGCCTATGTTTCAACTCTCTTCATAACCTGTACCCCGTTCCTTTTTTTTAAAGTAATGTCTACACCCACAATAGGGCTCAAACTCATGACCCCGAGATCAAGACTCACATGCTCTACCAACTGAGCCAGCCAGGAGCCCCCTTTTTTTATGTACCCCATTCTTTGATACAAACTTTGGAAGTTTTTTCATTTTTTTTTAATTTTTTAATGTTTATTTAATTTTGACAGAGAGAGAGAGAGAGAGAGAGAGACAGAGCATAAGCGGGGGAGGGGCAGAGAGAGAGGCGGAGACGCAGAATCAGAAACAGGCTCCAGGCTCTGAGCTGTCAGCACAGAGCCCGGCGCAGGGCTCGAACTCACAGAGTGCAAGATCATGACCTAAGCTGAGGTCAGACGCTCAACCAACTGAGCCACCCAGGTGCCCCAGAAGTTTTTTCATTCTTATGTAAAGTATCATAGTGACAGCACTAGTGCTTTACTAATAAGTGTATTTCTAGCTCTCCTTGCTTTCCTAGACATTTGGGAGAATTATATTTATCCATCTCTTTGAAGGGAGACTGGGTGATGGCAGTTACTCTGGCCACCGGAATATGAGGGGAAATTACACATCTCGCATGTGGGTGGAAATATTTAGGCACAGGTGCACAATTTCTCTTTGCTGTTTTTCTTTTTCTTTTTCTTTCCCCCCCCCCCTTTCTTTGTCCCAAAGTTATCATGTGTTGAGATACAGATCCCTAAGATCAAAGCAGCCTGGAATGCTGAGCCATCACGTGCAGGAAAATTGCCCAGAGAGTCATTTGGACCTGTAGCAAACTTTGAGCAAGGAAAAAAACAAAAACGAAAACAAAAAAATCTCTGTTATATAAGTCACCGAGTTTTTTGCTATTTTTAGTTCTGAGGTGTGTGCATGTTTTGTGTGTTGTTTAGGTTACGGCTGGATAATCGAACCTATCCTGATGATATAAAGGCTATGCAAATGCATGTTGCAGACAAATCTCTTCCAGCCCCTGCTTCCAATTCGCTAACCACCCCTAAGCCTCTCCTAATAGAAATTCTGCAACTGTCCGTGCCCCCAAACTGTCCCTCTTCACCTCTCTCCAATATCATTTATCATCACCATCCACTTAGTTGCAGGGATTATCTTAATGCCTCCCCCTTCTTCACTCCCACAGTCTGATCACCGAGTTTCTTGAAGTGTGTCTGAATTTTGTTCTGGACATCTGCAGTAGCCTTCTGTTCCTGCTCCCGGTCTTGGGATATATATGATACTGTCAAACTCAGAAGTTAATAAAAGGTCTGCAGTAAAACTGCGTCACACCCTTGTCCCTCAGCCACCTAGTTTCTCTGCCTATCGGTAACCCGAATGACCAGATCCTTGTGGATCCCTTCAGATATAGCTGCACATAGAAACAAGTCAATATATCTCTCAGAGTAATCTTCCGGAAACACAAAACTGACCATCCCCCAGTTTAAAACCTTTAAGTGCTTTCCCATTACAGCTTCTTGAAGGCTTAGGACCCTACATTAGCAGTCCCCTCAGTCCTGCTGACCTCCTCTCAATTCCAGACAACCATCTTCTCGGTTGAAATCATTCCCGCCTCTGGACTCTTAGGCTGTTCCCTCTGCTGGGACGGTTTCCCCACAGATCCGCATGCGCTCATTCTTTCCTTACACGTTACTCCTCGGAGAGTCTGCACAGCCTTCCCACCCCTGTTCTTCTCCATCGCGGAAGTCCCTCCATTTGTTGCCTCCAAGCTTCTACCACAAGTAGTCACCATATATTTGACACCATATGTTTACTTGTGTATTGACCCTCTCTCAATTTAGAGTCTAAGTTCCGTGAGGGGAGAAATTGTGTCTGTTCTGTTTGGTTCACCATCACTATCTACCCAGCTTCTAGTTCTGTGCACGTCACAACATAGGTGCACAGTAAACACTTGATGAATGCATGAATGAATGCGTGAATGGATGAATAAGGAACTAATGGGAAGACTAGTGTCCTGATAAAAAGGCAAATGAAACCAAAAAAAGAAACTACCCTCAACTACTTAAGTAGGCAGATTTGCTCTCCGTCTTGTTTCTTCCCCGGCTATAGACTTTAGATTTTTATCCTGAGCTTCCTCACTGTGCGGTTGGCTGTGTTGCTGGTTAGGCCAGCCTCCCAATACGGAAAAGAGAAGGTAAGGGAGAGAAGAGCAAAAAACCATCACTCCCAAAGGGTCAGAGCCTCGAGCTTTCTGGGAAGAAGTGGCAGCAGGCACAGAGCGCTTTGCCAGACCTTGTATTTTGTCAGGGACGTTTAATAAGTGGTTTAAACAGAAATATGAAGCCAACACTTCTCCCTTTGTTTTAGAGACCAGAAGTTCTTTTTGTTTTTTTTTTTCCTTTTTAACAAGAGAGCAACGCCAGAAAAGACAGTGACTCCCACACAGAAACGGCAACACGTTTGTAAGGAACGTTGACTCCACAGCCTCCAATCAGTATCCGCTTCTGCCTTAAACGTTTTAATATGGCACATGTTTTCCTAATCATAAAAGTAATGAGGCATGACTTTTATGATTACATTTAGTCATTATTGATAACAGAATGCTCGAGTTGCCTTCAGGATAAACGAGAGAAATAAAAATCACATCCCTGAACAAGCTTTTTAAGTCACAAAAGCTAATTAATGCGTCTGCTTTCATCTGTTACTCTCTCCTTGGAAACTAAACAACAAAGCTGCATTCACCTCTACTTTAATTTCACCTTCGGAATTTATCTCTAGGTGTCCAGGTCAGCTGATTGGATTAGCTAGGTAATGTGACCCAGCCATTTGGCCTTTATCGCTTACCAGAGCAGAGGATAAAAACCCAAGCTCCTTAATGTGCTATCCAAGGCCCCTCATAAGCGGGCCCAGTTCCCCGCCCCCACCCCAGCCTCACTGCCCACCGCCTCCTTCCCTTACGTTTAGTGGAGAAAGGTCACAGGCTCACGGGCATGTTCTGATGGTGCAGATGTCTCGTGTGCACCTGAACACTTCTGTGCCGGGGTATAGAGGAACGCTCAGGCCTCCTTTTACGTATGGCACAGAGTCGAGGGAATGCGTTCCAGGATTCTGCTGCGCGAGACTCACCACCCATTGACTGATGAGCGAGGAAGTGAATTCACCTGGAATGGATGGGGTTGGCTGCTTTGATCAACACGCAGGGCTCAGAAGTCTTCAGCCATGTGACAGTGCCACCTAGTTCACAGGCGTTCTGAAGAGAGCTGCAGTGAACCCAGCGCGTCTCCCACAGATTCATGTGTTGAAACCATAATCCCAAAGTGATGGTATTTGGAAGTGGGGCCTTTGGGAGATAATTAAGCCAGGAGAGTGGAGGCCTCACCATGGGATCAGCGTCCTTACAGGAAGAGGCCAGAGAGCTAGCCGGGTGAGGACAGAGCAAGATGGCAACCCTCTGTAAACCAGGAAGAGGGCGCTCACCGAGAACCTGCCCATGCTGGCTCGCTGATCTCAGACTTCCAGCTTCCAGAACTCTGAGAAATCCATGTTTGTTGTTTAAGCCACCCAGCGTATGGCAGCCTGCACGAAGACAAGCCATACCTGGTCTGCCTCCCGAAGAGTCAGTCCCCACCAACTTGTCGCACTGGTTGGTCAGGGATTTGTACCATTCTTTGACATCTAAAGCTGACCTGCAGATGCTCCTGCTGTGAGGTGTAGACTTCCATGACTGGGGGTGGTAATGAGTAAAAATGAAAAAAAAAAATGCAAACAAATTCTAAAATAGAATATGAGGGGGCCAACTTCTCTGGGCTGTGGGAAGTGCAATTATCAGAGATACCCCTTCTAAACAAGGATTCAGGGAGCGCCTGGGTGGCTCAGTCGGTTAAGTGTCTGACTTCGGCTCAGGTCGAGATCTCACCGTTCATGGGTTGAGCCCCGGGTGAGGCTCTGTGCTGACAGCTCGGAGCCTGGAGCCTGCTTTGGATTCTGTGTCTCCCTCTCTCTCTCTCTCTCTCTGCCCCTCGCCCACTCAGGTTTTGTCTCTCACTCTCTCAAAAATAAACATTAAAAAATAAATAAAATGAAAAATAATAAAATAAAAAAAAACAATGACTCAGGATGCTTTTGTTCAGCCTTAAGTCTGAAGGTGGTGTAACGTGAAGAGGTGTATCTGCGATCGGAGTGCTTTCTAAAATGGGCCCTCAGAAGGGGTTTTGTCCTGAAGATACAGTTAAACATCTCAATAGTGATGGTGGTTACATGAAGCTATACAGGGGATAAAGTTGCATAGAGGTACACACACACACACACACACACACACACACACACACACACACAAATGAGTATGTATAACTGGTGGAATGTGAATAAACTCTATGGTTTGTCCCAGTGTCAATGTCATGAGTTTTATATTATACTTACTATATTTAGGCAAGATGTTAACACTGGGGGAGGCTGGGTGAAGGGTACATGGGAACCTGGCCACAAATTTACTTGTAAATTCCTGTGAATCTATAATTATTTCAAAAAGTGTTTTGTTTGGGTTTGGTTTTTTTGGTTTTTGTTTTTGTTTTTTTTTTTGGTTTGTTTGTTTGTTTGTTTGTTTGTTTGTTTGTTTGAGTTGGGCAGGGGGTACTCAGAACCCTGGAGCACTTGATCTAAAACAGTGCATTGCAGATGGCCTTTAAGCTAGATCCGATGCAGAGGCAGTTCCTGTGTGTCCAGGCCCAAAGGTGTCCCTGAAGAAAAGGATGAAGTGGGCAGATTCAAAATGAGTATGGAGTCTAGGAGGGCCTTCCGCTCCCAGAACCTCTGTGTGTGTCCACGTGAATACCCAGCGCCTTTTCTGGGGACCTGGAGGGAGAGCAGGCAAATGGGGAGGGGAGCTGTGGTGGGCCCCAGAAATAGGCCTGCAAGCCCAGGAAACTCTGAACAGCTGCACACTAATCCGACTGCCCGTCCCAAACCATACTGGCCTTGTTCAGCACCACCTCAGCTGAATTCAGCCTTCCAACAGTGTCGATCAGGCACCTGCTGTGCACCTGGCACTCTTCACTCCTTGCCTCACGCCATATACAAAAATCCAACTCCAGATATAGTGTCCATCTAAATGTAAGAAGTCAAAGGTTTTATTGGAAAATATAGGAAAATATCTTCATTATCTTAGGCACAGAGTTCCTAAGCTATATTTAAAAAAAAGGCTATTAAGGGGGAAAAATGATAAGTCGAACTACATTAAAATTAAAAAGGCGTATTGGGGCATCTGGGTGGCTCAGTCAGTTAACTGTCCGACTTCAGCTCAGGTCATGATCTCACGGTTCATGAGTTCAAACCCCAAATCCAACTCTGTGCTGACAGCTCAGAGCCTGGAGCCTGCTTCAGATTCTGTGTCTCCCTCTCTCTCTCTCTCTGCCCCTCCCCTGCTTGTGCTCTGTCTCTGTCTCTCTCAAAAATAAACATGTAAAAAAAAATTCTTTTTAATTAAAGGGCACGATTAAGAATGAAAAGCCAATCCACAGAATACATCGTGGGGCCGCAAGCGAATTGTCGAGAAGGAATTCTTGAGGCGTTTTCAGTGCAAAAAGGTGTTTTTATCGGAGCACAGGGACAGGGCCTGTGGGCAGAAAGAGCTGCACTGGGATTGTGAGGAGTGACTGATTATATACCTTAGTTAGTGGGGGTTAGGGATAGTGTAAGCCACTAAGGAATTTGGAAGCAAGGCTTCCAGGACCTTAAGGGGCTAGCTGCTGTTAAGATAAGGTTATTTACTACTGCCTAGTAAGTCACTAGTCATGAGACCCTTCAAATGTGTACCAGTGGGCCATATATTTGAAGGATGATTGCTAACATATCTTGGTGGGGGGAGGGTTTACAATTATCAGAGGGAAGTCACACCAAAGCAAAGCTAGTGTGGTAAAACATTAAAGGAAGTCCTTGAGGGAGCTGTAGGGATACTCGAATCTGCATGCTATAGGAATCCTGCCTGGAGACTATGAGCCACAGCAAAGTCCAGCTTTGTCCTTTATTCTCCCATCAAATGGAATAAGATATGTGCACTACATATTTCTGCCTGCTAGGAAGAACGAATTTCCTCCGCCCTTCCAGATCCTTCCAGCTGGACTAAGAATCGAATCGATGCAAGACAAATCAACAGGAGAAAATAAAAATTAACTTCGTACATACAGGGAGTCCACACAGACACGGAGAGGCAAAAAGAGGTACCTATGACATTCCGAACTAAGGAGAACTGGGTAGGGGGTCTGGTGCTTCAAGGGGACAGAATACAATTCACAGGAAGATGAAAAAGAGTAAATGTTTGTGAAGTGTTTGCGGGGCCACTCAGAAACAATGGGACATACAGTTGATCAAACAGTTGCTAAGTTTCTCACTGTCTACCCTACCTAGTTCATATCATAATACAATTATCCCTGGTGATACCTCTCTTCCTAGAGTAGGTCTTCTATCTCAATTCTTTTTGGGCTGTTGTGGGGCAGGTAAAGGAGCTTCTCCTGAATCTTCTAGGTTTTGATTGCTTTTAACTCAAAGATAATCTTCATGCCAAAGTGGCCCATTCTGAAGTGGCCTGCCCTTGGCCCCTACACAACAAAAAGTTTGTGTTCTAGGTGTGCTGTTTCAAAGAGGCACATGCACCCCAATGTTTACAGCAGCTCTAGCGACAATAGCCAAACTATGGAAAGAGCCCAATGTCCATTGACAGATGAATGGATAAAAAAGGTGTGGTATACACACACACACACACACACACACACACACACACACACAATGGAATATTACTCGGCAACCAAAAAGAATGAAATCTTGCCATTTGCAACAGCATGGATGGAACTCGAGGGTATTATGCTGCACGAAATTATTCAGAGAAAGACAAACATCGTATGACTTCACTCATATGTGGAATTTAAGATACAAAACAGATGAACATAGGGAAGGGAAGCAAATATATATATATAAACAAAGAGGGGGACAAAGCATAAGAGACTCTTAAATACAGAGAACAAACAGGGTTGCTGGAGGGGTTGTGGTTGGGGGGCTGGGCTAAATGGGCAAGGGGCATTAAGAAAGATATTTGTTGGGATGAGCACTGGGTGTTATACATAGGGGATGAATCACTGGAATCTTCTCCTGAAATCATTATTGAACTATATGCTAACTAACTTGGATGTAAATTAAAAAATAAATAAGTAAATAAAAATTTTTAAAAAAAAAAATTTTTTTTTTCCAACGTTTATTTATTTTTGGGACAGAGAGAGACAGAGCATGAACGGGGGAGGGGCAGAGAGAGAGGGAGACACAGAATCGGAAACAGGCTCCAGGCTCTGAGCCATCAGCCCAGAGCCCGACGCGGGGCTCGAACTCCCGGACCGTGAGATCGTGACCTGGCTGAAGTCGGACGTTTAACCGACTGCGCCACCCAGGCACCCCAGTAAATAAAATTTTAAAAAAAGAAAGGATTTGTATCCTCCCTATGTAAACTCTTACAAGGCCATTCGAAAAAGGCAGATGATTGAAAAGAGAAATTGGCAAAGGGCTTGGGCTGATGATTCACAAAAGGGGATATTTAAATAATAATAAACATCTGAGAAGGCATTCAACTTCTTTAGTCATCAGCAACATGCAAATGTGGAGAAGACACACAAACCAAGTGTTGACAAAAGCATGTGGCAACTGGAACTCTTAATGTCCCGGCTGATACAAGCATGCATTGGTGCAAGGCTTTGGGAAACAGTCTGCCGTGGATGTTAGATGAGCCCACTGCAGTATCTACTGAAGCAAAACATGCATACACGGCCCCGCCACCCCATTCCCCGGCATATACTTCACTGAATTGTGTGTGCATGTTCAACACACACACACACAAATGAACGAGAATATCTATGAGAGCCAAAAAATGATGACACACATGTCCACAAACAGTAGGATGGATAAATAAGTGGTAGTAAATTCAGACAACAGAACACAGCAGTGAGAATGAATGATCGCTATACGCAGTGACATGGATGAATCGCTCATAATGTCGAATAGGGGGAGACACAAAAGAGAAGGGGAAAAAAAGAAATCAGCTTGTTTGATTCCTTGTTTGATTTGCTTGAAGTTCAAAAAACAAGTTGTAGAGGCCGCTTTTAGGCAAACAGGTTTGAGCAGTGATAGAATGCAGAGAGGGCCACAGCGACTACCTGGCTGAACAGATAGGACAATTGGGTGACCCACCCGGAAATACCCTTAATTCCTAACTGACCAGTGGGCTACTTACAACCAGGCACAGGTACCAAAAAAGGGAAAGTTCAATAAGTCAGCATACTTTGTCATCGTCCCCCTTTCAAAACACCCCCCACCCACTGCCTCCTTGCAGACAGCCTCCCCCCTGCTGTCCTGCCCACCACTCCCTTGTGGTGTATTCCATAAACTTCTATTTCCTTTGGGCTGCCTTGGGTGAATCCTTTCAGTGCTCAGGCCGCAGGCTCCTACCTGATTGTCACCTGACATTTGCGGGACCCCATCCAATCGGACAGACACCACACAAGTGTTAGTAGTTAGCCCTTAGGGCTGTTACTGGGAAGGGGCATGAGAGGGTTTCTGGGCTGCTGGTTATGGACCTAGATGGTGATTATACCGGTGTCCTTGCTTTGTGAAAATTCCAAGGGGTACATTATACTTTGTATCCTTTTGATACATATGTTGTAGAAACATGAAAAGTTTGCTTAAAATAATCAACATTGCACAAAATAAGAATCACTTGGGTAAGAATTACAAGAATTAACTGAGGTTATTTATAACATTGTTTATTGCATTGGTAAGTCTTTACTAAAAGACACTGCACATAAACAAATAGAACTGGAGATATAAAGGATACATCAAAATGAGGGGTGATAAAAGTAATGGCAAACTTAAAAGGTAGCATTTTTATAAGATGTAATAGTTTTGTTCAGAAAGGACACATCGGAATAGTTTCAAAGGCAACTTTACATTTAATAAAAAATATGTGCAAATATTTCCAAATGTACACAATTTGATTTTTTTATTTGTTATAGACATTCACATACAACACTGGAATCTTATCCTATAGGTTAAAAAAAAAAACATAACAAAAGACAACCTTAATTTCAAGTAAAATTGTCCTTGACGACACAGATTTAAAAGTATGGTTACTATTCACAACATGCACAGAAAAGACAGCATCCCTAGAGTGTCCTTGGGAAACAAGTCAGATAGACTGTGGTCTTACGAGTGGGACCCAAGATTTTACAAAACTCTAGCCTTATTGTAAAATTTAAGTTTGGTATGTCCTTCAACTAATGAGCAAAAGGGCAGTGCATATTTCCTCAATCGAACAGAGACATTCATCCATTTTTTGCAAGACTGTTATATTCAATCTTATAAGATTTGTTGCTTTTATAGGCAGGTATTGATGTGGAAATGAGATAATATTATAACCCTGTTTAGGCTATTCCCAAAAGAGACATCGTTCTATATCAGCGGAGGACAGTACAACCCATGAGCGTGAAAGAATATTGCAACATCCCAATCCACTTCAACTCACTTGAATTCTAATACACAGAAGCAGAACGTGTGGGAGTTAGGGGAGATGATGGGGCCACCTTTAGGTAACCAGTGTGGTGTGATCACTGAAAATAATTCTTCCAAAGTAGATAACTTGTTTCTGATTGTATTTAAGAAGAAAAACGGGGAGAAGACATACTGCCTTTGAATAGCCAAACACATTTGAGAATTTCACACGTTTTGTGCCAGAGGTACAATGTAACTCTCAACCAGGCAAAACAGCGTCTCAGTTGGGGACCTGAGTATTTCTTTTCCCCTCAAATTTAAGTACAACTTCATTCATTCCAGTGTGAAATGTATGGTAATAGTCCTTGGGACTAAAGCCTATGTATTATATATAATACCTAGAAAATTGTTGGCACTCAGAAAAGATTAAAAATAAAAGACGCAAAATGTTCTGGTTTAAAATACGGATTTTTACGAACCTATGTATTTTCTGGATGTCTGGGTGGCTCAGTCAGTTAAGTGTCTGACTCTTGGTTTCGGCTCAGGTCATGATCTCAGGGTTTCGTGAGTTCGAGCCCCACATCGGGCTTTGTGCTGACAGAGCAGAGCCTGCTTGGGATTCTCTCTCTCCCTCTCTCTTTGCCCCTCCCTCACTCGCTCTCACACACTCTCTCTCCCTCTCTCTCAAAAATAAATATATAAACTTTTTTAAAAACTATATATTTTCTATGTATATAGTCCAAACAAGTTTTTTTCTTTTGATATTGAGCTCATTTAGAATGCTCCATCTTTAAAAACGCATTTAAAAATTTTTTTTATATTTATTTATTTTTGAGAGACGGAGTGAGACAAAGTGAGACTGAGGGAGGGGCAGAGAGAGAGGGAGACACAGGATTGGAAACAGGCTCCAGGCTCTGAGCTGTCAGCACAGAGCCTGACGCGAGGCTCGAACCCACAGACTGTGAGATCATGACCTGAGCTGAAGTTGGGACGCTCAACTGACTGAGCCACCCAGGTACCCCTTTAAAAACTCATTTTAAACATAGATTTATAATCAGGCTGTTCACTTTTTATTTATTTACTTTGTTTGTGTTTGGAAAAGTGGTCAGAATTCTTTTAAAGATCACTTGCTTTACATCTTGCTAAAATTTTAGAGAAAAATATCAACTCAGCCTTATAAATGTATCAAAATTAGGGTTTTTTTGTTCAAAATAACACAATTTTTACATTAGATTTTAAGTAGAACATACCTCTATAGACCTGTACACAGTGATCATTTCTATAAACTCAGGTAAATTAAAGCTGCATGTTTAAGCTAGAGATAATCTGTCATACATTGTATTTGATCTTAACTGTGATCCATGATTATTATCATATCAAATATGATTTCTACAAGCCACAATAATCTCACTGCTTCACTCCTCTGAATCAGTGTTTCTAAAATAGATCAGCCTGTTTCTGAAACTTTTATTATTATTTTTTTTAATGTTTATTCTTGAGACAGAGACAGAGCGTGAGCGGGGGAGGGGCAGAGAGAGAGGGAGACACAGAATCCAAAGCAGGCTCCAGGCTCTGAGCTGTCAGCACAGAGCCCGACACGGGGCTCGAACCCACGAACCGTGAGATCATGACCTGAGCCGAAGTCAGATGCTTAGCTGACTGAGCCACCCAGGCGCCCCTAAAATAGATCAGACTGTTTCTGAACCTTTTAAGTGACCCTTTTTTTTTTTTAATCTGGTCACATATAATAACACTGATTATTGAGTACTAAATTTGCGTTTTAAAAACTTTGTTGATGTATTCACTAAAAGTGGTTTTTGAAGACCTTTATTGACGAATGCATTAATGATTAAACTTCTTCATTTATTCAGTGCCACCATACACTGTGATCAATGCAGCTCATGGGAATCGAGGTCAGTCAGAAATTGATTTTTTCTTACGATAATCCTTCCCGACTCACCTGCCCACGGAGACTGTTGGGGCACACTTACCCCGACTAAACAGGGGTACACCAGTCCCCACTAGAGCACTGTTAGCAAATCTGATATGAAGGAACAGCAGCATAACATCAGCAGATCCTGGACATTGCTAAATCACCTGGATAATCTTCACCGTTTTGCGCATTGTAGAGGTAAGCTATTTACTTTATAAATCAAGCCTTAAAAATAAATCTTAGTCGTTCTCTTTCATTGGCTAAGAAGTTAAAAAAAAAAAGGATTTTTCAAAAAAAATCGAATGGAAAGAGAATGAGTGTCTCAAGTCCAAAGAAATAGTCCATGCAGGAAATGTTTGCATAGAATTACGATGGTGGGTAAATTCTGCCTTGCAGTCCCAGCTTATAGCAACCTCCTGAGCCCACTTTCAGGAAGCAAGGCTACGCATAGCCTGTGGAAACAAAGGGGAAATGAAACATTCATACGAATGAATTCTCCTTTGGTCTACATTATCTCTGTGTTTTACAAACAGGATTTCATAGTTTGGGTTACGTCTACTCATCCTAGGTGTGCATGGGGTAAAAACTTAATTTTGTACCTCATTACTCTCCACTTGGATTTCTTTAGAAACAGTAAGTACTGTTTATTGAGCACTTACTATGTACAAGAGACTAGTATTCCTTTGCATGCATCCTTTAATTTGTACAACTCTGTTGTACTGTTTCTATTTCACATGAAGGAACTAAAATGAAGACACGCAAGTAATTTTCCCTGGGCTACACAGCCAGTGAGTAGCAGATTTGGGACTAGCACACAAATCTGTCTCGTTCTAAAGCTCATACTTTTAAAACCACTCCACTGTACTCCTTTGCTAGCTACAGGTACCCTACCTGAATGATCCTCTAATCCATTACCTGAATAAAGATGCCGTTAGTTTATAGGGCAATCCAAAAAAACTTCTGTAATGTGGCAACTTCCTAACTTCCAATTTTGATGAGTGTTTACTCCACTAAGTCAGCCTTATAACCATAATCACAAACTGCTAAAGCCGGAAGTACTTCTAAGCTCAAGAATGACATCCCCAGGCACCTGGGTGGCTCAGTCAGTTAAGCATCTGACTTGATTTCAGCCAAGGTCTTGATCTCAGGGTCATGAGTTCAAGCCCCATGTTGGGCTAAGAATGACATTCTTAGACTCGCTAAGCTGATGGACTAAGGAGGTAGGACCTCTGATTTTCACCCTAGCAATGTATTTTCTCCACAAAAATCTCCGCCTGTCCTCCACACTACCTGATTTTACCATAGGGGTTCGAATGTTGAGAACAACATGTTTATCAAGATCTGGAATAAGGCAGAGAAGGCAAGCTGATCAGATTTGCATATGACGCCAGTAGGGTGGAGAGATCGTATGTAGGTGAGGAGTTCAGAATTCGAAAATGTATCCACAAACTAGAACCAACAAGATGTAGTCTGGCAAAAATATGTGTTACCCTGCTTTAGGGTCAAAACTCAATTATATAAATATAAATGGGGAGCCTAGCTGGGCCATAGTTTGTGTAAAATGCCCAAGTTTGTTGTTGGCCCCTTGCTCAATAGTAGCCAAGATTTTGATGTGGCTGCAACGAAAATAAACACATTTTAAAGTCACAGTAATAGACATATCTTGACAAGATCAAGGTAGATGGTGGTTGCATAATCTCCATGCTGACCTGACTCCATCTGGGATCTTATGTCCCCTTTTTGACTAGAGAAGCATTGACAAATTTTGTGTCTGAGGAATAAAGGGAACTGGAGGAATCTAGCCTGAAGTAGAGTCTGATGGAACACGAGAGCTACGGTCAAATATGTAAGGGCTGTTCAGTGGGAGGGTTTGTGTTGCCACAGAAGGCAGATCTCAGTCCACTGGGTAGTTACTAAAGAAAGGCTGCATCTAGTTTTGTAAGCAAAACTAACACTTGGAGATATCCAACCATGTAACAAACTCCCTTGAAAAGCTACCAGTTGCCAATATCTGGAAATGTTCACACAAAAGCTAAGTCAACATCCTTGGGGATGGACTAGGAGAGATCTCTGCACAAGGCTAGTATGTGGATGTCTTGATATTCCAAGACATCTTTCAACCTTAAAGTTTCTATGCTCTTCTTTTGTGGGCCCCATCTTACTTGATGGTGGAGCCATAGAGTTCAGTCAGATACTACGCTTCGGTCAAGGTTCTTAGGAAGAGTCTGATGTCCCAAGAGCATGAGAAATACATGGCATCAGTCTTGAATGGAGTATCCTGTTTACCATAATCAGTCAGATAAAGAAAGGGTCCTGTGCCTCACATACTTCTCTTGAAGCTTATGAAACTCCCTGGCCTTAGGTAGGAAAGGAAGAGGATGTATGGGGAGGCTTAGGTAGAAAATCAGGACCAGTGTGCTGGCTGCTTCTAGTCACTGATCATGCCTACATACTTGGGGCAAAGGGTCCCTAAGTACTTAATGCCCCCAAGGGATAATTCTTGTTTTCCACCATTTTCCCCTTTCTATGAAGCCATCCTTCTGGTATTTTTTCTTAATTATTTCCCCTGAATTGTTTTAATCAGACATAGTCACTATTTGTGTTATTCTGTTGATTCAAGATTTAATCCAAATTATTTTCTTTGAAAGAAACTAATGACCATACCTCATCCTGGACATCAAGTTCTTCTTCAATCAGCTCTGCTTCCATTAATTCAAGGGGATCTTTACAGTCTTGGATGAGCGTAATCTTGACCAAGAGAACAGAGAATATATATTGGAACGATAATGACATCAGCGCATCAGCCCACCTGATACCCCACAGAAAATTATCTGAGGCTTTGCTGGTGTTTCTCATCTATGATCTACATACTGCAAAACCCTTCACAGCTTTCTTGTTCTTCTGCATTTCCCACCTTGGAATTTTTCCCCATACTATTTTTTCACATTCAAGTGTGAACTGGCACCGTTCTCCACTGTCTCACCCCCTTTTCAGCTCTCTTCTCCAACCTCTGAAGTGTGTACCTCTTAAGAGTCACCCTGTCTGCCTAAATGACTCAGGACTCAGTTGTGTTTTTCTTTCAATGGCTGAGCTGAGAGCACTTAGTACACCCTCGAGTATACAGCGAATGCCCAGCGGAGGGCTTGTGACTGATGACAATGAACAGTCCCCCGCTGAACTGGATGGAGATTTTACTGGAGGTGGAAGACCAGAGTGTATGGACCCAGTTGGTTTTGGGGGAAAGTTCTGCTTTTTAGCAGTAACGTGCAATTTAACCTTCCACACAGAGGAAACCAATAGCAATTTGGGCTTTGTTTTATGTGTGAAGAAGGATATTTCTAAAGCAACTCCAAATGCGTACCCAGACAAGAGTGATGTTTCAAAGTGCTTTTCAGCTACTTTCCACCTCAGACATAAATAACCCAATTCTCTTTGCTCGTGCAGAAATGCATCAGGGACTTGTTGTCCCCTGTTGCGGATGGTCATGACATAATGGGAAAGTTAGAGGCTGGGTGTAACCACAAGTTGAGGCTATCCTGGGATAATCCCTGTGATGGTTAAATAAAGGGACAGGGAGAGGGTCATATCACTGCATCCGCAATCTCCATAATATGCAAGTTACACTTCCTGAAGGAAAGGAAAGTACCACAGGCAAGAGTTATCATCATTTGCTAGACATCTACCACATATGGGACTTTGTGCTAGACACTGAAGTCACATGGAAGGTAGAAGGTTCCTGGTATAATGGGTCACCAGTAGCGCTCATCCTCCTATCCAGTGACCTGGTAGGTGTATGATAGAAGCACTCATTTATATGCAGTCTAACATTTGTTCAGGGTCAAAAAATCCATCTCAGCCACTCTCAATGCCTCCCTGATGGCAGACAAGATGGAGTCTAGCCCTGGGAGGGGCATGCTTGGTTAGTGGTTTCTGTGATACTCCTGGCCTGAGAGCTTGAATCAGAAGTAGGGTATAAACAAATAACAAAATAACCATTTTCAGGTTGAGAAAGAATTTGACACCTCAGGTCTAGATACTTTTAAGTGAGGTGCTTTTTTTGTTTTGTTTTGTTTGTTTGTTTTTTAGATGTTTTGGATGATCCTGCTTTGGTTTTGTTACCTGTGAGTTAGAGGATTTTAAGTTAGAAAGTAGAGGAAAGTTTATGAGTTTTCTAAGATGAGCATCTTGCATGTAGCTTGCTTTCCTTTTCTTCTTCTTCTTCTTCTTCTTCTTCTTCTTCTTCTTCTTCTTCTTTTGAGATTTGTGATTTTACTACCTTTTTTTTTTGTATGTAAGATCCATACCTTAGTATTTAATGCTAATATCCATCCCCCACCCCCCAGCATTAAGAGGCCTCTCCACTAACAAGAGCTAAAAAGAATAATGCACTATTGTTTTCTAAGCTAGTTTTACTTCAAACATTAACTTCCAATATACAATAAAAAACTTGCTCATCTGAATTTTAGAAAAGAAGGAAGCAATTAAAAATATAGTACATTGTGTCACTGGAATAATTACTATTGTTGTTATTTTATAAGTGTTTGTTTTAATTTTTCAAATTCACTGTCAGAGGGTCCATGAGAGAAGAGGTTCTTGGGCCAGGCCCAGTGACTCAGCCCAGTGACCCAGCCCGGAATGCTTGGCTGTCCGGGGTATGTGTCAGGATAGTTGACAAAATAAGGAAGCTCATGGGAAACCAGGGTCTATTCTATTTTCTGGGAAATTATTAACTCTGGGCTGACTCATGACTTTTCTTTTTTTCTTTTTCAAAGATCACTTATGACCTAAAGGATTCTATTTAAAGACATTTATCACTGAGGTTTTCCAGATGGCTGAAAATTTAAATTATATATATAATTGTGCATTTGTATACCCATATCACAGAAAATCCAAGATTCGCCATCTATATTCTAAAAAGGCATTATTACAGTGAATGCCTACTTTTATTAGTAAGCTCACACGTTGTAAAATGAGTAGGCACCAGGTACTACCAGGTGCTTTCCCATAAACTATCTTATTTAGTCATCCTATTAACCCTGTGAGGTAAATGTTTTCACTCCCATTTTACTGATGAAAAAACTGAAGCCCTGAGAAATCAGGCAGATGGCCCCAAATCCTACTAGACTGTGATTCAGGTGTAGATTTGTGAAAATCTTTTGCTCTTTACAGAAATCATCGTAGTTTAGGAAAGATACTTATGTAGAAAGCTTAAATGTTTACCGTTTCTAAAATGGAATCTTGAACGTCTTGGGATTTAACCTGGTTCTGTAGATGGAGGACAGCATCATGGACCGTCAAAAAGAGTATGTCCTTTCTAATGTTATCATTAAAGAAATCACATTTCTCCAGTTTTTCTATCACATGATCTTCAAAAGAAAGAGATGATGTTCAGTCTCTAGCAAAACACGTTTGTAACATCAACCAATACTAAATTTTGTCAGCCCCTCCTTTTCATTTTGTTCCCCTCATTTTCAAAATGTGACCCTGCTCTAAACTGACTGAGTTTCTTTTCCAGAAGCACAGGGAATGGTTATGCCATAACTGGTTGTGGTAGACAGCCTCGGCTCACAAGCACGTGGTTTTGCCAGGGTACCCGTCCTCAGGCTGCCATGATGAGCCTGGCTGTTAATGACTCACAGCTGTGCCTTTCTCTGAAGAACTTTCCTTGGTCACTGGTTTACACCCCAACCTTGGGTGGCCTACAGCCTTTTACTGACTGATATGAGGGTAAAAAGGCTGGCCTCCTTACCTCAAGGAGGGGTAAACTTCTGATGCTTTTCCTGCTTTGTGTTCCTTTCAAACTCAGGCTAAGGTAGACTTCTAAAACAATGTCTTTGTCCAGCCTCTTCCCCTGCCCTATGCTGCCTCCAGCAGTCCTGCATGAATTTCTCATGTATACTCTCAATAAGTCACTTGCCCAAGAATCTTTATCTCAGGGCCTATTTCTAGAGAACTCAGTCTGAGCACTAGCATTTTCCTATACACATACACTCGTACATAGAGAGACACAGACTCAGACCCTAGAGGAGCCTCTGCTTCTAAAGAACCTAAGTCATCCCCATGGTAAATTTTCTCCATTGGCCCTGTACTGTTATCAGGACATACATTTCCACAGATTACCAGCTCTACTGCACAGATTGGAAGTAATATTTTTCCAGGTTTCAAAAAGGCCCTCCAAGTGATTGCATAATGGGTAGAGTTTTTGTTTGTGGCACTGAAAAATTTTGGAAATTGATAGCTGTAATGGCTGTGCAACATTGTGACTGTACTTAGTGCCACTGACTTAATTGTCCACATGAGCATGACCAAAATGGCAAATTTTATGCTATACATCTTTTACCACAATAAAAAATAGTTTGAAAAAAAGGCTCTTTGGACATCATGTACCCACACTCCCAAGGTAGAAGAAAGGGCTCAGCAGAAAGTCTTATAGGTAGATATGTTTGTGCATGCATTTACCTTGAAGCGATGCAAAGTACACATTTACATCAATTCTTTGAAATTCTTTGACAATCTAAAAATTTAAAAAAGAATGTGTAACAATGAGTGACTTCATCTGCCCATAATTCAGTAGCATTCAATTACTCGCTCAGGAGAAACTTGAACACTTTCATGGTTAATCAGGACTTTAAGGAAAGTTGATTACTGGAGGAACGTTCATTATTGGAAAACCACAGAAGTTTTCAACCTACAGTGATGGTATGATTAGGGATGAAAAGACCATCTCAAGAGGTGGTAAATCCAGTGCACAACAGCACAGGGCTCAACAGCACAGAGGCGATTAAAGAATGTTTGCGGAAGAAAGGAAAGAGGGGCATACAGGAGGCTTCCTAACATAGTCCCTGCTGATTAGAGACAAGAGCATACATTTGTATCTTGCAATGGAAGATACAGGCGTATGGATATGTGGCCATCGGATTCCAAGTGTAAAACTGACCTAAAAAGTTCTCTGTATTTTGACTGTATCAATGTGAATATCCTGATTGTGATTTCTGTTCTATGGCATTGCAAGATGTTCCCAGGGGGAGAAACTGGATAAGGGTTTCATAGGATCTCTCTGCATTATTTCTTAAAACTCCATGTGAATCCACAATTATCTCAAAATAAAAAATTTAATTAAAAAACTCAAGATACAGCCAAAGGCAATATTGAGAAATAAGAACAAAGCTGGAGGTATCATAATCCAGGATTTTGAGATATGCTACGAATCTCCAGTAATCAAAACAGTATGGTACAGGCACAAAAATAGGCATATAGATGAATGGAACAAGATAGAGAGCCCAGAAATAACCCCACACTTAAATGGTCATTTTTTTAATGTTTGTTTATTTTTGAGAGAGAGAGAGAGACAGAGACAGAGTGCAAGTGGGGGAGGGGCAGAGAGAAGAGGGAGACACAGAATCTGAAACAGGCTCCAGGCTCTGAGCTGTCAGCACAGAGCCCGACGCGGGGCTCGAACCCACAGACCGCGAGATCATGACCTGAGCTGAAGTCGGACGCTTAACCAACTCAACCACCCAGGTTACCCACACACTTATGTGGTCAGTTAACCTATGGCAAAAGACGCAAGAATATACAATGGGGAAAAGACAGTCTCTTCAACAAATGTTGTTGGGAAAACTGGACAGCTACATGCAAAAGAATGAAACTGGACTCCTACCTTACACCATACACACAGAAAAACTCAAAACCCAGCAACCTACTCAATGGGAGAAGATATTCATAAATAATACACCCAATAAAGGGTTAATATCCAAAATAGAGAAAGAACTTATACAACTCAATACCCAAAACCCCAAATAATCTGATTAAAAATGGGCAGAGGACCGGAATAGATGTTTTTCCAAAGAAGACCTACAAATGGCCAACAGACACATGAAAAGATGCTCAACATCACTCATCATGGGAAATGCAAATCAAAACCACAATGAGATATCACCTTCCACCTGTCAGAATGGTTAATATCAAAAAGACAAAAATTAACAAGCATTGAAAAAACTGTGGAGGAAAAGGAACCCTTGTGTACTGTTGACGGTGATATAAATTGGTGCAGGCAGCTACTGTGAAAAACAGTATAGAGGTTCCTAAAAAAATGAAAATAGAAACAACAAATGATCTGATAATTCCACTACTGGGTATTTACCCAAAGAAAATGAAAACACTAGTTCAAAAAGATATACGCATCCCTCTGTTTATTGAACATTATTTACAATAGCCAAGATACGGAAGCAACCCAAGGGTCCATCAATAGATGAATGGGTAAAGAAGTGGTGTATACACGCACACACACACACACACACACACACACACACACACACACACGAATATTACTCAGCCATAAAAAAAAAAAATGAGATCTTGCCATTTGCAACAACATAGATGGACAAAGAGACACGTGAAAAGATGCTCAACATCACTCATAATGCTAAGTGAAATAAGTCAGAGAAAGACAAATACCATACGATTTCACTCATACGTCGAATTTAAGAAACAAAGCAAATGAGCCAACAAACAAAAAAACCCCAGAGTCTTAAATACAGAGAACAAACTGGTGGGTTGCCAGAGGGGAGAAGGGTGAATAAAGGAAATTAAGAGTACCCTTATTGTGGTGAGCACTGAATAATGTATAGAATTTGTTGAATCATTATATTATTCATCTGAAACTAATGTTATACTGTATGTTAATTATATTTCAGTAAAAATGTAAAAATTAAAAACAAAAAAATCAAGACATGAGAACTATGGGCAATAATAAAAGAGAACTTCACATTTTCAGGGAAAAAAAATCAAGACCTCTCTTTGGAGATATAAATAAATAGGTGTGGGTGTGGGAAATATCCTGGCATTAGATAAGTTAGTACTCTCCCCAAAAGTAATTCATTAAACCCTTTGCCCAATACAATCTACAATGGATCTGAACCAAAGACGAGAGTAAAGTGCACAGTAAAGAATAAGACTTATGTTTTCATTTATGTTCTCAAATGAGCATTATAATAGCCAGGTTTTCTAAAAGAACTGGAATAGAACCTGTCAGTGTGTGTGTGTGTGTGTGTGTGTGTGTGTGTGTGTGTGTGTTTAGAGAGAGCACAAGCAAGGAAGAGGGACAGTGGGGACAGAAAGAGAATCCCAAGTAGGCTCCACACTCAGCATGGAGCCCAATGTGGAGCTTGATCCCACGACCCTGGGAATCACAACCTGAGCCAAAATCAAGAGTCAGATGCTCAACTGAGCCACCAGGCGCCCTGCAA
Organism: Lynx canadensis; assembly: GCF_007474595.2. Taxonomy (NCBI): domain Eukaryota; kingdom Metazoa; phylum Chordata; class Mammalia; order Carnivora; family Felidae; genus Lynx; species Lynx canadensis. Next base: position 76,477,089 of record NC_044304.2, read on the forward strand.
CTGTCAGCATATTCTTGAACTCTTCTGTCAAGTATAATCACTTTTTCTGCCTAACCTGCCTACTATCCACCCCGTGGAATCATTTCCTGCCCTTGCAGAGGCAGCCAGGAAGCCCCAACTAGGCTAAACCTCAGGGTTTCATTTCCAAAGTTTTTAAATAGACTTTAAACATTTTTAAATTTTAATTCCAGCGTAGTTAACATATCAGTTCCAGGTGTACAAAATAGGGATTCAGCAGTTCCATATATGCCTCAGTGCTCATCAAGAGAAGTGTACTCTTAATCCCCTTCACCTATTGGGGTCATTTCCATGTTATTACATCTGATTGTCAGTACCTTGACCCTGCTTTTCTCTCCGACCCTCTTACTACAACCTGCAGCTTCACCTAAACTTGACACTTGCAGTCAAGTTGACCCTAATTAGTCTGTTTTGGAGCACTTCACATGGTTGTCTTTATTTTATTTTATTTTTTTAATGTTTATTTATTTTTGAGAGAGACAGACAGACAGACAGAGTGTGAGCAGGGGAAGGGCAGAGAGAGAGGGAGACGTGGAATCAGAGGCAGGCTCTAGGCTCTGAGCTGTCAGCACAGAGGCCGACACAGGGCTCAAACTCATGAATTGTGAGATCATGACCTGAGCTGAAGTTGGTCCCATGACCCAGGAGCCCCCATTTTTTCTTCTTTTAAATATTCCATTTTCTATACTCAAAAAAATAAAACCTAATAAATATTAATATTTGCTGAGATACTTCTAAACATTCTTTCTTTATATATACATAGTATATATATATTATATATTAGCTTTTTTATTAGCTACATATATAATATGTCCATATATATAAACCTATTTAATCTTCATAACAACCCCATGAAGTAGGTACCATCATTACCCCCATATTGCAGATTAAGAAATTGAGGTACAGACAGATTAAGCAACTTGTCCATGGACACACTGTGAGTAAGTGGGAGAGCCGGGATTCAACCACATGTCTGGCCTCGGAGTCTATGCTTTAAAATACTACACTCTGTTGCAAAAGCATTCCTCTAGAAAAATTACAGATCCGACAATCACCCTTTTGCAAGACCAGGTACCCCGTATCATGGTACTATGGCCAAAGCTCCAAATCTGTCATTCAAAGCACCAAAACCTTACCATTCGCAATGATCTCACTCCAACAACATCCAAGAAAGACACAGCTCCACAATCAAGCACAAGGCTGTGGATTGGCACTTTGGGAACATTCACTTTGACCGGAAGCTCAGAGTTCCAATCCACTTGAATCTCTATTTCCTTGGTTGGGATATCAAGGTCTTCTGGGTCTTCAACATCTTCATCAGGCTCAAAAGCATCATTTGATGAACCAGCATCCCTTATAATGCCATTCTAAACAAAGAAAACACTGCCAACTTAGTTGCCAATGACCGGGGACACCTTGCAATAATGCATCTCAAATTACTTAAAAGTCCTATACACTTTTCCTTGGCGAGCAAAACATCAAAGGGATGAACTCTTAAGGAATGAGATTTACCTCAGTCCAAACTGTGATGTTCCCTAAGAAGAAAAATGGAAGAGCAGAGGAGCCAGGAAACTCTTGATTTCTGGAAGATTGTGGAACTTGGCCAAGAGATACATAGGCAGGAGAGTCTGAATAAAAGGTAATAGATCTAAAAGTTTATGAACTTAGCTGCCTTCTGTTGTGAGCATTTTTCTGGCATTGAATTAGCATTTATTTTGTTCCCTTCAGTAAAAATAAGGTTTATTTCTCGATGGGAAAAAGTATCACACTCTGTGTTTCCACAGAGTTCTGCTGATTTTTTAATTCTCTCCCATTCCCTCTTGCCTACAAGAATAACTGTCGTCCAACATACATTGTCAACTGCCTGAACACATCTGGGTACCAAAGCGAATAAATCTAATTTTCAACTGTCTAACTGCTTTCATTTTCACATGAGAAGGAAAGGGATTTAACAAGAAAAAGAAAGATGTCGCCTCACCTTTGTTGCCCTTAATTGTCCTTTTTTGATGAGTTTTTGTATTGTCCTCAGTGCTTTCAGTCTCTTATTATACACTCTAATGGCATCAAATCCAACCTTTGGAAAGAAATGTCAAGTTACTTAAAACATCTGGTTCCTAATGCTCATTAACGGTAATTGTTATCTGGAAAGGCGATTTCCCAAGTGGTATTATTCCTTGAGACATCCTGCCAGAAAAGAAATTCTGAGGTCTGGTGGAGGTCTCCAGTATCACCCCTACCCCACCTAGCCAGAGACTCAGGGAAGACAGTCTCATATTAAAGGCTCTAAAAGAGTAAAATACAAACAAACAAACAAACGAAGAAAAAAAAAACCACACAGAATAACCTCTTTAGCTTTAAGTCTGTGTTAACAAATTTCCTTGACATCACAGAGCCCTTTTGCTATTGCAAAATCTATGACCATTCCCTTGAACCAGTTTGCTCTGGAACTCACTTAAGAAAAACATTGATGTAGGGGCAAACCTCAGCTTCAAAGCTTGGCATGCCATTCTAGGCCAGAATTTCCGGCTTACATATTCCACTTATACTTTCTACCCTTTACTCCAACTGGGCAAACACCCTCCCTGCCCAAATACACGTACTTACCTCTGACTCTCAGCTCATATAGTTTCCAAACACCTGACATAATCTTTCTTATGTGATTAGCCCAACCCACATGGATTTCTCCCTTCTCTGAACTCTTCACATTTACTGTCTAAACTACTGTTTTGGTCTTCCATAGTTATTGCTACCTGGATTTTAACGTATGGTATTTCTGGGTTCTTTCCTATTGCCAAACAGATTGTAAGTTACTTGGATGTTATAATTCTTAAAGCCCCATACAAACGGAATAGGGTGTAGGGTCTTGTCCAGTTTGAGGCAATAAATACCCGTAGAATGAATGAAGTCTCAAAGGAGGTTAGAAACCAAATTTCTAGGGATAAAATACTCACTGTGGACTTGATACATTTTTTAAAACCATCAACGTTGCCGTAAAAAATAGGACTGGAAAATCTAAGAATCTTCACTCCTTCAGGTTCTTCAATCTGGCATTAAGAAAACAAAATGTGTGAAGTTAAATAATTTCAGCCTTCAAATATTTAATTAAATTTCTGGCTTTTCGGCTAGGAGCCAAGTTACAATTACTCAGAGGGGCTGGACGACAGCACTCACTTCTCCCTGAACAGGGGCTGTCTCCACTTAGGAGGCAATAGGTTATTCAAACTACTGGAACTTTACAGTCCCACAGAAGATCAAGTTAGGAAGGGCCTTCATAAGCAATTATTCAACACTCTGATTTCCAGATGGAGAAACTGAGGCTGAGAATGAGGACGTGATTTGCCTCAGGTTCATACCACGGAACCCCAATTTGTTCTTTGGCTAAAATTCTTAAAAAAAAAAAAAAGGAGCGTTGGGGCACCAAGGTGGCTCAGTGGGTTAAGCATCCAACTCTTGATTTCGGCTTAGGTCATGATCTCATTGTTTGTGAGTTCGAGCCCTGCATCAGGCTCTGTGCCAGGGAGCCTGCTTGGGACTCTCTCTCTCTCTCTCTCTTTCCCTCTCTTTTTGCCCCTCCCCCTCTCGCTCTCTCTCTCAAAATAAATATATAAACTTAGAAAAAAAGAAGGAACAAGAAAAAAGGTAGTAAACTGAGGGGATGTGCAAGAATGGAGGCCAACAATGTCGGTTGCTTGTTCTCACCCTGACACATGGTGGCCAGACCAAAAGTAGAGCTTGCGAAATCCTAGACTTTCCTAGTCTTTAGGAATCATAGCGATTTCAGTCCGAGCCCCTGAGGTGAGAAAACAGGTGTTGGGAGGCTGAGTGATGTGGACAGAGTCTCCCCAAAGTGGAGCCTGGACCTGCAAACCCCCAAACTCAGCCCATGATTCCCTGAGCCAAAAGATTCTCTACCATCATTGTTTAGCTCTTGACAGTGCCGAGAAAGATGTGGAAATAAATTAAGTAGCAGCTAATGGAATTCCAGATTCTGTGTCCAACATTTTTTTACGCTAAATTGGTTTTTTTCTTGATTTTCTTTCTCTGCTTTTTCATCGCCGTTTCCCCTGGTGACCGCTAAGCTACTTCAAGGAACACAAGCCTATAAGTGGGATGTGTCTTTTCTTTATGTTTTCACTTCCAATATTATATGTCATTTCTTCCAATTCCAAGATTGGGGCAAAATGTCTAATCAGAGAGCTTAAAAGTCTTGTGTTAGCATTAAATGAAGATAATCTTACAGGGATTTCAGATAATTTCATGGGTGGTAAGGATTACATAGCAGAGAAATAGAATTTTGATGCAACTTCTGGAAATAATCAAACTGCTTATTTTTTAAAATTCCTTTTACAATGGTTTTACATTAAAAGGACATTCAGGGGTGCCTGGGTGGCTCAGTCAGTTAAGCGTCCAACTTCAGCTCAGGCCATGATCTCATGGGTTTGTGAGTTTGAGTCCCACATCGGGCTTTCTGCTGTCAGCACAAAGCTGGCTTCAGATCCTCTGTCCCCCTGTCCCCATCCCCCGCCCCTTCCCATGCTCTCTCTCAAAAATAAATAAACATTAAAAAATAAACAAACATTCAAACTAGCATGGACACAATTCATACAAACCATGGATATCAGAGAGCACATTAGGTCAAAGTTTTCATGACACCCCCAGTGAACTTCTAAACTTTCCTGGAAGAAGCCTCCCCCTTTAGCTACCTTGTACCTAACACACTGAAAGAGAAATACGCTACCCCCTGAAAATCCAGGCTAGCAACCCAAGGGCGGCAACTGTCTCACAAAGGCACTTACATTTTTGTAATTCTTGGTACTTTTGTAAATGTCTGTGCTAGGAATGCTTCCAAGGCTGTTCCATGAGGGACTAAAAGAAGAAAAATTAGGTCAGGATTTTGTGGAACAGGCATACTTTGGAATAAAAAATGACAAGACATCACAGATACGAAAGAGCCCATCATTCTCGGCTCTTTATTGCATCGTGTGTCCTTGTTACAGATCACATCTTCCTGCAGCTAATTCTGAAATGAACAGCTGGTGTTTGCATGGGCCCTTGGAGAAGGAGGATTTTCCTGAGGGCTGAGAGAAGTCATGAACATCCCACTCCCCTGTGTACAACACTTTAGAGGCCAAGCAAAGAGCTTTCACACATGTTAAGTTTTGTCTAGGAGCCGCCAAAATTCTGGAAGGTCAGCAGTACTGTCCTCATTTTTATGGTTGAGTAAGCTGAGGTTCAGATAAGGCCAAAAAGGCCCCGGAGGTAAGGTTAGGTTAGGTTATCTTTAACCCAGGGGTCCTCAGTGCCTGGCACAGTGCCTGGAACTTACTTGGGAGTTAGAACAACTGTCTGATGAAATATGGTGAGTCTGCGGTGATCAGATTAGTCTCAATTTCTAGAAATGGGAGCCTGGGAGAGCCAGCAGTACATCCTTCCCATCAACCAGACTGTTCACTTCCTGTTCCTGGTACCATCAAAAACTTCCGTGATTCTTCAGGTGTGACTAGGGACAGGTGCTAAACATAATTCCTGAAGAAAGAGTGTCTGTTTGTGTGCCCTCTGGATCAGCCATATAATTACTGGAAATGAAATATTGCGGAGGATACAATTTTTGCTTGGCGAAAAGCCTAGTTACCAAATCAGTGGCCAAAACATACCATTGCTTTCTCCTCAGCTTACTGGGCCGTGCCAAATTTTCACACAGTGTTCATAAGCTATAGAGCCTCTCTCTACAAACCTTTCTCTCCCAACCACACCCACGCAAGGCAAAGCACACACTGTGGCATACAGACCATGAGAAGAAACATCTTCCAAGGACAGGTTCTGAGTTACTTTCCAGCAGCAAATTGGGTACTTTGGGAGCTCGTGAACTCTCCTGGGCCCTTGGGGAACCAGTTAAGAGTGCTGAGGCAGTGAACATAAGCTTTGGGGAAGACTCCAACGTGCCAGGGTAGGGAAGAAGTAAGAGAAGGAGAATTGGCCAGTGGAACAACAAGGGTGGGCTTATGCTAAGCTGAAGGTGTCTCAGCTGATGTTTTTCCAGATTCTTTTAACCTTCATGGCCCAAGCACAGGCAGAGAAGAGGCCAGAACTCTGGAAAGATCACAGAAGTTTTGAGGAGAAAACCAGGCTCTGTTTGCCTCTCTGTTCAGACAATTTCATAAACACAGGAGAGCACATACCAAAAGCCTCTTAAGAGTCAAAACAAAGGGTGCCTGGGTGGCTCAGTCGGTTAAGTATCCAACTTCGGCTTAGGTCATGATCTCATGGCTCAAGAGTTTGAGCCCCACATCGGACCCTATGCTGACAGCTCAGAGCCTGGAGCCTGCTTTGGATTCTCTGTCTCCCTCTTTCTCTCTTTGCCCCTCCCCAACTTGTGCGTTCTCTCTCTCTCTCTCTCTCTCTCTCTCTCTCTCTCTCTCTCAAAAATAAACATTAAAAAGGGGCGCCTGGGTGGCGCAGTCGGTTAAGCGTCCGACTTCAGCCAGGTCACGATCTCGCGGTCCGTGGGTTCGAGCCCCGCGTCAGGCTCTGGGCTGATGGCTCGGAGCCTGGAGCCTGTTTCCGATTCTGTGTCTCCCTCTCTCTCTGCCCCTCCCCCGTTCATGCTCTGTCTCTCTCTGTCCCAAAAATAAATAAACATTGAAAAAAAAATTAAAAAAAAAAAAAATAAACATTAAAAAAAAAAAAAGAGTCAAAACAAAACCAACAAAAAACCATACACCTTCCGGCTCTCCCACAGATTGTTTTCCATGACATCAAGCCATGTCTTTGCTCTTTTCACTCGGTATATGACCTAATTACGTCTATTTCATATACTCATGTGGTTTCTTGGGTACGTTTTCTTTGGCAGATCTGAATGAATTTGGGCTACAGTCAATGCTTTTAAAATCTCCTGTTCTGAGTTATTAGCTTTGGGAGAAAATGAGCTGTAATACACTTAGTGGCTATCTTGTCCCAAGCCGGTGTGTGCCCCACAGACTGCATCTCATTTGCAGAAGGAACCACAGAGCCACGTCAGTCCTTACTGAGTCACGCATCTTTTATTCTTACTGTGACCAGAAGGAGAGGGCAGCAGTAGAGCGTGTGACTAAATGCACAGATTTTGGGGTGAGATACATCCGGGTTCAAGCCCTGACTCTGCAACTTACTAGCTGTGTGATCTTGGGGAAGGTTCTTAACCTTTCGGAGCTTTGATTTTCTTTTCTGTAGAATGAGAATTAAAAAACCTATTCATGGGATTGTCCCAAAGACTAAATATGATAATGTGTGCCAAGCACTATAGGCTTAATTCATAGAAGCCCTCAATACATGGTAACTATTATGAAAGGGAGTGGTTTCCCTATATTTTATTAAAATGGTATAAGAAATCTCAGGGTGTAGGGAGCCAGGGTGGCTCAGTCAGTTAAGCATCCGACTCTTGGTTTCTGCTCAGGTCATGATCTCACAGTTCGTGACTTTGAGCCCCACATCAGGCTCCGTGCTGTCGGATCGGAGCCTGGGAGCCTCTCTTTCCCTCTCTCTCTGGCCCTCCCCCGCTTGTACTCTTTCTCAAATAAATAAACTTAAAAAAAAAAAAAAAGAAAGAAATCTCAGGGCATGTTGTCTTCTTTTTGGGAAATCTGGGTCTTACATTACTCACAATTGAACTCTCAGGACCACAGTCAGTAATCCAAACATGAGCCCAGCTAGTAAACCGAGGTCCAGCCCCAGAATGATGGATGCTATGCACGTAAACACCCAGATAACCTAGGACAAAACAGAAATGGAAAGAACCTCGTTAATCTGTCAGGGACCATCAGGTGAGACACTACCTGTAAAAACAAGAAGATCAATTGTCCATGAACAAATTCCGCTTTTTAAAAATATTCTCACTTCATTTCATGTTTCAATGGAAGTAGAAACTGATGTTTCCAACAAAGACCAGTTGTCCCATTTCAATGTTTTGTTTTTAATTTAAGTTTTGAATAGGGAATGTATTAACGTGGTTCAAAATGGAAGTAATATTAAAAAGGCATACAGTAGAAAACCTTGCTTCCTACCCTCTCCCCTCTTCACCTGTCCAACACCCTCACTTGTGTTCACATTTCCATATGTGTCTCTGTGCATGTACATGTGCACACTTTTCACCAGTAGTTTTTGCAAGTACAAGCAAATATGACTGCATAGCATTATTTTATGTTCCCACATTTCTTAAAGATTTTATTTATTTTTTTTAATTTTTAGAAAATGTTTATTTATTTATTTTGAGAGAGAGAGAGAGAGCACAAACAGGGTAGGGGCAGAGAGAGAGGGAGAGAACCCCAAGCAGGCTCAGTGCTGTCAAGGCAGAGCCCAGCGTGGGGCTGTATCCCACAAACCGTTGAGATCATGACCTGAGCCGAAATCAAGAGTTGGAGGCTCAGGGTGCCTGGGTGGCTCAGTTGGTTAAGCATCCATCTTCGGCTCAGGTCATGATCTCACGGTCTGGGAGTTCAAGTTCTGTGTCAGGCTCTGTGCTGACAGCTCAGAGCCTGGAGCCTGTCAGATTCTGTGTCTCCCTCTCCCTCTCTTTCTTTCTCTCTCTCTGCCCCAATCCCACTTGTGCTCTCTCTCTCTCTCTAAAAAATAAATAAACGTTAAAAAAAAGAGTTGGAGGTTCAACCGACTGAGCCACCCAGGCACCCAGTTAGCTTCTGGCTTTTATGGTTCCTCAGAACAGTTCTGAAGGTTACTTTGGTCAGAGTTAAACTCAGTAAGGGTTTTGTATTTTGGTTTTGCTTTGTTTGAGTTTCGTTTGTCCTTCTATATTACAGAGGGGTTTATTTTTATTTTTTTAATTTATTTTTATTTTTTCATTTTTATTATTATTTTTTAGAAAGCTCATTTGTTTTTATTATTTTTTTAATGTGTTTATTTGGTCTGGTGTTTAATGTGTTTATGTGGGATTCTTCCTAGATGGAAATACATCTTCCCAGGGATACAGGACCTTCCCCCAAAGCTTGATTCACCTGGCAGGCTTTGGCTTATCCATCCAATTCTAATTTCCGCTCTGGGAGTCCCACAGCGCAGGTGAGATTGAGGAGAGAAGGGGGACATAGTGATGCGGCAGGAAGCACATAAGAAACAAACATTTCAGACAAAAATGGGCAGCCAGTGACTTACGGCATCGATCTTATTCTGTCTCCACAGACGAGGAATGTCACACACCTGCATAAACATCCCTTTCAGGTTGGCGATTACAACAGCTGCCAAGACCGACTGTCAAGAGGGACAGGGAAGGCTGTGTTATTCAGGGGAATGGTCTTCCATGTGAGGATTTGTAAATCTCCTGTTATTTCTCTGGTGACAGAGCAATGAAGAGAAATTATGCAATCGGGCTGTTGGGAAGCAGGGTTGTACCTTCTGCAAGGGTTCCAGCAGCTTCCCCAGGGCAACAATGGCGACCATCACAATCCCAGCCGAGATGATGCCGGCAATCTGAAAGACACACACCTCCCATGAACGGGGTCCATCCCTCTCCCTCGTGTCTTCCAGCTTGCTGGATGTGTGCAGGAGAGCCTGGCCGTGGGTGCACCTCCCTGCCTCCCCCCTTCTGCTCAGTACTGTTGAGACAAATGAGAATTATTTCTTACAACTCTACACAACTGAAGGAAAAACGGGAAACGTATATATGGTAGCTATGGCAGGGAAGTTAAAGAAAACGTGAAGCCTGAGCTTGCTAAGGGAAAGCCGGCTGGGCCTGGATGTATTACAGACCTATAGCCTTTGTGTCAGGTGGGGAGGCCACACTTGTAATTATTTGCCATAGCGGGAAACATGGACCTCTCACCTGCTGCAACAACAGATCGTGAATGTTCTTGGGCAATAAATTCCCAAGGCACACGTCTAATTCCTCCGCATTACCGAAGCAGTAATCATAATAGCAGTTATTCTGATAACACATCGTACGGACGGCACCGATTTGCACAGAAGTCTCAGAGAAAATAAGCGTACCGGCCCTTCTGCAAATTCAAAATGCTACAGGAGCATAATGAGAAGTGGGACCATACCCCCTGCCTCCTCCAACAGTCCCTGGGCGCAGGCTCAAGAGTTTTGCCCCCCAGCAGCCCGAGTGATGACGGGACAACAGCAGGGGTTAAAGGACCTTCAGAAAAACGTTACCTTCGCTGGCAAAACAAAGCTCTCCTAAGATCCATAAATAGTTAGGAGAGAGGCTGAGGGGGTGGGGCTATTCTCTGGTTTGGTTAGCTGACCAATGAACTCTCTGCTGAGACAGCTGGCACCTGGCCGAGGTGAAGACCAGAAGCTCTGAAACAAAGGAGAAAAGGAGACAGGGCACCAGAACCAAAGCCACGAGAGAAGAAGCAACAGGGAAGATTGTACCGGGCGCAGGGGGCCGCCTGGTACTGGAGGTGTGAGCTGAAAGAGACAGATAAAGCCAACATACGTAGGAGATCTGAAAACCACAGGAAATTTCATAGCCACCGTCTTTCCACCTGGCAGACTGATCATTCAGGTTCCCACCGTGGTTACCTCAGCCTGAGGCAACATCATGCAAATGATGGGCTGTGCACATCTGGATGCTTTGTACATTCAGAGCCCTCTGTTAGGCTCTTTGCTGCCCGTTAGCACCACGGCTCCAGGATGCCCGTGCCTTGATGGTTTTCCCTCACCTCTCTAAGTGGAGCAGCTGATGTCCTCCCTTCTTCCCTCCCTTCCTTCCTTTCTTCCATACAATCGCTTAGCCAACATTGTTGTCTATCATGAGCCACTTGCACCTTGCCGTGGATGTAGGGCTCTGTGAATTGCTAAAGGAAAGGGAGATCTGGGGACAGAAATGACAGCCCATGTCGAGGGGAATGGCCACCCACTCACCAAATATATGCAACACTAAGCCGCCAATTATGGGGACCAGGACGAATTTTGGTCGCTATATTAAAATCTGCGAGGGGTCCATTACATGCACTCACTCTATCAGGCTGGTTTGTGGGAGGTGCTGTATATTTTATATCTATGAGCACATTCAGTCGCTAGAGAATTAATTATTCTGTTACAAGTGAGAAGGTAATCGGAGCTGAGGGAAGTTTGCAATCAGAATTACTTTTTAGTGAGTCAGCAGGAGTCCGATGGGGGTGAAAGAAACAACAGGTTGCAATGTTCAGCTCTTCTACAATCTGAGGATGTGCTGCAGACAGTTAACGGTCACTAACCCTCATTATTCCATTCGTTCATTCAGGAAGTATTCGCCGGGGTGTTTCTTTTGCGTCAGGGCATAGTATATGCATCACAGGTACCACGATGCTTTTCCTATCGTGAGGAGTTAATGACGGGAACACTAAGTGTTTACAGGTATGTGCCAGCATCTTACAAACGTGGCGTGTGTTTGTTTTTAAATCCTCACAACATCCCTATGAGGGGGATACGATTACTCCTCCCATTTTATAGATGCTGAAAACTGAAGTCCCAACATCAGAGAAAACATGAGAAGCCACACAACGAGGGAAGAGCTGCCAGTGTGTGTGTTTGTGAGTCCCTGGATTGTAGTCCAGGCTATTAGACTTTTAACCCTGAACTTAGTATACATTTCAGTAATTAAAGAGCAAGTCACGTCTGTGCTTGCTTCGTTCTTCACTACTGAAATCCTGGCATCCTTCATTCCTAAATATAATACCTGCCAGTGTGTGACGGCAGGTGTCAGCTTACCAGAACACCATTACCCCCAGACCTCTGCCAAGGCATCACTTTACACGGGCATTCTTCCTGGGGCGGCTGGCCCGTGCCTCCTCGGAGGCTGGAGGGCAACAGCAGGAGAGTGGACCTCACCGCTTGGGGACCTGCCCACACCCGCATGCTGCCACGGGAGTCTGTCAATGCCCCGGCTCAGGTGAAAGCCGCAGGGACCTGCGTGCTGACAGCCGCCTGAACACGGGGGCAGCTCTGGAGTCCCCTCCGGCCTCTTCCCCGGGGACCTCAGAGCACGGCTCTGCCTCTTGGCAAGGGCTGCGCTGTCTTACCTGCTCCCTCAGAGTGAGAAGTGTTCGCATTCCCAAGCCCCCGAAAAAGGAAATTCAATTATTAAAAGCAAAATTTTAGGGGCACCTGGGTGGCTAAGTCGGTCGAGTGTCCGACTTCGACTCAGATTGACCTCACAGCTCATGAGTTCGAGCCCCACCTCCAGCTCACTACTGTCAGCACAGAGCCCACTTCAGATCCTCTCTTTGCCCTCCCCCACTTACACTCTCTCAAATATAAATAAACATTTTTTTTTAAAAAAGCAAAATTCTGAAAATTAAAATTAAATTTTGTTCCGCTGGAGCCAAGAAACTGGTAGAGGCTCATTCTTCCAAATCCGGCGCAGAGATCCATTATAAATGGAAAGAGAGAATCATGTGTGCCTGGGGGGGACAAAGCTCCCCCTGGGCCACCGCAGGGAGTCACTAGTTTTCTCAGCCCATCTCTTTTATAAAACCCTGTCTGAAGACCGTGTGTGTTAAGGGTACTGCCTTTGGATTTGTTGTTCTCCTTTATAGCCTCATTACACTTTTACTCTTAAATAATAGCTGTGTGTGGGGAGGGGAAAGCCCTCCAGGCATGGCAGAAACACCACCCCTGAGCCTGTCCCATGCCCCCATCCACCTATTTGGGCCTCTCTGACCCCATTTCCTGCTAGAAAAGAGAGCCTTTGAGAACGGCTCCTGAGCTTTCTGGCCTGTGGAAGGCAGGGTTATTCAGGGATTTGGGGTCACTTTGTGAAGGCGACAACTTAAACCCACATTCCGAACTTCAGGAACACAAGTTGTACTCCAGAAGAAATGCCGAAATGTTATGACAACAATACTCTTGGCCAACAAACTTGTTCTGTGGGCCCAAAGGCCTCTGGAGGAAGTTCCTGATCCTTGTAAAGGAAATGTAGACAGACACTTTTGATTTTCCTGAAAATATAATACCTCCTAAGCCATGACGTGCTTTCACTAGGCCTTCTTTATCCCCAGATAACAAATAGATAAAAATCAGCATTTTTCATTACCGATTCCTTGTCAGTTGTTTTTGTCCCTGGACAAGCAGGTAAGTATAGCTCTCTGCCAGCTGAGCAGTGACACAAAGAGATTAATTTGGGAATTTGTGCTTTAGGGAACCATAAATGTGAAGAAGATTTGGGCGGGGAGCCGGATCAAGGAGGCACAAACCTATGTATCCAAGGTAATCCCCTTGCTGACTTCTCCAGCCAGCCTTCCTGAGAGCCACTTCCCCGGCTCATCCCTTGCAGGAGACGCAAGCCACCATGCCGCTGTTCCATACCTGTGTCTTTCCCCCTGTGCTCTCCTGGACGGCGGTGCGGGACAAGGCGGTGGTGGCCACAAAACAAGAGAAGAATCCTGAGAAGATGTTGCTGATCCCAAAGGCAATGAATTCCTAAGGCAGAGACCGGGTGGCAGTGATGCGAACACATACAATCTTTGCAAGACCCTCGCCAACCGTGTAAGGAAGAATAATAAGAAAGCAAACTCCCCAGACCACCCTGTCTGGGAGCCCCAATTTAATCTTTACCGTTAAAGGTGCTTGGAGGTCTTGAAAGGCATTCAGGACTTGGGGCTCCACAGAGTCTAAGAGAGGCCTCACGGCTCTCAATCATTTTTAAGGTTGCTAAGGAATAGTCACTGGTTAAAATGCTGACTTCCCTTCCCGGCGAGTGGTGTATCTGTAGCTCTCGCAGAAAGCATTGTTCTGTTCACACATAAAGTGTTTCTTCTGTGGTTGGATGTTTGCTGGGAAGCATATTATGACTAGGACGGCCATGATTCTGCCTGACCACTAATCATTGAGCTGCTGTGACTGCTATGCTGTGTTTTCAAAAACAAACCACACTGACAGATTTGTGAGCAATCTAAAACCGGCTCATTTTGCAACGAACATAGCATATGCCTACAAAAAAGGTTTGTGTGTATTAATTGCAATGAGCCACCTCAATTTAAGGTGGTCACAACTCCCATCGATGGGGTTTGTTGCATTGTTTTGCCATACTATAGGTGCCATTAAATAAAATATACCAGGGGAGCCCGGACTGCATGAAGAAATCTTAGGCTGACCCAACACGTTAGCTTTGAATGTTATTTATGACCTGACTAAATTAACTCTTTTTTTTTTTTAATGTTTATTTATTTTTGAGAGAGAGAGGAACAGTGTGAGTGGAGGAAGGGCAGAGAGAGAGGGAGACACAGAATCCAAAGCAGACTCCAGGCTCCGAGCTGTCAGCGCAGAGCCGGATGCGGGGCTCGAACTCACGGACCGCGAGATCGTGACCTGGCTGAAGTCGGACGCTTAACCGACTGCGCCACCCAGGCGCCCCCTGACTAAATTAACTCTTAAAGTTCGGGTTACTTCAACTTCTTAAAAAGGAAAGAGATACAACATGCCTGTTTCCAATTAATTTCGAATTCGCATGCTTAAGAGGGAAACCCTAGCTTGATAAGGGCTAGCGAGAGGGACCAATCCCTTCCTTAGCAGACAACAGAATCTACCCTGTTTATGCTTTTTTCTTGTCTTCAGCCCTACAAAAGTGATTCAGCACACGGGGGACCATACCTGGTTCCCATCGATGGTGTAATCATACTTGATGGCATATACTTTTCCTACAGACACTGCAATAGCATAGGCCACCACGGCGATGGAAAACGATGCAGCCAACATCTCGGAAAACAAGCTCACAGGTGGAAGTACAGGAGGCAAAAACCTAGAGAGTTTTTAAACGAAAACTGCAGTGAGCATTTGACCATAATTCTCTGTTCCTACCTCGCCAGATGCTATTTCCACTCAACCCCCAAGTCAGACGCGAAAGGGCTGGATCCTAAGGGCAAAAAGCAGGAGACAAGTAAGTGGTGGCATTGCTTTTACAATTTTTAGTTAGAAGCTGGTGCTGTCTCACTGGCTGACTTCTCTGCCCCTCTTTGAGAGCTTACAAATGCTGCCTTATCCAGACCTCTGACATGAATAAGCCTGTCGTTATGGATCCTATAATATCACACAATCTCATGCCATGCCATTTCACACATTAGTGTTTCCCCTTACACACTTTTATCTTAAAGGTCTTTGAATTTAAAAGATAGTCTGGCCATAAAATAAGATTTTCCGCATACGAAGAGATGTCAGGTCTATTAAAGAGACAAACAATATAAGATGCTGAAAGAAAGACCTACGTAGAAAATCCATATCTTGGGATGCCTGGGTGTCTCAGTCAGTTAAGTGTCCGACTCTTGATTTCGGCTCAGGGAATGATCCCAGGGTTATGGGATTGAGCCCCACATAGATAGGGCTCTGCACTGAGCATGAAGCCTGTTTAAGATTCTCTCCCTCCCTCCGTCCCTCTCTCTCTCTTTCTCTCTCTCTCTCTCCCTCTACCCTTCCCCCCTGCTCTCTTAAAAAAAGAAAAATTAAAGGGGCACTTGGGTAGCTCAGTCAGTTGAGGATCCAACTTGGCTCAGGTCATGATCTCACAGTTCATGGGTTCAAGCCCTACACCAGGCTCTGTGGTGACAGCTCAGAGCCTGGAGCTTGTTTCAGATTCTGTCTCCCTCTTTCTCTTTGCCCTTCCCTGTTCATGCTGTCTCTCTCTCTCAAAAATAAACATTAAAAATTTTTTTAATTTAAAAAATTAAAAAGAAAAAAAAGATTTTCCATATCTTAAGAGCTATGATATTTAAAATCTTCTTGAGTCCAGAAAAGATTAAATTTATGTAGTTATCAGAATGATCCATCATCACAATGACTAAGACTTCTCAATGACTGTGGGGTTGAATGACTACTGTTTGACAAACTAGAGCTATTCTACAAACCATGTAAAGAAATAAACTCAGGGGCGCCTGGCTGGCTCAATCCATAGAGCATGTGACTCTTAATCTTAGGATCATGAGTTCAAGCCCCATGTTGGGCGTAAAAGCCTATTTGAAAAGAAGGAAGGTAGGAAGGCAGGAAGGCAGGAAGGCAGGAAGGAAGGAAGGAAAGAAAAAACAAAGAAAGAAAGCTATAAGTTTATAATGCTACAGTTGTCCCCAAATATGAATATTGGGAGAATGACTTTCATGTACCTATATCTTGATGACTATCCATAGAGTATATATCCAGAAGTCCCTAAGCCAAAAACCTTCAAAACAAACAAACAAACAAAACCCACTAAAACAATCTCCCTCACCTACCTCACTTATGTCTGAGTTTCCTTTAAAAACATTTTTTTAATGTTTATTTGTTTTTGAGAGAGAGACACACAGAGTGTGAGCAGGGGAGGGGCAGAGAGAGCGAGACACAGAATCCGAAGCAAGCACCAGGCTCTGAGTGGTCAGCACAGAGCCCAATGCGGCGCTCAAACCCACGAGCTGTGAGATCATGACCTGAGCCGAAGTTGGACACTTAACTGACTGAGCCACCCAGGTGCCCCCTGAGTTTCCTTTAATAGGGAACTACATTTCCCCCCCTCTAATTAGAGGGAAGTGCTAAAACAGAAATAAGATTGTTATAGAAAACCATAGAAATTTAGAGCTGCTAATATCCTAATATTATCCAAATTAATATCCTAATCTAATATCCTAGAAATTTTTGAATCTACTTCTCTCCTTTTGTTGATAAGGGAGCTGAGGCTCAGAAAAGTGAAATGACTTGCTCAAGGTCATTTAGAAGGGTCCAGGTAATGGTGATTTCCTTTGTACCAAGATCTGTCTGGTTCTCTGCCTCTGTAGGCTTTTTTTCTCCCTACAGGCGAGGTCACTTCCAGACTCCTTTCCTCCCACATCCCATCCTGACCCACATGTAGGCTTGGGAATGGATATTATATGTAGAAATATGGGATGTTCGAAACCCTGATCCAGCCCTTGAGTGACCCGGCATCACACCTCCACTTGTCTAGACATAAGCTTGGACCTTACTTTTTAAAACCAGGCTTCTGACTCGTTCCTGAGACCCAACCAACCCTCCTTCAGGTAATTAGGTCTGTTGGGATAACTTTCCAGTCCTGCAAAGAGTTCCATTTTGATTGCAACCTGATGCCCACTGCCTGCCTGGCTGCCTACTTCTCCAATTCCAGAGCCTTCTACCAGGTCCTTGATTCCCCAAGGTCACAATGTTCAGGGACTTGAAATCAAAGAACCCGAATGCTGGCTCCATCAGTCTGTAAGTAACTCTCTGACTTTGGGCATATTATTTAAACTTACAAAGTCCCAGTTTCTTTAGCTATCAAATGGGAACTATATACTCTTCTCATAAGGTTATTGGAAGGAGTAAAGGAAGTATGGTATGTGTAAGTAATTAGTACCTACGCACATAGTGGGTACTCAGTAAATGCGGGGAGACCCTAAATCTGCCATGCACCTGCCATGCTTTTGTAGTGCCTTGCAGGATCTTAGCAGTGGCAATTTTCTGCCCCAAGTCACTCACTTGGGGCCCTGGCTGGACATCTTCTACTGACTTCTTGAGTAGTCTTTCCCCGAGCTCCTGCCCCCTTCAGTGGCCCTGTTGGGCTGCAGCAAACTACACCAGGTGGTCTGTCAGAGGAGTCAACATGACTCAACCCAAGGGTCAAGGGGGCTAGAGAGATCCACTTCAGGAGGACAGCAGTCAGGAAAGCCCTGGACAGGGCCAGAAAGGAGGACTGAGGGCAGCAAAAATGAGTTCCTCAAACCTATTCATGGAACATGCATTGATGGCACAGGGCATTTGCTGTGGACCGCCTCTAAGTGTTACATCTTAGGAAGCCTGACAAAAAGGATCCATAAAATATATGTCTTATGTAGTTGTTTTATAACCACTCAAATCATGAAAATACTGTAAGACCGCAAATAGCCACATTACATCTTTTATCACAAAATGTCTTCCAGCATCAGGATTCATTACCAAAACATTGGTCATAAGAATCACTTGATGAAACACCTTTGGAAAGTAATTTAAAAAAAAAAAAAAAGGGTGGTGGGGAGCACCTGGGTGGCTCAGTCGATTAAGCGTCCAACTCTTTTTTTTTTAATTTTTTTTTAACGTTTTTATTTATTTTTGAGACAGAGAGAGACAGAGCATGAATGGGGGAGGGTCAGAGAGAGAGGGAGACACAGAATCTGAAACAGGCTCCAGGCTCTGAGCTGTCAGCACAGAGCCCGACGCGGGGCTCGAACTCACGGACCGCGAGATCATGACCCGAGCCGAAGTCGGATGCTTAACTGACTGAGCCACCCAGGAGCCCCAAGTGTCCAACTCTTGATTTCGGCTCAGGTCCTGATCTCGAGGTTTGCGAGTTCGAGCCCCACGGATCCTCTGTCCCCCCCTTTCTCTGCCCCTCCCCCACTCGTTCTCATTCTCTCTCTCTCTCTCGCTCACTCTTTCTCTCTCTCAAAATAAATAATAAGAAAGGGAAACTAGTACTTGTTGCCTATCTAACAGTAAGACTGGTCATAATTGCTAGAAGTTAGTGTTTCCAATCTAATAAACCTTTGGGCCTCCTTTTTAATGCCATATGATAAAATTACAGCAAAGTGTACTGGGCCATTCAGTGCATCTTCTGAGAGATCTCGTTGGCATAGCAGAATAAGTTCGAGTTAAGAATTCAGCAGTGGTCATTGCCCTTTTTTTATAGGAGCCCCCGCCCACTGCCCTCTGTCACCCATCTAGACGGTGACAGAAGTGGACAAAGGAACTCTGCTCTTTACTCTTCTAACTCACCGAACTACCAAACATATATAAACCTTCCCTTGAAGATAATGAGTTTTATTCATGGGAACAAGTGACATAATTATTATTTAAGATTGATTAAACTAAATGGTAGAGAAGTTAAGCCAGATGTCCCTTATTCCTTAAACAGATTGTTCTCAGTGTAATAAACGTTACTAACCATGATTCTATTTATATCATATTGCAATTCTACATATGAGCTTCAATCAGGAGTCTGGTGGTAACTGTACGTGTCCTGCCATATTTTAAGAAAATGAAGAAAAGGACAGAGGGTATGGGAGCTGCTTTGAAACAAATGGCTTAAACTTTATCGACACACACACTGACAGTTTGCACAACTGGGTGTTTCTTTAAGATCACACACAAAGAAAACTATTGAGGGAGCACCAATGAAATGAGGCTTATAATAAAAGGTTTCCTTTAAATAGAAAATTCTGACTTAATATATTAGTATTGCCTAAGAGGAAGTCCGCACTCACCCCCGTGGGATGGATTTAACAATGCCAGCATTGTAATTTTTTTCTAGGTTGGCTCCATATGAAATGGCTGTAGCAATTATTGTCTGAAAATAAAACAAAAGAGGTTAAAAAAAACCTCCATGTTTTAACAACTCCTTTTTTATTTTTATTTTTTGTCTCCTCATTGGGAAGTCTTCCCTGTTGGCTTCTTTCTTTCTTTCCTTCTTTTCTTTCTTTCTTTCTTTCTTTCTTTCTTTCTTTCTTTCTTTCTTTCTTTCTTTCATCCAAGTATAATTAACATATGGTGTTATATTAGTTTTAGGTGTACAATATCATGGTTCAACTTTTCTATACTTTACATCGTGCTGGTCAAGATAAGAGTGCTCTTATTTTCCCCTTTGTCGATTTTACCCATTCCCCCCCCCCACCTCCCTTCTGGCAACCACCAGTTTGTTCTCTGTATTTAAGATTCCAGGGGGTTTTTTTTGGTTTGTATTTTTCTTTGTTTGTTCATTTGTTTTGTTTCTTAAATTCCACATAGTATTTGTCTTTCCCTGACTGACTTATTTCACTTAGCTTATACTCTCTAGCTCCATCCATGTTGTTGCAAATGGCAGGATCTCATTCTTTTTTATGGCTCAGTAATATTCCATTGTCATATATACATATATTACTTGATATGTAGATATATAGATATACATACTACAATATCATGTATATATTACAACTTCTTTCTCGTCAAACCAATTAATGCTGAATTTTCTAATTACATGTTTTGCTTACCACAATTACTTCTATAGGAATAGGGACTGGAATTTTGTGCTTAAATCGATCATTTACTTCCTTAACTGCCATACAGATGATAATGGTGAGTAATCCAGCAATAAAATCAGCAAGATTGGTGTGGCCAATATTTTGAAACATCTCAATCAGAGTCTGTAAAAAGAAAATAATTTTATATTCTTCCCATGTGAAAAATCATATCATCATCGAAAGCACTTAAGAATTTCACATAAAATCATAAAAATGTGTTGGCTAACACAGAGACCATTAAAAACAGCCAGTATTTGATATATATGTACCAAGTTATTAGTGATGGTTAATTGGGGTGGTAAAACCATGGGTGATGTCTACCTTTTAATTTTTATCTGCATTTTTTACAATAAAATGAGGTGTTTTAAAAGAAAAAAATCATTATATGTTGAATTTTATTTGCATAAAATTTTTAATGTTTATTGACTTATTTTGAGAGAGAGAGAGAGAGAGAGAGAGAGAATCCCAAACAGGCTCCATGCAGGGCTCGAACTTACAAACTGTGAGATCATGACCTGAGCCAAAATCCAGAGTCAGACGCTTAACTGACTGAGCCACCCAGGTGCCCCACTTGCAGAAAAGTTTTTAAAGTTTATATCTTAAAGTGGTTTTACAGGGGCTATTAAGTGACCTAATTTCACAATGTTGATGTGGTATTATTGAGACTAAAAACTGATAAACCCAAAAGTCCCAATTAGCCAGTATTTTAGCTAAAACTCTTCCCAAACCTGAATTATATGGGCGGTAATAAAAATACCTGAATACTTCATATGTAGATACATAGGGATTGATCCATTCTTCATGGCAGAGAAAAGCTACTGAATTGATATATAGTTCAAATATAATTTTTTTGGAAATTAATTTGGTACTTAGTTGAAACTTGAACTGAAATGACTTTAAAAACACAACTCTTTCCAAGTGCACAGATAAGCCACCTCAAGAAAAAGCTAGTTAACTCCAAGAAAAAGCTAGTTTTGTTTTGTAAATAGGAGGTTTCTGGGAATCAAAGAAGATTAGCAAGGGAGAATCCCAGGGAAGAACACTAATACCTTTGTTCAGGCAGCTTCAGTTTTATAGAAGGCATGACTTAGGAAGGTATTCTTTAATTCTTTGAGACAAATAATCTCTCAGTGAAGGTCACTTTTTTCGAATGGTCCTTTTATAGGTATATTTTATATGAAAATAAAGGAATGGAGCATCTGATCATTTATAACGTATTTGTTACTTAATTTTATAGGTAAGCTATATTTAAAATAATTATAATGACAATCCAGTAACAATTATGTATAATAAACATTAAGTGATCTAACAGTCATTTTGCTAGCAACTCCAACTCTCTGGAGAACATTCAAGAGTAAGGAAATGAGGGGAGACGCTTTCATGCCGGCAAAATACGTCCACCAAGTCCTTGAACGAGAGTTCAAGCAGGAAACCCCTTGGACTTTCACTCAGAGTATTTTTGCTCTTGCTTTAAACCCAATACCAACAAATTTACGTTGCCTTCCAGAGTCAGTGAAAATTGCTAGAGGCAGATACACTGATAGCAAACGATGAAGCCAGTGATAGCCCAGTGAAAAAGAGAAAATGGAGGAGTACCACAAGCAGACACAATAACTCAGGAATTTAGGGCATCTGTCCTAGGAGCTAACAGTCCTACATGCCTCAGAGTCATGATGGTATTGCGTCTAGCCCTTCACATCATCAACTTTCTTTCTTTCGTCTTCTTTTTTTATTCTCAAGTTAGCTAACATACAGTGTAGTCTTGGCTTCAGGAGTAGAACCCAGTGATTCATCACTGACGTATAACACCCAGTGCTCATCCCAACAAGTGCCCTCCTGAATGCCCATCACCCATTCAGCCCATCCCCTCCACCTATCTCCCCTCCAGCAACCCTCTGTTTGTTCTCTGTATTTACGAGTCTCCTATGGTTTGCCTCTTTCTCTGTTTATATCTTATTTTTCCTTCCCTTCCCCTATGATCACCTGTTAAGTTTCTCAAATTCCACATCATCAATTTTCTGATGACAAGCCTCATTAATTCACAAGCTAGATACAATATTTCACTTAACTGTCTACACAATAAAGGTTTACTTTCAACTCAAGAGGGGAAAATTCAAACTTAAAAACAATCAGATAACTACCCCAGTCATAGAAACATTTTCACCTTACAAAAATTATCACTCTTGGATTCCCATTTAATCTATGAGAGTCCTTAGATCTTTGAATAAAAAGCACTTCTAGTGTATTAAAAATGTAATATGAGTCACAAAAAACAAAATCAGTTTATATTATACAATTGCGTTAAACAAGCATATAAACATATGAGTTGCATATATATGAGTTATTTCTTCCAAAAAATTCTTCAATAAAAAGTTTAGTCTACGTGGAAATAAAATTCACCCAAATAAACTGAAGTAGTCAGATTGTATTCAAAGACAATAGAAATGAGACTCTAAGAAAGTACTAAAAACTAATTCTAATTTAGATTACTATGGAAATACTTATTAAATTTGTTTAAAAGGTGGATACACATATAAATCCATCTTTCAACCTAATATTCTGAATAGTTCAAATCATAATAATAATCATTTCCGTGATGGAAAATATTATACTATTTTCCTACCATGCTCAGAGAATTTTAGGACCATTTCACTTAGTTAATTTCTTCCTTCTTTGCCTAGCATTACCTTGGGGTATGAAGCCAGAAGAAAAAAATATATACCTGATATTACATATGAAGAAGTTTGTCAGTTAACTTTTGGTGCCAAATTTGTTTTTAATTCATCTTTATAAATATAACAAACCCGTCATAATCACCCCCTTGTAGTCAGGTATTTCCTCCTACCAGAAACAACTTTTGCTCATATGTAGATCAACCCTTAGAGCTTCAAGTGTTCTTTCCTTATTATAATGGCTTGATTTTTATAAAACGGAACAGATTCAGAATAGTGAGTCTGCTCAAGCTTAATGGTGGCTTTCAACACTCTCATCATCTGGGCAGAACTTTTCAGTGTGGTCTTTCTCCTCATTAGAGGAATAAAGGAGGAGGTAGGCATCACTTTAGTAAGCAAGCAGAAACTCTTCCTTTGTCTATTGAGACAAGCCATTCAAAGTGAATGGTAGGAAAACATACTCTTTTTTTTAATATAGAGTTGTTCAAAGTTTATTTATTTTGAGAGAGAAAGAGAGAGAGAGAGAATGTATGCAAGCAGGGGAGGGGCAGAAAGAGAGGGAGAAAGAGAATCCTAAGCAGGCTCTGTGCAGGCTCCATGCTGTTAGTGCAGAGCCTGAGGCAGGGCTCCATCCCATGAACTGTGAGATCCTGACCTAAGCTGAAATCAAGATTCAGCTGCTCAACTGACTGAGCCACCCAGGAGCCCCAATATACTCACTCTTAAATGTGCTATGTGATTTGCTTACACAATTGAGTAGCTACATAGTGGGATGAGAAGTATTATTAATTCTGAATTCCACCAGCATCCTTTCATTCCCCCTTCTGCATCCTATATTCAGTGTCTCTGGCATTTGCTAATTAAAGTTTTAGTTTTTCATACTGTCCCAATATTTCCTCCTCCAATTCTTTGAATTAATCACCTTATTTCTTGGGAGGAGTTGGGGAAGGGAAACAATCCAAAGTACAACCTTATAACAAAAGGGATGTTAAGTTACTACATGCCAAGGAAATTATCTTACAACAATCTTCCAAATTTTCCTGGACGGAATCCATGACTACTCTGCATTTGTTGAAGGGTTCTTTCACAAATGATTGCTGCCAGTAATGTCATAAGTGAAATTGTCTGTTCAGGTACTGAGTGGTTCATTCAACTCTTATGCAACCCTTTCCAAATCTGCTGATCCTTTCTTTTCAGAAGAGCAAGCTTAGAGACATGATCACACAGGGAAGATTGAGATATATTCATCCAACCTGAGTGGCCTGGAGGAATTCTCTCAAAATTCTATGATATACTCTAACCTGAGACTTCAAGAATAATGTTCAACAGAACATAAGTCACATAATAATCATGTCTGGTTTAAAACAATTTTTGACCTTATTCTAGTATGTCTTGGTACTTTTGTCCATGTCTCAAAGTGGGGTCATTTGCAACAAGCTTCATCTTAAACGTAGTCCTAGGAAAGACACAAAGAAATGGAAAGACATACCATGTTTGTGGGTTGGAAGAACGAATACTGTTAAAATGTCTGTACTACCCAAAGCCATATATATACATTTAACGCAATCCCTAACAAAATACCAACAGTATTTTTCACAGAACTGGAACAAAACAACCCTAAAATTTGTATGGAACCACAAAAGACCCTGAATAGCCAAGGCAATCTTGAAAAAGGAAGAAAAAACTATAGGTGTCACAATACCGGGACTTTATACTACAAAACTATAGTAATCAAAACAACATGGTACTGGGGCACCTGGGTGGCTCAGTGAAGCGTCTGACTTTTGATCTCAGCTCAGGTCTTGATCTCAGGGTTGTGGGTTCAAGTACCAGCATGGTACTGGAATAAAAACAGACACATAGAGCAGTGGAACAGAATAGAAACCCAGAAATAAACCCACAATTAAACGATCAATTAATCTTTGTCTAAGTAGAAAGGAATCTACAATGAGAAAAAACAGTCTCTTCAACAAATGTGTTTGGAAAACTGGACAGCAATGTGCAAAAAATGAAACTGGGCCTCTTTCTTATACCATATACAAAAATAAATTCAAAATGGATGAAAGACCTAAATGGGAGACTTGAAACCATAAAAGTACTAGAAGAGAACACAGGCAGTAATTTCTGACATCAGCCATAGCCACATTTTGCTAAAATGTCTCCTGAGGTGAGGGAAATAAAAGCAAAAATAAAGTATTGGGACTACAAAAAAAAAAAAAAAGTTTCTGCACAGCAAATGAAACAATCAACAGAAATGAAAGACAACCTACTAAATGAGAAGATATTTGCAAATGACATATCCAATAAAGCATTAGTACCCAAAATATATAAATTTAAAATATGAGCAGAATTTAAAAATTTAATTTAAAAATGGGCAGAAGACATGAACAGACAGACATTTCTCCAAAGAAGATACATGATAAAATGCTCAATATCACTCATCATCAGGGAAATGCAAATCAAAACCACAGTGAGATATCACCTCACACCTGTTAGAATGACTAAGATCAAAGAAGAAACAACAAATGTTGGCAAGGATGTGGAGAAAAAGGAACTCTCATGCACTGTTGGTTGTAATGCAAACTGGTGCAGCCACTGTGGAAAACAATATGGAGTTTCCCCTGAAAGTTAAAAATAGTATGATACAGTAATCACACTACTGGGTATTCGCATTATTTACAATAGCCAAATTATGGAAGCAGCCCAAGTGTCCATGGACTGATGAATGGATAAAGAAGAGATGGTATATATACATACAATGGATTGTAACTCAGCCATAAAAAAGAATGAAATCTTGCCATTTGCAATGACATGAATGGAGCTAGAGAGAATAATGCTGAGCAAAATATGTTAAAGACAAATACCATGATTTCCCTCATATGTGGAATTTAAGAAACAAAACAGATGAGCAACGGTCAAAAAAGAGAGAGACAAACCAAGAAACACATTCTTAACTGTACAGAACAAACTTACGGCTACAAGAGGGGATGCAGGTGGGGGAATGGGTAAAATAGGAGCTGGGGATTAAGGAGTGCACTTGTCATGATGAGCACGGGGCGATGTATAGAATTATTGAATCACTACATTGTACACCTGAAACTAATATAACACTGTGTGTTAACTACACTGGAATTAAAATAAAAACTTAAAAAATAAAACGTAAAACATAGTCCTAGGAGACAGGAAGAACTATTTCATTCTCCTATCGGCGAGGGGCCAGGGAACCAGGTTAACCTGGTTAACGTGAGCCTCCTGTGATCTGTGTGGAGGCAAGCCAAGCAATGTTCACGAAGAGGTGAGTACACTCAGGGGTCTCTTGGTGGATTCAGGGGTCAGTGGATTCGTATAGGGAGAAACTAGTTCCTAGCACATAGGAGGTGGTCAATAAATATTTATTGAATAGATGAACTGTATGAATGACAATGAAGTAATAAATGAATGAACAGCAGGCAGGAAATGTGGGAACGCAAGGAAAAGCAAGATGTGCCAGGGACTGCAAATGCGAGGGAGCCTGTCAGAGAAAGGGACTCAGAAGCTTTCAAAATGAACCAAGGACCTGGTTGCAAAAAAAGCAACAATGAGAAAAATAATCCTGTGTGACAAAAAACAGCCTGTGTTAATAGTCTGGGTCCTTGAGAAGCAAACACTAAGCTCCAGGAGGTCTAATCACCATAAAAATAATGATAACAGTAATAGCAACAACAATAATGGTGGTAATAATAATAATAATAATAATTTACTGAACTCTTCCTAAGAGCCAGGTATTGTGCTAAGTGCTTTACACAGATTTTCCTTTATTCCTCACAATGCTAAGAGGCAGCTACTATTATTATTCCCATTTTACAACTGAGGACACTGAGGTGTATAGGATGTTAAATTTAACATGCCCCAAATCACATGGGTAGTAAGTAGGCAGTGGAACCAAGATTCCAGCTCAAGTCTACTGAAGTTCAAAGTCCCTGATTTTTTTTTTAATTTGTTTAATGTTTATTTATTTTTGAAAGAGAGAGAGAGAGAGAGTGAGCATGGGAGGGGTAGAGAGAGAGGGAGACACAGAATCTGAAGCAGGCTCCAGGCTCTGAGCTGTCAGCACAGAGCCCAACGCGGGGCTTGAGCTCAAGAGCTGTGAGATCATGACCTGAGCCAAAGTCAGCCGCCCAACCGACTGAGCCACCCAGGCACCCCCAATAGTCCCTGATTAATCACTGGGTTATACTATCTCCTCTACCTACTCCCACTGCTTAGCACAGTACCCGGCTTATAATAGGCACTCGGCAGTATTGGTTGAATGTATAGAGAACGTGGGATTATGACACTGTTGTGAAATTGAGCAAATTCCTGACCACATCACTAATTTTTTGCATATGAACACATGGCCTTACATTGCTTTAGAAGCTAATACGTGGGTCAGTAAAGGACTGAAACCCCATTCTCAAGGCTAGCACATTTATTTGGCATAGTATCATCCTCCCCAAGCTAGAATGACATCATGTTACTATCATTATCATTTTTCAAGCATCAATAGCATGCTTTATATAGAACACAGATTTAGATCCAAGAACTTTTTCAAATCTAATTAGTGTGATCTACATCCTTCTTTTGCATCTCTTTTGCATGTTGATCACCTCCGATTCTGATGTTCCTTTTCATCTATAATTGCTGAGACATTTACATTATGCATTTTATGGACTCTCACAGTTAAAAAGGGCTTTAGAGCTACAGCTCCAGTCATTTCGTTTTACAAATAAAAAAAGAAGCCTTGAAATGTGAAATAATAATTTCAACCTAACTACTTTTTTTGAGTACTTGTTAATGCTTCAGCCTCTGGGCAAAGTGCTTCTCTTACACCCTTATTTAACTTAATTATGAATACAGATATTGTTACTAATTCTATTTGGCAGAGAAGGAAACTGAGGTATGGTGATTTGCTCATATAACTAATATATACAAAAGTCAGGATATTAATCTAGGATCCAGCTCTAAACCTGAGCTTTCAGCCACTATCCCCCATGATGTGTCTATGGCCACTCAACTTATCAGAGGCCACTTGGAAACTGGAACTCAAGTCTGTGGCATCCCACACCAGACTTCACTATACCACTTTATTTTCCTTCATATTTTTAAGTGCAGTGACACTTGTGGAACCATTTTGACCAGTTGAGAACGATGCTTTGTAAAATCTGCCGTCTTCAATGTTACTCCTGATTCTATTGCTTTCTTTCAGAGAAGAATGTTTTCAATGGCTTCCCAAAGTATGGCATGGAGGAACATATGCTCTCCAGACTCAGGGTACAGAGGAAAAGAACAGATTTTTCTCCGTGAGCCATCTCCGGAGTAAAAAGCCACACTTACATAGATAATGGAGAGAACGCCATTATAGTTTTTGGTCGAAACGTTGAGAACGATCTTCAGCTGTGAGACGAGCACTTGGAAGGCAGCAGCTGTTGTGAATCCGCCAACCAAAGGATCTGCCAAGTACCTCACTATGAATCCGATCTGCAAAGCTCCAAATATCAACTAGTATGAGAAGGAAAGAAGTTAAAGTTTGCCTGGAAGAAGGACCAATTCTCTTGAACTATTAACAAATTAAACCCAACACCATTTGGGGTGTCTGGGTGGCTCAGTTGGTTGAGCATCCGACGTCCACTTAGGTCATGATCTCACGGTCGTGAGTTCGAGCCCCACGTTAGGCTCTGAGCTGACATCTCAGAGCCTGGAGCCTGCTTCCAATTCTGTGTGTCTCTCTCTGCCCCTCCCCACTCATGCTCTGTTTCTCTCACACAAATAAATAAACATTAAAAAAAAATAAAAATAAACTTAACACCAGTTAAAACTCTGGTAACCTGCTGATAACACACAAATACTTGTAGGAAGCAAATCTGGATTTCCCAATGCCCCTCCTCCACCCTAAAATTTGAAAACTATGGTAACATGAACCTTGAAGTGTTTCTGGATATGTAATGTGTAAAAGCAAAAATCATGGGACTTATTCCTCTGACTTTCAGATCCCATGGCTCTGCTCACTGGGACACTTTTTGCTCCTTTGTGCATTCTGTATACTTCCCTTCCCTCATTCTCATTATAATCACACATGGGGCACCTGGGTGGTTCAGGCAGTTGAGCTTCTGACTTGGGCTCAGGTCATGATCTCGTGGTTCGTGAGCTTGAGCACCGTGTCGGGCTCTGTGCTGACAGCTCAGAACCCGCTTTGGATTCTCTGTCCCCCTCTCTTTGCCTCTCTCTCTCTCTCTCAAAAATAAATATTAAAAAAAATTTTTAATTAAAAAAAAATAATCACACATGTTCTGTTTTTTTTTTTCTGTCTCTAACTTTGATAATACCTGAGCCCTAATCAGGAGGTCTTGCTGACTATTTCAGCATCTGACCTAAAACAGTAGAAGTTAAAAAATAACTTTGGGGGGAGGGGTCCAATAAATCGCTCTGTTGTGCTTTTACATGAATCTTTAAGTCCACATGCTTTACACTCAGTTATTTCAAATAAAAATCATGCCAATTTACATTTTACTTGTCATCCCATTACCTGTATGATGCCAACCAGAAGAGTAAGGGTGCTTGCAATCAATACTCTTGTTGCGTCTCTAGCCTCAGAGTCTATCACGGTGGCATTGAATGCAGTGCCATTACTGCTGGATATGCGAAAGTGTTCGTCGGGGGCCATGCTCAGAACAACAGATCCCACCATTAAACTGACCACAGGGAAAGGCCCTGGGGAAGAAAGGCTCTATCAGTTAGTAATTATTCATCATACATGTTTAGGTTCAACAACATGTCTACATAGGATTAGAAAGATGTGTGAAATTATTAGCTGTGGTTGGGAAAATATTGCTTCTTCACAAAAGAAGCCCCAAAGCACACGCTTCAAGGCGTTCATGACCCAGAAATGAGCAAGAGAGACATGTAGATAGGCAATTGTAAAATAGCATTCCGGATGCTTTGTGAATACTCAGGGGGGTTGTCTAACCAGTCTTTGTGCGGTCTTCGTGTGAACTGGGGTAGGGGTGGGGGAGTTTCCTGGCAGAGGTGGCCAACAAGCTGGATCCTTATTTGTTTCATCTTATTCCATATAAGCTCATTCCCTAGAGCATCCGGTGTCCTGATCCCTGCGGAGCTGAGTACCTTGATCCATATCACAGGGTCCCAATTAGGGTAAAGAAACAGCAAAGAGAGTACATTGTTTCTCTTTTTCTCTTTTCAAAACAAATTATTTTTTCATATCAAATGCCAGTCTAGAAGATTCTATGTTTTAAAAGTATTCCTTTTCTCCCATTCACTCCTGATGTTTTTATCCATGATGATGATCCTATCCTTTCATCATGGAAGGCTTTAACAGTTGGGAGGGCTCAGTACCAAAATCCAGTAACCTGGAGTGTCTAAATGGATAGAATACCAAAGAGAAAAAAAACAGCTTCTATGTTCCTCACACTGTCAAGCATTTGATACTGATAGATTCTCCCAGGTGAGGAAGTGTTCTCAATCAATAACCTCTTCCTGATCTCCTTCCATAGATAAGGCAATATGCTAGACACTGGGGACAATACAACTAAGGACAAGGATATGGGTTGGAGATACAGTAGATGGTTGTATATGTTTCAAGAGGACTGTCCAGGTAGACATGTCTAGCCAGCAGATGGATGTAGGCGCAAAATTATCTCAAGTATAAATGTCAAAGTCACAAAATAGCATTAAGACATTCATTTACTAGAACATTCTAGCAAAAGAGAATTCAAATTTTAGGAACAGCAGAAAATAAGCCTATTTTGAGCCATACCAAGAAGGAAAGCCAAGCTTAGTTTCTAAATAGTTTTGGCACAACTTTGCTGGTCTTCCAGTATTAGTGACTTAAAATGAGTATAGTTTTTAATGAAATGATGAATATGGATTTGATGAACATTATTTAGTAAATGATAAGTTAGTCTAGTAAAACAGGAGGTTTGAAGACCTCTTGAAGATATTTTTCCTTGTCATTTTCTATTTTGGAAGAGAACAGTTTCTAAATATGGAGTCAAATTTATTACATTAAGAAAATGAAAATATGCTAGAATTTGAAGGTAGGCTGCCATTTTGACCAATCTCTCAATTTTCTCCTCTTTATAAAAAAAAAAAAAGTTAAGTATAAACTTAATACTGAAGAGATGGTACTTTGAAAGCTAAGAACGACTGCATCATTGAATAGGAAAAGCAGGCAAAGCACTGAAGGCCTATTTTCCCGGAAAACATTATTAACAAAGATATGGAAGCATAATACACATACTAGAGCCGAAACACGTTAAACGTGAATAAATATAATTGTAGTATATGCTTATAATTACCAACTGAGATGTGTCTTGATGTTCCAAAGATAAAATATGTTAGGATAGGGAAAAAAGCAGAGTAGAGACCATATCCGACAGGAACGGCAGCCAGGAGAGCATACGCCATGCCTGAAAGTACATCCAAAATGATTAAATTCACCAACAAAAGTTATGGTATTATTTCTACTGTGCAAAGAAAGACCTTTTCAAAGATAGCCCCACTTTGCAGCTTGCCCAGAGTGGTCTCCTTATGTTGCCTACAGTCTGAGGCTATGCAAGGATGCAGAACACGGTCTAAATCAGCTGAAATAATGATGGTGTCCACATATCGCCTGTGTAAATAAATTGAATTGACAGGTAATCCAAATTACCCAGTGATCAGACGAGTGGAAAAAAGAAGTCAAAGCAGTTGGTTAACATTGTTATCAATTCAGTCAGGGAAATACAAATCAAAACCACACTGAGATACCACCTCACGCCAGTCAGGGTGGCTACAATGAACAAATCGGGAAACAACAGATGTTGGTGAGGATGCGGAGAAAGGGGAACCCTTTAGCGCTGTTGGTCCCCTTTTGCGCAGCTGGTGGGAATGCAAACCGGTGCAGGCCCTCTGGAAAACAGCATGGAGGTTCCTCAAAATATGAAAAATAGAACTACCCAATGGTCCAGCAATTGCACTACTAGGTGTTTATCCAAAAGACACAAAAGTGCTGATTCAAAGGGGCACGTGCACCCCAATGTTTATATCAGCACTATCAACAAGAGCCAACTTATAGAAAGAGCCCAAAGGTCCCTTGACTGATGAATGGATAAAGAAGATGTGGTGTGTGTGTATATATATATATAGAGAGAGAGAGAGAGGGAGGGAGAGAGAGAGAGAGAGAGAGAGAGTATTACTTGGCAATCAAAAAGAATGAAATCTTACCATTTGCAACAGCATGGAGGGAACTAGAATGTATTAGGCTAAGCGAAATAAGTCAGTCAGAGAAAGACAAATATCATATGATTTTACTCATATGTGTAATTTAAGACACAAAACAGATGAACATTGGGGAAGGGAAGGAAAAATAAGATAAAAACAGAGAGGGAAACAAGCCATAAGAGACTCTTTAATTTAGAGAACAAACAGAGGGTTGCCGGAGGGTTGTTGGGCGGGGGGAAGGGCTAAATGGGTGATGGGCCTTAATAAGGGCATTTGTTGGGATGAGCCCTGGGTATTGTATGTAAGTGATGAATCAGTGAATTCTACTCCTGAGACATTATTACACTATATGTTAACTAACTTGGATTTAACTAAAATAAAAAAAATTTGTAATTTCATCAATTCGGTCCAAAGGCTCAGACCAGTTTTGCACATAGATATTTTGTGTGAATGCAGTGTATGTAAGTGATGAATCAGTGAATTCTACTCCTGAGACATTATTACACTATATGTTAACTAACTTGGATTTAACTAAAATAAAAAAAATTTGTAATTTCATCAATTCGGTCCAAAGGCTCAGACCAGTTTTGCACATAGATATTTTGTGTGAATGCAGTGTTTCTCTGTGTTCAGAGGGACATAAGCATTGTTGCACTGCCCTTTCCACCTTTCTTGTTAACAGAAGTTAGGTCCAAACAAAGAAAAATATGGCAATTATACACAGCAGCAGGCAAGAAAACTCTGCGAGGTTTCCTCCGCTAAGCTGTCTGTCCCAGGAAGCCTCTGGGCCCATGTATTGCGGTATGGAGAAATCTCAACTTCTCTGTGTACATGGGAATTGGAAGACCATGATGATGAGTTCTTTTCCCTGGTTAAGTACTTCTTAGGTAGTCAGCACATCTTACTTAAATTACTTTCTCACATTTCACTCACTTACAGTGAGAGAAAATCAAGCCCTTTGATCACTGGGCCCTTAACAAAGGATTACATTTAGAGCAGTTAAAAAAACAAAAGGCGAAAACAACCTAAATATCCTGGCTCACAATATCCTGGCTCACAACTGCCCCACGTTAGCTACTGAATGAATGTCTCAAAATGGAAAAGTTAACTAAATTATACTTTGCATACTGTAATTCTATCACATGAAATTGATGTGATATGTAGAAATACATTTCCTAACATGGAGATATGTAAAGAACAAAGAAAAAGCAAAGAAAAAGCAGGATTCAAAATCGTGGTAAGCATGCCTGCTCCCCCTTTTATAAAAGTAAACATGCATGTTGCATGCACAAAAAAATTCTCAAAAGATTTTAAATAATATACTAAGTCATTTCGATATCCAAAGACTATATAATATAATAAATACCCATGTATTCACCATCTGGCTTAAGAAATAAATTGCCAGTGGGGCACCTGGCTGGCTCAGCTGGTACAGGGAATGACTCTTGATCTCAGGGTTGCGGGTTTGAGCCTCACATTGGGTGCAGAGATTACTTAAAATCTTGAGGGAAAGAAAGAAAGAAAGAAAGAAAGAAAGAAAGAAAGAAAGAAAGAAAGAAAGAAAGAAAGAAAGAAAGAAAGAAGGAAGGAAGGAAGGAAGGAAGGAAGGAAGGAAGGAAGGAAGGAAGGAAGGAAGGAAGGAAGGAAGGAAGGGAGAAATCGCCAGTAAAGTTACAACTCTATATACTTTTCCTCCATCACATCCTCCTTCCTCCCTCTATCCCTTGAAGGCAACCACTATCCAAAATGTAGTGCTTATCATTCTGGCATTTCTTTATTCTTTTACATAGATATGCATTTGTGTGTCTAGTAGGACATTTACTAAAATATTAATGGGTTTTCTACATGGTAGGATCAAAGGAGACTTATAGTTTGCGGAAGAGGTATTTTTTTCATGTTCTTTATATGTATTTTCTAGTTTCCTACAATAAACTTCACGCATTCATTCAACAACAATTGATTATGTACCTACCATGTGCCAGCACTATTCTAGGTCTGGGAGTGGACAAAAGAAAGTATCTGCCCTTACAGAATTTGCATTCTAGAATAATCTGTATGCAATCATTTTAATACATGAATTACAGCAAGAAATGGCAATAATCACTCATCCCAAGAAAATGGAGTAGAATGGTGGCTCCACAAAGGGAAGAAGGAGCAGGAGATAAAAACAACCTACTTTCTATGACTTTTTCCAAGTCTTTCTCAAGCTTCACTTCCCTACACTGGGCTCTGCAGTGTTTACAGGCCTGACAAAATAGGGACTTTTTCTGTTTTCATACAGTGTCCTACTTAGGGACAACCGCTACCCAAATATATTGTAATCAGCTTTATTACAAAGGATTTTGGTGCAACAATTTTGATATCACACCATTTGTAAAGAAATCGAAGCCATCGGTTTAAGCTGTGGAATCTCTGTGCTGGCAGCCCTCATGTGCAGGATGGTGGCCTATGTCGACAATGGTGGTACTAACAAATGTTTGCAAGCATCTAGAAGGCAAAGTAGAATACTGGAGAGCAGTCTCCCCATAGTTGGGAATGAAGATAGCCCTAAAATGCCTGCATTGATCTTTTGCAGGCTGGTGAGAATTTTTTTTATAACAAAAGTCAAAAAGATCCCATTATCCTTCTCAACAAGCGGTTTCTCAGTAAGTTGAGCCTGACCTCTCTGATGAGTTACTCTCCCACTCCTCGGCCATCCAGCCAGTGATGTGTCACGGACCGAGCCACCACTAGACACAATGGCACCCCCTCTGAAATCTGTTTTGAGTTCTCTCTCCCAAAACACATCCTAGGCTTTCAGCTCACCTACTCCAGAATCGTTGTTGCAACATTTCTGTGTCCTCATCTATGTCCTCATGAGGCTTCAAAATCCACTCTCTCCCTCTCTTTGGTGCCCTCCTGTCTTCTCTTGCCTCCTGTCCATGTAATTTTGCAAACACTCCGAACTCCCTTGCTTCTCTCTCTCACCTTCCCTTTTCTTGTCTCGTAAAACCCCAGTCTGGTTGAATCCAAACATCCACCTTTTGGGTGACATTTGAGCATTTGAGTGGCTAGAGAAGCTGGACCAGAGACCAGATAATTTGCACTTGGGCTGACCCATCTCAAGGGAGATATGTGAACAGGAGCCCCACGTGGGGACTCCGGACTGCCTGGCGGCCCAACTCCACATCCTTGTTCTGAGCAAGACTCAAACCTCCCAAAGTTTCCTCAAACTGCTGCCCTCCCCCTTCTGCACACAGACATGGTTCAGACATGAATCTCAGACTCCACCCAAAACACAGAATCCATAAAGAGATGCTCTGAATTTGCTTTTCACCATAATTTCATACCCCTCTATACTTGCACCATTTTTTTCTTTCTTCCTTTAAAAATGGAGGAGATCTCCCCCTTGTCTTTAAGGAGCAACCCTCCTACTTCTGTCCTTGAGCCCCATTCACATTCACCCCTTCTCACCACTTTTAGTTTCTCCTCCACCTGTTGGGCCATCAATGCCTTTCTCTACAAGGATATTCCCACTAGTTCCCAAATATGTTCTAGTATCTCTTCTAGGAAAAGAAAATGAAATCTTCCCTCATTCTACCTCCATCTCTTTACCTCTCTAGAGTTACAGCTATTTTTCTACTCTGGGTCACAGCAAACCTTCTCAAAAGCATTGCCTGTGTCCCACCTTTAAGCTCTCCCCTGAAGAGTATTTGACACTATTGCCCCTCTGTCCTTTTTTTTTTTTTTTTTTTAACGTTTATTCATTTTTGAGAGACAGAGAAAGACAGAGCACAAGTGGGGGAAGGGCAGAGAGAGAGGGAGACACAGAATCCAAAGCAGGCTCCAGGCTCCGGGCTGTCAGCAGAGAGCCCGATGTGGGGCTCGAACCCACGAATCATGAGATTATGACCTGAGCTGAAGTCGGAAGCTCAACTGACTGAGCCACCCAGGTGCCCCTGCCCCTCTGTCCTTTTAAAAGCAACCTCCCCTCTTGGCTTCTGACCCCACATCTCTCCAATTCTCTTTCTCTCCAACCTCCTGAGCCTCCTTATGTTTCCTTGTGGCCCCACCCCCCTTATCTTTCTGACCTCTGGATGGTCCAGCCATCTTCTCTTCCATCTGCCCCTTCTCCCTGGGTTGTCTCAGGCATTCCCACTCTTTTATATTTTTTTTAAAGTTGATTTATCTATTTATTTTGAGAGAGAGAGAGAGAGGCAGAGAGAGAGAGAGAGAATCCCAAGCAGGCTCCCCACCCCCGCAGCAGTCAGCACAGAGCCTGAATCCCACTAACCGTGAGACCATGACCCAAGCTGAAATCAAGAAATTAAGGGATGGAGGTTAAACCCACTGAGCCACCCAGGTGCCCCACCTCTATTTTAAATATCACCTCTACAGCGATGCTTTCCTGATTTTTCTGTCTAGCTCAGACGTCTCCTCTGCTCTTCACACTTGAAGTAGCTCCAACTCAATATTTAGCATTTCCATTTAGAGATCTCACCTACATCTCAAACTTAGCATGTCCAAAAGGACACTCTTCACTTTCCATCCCAAACTGCTCCTCAGCCAGCCTTTGCCATTGTAATAAGTGACATAACCATCTACTCAGTTGCTCAAGCCAACAACAACCTTGGAGCCACCTGTGATTTTCATCACACTAAATCCATCAGTAGACATCAGCGACTGCTGCTCCAAAATATATTTCAAATCTGTGTGGACCTCTCCATCTCCTGCCGATCTGGTTCCAGCTGACACACCTGTCCTCCAGGCTGGGAGGGGTGAGGCAAGCCAGGTGCCTGAGGCACAATACTTAAGGAAGCCTTCTGAGAGTCAGTGCCTCACTGTCTCATCCTAATCCCAGCCCTGCCCAACCTTATCTCATTCAGTTCACCAGCCGCCACCCCTCACGGCACCCACCCACACTAGAATTCTTGAAAATACTGAACTCCTTTTGGCCTTGGGCGTTTGTTTGGTAAACTCCCCCTTCTGCTCTTGTCATGGCAGTCTCTTCATCCTCTGGGTCTCTGACTGAATTTCACCTAATCAGTAAGGACTTCCTTGACCATTCTATCTAAAATAAACACTCCAGCGGCGCCTGGGTGGCTGAGTTGGTAGAGTGTCCAACTCTTGATTTCAGCTCAGGTCAGAATCTCAGGGTCATGGGATCGGACCCCGCATCTGAGTGGGGAGCATGCTTAAGATTCTCTCTCTCCCTCTGTCCCTCTTCTCCACTTGTTCTCTCTCTCTCTCAAAATAAAGAAATAAACACTCCCTCTTCAAAGTAATCCATATTACAGAGTATTTAGTCCAACACAATGGATTAAATCTATCACAATCTGTAATTACTTTTCTTTTTATCTTTTTATTTATTTAATTAATCCCTCTGTCTACATTCAAAAGGAACTCCATGAAGTCAGTATCTGTGCCTGTCAATAAACCATTTAATCCTCATGGCTGAACACCTGGCATCCGGAATTGGTTTTTAAATGTCATTAAGTGAAGGATGAATGAATGCATGAATGAACCAGGTTAGCCTCCCAAAAATCTCACCTTACAATGATAATTTTATAAAAATAAAAAAGATTTAATGGATTTCTCACCTATGGAAAAGGAGTTAACAATAGTTTTTGTGAGGATTAAATAAGATAATTGGCCAAAGCCAGCCTAGTGTCTGATACTTGATAGACAAAATTAAAAGTAGGGTTAATTCTTACAAGATACTTATCTATGAAAATTTGGGAGATATGGAAGTTGAAATATCATTTTTTGTATATAAAGATGATTCATTATCAGAAATGCAATTCAGTCCTCCTTTACCAAATGTTGCCATCTATTTTGTGCCAGCCTCCGTGCCAGGCACCAGCTACACAAACATTAACTTGATGGTCCCTGTCCCCCAGGAGTCACACAGAATTGCTTCGTCACAGCTGTTAAGAGTCCACAGTGCACATGCTCACGTGGCATCACCTAACTATGTACTGCCCAGCCCTACCTCCTCTCCCATCCTCCTTTGTGACTGAAAACATGGTTGGTCAGGACAGGGCTCCACACGAGGGGCACAGAACATCCTCCTCTGTGGAAATCTACCTGTCCTGCTCTGAGTAATCTTGAGAGCCTTATGGGCAAAGGTTGGTTCATGACATTGCTCAACGACTATTACTAACTTCTGAAATAGTCTATTTTCAAGCCATCTTTCTACACACATCCCTATCCCATTCTACTTCCCATTATTTGGCAATCTCAGACTTAACCTTCCCAGAAGTTCTACTCTGACAGCTCAACCTCTAGGAAGCCATTCCCAATCCCCTAAGGCTGGGTTGTGAGCCTCTGTGCATGGTCACTTCTTAGGCCTTGTTGCCCTTGTCACAGCTCTTGTTGAATGGTTATTATCCACTTTCCTATTGGACCATGAGCTCCTTGAAAGCAGGTGGTACACCTCATTCATGTCAGCATACCTAGGACCTGGAGCATATGAGGTGCCCCATAAAATTATAATAAATAAATGATACTTCTGTTTCCATGGTCCACGACTTTGTAGAGTTGGGGGGATAGCAGAAGCAAGGCAACGGGGATGGGGGCCGAGAAGAATGCCCATACTGCTATTCACCAACTATGCAACAGATTTCCAAGATGTTCGTGGAAATATAGTATGAAGCCAGTTTAAAAACAAAACAAAACACCTCTGTTGAGACATTTTGCCAGAGATTAAAATAAGGTGATGGATTAAAAAAAGGAAGGAGGACAGAAAGAATGTTTATATATAACACTCCAGGCTAAAACACTTGCTTCACTTTCCCTTAAGCCATTAAAAATTTTTTTTAATGTTTTACTTATTTTTGAGAGAAAGAGAGACAGAGCACAAGTGGGGGAGGGCCAGAGAGAGAGGGAGACATAGAATCCGATGCAGACTCCAGGCTCTGAGCTGTTAGCACAGAGCCTGACGCAGGGGTCAAACCCACAAACCGTGA
The DNA here is from genome assembly GCF_007474595.2 of Lynx canadensis. Lineage (NCBI taxonomy): Eukaryota > Metazoa > Chordata > Mammalia > Carnivora > Felidae > Lynx > Lynx canadensis. Next base: position 76,515,912 of record NC_044304.2, read on the forward strand.
GATGCTGAGCTGAAGCTGGACGCTTAACTGACTGAGGCACCCAGGTGCCCCCCCCCCCCTTAAGCCACTTTCAAATTGCAGGTCAAGGCCCATGTGTGGGATGCAAAATAATTTAATGGACTGCAATCATCATTTAAAAAATATAAGCAGAATAGAACAGGACAGAATAAAAACTATCAGAGCACATCACTTGTAGTGGGAGTAAATAACTATTTCACGAAACTTGAGATATGTGTGTGTGCAGATCACGATGTAATGTATATTTCTTACTGTGAGTTGTGGTCAATAGAGATTGGGAAGCTACTGCTTAGATGCTAGGACTCTAGTTGAAGCCATGCGGCTAGAGAAGCAGCAGGGTTTCCCAGGAAGAGAACTCTAAGGAAGAGGAGAAAAGAGGCGAATCTATCCACTAAGGGGCTCTAGAGGAAAGACGAAGATCTCGAAGGGTGAGCAAACATTGGGTACAGACCCCTGGGAGTCAGGAGGGAGTTACGAACTGCTGCTGGAGACTGTAACTCTCGATCACGTGGGAGCCAATTCACCAACACTTACCTTGCAGGGTGCCCACCAGGCCAGTACTAACTCCCGAGATGATGTCACTAAGCAGCCATTCCTTGATTCGGTACTTGGGGAGCCAGTCCAGGATGGGCAAGAGAGTCTTCAACACAGCCAGGCCTCTCTTTCTTGAACAACTGTCAAAGGGCAAGAAAATGGAGTTTCTAGTCCCGTCTCTGCCATTACCAACGGCAAAGCACAACGTTTGAGCTGGACCCCACTGATCTTTACAACCGTTTAGAAAAAGAGTAAGACTTGCATGGAAAATACTAAGCCTCAAGCGCTTACCATGCTTTTGCCAAGAACTCTATCTACTCTTTTAAATGCACTGTGCTAGAAAACACAGGATTAAGTGTCCCCTCCCCTCTCCCACCTTTGTAATCCTCTGAGAAAATATCCCTACACAAGGGCCCATTTTCTAGACCAGCCACAGATCGATCAATGTGGAGTCTCTAAGTGGAGATTAATTTTCAGACTTCTAACCCAGGCGCCTTCTACTACTTGTTTGTCTTTAAAGAAAAACAAACATGCTCTGTTTATTTTGGCGATGAAAGTTCCGAGCCAGTGTATACAAAAATCTTAACATGATAAATGTATATATTTTGCTGTACCTCGCTACTTAGTATTTTTTTTTAATTCAGCATGCCATAGACAAAAGAAAACAAATATTAAGAGTGTATGGACATTTAACAGGAACCCACGGGGGAGGGGAAGGAAAAAAAAAAAAAGAGAGAATCGAGTGGGAGAGAGCCAAAGCATAAGAGACTCTGAAAAACTGAAAACAAACTGAGAGCTGATGGGGGGTGGGAAGGCAGGGAGAGTGGGTGATGGGTATTGAGGAGGGCACCTGCTGGGATGAGCACTGGGCGTTGTATGGAAACCTTCTGACAATAAATTTCATATATCAAAAAAACAAAAGAGTGTATGGACATTATTAGACTCTTCATTCAACTAAATTATTTCAATTATATTTATGAGACAATTGGAAATTTTGATGTTCTCCATATTAAGCAATCATTTTTTAGGTGTGATAAGGGAATTGTGGTTATTTTTTCTAAAGAGTCTTTAGAGATATATACTGAAATATATACAGACAAAAAGATACACTCTGTGGGATCAGCTTCAAAAAAAAATGGAGTGGAGGCAAGTGGGTGGAAATAGAGCGTGGTTGTTGAAGCTGGGTGGTGGGTAAAAAAAGGAAGGGGGGTTTCATTATACTACTTTGTCTACTTTTATATGTGCTTATGTTCTGTAATAAAAGAATTTTTAAATTTTTTTTTAACATTTATTTTTGAGAGACAGAGACAGAGCAGGAGCGGGGGAGGGGCAGAGAGAGAGGGAGACACAGAATCTGAAGCAGGCTGCAGGCTCTGAGCAAGCTGTCAGCACAGAGCCTGATGTGGGGCTCGAACCCACAAACTGTAAGCTCATGACCTGAGCCGAAGTCGGATGCTCGACGGACTGAGACACCCAGGCACCCCTGTAATAAAAGATTTTTAAAAAGAAAGAGAATCTGGCAGCAGCGGGCAGTTCTAGTTTTTGTTGGTGATATCTAATTATGGATGGCCTGTTTGGGTTTAGAAAGTGATGGAGGTCTCCCTGGGGGTCCCACTGCCTGACAGGAAAGAACTTGGAGCACGCTGTGCTCTCCTGGGTTCCTTCCGTGTCTCCGAGTGGCATCCTGCCTAGAGGAGCTTGGGGCTTTGAAGGACTCCTGGTCAGGTGATGGCTTTACCCATCATCTCTTTTTAATCGAGCCCCTTTCTTCACTGTTCTCAGCCTGGCCTTCACAAGAAGACCATAGGAACCCTGTGTACCCCCAAGCGCACTTCAGGTGTCTCCAAGAGACGAGGGAGAGAGAGAGAGAGAGAGAGAGAGAGAGAGAGAGAGAGAGAGAGAGAGAGATGGAGCTCTCGGAACACACTCTCCCCAGAGAGGAGTTTCCGGGACTAGGGTCCATTCGGGCCGAGAATGATGGAGCCACCCTGCGACCAGGAAGGACAGCAATGCGGACGGTAGAAGCCGGGGCAACCCGGCAGGGCTGCGCGACATCCCACGCCCGGTCCGCGCGCCCACACGCCCGGCCCGCCGCGGCCGCTACCTGCAGCCCTTGGCCAGACTCTCCCGCAGCGTCTTGCGCTCCTGCAGGCGCCGCTCGTACTGCTGCTGGAAGGCGAGCTCGCTGTAGACCGGCCGCGACACCACGTAGCTGCAGCTGTACTCGGGGAGCGGTGGCGGCTCCAATCTGCTGCCGGGCGCTTCCATGACCTGCGAGGCGGAGGGCGAAGAGGAGGGACGAGATGGAGCGGGGAAGGAGGGAGAGGAGGCGAAGAGGAAGGGACTGGAAAAGGCGACCGCCCGTTAGCTGTCCCCCGGCTCCACCTGTTGCAGCCGATCCCGGAGCGCCCGGTCCGCGCTCTGCCGTCCTGGGCGCTCCGGGCCGCCACCCCCGGGCGCGCACCACCGGCCTGCAGGGGGGCACGTGAGGACCTTCGGGTCCCGTCGCTTGCACCTGCCGCCTGGGGCTCGCAGACTCTGAAGGAAGTGAGGCCGGCCTTGGGGTCTTCCGGAGCCCGACCCAGTCCCCACCCGCGGGCAGCCAGGGCGCTGTCCGCGTCCTGAAATCTCCCCAAACCCGGGCTGGATCCGAAGCGTGTGCGGGGCTGGAAGGGGACTCTGTGAGCTCTCCTCTCTGGTCGCACCCGACCCAGGGCACGTCCCCAGGCGCGCACCTGGAGAGAAGCACTGGCCCCCGGGCCGGGCGTGGAAACCCTAGGCCACGTTGCCCGGGTCCCGAGGCTGCGTGCACTGCAGGCAAATTCCAGCAGCGGGTCGCCGTTCTCCCGGGGGCAGAACTTTAGGGAGGTGGGGCAGACCTCTTGCCTGTTTTCCTAGCTCCCTTCTCGCTCTCAGCTTCTCAGAAAGAAGGCTGTACTGCCCCCTGCCCTCCCGCTCCGTGCCCCCACGCTAGTCCCTTCCGCAGCTAGCGCTGCCTCCCGGGAGTGGAGCCAGAGCCGAGTCAGGCCAGCTCACCTGTTTCGGCTGGTGCCCCGCCCGCAATGCCCCCGGGACGGCCGCTCCGGTGCCTTTATAGCGCTCACAGAAGGCAGGGAGACGTTTTTTATTTATGGAGCAACAGAGACACCTTAGTCGAAAAGAGGAACACAAAGGCAGCGGTCTTTCCCCACCTATCTATCCTACCGGGAAAGAAATGCTACTCCTCCTGCCCTGTTCTTTCCCTTTCCCGAAGTGGGAGGCCAAGAATCTTACTGGTTGTCACCAGGATCCTCACTCACCTCCCAATTACTAACGCGGGCTGCGAGGTCAGGGGCGGGATAGGGAAACTTGTTACAGGAGAGCAGAGCCCTGCGTGGAAAACAGGACTGCTGGGAGCCTTGACCTTGGCTCCTACCTTGTGTGAATCAAGAAGCATCACAGTCTGGCACACAGCTCTCCTACTGCCCTGGGGTGGAGAGGAGGAAAGGAGCAGTGGCCAGTTTTGTATTTAATAAATGCTCTGTATTTCTAGAAAGTGTTTCTTCAGAAGTAGTCAGTGGCTGGTGGTTGTAGAGGGTTCACAACTTAATCATACATTTTAGATACATTGTGTACACTCTTTTCTCTCTGTGTGTGCCCGTGTGTTACATTTCACAATCAAAATCAGGTGTCCAGGTGGCCCACTTTCTTACCCTGTCAACTGTTCCGTTCTATCTTTCTTCTCAGTCATCTGGGCAATCAGGGAAGGAATCAGCTGGACTAGACAGGAATGGAGACTAGAAAGAAGTGAGGGGAATAGGATCTACCCTATCTCAGCAGGCTTCTGTCTTCTGCTGGAATGAATCTTGCTAAAACTAATGCAGGTGTAGATGAAAGATGGGAGAGTTTAGCAAACAGGTGGATTCTCGCCCTATCATCAGTATTCTGGAGTAAATGCAGAAGAGACTCCAAAACTATGGACCTTCTGGACACCAGCCTGCAGTTACCTACCTAGCTGGAAAATATAGACCATGACAGTTCTTTAAGCTCCAGGAAACAGAACTCCTCTTGGGAGAACCCTAGTGTAAATTCCCTGTAATTGTATCCTACGAGGTCTGAGCATGTGCATTTTTCCTAATAAATGAATGAGTCAACAGCTTTCAACAGATTTCAGAAACTTACTTGACCCTTAAATAAGGTTAAAGGACACCTGGCTGGCTCAGTCAGAAGAACATGCAACTCTGAATCTCAGGGTCCTGAGTTCAAGTCCCACCCTGGGTGTAGAGATTACCAAAAATAAATAAGATTTATTTAAGATTACTTAATTACTTAAGATTACTTAAATTGCTTAAAATAAAATAAAATAAAATAAAGGTAAGAACCATTGCAGAAGGGGACCAAAAATAAAAACCCAGGTCGTGAACTTGAGAATTCTATCCATTCGCAAGGGAGGTTTTGCTTAGTTGATCCTTGAACAACAGAGGTTTGAACTGCACAGGACCACCTACCTATAAGTGGATTTTTTCCTCGTAAGTACAGTACTGTACTGTAAATGTGTTATCTCTTCTTTATGATTTTCCTAATAACATTTTCTTTTCTCTACCTTACTTTATTGTAAGAATGCAGTATATACTACATAAATCACACAAAATATGTGTCCATAGACATTCATGTTGCCCGTAGGTAAGGCTTCCAATCAAGAGTAGGCTGTTAGCAGTTAAGTTTCTGAGAAATCAAAAGTTACTGGAGGATTTTTGATTCCACGCGGCTGGAAACCCTTAACACTCATGTTGTTCGAGGATCAACTGTATATAACAGTGGTTCTTAACTAAGGGCTATTTTACCCCTCAGGGAACATTTGGCAATGTCTGGAGACATTTTTGTTGTCACGCCTGGGGGTATGCTACTGAGATCTAGTGGATGGAGGCCAGGGATGCTATTAAACATCCTATGATAGGGTTTGCTGTCCCTCTTAGGTTCTGTATAATATTCAAAATATACATCTATTAATAACTTGCCACACATACTAAACATGTACTAAAAATCTCTCTCCATATATATGTATATACGTGTGTATATACAGAGAGAGAGAGTGCGCAGGCATTTTCTGTAAGTAACATATTATTGGATGTGTAACTCAACTACACTGACACAGAGGCAAGTATTTATCTTCAAGTAGATTCTGACTGTTTCCATTCTATACACCCTCACACATAGCTTTAAGCACCAGGTAAAACACTGTCTTCTGCATGAACATTCCTTGATGCTTTCAGAAAGAATTAATCCAGTCCCTTTTCTGAATTCTCTTGGCCCCTTATCTGATTTTCTCTTAAGATGCCTTTCACTATCTACCTTAGTATAGTATCATAATTCTGTTTTCATACAAGTCTTATCTCCCTCACTAGACCAAAACTTTTTTTTTTCAGGCCAAAACTTCTTGAAGGCAAGCACTATGCCTCCCTCAACCATTATTACCTTTTATAATGTTTTCTACACAGATATACTTAGAACCCAAACACATTTCTTTTATTTATTTATTTATTTATTTATTTATTTATTTATTTATTTTTTTAATGTTTATTTATTTTGAGGGAGAGAGAGACAGAGTGTGAGCAGGGAAGGGGCAGAGAGCAAGGGAGACACAGAATCCGAAGAAGGCTCCAGGCTCTGAGCTGTCAGCACAGAGCTGGATGCAGGCTTGAACCCATGAACTGTGAGATCATGAGCTGAACCGAAGTCAGACGCTCAACCCACTGAGCCACTCTGGCGTCCCTGGTCTACAGCTTCTTTAAAGACTTAAGTCTATGTCACCAATATCTTCTAGGGTGCCTAGAATTTCAAAGCATCAACTCATATCATTGTTTCCACAGTAACTCACCTAGATGACTCACAATTCTTAACTGAATTAATTTGGAGATTTTACACAAATATAAATATAGCCCATATCGCACCCCAGAATTTCTGCTCTCAATTACTTGCTATTTTGAACACTTTTAGTCTGGGACAGTCAGCTCTGTGGACCACTTGTATCAGAGCTTAGTGGTGGTTTTGGCAGTGGTGGTAGTGATTCAAAGGAACAACAAAGTGGGGTAGAGGTTTCAGAAGGACAGAGGAGAAAACAGACTATCAAGTAACACTAGAAGACAAGGGATTAGTAACCTTCTTTAGAGAAGAGATTTATTCTTTGATCTGCATCTTTCTATGTAAGAATTTGGTTTAATAATCACACAGGGACGCCTGGGTGGCTCAGTAGGTTAAGCGTCTGACTCTTGATTTGGGCTCAGGTCATGATGCCAGGGTCATGAGATCAAGAGCCTCGTGTCAGGCTCTGCACTGGGTGTGGAGCCTGCTTAAGATTGTCTCTGTCCCTCTACACCACCCTCCCCCTATAAATAAATAAAAAACAAAACAAAAATTATTAAATAAAAAAACAAAACAAAAATAAATTAAACATAATCATCACACCATAATAAGTGTTGCATATACCTGGATAAAGATATTACTTTCTTCTGTTAAATCCCTTTTCTAAGGAAGAAGCAAATGGTGCATGGACAGAATAGCCTCTCCTTTACAGATTTCTATAAAAGTAGAGAATTGCATTTCTCATAGGTCTGAATTTGGCTGTCTTTTAAAAACAGAGAAGAGTAGGATGTGATAACAGCTTGCTCTCCCTGTCCAATTTACTTGTTACATTAAACACCTCAAATTACTCATGTAGGCTTTACAAATCAAGTTTCACCTGGTTCACATAGAGGTGGGTGGTTCTTATTTATCAGAATTTAATCATTTCTAGAACTTCTTTCCAAGAGATAATGTGTCACTTCAAAATAAATGTCAATGTTATTGTTACTTTCCAGCACTTATTTAGCCGTTAATGATGATTTAAAGCGCATTTCAGGGTGCCTGGGTGGCTCAGTCGGTCGAGCGGCCAACTGCGGCTCAGGTCACGATCTTGCAGTTTATGAGTTCGAACCCTGGTTGGGCTCTGTGCTGTCAGCTCATAGCCTGGAGCCTGCTTCAGATTCCTCTCTCTGCCCCTCCCCCTGCTCACTCTCTCACTCTCTCTCTCTCTCTCTCTCAAAACTAAATAAACATCAAAAAAAGTTTAATGCATTTCTTATTTATCATTTAGGCATTTGGAGTGTAAGACAAACCCCATTATTGAATCTACACATGCATTCATTCAAGGATTTATTCAGCATTTATTAGTGCGGGCCATGGCCATAATGATAAAGAAGCATGGACACGGGTCTCCTATCTGTGGCATGCAGCAGATATCATATGGTCACAAAATGTATACACTATTTCACTGATTCTAAAATGCACATTTTCCACATGTTATCAGGACTCATCTTCCAACTGATGGTATGCTAGAGTTCAATTAACAGCATTTTTTTGGGGGGGGGGCTTTTTTTTTTTTTTTTTTTTTTTTTTTTTTTTTTTTTACTCTTCTCTGGTCTAGAGGGCAGATTTGTGGTATAAATTTTTACTTCCTTCTTTGCGGACAACTTAAAAGTTCCCTAATAGAAGAACTACAAACTAATGGAAATGTGCAAACAATGCCCAAAAAATCTGTTTTCAAAAGCAACCCAGATTCCGATGTTTACCATCGTCTACCTTTGAATTGTAATGTGTGTAGCCTATTCATTATTTTTTTCGGTAGAACTGAATGGAGTCACTTCTGTTTGGAGGCAGCATTTGGAAACCACTGTTGTCTATATTTCAAACAGAAACATTGTTCACGTTTTAGGCTGGTGTTGATGATCAGTAGAAACTCTGAAAAATCAGCTCCCTTGGGAGAGTGGTCATTTTGGCTGGGAAAATCAACTCTAATCCTGAGCTTTTATTTTCCTTTTACTTGCTAACTTTCTCAAGACAATAGACGCTAAATTTCTGCCATTTTTATACACAAAAAGAACTTCAACTTTCTCTCACCTTTTCTGAACAACTGATTGGGCTTCTTTTTCAGTAACCATATAATGTCATATTCAATTGTTCTCTGTTTCCTGTATGTTACTTTTTTCCCTCTCCAGATATAAAATACGCTCTTTGAAGACAGAAAAAATATCTTATATGTCTTCTGTGGTATTAAAAAATAAGACATGCCTGTAAGTGGACAAGTTAAAAAATACATTAAATTAGCAAATAGCGATCACTTCTTATCTCATTACCTAGATAATCACTGTCAAGCTGATTATTTCCTGCTTATCTTTTTTTCCCCCCTATCTGTAAGTAAGATTATAATACCAGTCTTCTTTTGTATCGCTACACAATACCTTGGCAAATCATAGCAATGTAATAGTTACTGAAGAAATACTTGTTAAGTTATTGATTGCTTGATCTTTAATGATGGAATATTGAGAAATTGTCAGGTAGGAATGAAAATAGCTTAAAAAACTGAGAATCCATCCTTTAAAAAAAATCGCTAAAAAAGCATTCTTTCTAAAACTGTGTGGCTGTGCATTCCAATTTAAAACAACTCTCAGGGGCGCCTGGGTGGCTCAGTCGGTTAAGTGGCCGACTTCGGCTCAGGTCATGATCTCGAGGTCCGTGAGTTTGAGCCCCGCGTCGGGCTCTGTGCTGACAGCTCAGAGCCTGGAGCCTGTTTCAGATTCTGTGTCTCTCTCTCTCTGACCCTCCCCCGTTCATGCTCTGTCTCTCTCTGTCTCAAAAATAAATAAAAACATTAAAAAAAAAAACAACTCTCAATGTTAATAAAATTCATTTGTATATAGTTCAATAATGCCTCAGTAGAGGAAGCACCACATTCTTGAATATGATTCCAAATTTGGCATGTGGTTTGGAAATTTGTCTCTCACTAGCATGAAATAATAGCATAGTTTTCTAAGCCAAAACAATTTGAGTTTCTTATTATTTAAATGTATTTAGCTTTTAATTTTTGTTTGTTTGTTTATTTATTTTTGAGAGAGAAAGAGCACAAGCAGGGGAGGGGCAGAATGAGTGGGAGACACAGAATCTGAAGCAGGCTCCAGGATCTGAGCTGTCAGCACAGAGCCTGACATGGGGCTTGAACCCACGAACGGTGAGACCATGACCTGAACCGAAGACAGATGCTTAACCAACTGAGCCACCCAGGTGCTCCTAAATGTATTTAGCTTTTAAAGTTAACCTTGCACATCTGTGGTTTGTCAGTGGAGGGAGAAAAGGGAAACTTGAGGAATGTTTTAAGTAAATGGTGATGTGCACTGTTGTCATGAGTTGGATGTTTAGGTACTTCATTCATTCATTCATTCATCCACCCATACACTTCTTTATTCATTCAGTGAGTATTTATTGAACCCCCTACTTGTATTAGACCCCATCTTAAGTGTTAGGGAAACAGCAGTGAGCAGGTTTGACAAAGTTCCTGCCCTCAAAGGACTTAAGACTCCCGTGGGGGACAGTGACTGTAAGCGAATCAGTAAATCAGGTAATCTTCCGTTATGATGAAATCTATGGGAGTAATAAACAGAATGATGTCACGTGGAATTCCTGGTGGGGAAAATGCAATGAACCAAGAGCAGGAGGATTGCTTTGAATGGGGTGGAGAGATCTGAATTGTGAGGAGACAGCCTTCCTGGAAAAGGGAACCACAAATGCAAAAACCCTGAGTCAGGAAAGAGCACGCTGTGCTTGAGAAACGAAAAGGAAGGCAGTGTGGCTGAAGTCGAGATAAGGCAGATCTAGAGATAGCAAACTGGGAACTCTCCGTAGGTATGGAGCAATTAAAACCAGGCGTTTAGGGAGGGGGTGGGAGGTGGACAGATAAAAAGGCCAGCACCAAACCCTTGAGAGGTCATAAAGGAGAACGAAAGGCCTCTTTTCTTCTGTAAAATGCAGATAATCCTTGAACTCAGGCGGAGGTGAGGGTTGGGGGGTAGTCTTTGGAGAACTATTTTCTGAATAAAGTTTTGTTGGTAGCTATGTTTGTACTCTTATTTCTTTGGTAGCTGTGTTTTTAAATGACATGTATAAAGGGGGAAAAGTTAATATTTAGAATTTATTCAATTGTTTCTAGTCATTGCACATACGATTAATAACTTAATTTTGGGGGGACTGGTGGTGCCTTGCGCTCAGTAAGTTTTCCTCAGTCGTTAAGGTAACTCGTACAGAGCTGAGCAGAAATTGATCTGGACAATGACACCAATTGCTTTTGGTGGAAAACAACAGCCTATCATCTGAGACAGTTTATCTTTCTCTTTCTTTTTTCCTTTTTTCTTTTTGGCTGGCTGATAGCTACTCTGCTTTATTAAGAAGGTGCTTTTAAAATTATTTATCCCTCCTCTATTGAATTCTAAATTAGTGATACCACCATCCTAGAATCTATGAACTCTTCATTTAAAAGCAAATCTTAGGGGCGCCTGGGTGGCTCAGTCGGTAAGTGTCCGACTTCAGCTCAGATGATCTCATGGTTTGTGGGTTTGAGTCCCATATTGGGCTCTGTGCTGACAGCTCAGAGCCTGGAGCTGCTTCGGATTCTGTGTCTCCCTCTCCTCTCTGCCCCTCCCCCACTTACACTCTGTCTCTCTTTCAAAAATAAATAAACATTAAAAAAAAAAAAAAAGCAAATCTTAAATGTCAACGGGGAGAGAAAGCCTATCACCCCTAAAGGGACAGATTGGTGCAATGCGCAGGAGAGGAAGCTGAGGGAGGGTGAAGAGGAAGAAACAGAGGACTGGACCAGGAAGAGAGACCAGGATGGAAAATCATGGCGACATTTCCACTGGTTGCACAAAATTACCCAGTGTGTTCTGACTTGAAAGCTGACTTGACAAGTAACTGCTTTTGAGCGTAAGGATTACCTTGAGGTGGATATTATCATTCCCATTTCATAGATAATTACACACAGAAAGGTTAAGTAATTTGTCCAAGGTCACCCAGTTTGGCTGAGCTGGAATATATAAACCTAAGCAGTTTGGCTCCAAAGCCCACCTTCTTAATTCCACCCTTTAAAAAAAAATTTTTTTTTAGTGTTTATTCATTTATTTTGAGAGAGAGCACAAGAGGGCTGGTAGCGGAGGGGCCAAGAGAGAGGGAGAGAGAGAATTCCAAGCAGGCTCCGAGATGTCTGCACAGAGTCCTCCACAGGGTTCGATCCCACGAATCATGAGATCATGACCTGAGCCAAAATCAAGAGTCAGACGCTTAACCGACTGAGCCACTCAGGTGCCCCCCTAACTTCCACCTTCTTAAATTAAGCTCTCCAGGGCTTGGCAACGTCAGCTCTCCTCATCCCTGTATATAGAATTTCTAGTCCTATCTTCTTCCCGTGTCCCAGGCTTCATGGTTCCTGTGCTAAGTTTCAGCTTTTAACTCTTCTCTTTTGATATAATATTTTAAAGCATGATAAACACAGACAATAAAATACTATGGGATAGTAACAAAGTGGGTCAATATACATGGACATGGAAGGAAACCCAAGATGTACTATAGATGCAAAAAAGACAAAGTTCAAAAAGTGCATATAGCATGCTCATGGTTGTATAAAGGAATGGAATATACATTTGCATAGGATATTAATCAGAGCCTTAGCAAGAAAGAGATAAGACACTATGATAGAGTTAATAAATAGATTATATATAAAAGTGTAGGCAGGTCAGGGAAACCAACCAGGCAATGGTGAAACATTTCAGGGCTAGCCTGGGGACCTGTCAGCTGTCTACTGTCTGAGAAGACAACTGTCAGCAATCCCAGCCCGAGGGAAGAGGGGGCGGGAGCTTCGAGCACAACCCAGAGCCTGGAGAGGGCCTGCCCAATAAGAACTGGGGCCCTTGATAGAGGCATGGAAGCACTGCTAATTCCAGGCCCAACAGGGAAGGAGCAGGGGGAGTAAATATCCGGACTTCTCCCTTTCCTACCTCTCATCTTCTGTTGGTTGGATCTTCCCCACCCCTCCGTTTTTCTGTTGTCCAAAGCCTACTGGAAGAAGCCAGACAGCTAAGGAGCCAGACGGCTTGTTCGTTGCTCACAAGGTCAGTCCTCTGGGCACAGAGCAAAGTGGAGAAAGAATAGTGAGGGGTGAATTGACAATATCTCTGCATATAAGCATAGAGAATGTCTAGAGAGATTCATCAGAAACTAGGTTCTGATGGAAGCAAGAGACTTTTTAAAAATACATTTTATTTTTAGAAAAGTTTTTGATTTACAAAAAAATGGAAGTATGGGAAGTTCTCATATTTCCCCTAGCCAGTTTTTCCTATTAGCACCCTAAATTTGTAGAGTATATCTGCTGCAATTAAAAAGCCAATATTGATACATTATTTAACTAAAGTCAATAGTTGGTTCAGATTTCCTTGGTTTTTACCAAACATTCATTTTCTGTTCCAGGATACCACATTACCTTTAGTCTTCTTATCTTCTTGGGCTCTCTTGGCTTTGACAGTTTCTCAGACTTCCTTTGTTTTTGATGACCTTGACAGTTTTGAGAACTACGGCCTAAGTATTTTGTAGGATGCTTCTGAACTGGAATTTATCTGATTTTTCTCAGACTGGTGTTACGATTTTTTGGGAGGAAAACCATGCAGGCCAGGAGCCATTTTTATCATATCACATCAAGGATAGACAGTATCAATATAACTTATCATTGTTGATACAGTGTTGACCTTGATCAGCTGGATAAGTTAGTGTTTGTTAGGTTTCTCCACTTTCAAGTGACTCTGTCTCACCCTACCCCCTTTCTATCACTGCACTCTTTGGAAAGAAGTCACTATATGTAGCCCACACTTAGGGAGTTAACCCCCCATCTCCTTGAGGGTGGAGTATCTACATAGATAGATTACTTGGAATTCTTTTGTAAGAGAGATTTGTGTCACCCCCTCATTTATTCATGTATTCAGTTATTTATTTATGTCTGTATGGGATCATGACTATTTTATACTTTGTATTAGAATCTAATACTACTTTATTTTGTTGATCAAATTATTCCAGCTTTGGCCTTGAAAGCTCTTTCATTTGGCTCCTTGTGCCCCTCTGACATGTCCCCACTGATGTAGGGTGGTTTTATGTTTTTGGAGCACTTTCTTGCTTTCTGGAATTGCAAGATGCTCCAGGCTTTTTTTTTTTTTTTTTTTAAGATTTTATTTTTAAGTAATCTGTACATCCAACATGGGGTTCAAATTCACAACCCCAAGATCAAGAGTCACATACTTTATCGACTGAGCCAGTCAGGTGCCTGTCTAGGCTGATCTTGTATATTTCCTGTACCAGTCCTTAAATCTGCCATTTCTCTAAGGAAACTTGCCCAGTTCCTTTTATTGGGGAACACTATTAGAAACCAAGATGTAAGCAATAGGTGTGCTCATTGCTGCTGGGATGTCATTGCTGATGGAGCAAAGAAATATATATATGTATGATGAAGTAATATGTAACATTTTTTATATTATAAAAATATTATTTATATAAACATATCTAGAGTACTTTTATATGTAACCATCTGTATCTCTGTTTAGTTAAACATAAGTTCATACCAATGAAGAGACTTTTTATTGTACACTATTTTGAACTTTTTGAGGTTTTTTTTTTTTTTTTTTTCAACGTTTATTTATTTTTGGGACAGAGAGAGACAGAGCATGAACGGGGGAGGGGCAGAGAGAGAGGGAGACACAGAATCGGAAACAGGCTCCAGGCTCTGAGCCGTCAGCCCAGAGCCTGACGCGGGGCTCGAACTCACAGACCGTGAGATCGTGACCTGGCTGAAGTCGGACGCTTAACCGACTGCGCCACCCAGGCGCCCCTTTTTGAGGTTTTTAAAAATTGTAGCAACATGGTAGTTTGTCAATCATTTTAAAAAGAAATAATATGCTGTTTGAAATGTCCTAGTGGTAAGATAAATTGTGTGTGTGTGTGTGTATACATATATATATATGTGTGTGTGTGTGTGTGTGTATACACACACACACACACACATATATATACATATATACATATATATACATATATATGTATACATATATGTACATATATATGTACATATATATACATATATATATACATATATATATATATAACCTTATTAGTTGTGGATTACCAGATGAATAAGTTCTATTGAAAAGGTGCATATATATAAAAATTTTGTGAATCAATCTTTTAAAAATATATTAGGGAAAAACATATTAGGGGAACTGGGTGATTAAAATAATTCATGTGAGTTATTCTTTCATAAAAAATGATCTCCCTATGAATTTGTATGTTGCATGAGTACTTCAACACAGTCAAAATGGAACTAATTACCTTCTTTCAATGCGATTCTTGAATACGCTGCTCTTCCTGAATTTTCCATCTTGGTAAATGGCATCCCATCCATCTAGTTGCTCAAGGCAGGAACTTAGGAGACTTCCTTGATTCTGTCTTCTTTGTTGCCTCTGATGTCACCCTATTGTCAAGTCTACTTTTTAAACATTTTTAAAGTTTATTTATTTATTTATTTTGAGAGAGAGACAGAAAGTCATCAGGGGACGGGAAGAGAGAGAGAGAGATAGAATCCCAAGCAGGCTCTGCTGTCAGCACGGAGCCTAATGTGGGGCTCGAACTCATGAACTGTGAAATCATGACCTGAGTTG
Source organism: Lynx canadensis (assembly GCF_007474595.2). Taxonomy (NCBI): domain Eukaryota; kingdom Metazoa; phylum Chordata; class Mammalia; order Carnivora; family Felidae; genus Lynx; species Lynx canadensis. The sequence goes on from NC_044304.2 coordinate 76,531,001, forward strand.
GAATCAAGAGTTGGACGCTTAACTGACTGTGCCACCCAGGAGCCACTCAAGCCTACTTTTTAAATAACTCTCCAGTTCCTCCACTTCTCTCTATCTCCACTGCTATTGCCTGGGTTTAGGCCAGGATTATCCCCAGGGCAATAGCCTCCTAATGGTTCTCCCTGTTTCTCTTCTTGCTCTATTCACAAGTTATTCTTCAAACTAGCCAAAAACAGTTGTAAAAACGTAAACCTGGTCAGGTTCATCCTTAGCTTAAAATTTCTCCAAATGACTCTCCATTGCCTTCTTCTATGCACCCATGATACTGATTGAGCTCTCTCTGCCTTGGAGGCTTGTTTCTTTCTCGGCTTGGGACTCCTTCCCCTCTTCACCATCCCTAGCTTCTGTCTTGGTTTCCTTGCCCCCTTTGCGGAGGCTTCCCTAGTAGCTGAAGGCCAGGGTCAATGTTTTTCCTACCCAGGTTTTAGCACTCTTAATATGCATGCACTTACCACACTGAAGGGTGCTTGTCTCAATCTGCTATTCAGATTCCATATGATCTTTAGGATTACATGTGAATAGTACCTAACTCATAATGTTGATGTGAGAATTAAATGCAATTCCTGGCACATAGTAAGCCCTTGATAAACATTAGCTATTATGATTGAGTTTTGGAGTCTGGGGAGTAGTTTGAGTTAGGTCTTGGTATATTTTGAGCTTCATTTCAAAAAAAGGTACGTGAATGTATGTATATATGTTATTTGATGTTGCCAGGAATAGCTAATTTTATCCGTCAAAAATTTCTTCCTAGCACGCTCTTTTGAGTCATGGATTTTGGCTTTTAAGTAAGCTAAAGGTTGCTAATTGGGAGAACGGCCAGAAAAACTTCTCCTCAGCTTTTGAATCACATGTTGAACAAATCTGGCATCACAAGCATCAAGCTGCCTTCTGTTTCTAATCATTTTTCTTTCTAATTTAGTTTCTCCCACCAAAAGGGATTATAATTGATTTTCACCACAGAGTCCATGGAAGATGTCACAAGATGTAAAGGCAATTATTTTCAAGTAGATGGAACCCATATTTGTGAGCGTCCCCACTGGCTCTGTCCCAAATGCTAAGTAGTAACAAGACTTTCCTGGATTGAGACGGTGTGTTGATGATCTGAGGCAACTGGCAAAAGTCTTGGCTAAGAGACTATTCTTCTTTTTTCTCACCTACCCCTCTGACATTCTTTAAAACAACAACAACAACAACAACAACAACAACAACAACCACCACCACCAAGAAAAAAAAACAAGAAAAAAAAAAAGGCAAGTAGCAGCATCTTATTCATGAAAGCCTCTCTAAGAGCATACTGGTCAGTGGTCTGGCCCACGAAGGCTTGAATCCAGGTCCTATCTCAAAATAGACTTCCCTTAGAGAAAAGCACTCTCCTTCCTAAATTACATGTTTCCTTCCTTTCATCTCTTTGCTTCCCAATATCTCCCCTCCTTCCCTTTCTCTAACTGGGAGACAACAACCTCCCTCCTCTAGAGTTCCCATATTTGACTCTTTCCACCATTCTTACTGTTGCCTAAACCTAGGCATTTGTTTCTGCTTTGAAACTCCCATAAAAGGAGGGCAATCTGGAAATGACTTTTTGTCAACACAAAAGCCAATATATGGTAAAGTAATAAACATTTACAAAAAGAGGAAAACTGCAGCTACAGCAAAGAACAAAAATCAGGGGCAATGCCATTCACTCCTCCTCTGTGTCTCCCCCAAATCAACACATCAAGCCTTTTCTAGGAAGCCTCACCAGCATCTGCCTTGGGTTGAATGCTCCTTCTTCCTTGGAGATCTCACTATACTTTTATTCTGAGCAACATTTGACATCATCTTGTAGTCGTGCCAATTCCTTCTGTGTGTGTGTGTGTGTGTGTGTGTGTGTGTGTGTGTTGAACTCCCAGTAGAAATAAGTTTCTTGTGGGCTGAAGCTTATCTCTGAGATTCTGGGCAAGTTTCCTAACCAATTGCACAAGTATAAGGAAGTAATAATCATTTATCACATTGTTGTGATAATTAAGTACAGTGAGAGAAGTTTCTAGACCACACTAAAGTATTCAATGGTTAGTTTCTTTGTTTTTCTTCTTTGGTTTTGTGGTCTCCTCCATGGTGACCATTGCTGTCCAATGGGAAAGGATACACAGCACTGACTCAGCACTGGATTCTGGGTTTGAGTCCCATTTGCTAGGGAATTCTGGAAACATACTTCGTCTCTCCATGTGTCATTTTCCTTGCTGGCAAATTGGGGATAATAATGGTATTTACTTCATAGGGTTCCTGTAATAATTAAATGAGGAGTAGGTAAAGCAATTAGAACCTAGCACATGGTGAGTACTCAGCAAATGTTGGCTGTTATTATTAGCACAATGCTCAGTGTAGAGTAGGCGCCTAAAAAATACTTAGGATGAATTGGAAAAAAATTCATAGCACAGTCCTTTTAACAAACAGATCAGCTGGGGTAACCTTCTTTGCTACCCAATGGTTGTCTACTTTTCTATTTAGTTTGCCAATTTATCTTACACCTGGGCCTTGTAAACCATTTGGGGGACCAGTTCAAATTGCATTCAGGTCATAAAAATCAAAAATCGTTTGGAAGACAAAAGCCAGAAGGAATTAGTAAGTGGAATTATAATCAAATAGGAAAGGTGTTCAACGTGGGTGAATGAGAGATTCCCACTGGTATACATCTTATTTAAAATCTTAATTAGAGTTCTGGAAAAAGCAAAGTCATATGCTAATGTAATGTTAATATAATTACGTTGGGGACAAATGGAAATGCTAATACGGGCTGAGGACCACTATAAAGAAATCTAAATAAAGGCTTTTTTTTCTTCTAAAGAGCTCGTAATGTATTACAAACAATGTCACTAATCTGAATCTAAGTATTTCCATAAAAGTAGAATAGCATTGTGCATTCAGTAATATTGCTTTCTTTTAAAAAAGTGTTTTTAATTGTATCTGTGTTACAATGGGAGGAATCACCTAGTTTACAGGGGGAATAAGATAAATAGAAATCCTCAGTCCTTTCTGCCAGGTTCCCTTTCCCAAAGGCGACCACTTTTCAGATCCCGTAACTGATTCTTTGATGTGTACGTCCACATCTCTACATCATATGCATGCATTTCCATTTATTTTTTTCAGTTTTCTTACCAGATGGGATGAGGAGTTAGCTCTTTCCTGTGTTCCCACTACTGCCAAACCCCTGCATACTACGTTTCTCCACCTCCTGAGACGGGGTCATACTTTTGGTTTGAATCATAGTGATATTCACATTATTAGAATTCTATTTTCTATTCACAAAGGAGCTATGTGGTAAGCTTTTTATTTCCTGGGACTTCCCCCCCCTCCCTACCCCAGCGTTCCCTTAGTTTCAGTTGTCTTGGTTTTTTGTTTGTTTCTTTATCTTACGTTATTTGTTTGGTTTGCTATGACCACTAATGCACATCACTGTGTAACCCCAACCCTCCTCCAGCATAATGGAAGTCTTCTTTCAATATGCACATCACGTCAAGTATTTGATTAACTTCATCTTGAAAAAGCCTCTCCCACGGTCATCTGAACTGCTTCACAGTCAGAAATCTGCCTTCCCCATCATCCTGTGCGTTCCCTCTGCCTGTCCCCTGCGCACATCTTTTCCTGCCTCCTAACTTCCTCTCTGTTGGTTTATTCATCCTTTAGATGGAGCACATCCTCTATCCACCAGCTTCCTGACGAAGGGTGTGTGGGAGGGAAAATTTTTGAGAACTTGCAAGCCCGAAAATGTCTTTATTCTTTGCTCATACTTGATTTATAACATGATTGAGTTCAGGATTCTGGGTTGGAAATGATTTTCCCTCACAATTTTGAAAGCATTGCTTCATTGTCTTCCGTCTCCCAGAGTTCCTTCGGAGAAACCTGAAATCGCTTAACCTTTATGCTGTTAAATAACAAAAATTAGACAGTAAATTGAGGATCTAGTTGACTTTATTGATTCATGATTTGGGCAGTATCCCATCTTAGCAAGTAGAAGGGAGATCCAAGGGGCTACAGGAAAGGAAAGGTTTTCAAAGTTAGAGAGGGAGCAGATAAAAGGAAATTAGCAAAGAATCCATTGTTTTAGGCAAGGTTGCCCTCCTAAGGGGACACGAGGGGGTCTATCAGTAAATTTCCTCGTGCTGATGTGTAATTCCCATGTTAACTGGTTAAAGGTTACATTTCTGGGGTTTGAAACCGTAGTTAGGCTAGGTATTAAGTCTTAGTTTACAGACTTGGGACTTAACCTAAATGACATCATTTTGGACCTATGGTTTTCTTGTAAATGGTGTGTTGTGCTTTTTTGCTGGAAATTTGTAGAATCTTCTCTTTGAACTAAGTTCTGTGGTGTGGGTCTATTTTTGGGCACTGTGCTAGGAATTTGGTGGGCCCTCTTTCTACTTTTCCCTAAGGGCTTTTATTTACTTTCTCAAAGAAATTTTTGATAGCTTCCAATTCTGATTTCACAGGTGTACTGAAATAAGAACCCATGGCTTTCCTCTGAAGACATTAAGGGTTTAGTTGTTATTTAAATTTTTTTTAAATGTTTATTAATTTTTTGAGAGACAGACAGACAGACTGTGAATGGGGGAGGGGCAGAGAGAGGGAGACACAGAATCTGAAGCAGGCTCCAGGCTCTGACCTGTCAGCACAGAGGCCCGATGTGGGCCTTGAACTCACAAGCTGTGAGATCATGACCTGAGCTGAAGTTGGGCACTTAACCAAGTCACCCTGGCGCCCCTGTTATTTTTTAAATGTACATTTCTTCTTCCTGCACAGTTTCTATTTTCAACATAGGTTTTTTGTTGTTTTTTTTTTCTGTTTTTTGGTCTCTATGTTTTCATATTAGGGGCTCAGATCTTCTTGTGCTTGATTGCCTGCCCTTACTTAAAAGTTGGGGTCTCCAGAACACCCTGGGAGCTCTGAGTGTGTGTGATATCCTGTAGGGCGAGCTGGCTGGCTGTTTGGTGGGGAACCCTTAATGTAGTCACCCTTGTCAGCATCATTAGGTCTTTATCTTGGGCCGGATAGATTCCCATCTAGAGAAAGACTTGGTCTTCTGCCTGGAAGACATTGGCTGCTATCAATCTGGGTCGAGCAAGTTCTGCAAGTTAGCATGCATACATCATTTACTAACTCCTCTGTTTTCTGTGTATTACAAAGACATTCTGCTGGCTCCTCTTTAAAGATGAAAACTGTGTTCTGCTGGGGCGAGGTAGGGTAATCACCAAGGAGTGTGCAAGAAGAGGAGGGCATCTAGAGACCTGTCGTCCTTTGTCAGAAGGAGCTGGCCAATTTCCTGAGCCTTGATTATTCTGCAGTTTAGGTAGAATCTGTTCTCAGCTCTTCCCTCTGAGGAAACCACTCTTCATCAGTTCCGGTAAGGCAGCCTTACTTGCTCATCGGTTCTGTAGCTTTTAAAAAGTTTCTTCGAGTGCCCACTTTATCCCTGTAGGTTTATGCCTTAAAAAGCCCCCCTCTACTACAGTTTCAGTGCAGTTGAAGAGAGAGTAAAAGCATGTGTTCGATTAGGTATCTTTTGGCAATTCTGCTTTCTTTAGGTGAAAATCCTACATCTGATATTTTCTAGTGTTTGGAGAACTTTGCAGTTGCCTTCAATTGGAGGAAAACCAAAGGCAGCATTTGGGCATGCCGAGCTTAGAGTTCCAGCTTCCTTTCAATTCTGAAATGTACAATTGTGTTTTGGCTTCCCTCATGGATCATCTAACTAAAAATAAAAATTCTTAGGGCACTTGGGTGGCTCAATCGGTTAAGTGTCTGACTCTTGGTTTCAGCTCAGGTCATGATCTTGATGTTCATGGGTTCAAGCCCTGTGTGGGGCTCCACGTTGACAGTGCGGGTCCTGTTCTGGGTTTTCTCTCTCTGTCTCTCTCTCTCTTCCCCTCCCCAGCTCCTGTGCTCTCAAAGTAAATAAATGGACTTTGAAAAAAAAAAAAGAAAAAAAAATTCTCCAAATTGAGAACCAATAAAAAGTTATGAGAATCTGATTGCAAAAAATATTTGCAAAAGTACTTGGCACTCACGGGGCACCTGACTGGCTCAGTTGGTAGAGCATACAACTCTTGATATTGGGGTCATGAGTTTGAGCTCCATGTTGGGCACAGAGATAACTTTAAACAAAAAAAGGACTAGGCACTCAAATAATTTCCTATATTCTAATCCCCAGAAACAGTAAATATGTAAAGTCATGTGGCAAAGAGGAATTAAGGTAGCAGATGAAATTAAATTAGCAAATCAATTGACTTTATGATGAAGGAATTATCCTGGATTACCTGGGTGGACACAATACAAGGGCTCTCCTCTCTCTCTTTTTTTTTCTTAAGTAGGCTCCACACCCAATGCGGGGCTTGAACTCACAACCCAGAGATCAAGAGTCGCACATTCTACAGACTGGGCCAGCCAGGCACCTCTAGTCACAAAGGTTCTTAAATAGAAAGAAGGAGGCAGAAGGTCAATGTCAGAGTAATGTGGTATGGGAGAGACTGACTGAAAGTCTCAAAGACATTGCTGGCTTTGAAAGTGGAGGAAGGGGACCATGAGCTAAGGATACAGGCAACAAAGCCATGCAAATTTGGAGAAGGCAAGGAAACAGATTCTCCTGTAGACTCCCCAAGAAGGGAGCAGCCTTGCTGATGCTGAGTTTAGTCCCATCACACTCATCTCAGACTTCTAACCCCCCAAACTGTAGATAGTACATTTGTGTGGCTGTAAGTCACTTAATTTGTGGTGATGTGTTACAGCGGTAACAGGAAACTAACATGCCTACTATAAAATAAGTGATTGTGATTTACATTCCTTTATGAAGTCTTCATATTTCTCTTTGAAGTTTTCAGTAAACTGATTACATTAATTTTGCCCTCCCACTTCTTACCTAGAGGTAGATTTATACGGAGTTAATGAAGTTTAACTTCTGGGTCTTTTAAGGTACAAAGGAGTCCTCAGAATGCTCACATTACATAATGTTTCTAGGTAGGAGCTGGGGTGCATCCAGGAAGCATTCTGGATAAATCACCCAGAGACCTTAGAAGAAGGGGGGTCTGGATTTCCAAGTTTCAAGCAATTTGTTGTGATTTCTGTTCTCCATTTGAATAAATTCTCATGTTCAACCTAATTTCTCTCTGATTTTATATTCTTTTTCTTACAGAGAATATCCCAAATTGTATCAGCTCCAGGCACCCCCCCCCTCAAATCCTAGATTTACCTGTGTCTTTGTCTTTTTATTACTTATTTATTTTAAAAAGTTTATTTATGGGGCGCCTGGGTGGCTTAGCTGGTTAAGCGTCCGACTCTTGATTTCAGCTCAGGTCATGATCTCAAGGTTCGTAAGTTCAAGCCCCATGTTGGGCTCTGTGCTGACAATACAGAGCCTGCTTGGGATTTTCTGTACCCCCCCTCTCTCTGCTTTTCTTTCAAAAATAAATAAATAAACATTAAAAAAAGAGTTTATTTTGGAGCGCCTGGGTGGCTTGGTCAGTTAAGCGTCCGACTTCGGCTCAGGTCATGATCTCACGGTCCGTGAGTTCGAGCCCCGCATGGGGCTCTGTGCTGACAGCTCAGAGCCTGGAGCCTGTTTCAGATTCTGTGTCTCCCTCTCTCTCTGCCCCTCCCCTGTTCATGCTCTGTCTCTGTCTCAAAAATAAATAAACGTTAAAAAAAAATTTTAAAAAAAAGTTTATTTTGAGAGAGTGGGGGGAGGGGCAGAGAGCGAGAGAGACAGGGAGAATCCCAAACAGGCTCCACACCATCAGTGTGGAGCCTGATGCAGGGCTCGAACTCATGAACTGCAAGATCATGACCTGAACTGAAATCAAGAGTCAGACACTTCACGAACTAAGGCACAAAGGTGCCCAGGTCTTTTTCTTTTTAAGAAGACTCAAAAACATCTCTCCCTCCCTCCCTCCCTCTCTCTCTCTCTCTCTCTCTCTCTCTCTCTCTCTCTCTCTCTCACACACACACACACACACACACACACACACACACACTTTAATTAGTGGGAAAAGAAAGAACTGCAGTTAAGGTTCAGGTGGCTAATAAAGCCCCCACACCAGGGCCTTCCACATCAAATCCGCCAATGGGATCTGAAGGGAAATATGTTAGTGCCCAGGAAGAGGGGCTTACTAATGTTTTAAGAGAGTTGGTCAAAACTGTAGCTGGTTCTGTCATGATCTTAAGATAACAGGGCACACTCTAAAGAGAAGGAATGGGAAGAGTCATCTGGAGAGAATCTGAAGCATTAGAACTGAAAGGAATTCAATCCAAATAAACAAACATTTATTGCATTCCTCAGCAGACAGGCAGCATGCGTTGTCTGGGGCAGCAGGAGGATGGCTGCCTACAGTTTTTAGGACAAGGCATCATTCTACACTGCCCCATGGCACATTGTCATACGTAGAGCAAGGGCATTTACTTTTTTTTTTTTTAATGCTTCATTTATTTTGAGAGGGAGAGAGGGAGAGCAAAAGTGGGCAAGAGGCAGAGAGAGGGGGAGAGAGAGAATCCCAAGCAGGCTCTGCACTGTCAGTGTAGAGCCTGACTCAGGGCTCAAACTCATGGATCATGCGATCATGACCTGAGCCAAAGTCGGACGGTCAACCGACTGAACCAGCCAGGCAATTTACCTCTGGGTACCAGTTTTTGTATGATGTTCAGAGAAGCTTATTGCCAGAAAAAGTTCTTTCTGTGCATCACCTCCCTTAGTTCTCTCAGCAAGTCCAGGAGGCAGAGTCTTGTTGTCACTTTAAAGGTGGAGAGATTGAGAGTCCAAGTGGGAACAAAGGAGATGAATTTGATCCCAGGTAGTCCATGCATGCAGTCATGATGCTCTAATCTTCCACCAGTATACATGCTCATGAAGTGACCAACAACAGTGGTAAGTTAAATGCTCTGTGTCATGGATGGTGGGTGTCATCCCCATGTCAGGCCCTCACACTGGGTGCTTAGGGCATGGTCCCACCACTGACACTCGTTGCCTGGGTCAGTAATTCTCTCTTTTTAAGTGAACTCTACCCCCACCGTGGGGCTCAAACTCAGGACCTCGAGTTCAAGAGTCGTGTGCTCTACCAACTGAGCCAGCCAGGTGCCCCAAGTCAGCGATCTGCAGTGGTAGAAGTGGTGGACTGGGCATCTGAGGATGACTTTATGTGGCTTGAAAAATCCCTGCCTCCTCTGGTGTTGTTTATGTGACCTACTAAAGGTCCGATTGGAGAATCCTGTTGTAGAAGAATACTTGCTGATGTGGGGGAGAGGGGATTAAAGCAGGTCACAGAATAGTATGTATGGTATAATTTCATTTTTGTCAACATTTATACGCGTTTGTTAAGACCATTAACCAAACTGCTAACTGGAATGCTTATGCTTTCTCTATTTGCCATCTATCTGGTTTCAAGAGAAAATAAGCAAACTTAAATGCAAACACTTTTTCAGGAAGTGAACAAACCCCCTGTGGAGGTTATTTCAGAAAGTCATTGACTAAGAACTGGCGGTTGAAGTTCTTCGTGTTCCAGGAAATCGGCAACCCTTGGAAGAAGTGAGAGGGAAATTCTTTACCACAGGTGGTGCTTCAGGGAGAACAAAGATTTCTGGAGAAGCAATACACTTTCTGGAGCAACCTGGCTAACCAGGAAGGCATCTAGTTTGGGGGCAGGGGGCTGGTGGTGCAAAGCCCAAACTTCAGCTAGGCTCTTTGCTCAAATGTAGGAAAAGGAGCACTCACACTCAAGTTCTGTAGGAACTTAGACCCTTCCCAGTTTCCATAATTATAGTCCAAGCTCTTGGGCACTGCGTGTGTGTACATGATGTAACAGAATGCTCTTGTGTTTATGTGCTGCTTGTTCACCTTGTGGCAAGAGTCACAGCAGAGACAAGAGAGAAGAGGCCGGAGGTCTGCTTCTCTGGTAAACTGTTGTGGAGTGGGACACACACATGTTGTGGGGGACACACTGCATGTTGCTGGTGATGATGATTAAGGTAAATATAAAAAGCTGAACATGCAGAGAAAGTAGAGAATATGATTTAACATCATGATGCTAACCTAAAAGGCAAGTAGGAAAGAGAAAGAAAAAAGCTCATGGTTTTGTGCTGTATATGACAAACAACTTTTGACTTTTTTTTTTAATTTGTTTTTTAATGTTTACTTATTTTTGAGAGACAGAGTACGAGAAGGGGAGGGGCAGAGAGAGAGGGAGACACAAAGTCTGAAACAGGCTGAGCTGTCAGCGCAGAGCCCGATGTGGGGCTTCAACTCACAAGCCATGAGACCAAGATGGGAGCCAAAGTCAGACGCTTAACCAACAGCCATCCAGGAGCCCCAAATTTTGGCTTTTTATCCATGACTAGGCCTTCAAGAGAGGACAACACGTTGAAAATACCTGATGTTATTCATTTATCCCACTATTTATTGAGCTGCAACTCAGGGGAGGTGTGGTGCTCAGGGACACATGTCAGGGACACAACATCCTTCTCCCTTGTCACTTTAGCTTGTGTGGCCTCAAGCTCATGCTCTAAGATGGCGACAGCTGTGTTTCATGTAGCAGGGAAGAGGAAGGAAAAAAAAAGAAGAGATTGCTATCACGTGACATTCCTATTTCTACCTACAAGGAGGCTGGAAAATATCGTCCATGCTTGGTGGCTGTGTGTAAAAATATCGGGATGAAAGAATGGACACTGGGGTACAAGCAATGCTCTCTGCCACAAGCATCTATTGGCGGGCATCTCAGCCTTGGTTACATGACGCTTTGGGTCAGGTACTTTTGTGTATGCATGTTGGCTATCCTGTGCACTGTGGAGTGGGCTCAGCAGCATCCCAGGCCTCTACTTGCCAGAAGCATTCCCCGAGTTGTGACAACCAATATCTTGAAACTGCTAAATGTCCCTGGTAACATCTTTCCTGCTCCCTGTTGAGAAACACTGTTCCGTGGTGCACAGGAACTATGTTTGTCACTGTGCAGGAGACAAAACCAAACCGAAAGTGAAATAATTTCAGACGGTGATAAGAGCTATGATGAAAATAAAATCAGGCCGAGACAGATAGGGTTGGAATGCAGGATGTACGGTGTATGCAAAAGCCCTGAAAGAACAGAACTCGGCTTGTCATGAGAAGAATCAGAACGCAGGTGTGGTTGGAAGGGAATGGGGAGCCTGGCGAGTCTCACGAGTCCAGTCTTCCATGTGATGGGAAGGGACTGGAAGACTTTAAGCAGGGAAGGACATGATTTACAAGAGCACACAGTAAGAGAGCAGTAAGAGAATGCAGGGAGACCAGTAGGATCTGCCAGAGTAGTCCAGGGGAGGAAAGAGGGGCTTGGTGTGGTCGTGGAAACCACAGGAAATAAAATTGTCGGAGAAGAAGAACAGAAAGAGCGGGTGGCCATGGCAATCTTTGATTGACCCAAATAGCTACTGGGGAAACCAAGTGGTGTAAAAGGGTGTCTATTTCCCACACGTTGTGAAATTCAGTCCAGCACAGGACAGATTTGTGCTGTCTGTTCCTGCATTAGTTTCATACGGCTATTGTAACAAGTTACCACAAACTTGGTGGCTGAACACAAATTTTATTGTCTCATAGTTCTGGAAACCAGAAGTCCAAAATCACTGGTGTCTGCAGGGTCATGTTCCTTCAGGAGGCTCTGGGGAACATGTGTTCCTTGCCTCTTCCAGCTCTGGTGGCTGTAGCACTCCAAACTCTGCCTGTGTGGTGGCAGTGACTTCTCCTCTGTGTGGTAATAGTTTCCTTGTCTCTTTCTTGTAAGGATATCTGTGGCTGTATTTAGGGCCCACCCAGATATTCAGGACAATCTCTCCACCTCAAGATCTTTAATCACATTGTTCACCATGTAAGTAATACTCACTTTTGCCATAGAAGAGAGTCTTTCCAGCTTCCAGGGGTTAGACATGGATAATTTCTGGGGGGCTGTTTTTCAGTTCTGCAGTGCTAGAAATCACTTTGGCTATAGAGAGGAACACTAATAAGGTCATATTTGTTTAGCAACTAAGATAGAAAGCACCGATGTGATATAATAAAATGTTTAGTAAATTGATTAGAGAAAGAAATGCCAAACAAACAAACAAACAAAAAAAGAAAATTGAATTTTTCTAAGTGGAGTTTCAAGAATTCTAGAAAAGGTAGGCCGAAGGATATAAAAGTTCAGAAGAGCTTCCTGGACTTTAGACATATTCATTCTAGATATTAAACTCAGCGTTTATGAGGACTGTTATATTTATACAGTAGAAAGTGGGTGTCTGAATGCAAGGTGCATCCCGGGGGCCTTGTTAGTAGTGCTGGGCACAGGCTGTCCAGCTGTGGTGGGGCATAGCTGGGGGGGGGGGCACGGCCAGAAGATGGTGGACAATGGAATGGGAATGCAGAACCAGACCAACGCACAGAGATAGAGCACGACAACGGGGGCAGATGCGTGCAATCGGTTGTGGGTGGGAGGTCCCAGGAGGAAGCGGGAGTGTCACTTTAAGCAAGCAGAGACCAGCACTGGAATCGGAAGCATGGGTCTTTAGAGGTCCAGGCAGGCTGGTGGCATCAGGTAGTTAAACTCTAGGCTCTAGACTGGCGTTCAGGGTAACGCAGTTACTAGTACTAAGCCCAAGATAGAGCCAGGCAAGCAACCAGGATGACTCATGCCAAAGTCTAGAGTGCTTGCTTAGAACTTCTTAAGCACTACTTCTGCAGTCCAGAACTTCCACGGAATACTGTTTGTTTATAACAATAGAATTTGTTAAGCTCCATGGGTGGTAAGGAGAGTAATAGGAACTAACAAGCATAGCTTGAGAGGCAGTTCATTATGGTGACTTTGGAGCCAAACTTCCTGGTTCAAATCCTGGCTAATACTAACGGCAATATTTTGTTTGGCAAATTTTAATCAATTTGTGTATAAACACTAGAATAGTATTTGGGGAACTGGAATAGACTCAGATCCTGGCCCTGAATCTAACTATCCATACTACTTTGGGGAAACTGCTCAAACTTTTAAGGCCTCAGGGTGCAGGTTTCTAAAATTGAGACGGTTGTAAGATTACTGAAATGTACACTTTAAGTGCTTTCTGGCAATCTTCCAAATCCTCATGCTCTTCAAAGGGTGCCCAGGCTTTTCTTGCTTTAAAGCCTGAAAAATTACTATGTAATCCTGACCTAAAACATTATTATTCCCATTGTGGAGTTGAGGAAATGGAAGTCTAGCGAGTTTGAATAATTTGTTTAAAGTCACACAGCTAAATTAGTGGTAAGGTTGGGATTCGATTTCAGTTTTGCCAATTCTACAGCTGTGTATTTCCTACTTCTCTGTTATTTTGTCATTTGCCTTGATTCCTGTGTGGAAGCCAGGTCACAAATGCTCAGTACCTTCATATTTACCCACTCTGCCATTTCCAAGGCGATACTCTGAATTGTCATTTATTCAGCTCCCTCCCACTGAAGCATCCCCTTCTCTGTTACTCATGGTGCTGTCAGACCATCTGGTCTAAGTCCATCGTTCACTCCTGGTAAATGTCTCCTACGTGTCTGTGTTCCAGCAGTAGCTCCTGACTTCTATCTGAAATAAAATTCTAATGTATTCGCTCATTTCACCTATGTTACACCTATGTTACAATGAAAAAAATTTCACCTATGTTACAATGAAAAAAATTAAGTATGCATGAAGTTGGTGCTAAAATGATAATAAACAACAAAGGATGAAATAAGTATCAGGAAAGTAAAAACTCCAGTCATTATTTTCCATTCCATTATTTATATTTAGGTCTTTATGAGACAAGGAAGATGATTTTCATGTCTAAACACTGGAACAACCTAAATCATTTTAATATAACTACAGTCGTTATCATGTTCTAAAGGAGATTCTAAAGGAATATGAATGGAAAAATAGTACTTAATATTTAGCTTTCAGAATATAGATACATCTCAGAGAAACTGTGACCCCAGTGTATGTATATTTGAGGTAATATCTGTATACTTAGTAACTCTCACAGCGATGGGAAACATTGCTCTTTGGATATGCTCTACATTAGCTTTCTAAGTCAAGAATTCCACATTGTCGTAAAATAATTTTAACTTCAGTGTATGGCAGTTATGCAAATAGATGTAAACTTCATTATCAGATGAATTTTAAAAAGGTATAATGCCTACTTATTATGTGGTATTAACACAAATGTCAACGGAAACAGTCCAACAGATATAGAAGCACAGTAACAAAAATATAATTATCAATATAGCTGTTTTACAAGAGTAAACTATAGTATCATCAGACTTATAAAAAAGAACAGCTAAGGTCATTGTTTTTATTTTTTTGCTCTTCATGACTCTTCCCCATATATATAATGGCTAATTCTGATCATTTGTCCTTATTTAATCTATGAACAAATCTGCTGATACTGAATACTATTTTCAAATACATCAGCATTATCGTCATTTGATTAAATAGATTATTATTACTGAAAACACATCACAGCTTTTAAGGCTATTAATGATTTCATCAACTTAAAAATCAATTTGGGAAGTAACTGGCTATAAATTTTTCTTTTTATTAGTAAACAGTCACCATATAACCAGTGTTCCTCTCAATATCTTACTAGGGTGCTAAACATGCTTATATTTTACAGAAGAGCTGGAATATAGACTTGACGATATATCTGAAACATCATCAACTATTGTGACAACACTGTTAGGATAACAGGCTATATGTGGCATTAAAAAAATTATTGGCTGGTCATAAACGGTACCTTTTACTGAACTGAATTTTAAATTGTTCTACAGGCCAACACGATAACAAATTTGTCATCTTCACATGGTGTGTCGCCATCGTCTTTCAAAGTTCACAGGCCTTTCTTACTGTCTTTCCCCAAGCGATTCTGCAAGAAAAAAAAGGACTCAAGTAGCTACAGCCAAGAGTGAAAAACAGATTCATTGATATGACAAGGAGTTTTTAAAAAAATTCTCTTTTCTGTGTATGGTTATTAATTATGAGAATAATCAAATATGAAAATAGGGATTGAGAACATTTCAAACTTAAACTACAAAGTTTGTGGGTTTTACTTGAAAAAGGGGGAAAAATAACATTCTTGATCAATTCATTTGTTTCCTTGCCTTAATCTACTTTGCTTTTGTTTCACAGGTTATACCAGGAAAACAAAATTTCTAAAATTCCCCTCTTACCAACTCAATTAAGATTTTTGGCAAGGAAAGAATGAGGGGAAACAAAAACCCCAGATGGGATGGCCTTTTGTGTGTGTGTGTGTGTGTTTGTTATGCAGATATTTGCCCAGAGAATTGAGTTTTCAAATTATACTCTTTGCATATCAGAGATAACTATAAAATATCATTTAAAACTGGAAGAAAATGGGATCGAAATTAACCTTTAGAAATCATTTGCACTCAAGAAAGCAAAGTCTACACTGAGGAAAAAAACCTCATCAAATGGAGTTGTAGCATTATTGCTCGTACATGAGAAGTTCATCTAGCTCTTGTTCAGGCTGAGTATTAATGCTTTCAGAGCAACTTTAGTAACATTAACGTTATGCAACCAAATCAGGATTAGAGGAAGTATTTTGAATGATAAGGTACCACTTTCACATGTTTATATATATCTTACCACTTCAGATAAATATCACAGCTTCAACTACTGAATGGGAGAAGATATTTGCAAATGATGTATCTGATAAGAGGTTAATAACTAAAATATATAAAGAACTTATGCGGGGCACCTGGGTGGCTCAGTCGGTTTAGCGTCAGACTTTGGCTCAGGTCATGATCTCATGGTTTGTGAGTTTGAGCCCCGCGTTGGGCTCTCTGCTATCAGCCCAGAGCCAGGTTCAGATCCTCTGTTCCCCTCTCTCTCTGTCCCTCCCCTACTCATGGGCTGTCTCTCTCTCAAAAATAACACCAAACTTCAACACCAATAAAACTAAACTCAATACCAAAAAAACTAAATAACCTGATTAAAAATGGGTGGAGAACCTGAACAGACATTTTTCCAAAGAAGACCTACAAATGGCCAACAGACACATGAAAAGATGCTCAACATCACTCATTATCAGGGAAATGCAAATCAAAACCACTATGAGATATCACTTTACACCTGTCAGAATGATTAAAATAAAAACTACAATAAATAACAAGTGTTGTCAAGGAAGTAGAATTAAAAGAGACCCCATGCACTGTTGGTAGAAAAATAAACTGGTACAGCCACTCTGAAAACAGTATGGAGGCTCCTCAAAAAAACTAAAAATAGAAGTACTTTATGACCTAGTATTCCATTACTGGGTATTTACCCAAAGAACAAAAACACTAATTCAGAAAGATATATGCACCCCCATGTTTACTGTGTTATTTACAATAGCTAAGATACATAAACAACCCAAATGTCCATCCACAGATGAAAGGATAAAGAAGATGTGATGTGATGTGTGTGTGTGTGTGTGTGTGTGTGTGTGTGTGTGTGTGTGTATTACTCAGCCATAAAAAAGAAGGGAATCTTGCCATTTCCTACAACATGGGTAGATCCAGAGAGTGTAATACTAAGCAAAATAAGACAGACAGGGAAAGACAAATACCATATGATTTCACTCATATGTGGAATTTGAGAAACAAAACAAATGAACAAAGTAAAAAAGAGACAAAAATACAGAGTCTTAAATACAGAGAACAATTGCCAGAGGGGAAGCGGGTGAGGGACGGGTGAAAGAGGTGAAGGGATTAAGAGTACACTTGTGATGAGCACTGAAAACTGTACAGATTGTTGAATCATTATATATCTAAGACGAATATAACACTGTATGCTAATTATACTTCAATTTTAAAAAAGGAGATAATCTTGTGTTTATCCAAAATTAAAGTGGACATAAAGATAAAAGTCACAGTTTTAATGGAGCTGTTATTCAGGACAAGTTCCTTAAGTGAGGGTGACTCCAAAATGAAATTTGAAAACTGCCAGATGCTGATGGGTTTGTGCTGCCCATAATCCTTAGTTAGTTTTGCTTTTCCTTTTCTAGAAGAGAGACACGGCAAACAAGGAAAGGCAAAGACTTTGTATTGACGGGATTGTTTTCTAATATTTATTTAGTATTTGTATCAGGGAGGAGAACAGATTTAAAATGGATTTAAATTATGCAAAGTGGAATCTGTTTATGGTAAGGAAACCAGCTTTCCCCCTTCCGCTTTTATTTCCATAATAGTTTAAGTCATTTTATGATTATTTTATTTAAAGTAAATCAACTGTGTAATACTGAGAAGGCTAAATTTCCCAAGAACTTGAAGATATAATTCAATTATTAAGGTTGGTTTGACAACAGAAGTATAATTCACAAACGACAATTTGATACAGCTTTTTACTATAGATGGCCTACAGCAATCATTTTGCTTCTCAAGTAGCGTTAAGAAAGTAAATATAAAAGTGTAAGAGTCACTTTAAAGAAAATGGGAGTCATTTAATGACACTTAAATCTCAGAATCTTCTACAAGTTCTCATACCGGACAATGGAGGGTAAGTGGGAAAAAAAAATGTGTCCAATCAAGAGGTAACTACTAGTGTCTTGTAGGGCTATAGAGCTTTTCTTGTTTAAAAACATTTAAAGTGGGGCGCCTGGGTGGCGCAGTCGGTTAAGCGTCCGACTTCAGCCAGGTCACGATCTCGCGGTCCGTGGGTTCGAGCCCCGCGTCGGGCTCTGGGCTGATGGCTCAGAGCCTGGAGCCTGTTTCCGATTCTGTGTCTCCCTCTCTCTCTGCCCCTCCCCAGTTCATGCTCTGTCTCTCTCTGTCCCAAAAATAAATAAACGTTGAAAAAAAAAATTTAAAAAAAAAAAACATTTAAAGTGCCTTAGACAGGGTCTGGTTTAATGCTCAAGTATTATAACCCTCATTTAAGAAACGAAGAAGTCAAGGTGCTGGATGCCAAGTCATCCCCCCGGGGTTTACAGAACTGCCAAAGTATGGGGCTGAGAGCGTTCTTTCTTTTTTAAATTCAAACAGGTATTTATTATGGGAAGCTGGTTTTACAGGTGGTGAAAGAGTAGATGCATTGGAACAGTGTGGTAAGACACCTCAGGGATTAGCACAAAACCACCATTCTTTGGGCTAGAGGGACAAGGGGGGAGACCCGGTTCTGGATCCCAGGAGCTAGGGCCACCATGTGGCAGCTGCCCAGTGGGTACCAGGACCATGGGAAAAGATGGTGCTGCTGCTGCAGATGCTACTGAAACAGAGCAGTGGGAAGTCCCCGGCACTGCCCCTCCTGCCTTCAGTCCCCTGCTAGTGCCTCCCACTGCTGAACCTGCCCAGAAGACAGCATGGGAGCTTGGGAAATGTGGCTCTCTGAGATTGAGTAGAGTGGAAGTGGGAAGACAACAGTTCCAAGAGCAGAGTCTAGTGACCAACACAGGGAGTTCTTAATGATGGGGCAACTGGAGAAAAATTACTGGGTTTTGGATTTTATTTTTTTTTAAGTTTATTTATTTTGAGAGAGAGAGAGTGCAAGCAGGGTAGGGGCAGAGAGAGAGAGAGAGGGAGAGAAAGAGAATCCCAAGCAGGCTCCATGCTGTCAGCACAGAGCCTGACATGAACCATGAGGCCATGACCTGAGCCAAAACCAAGAGCTGGATGCTGAACCGACAGCCACCCTGATGCCCCAAGGTTTCATGATTTTGAATTCAACTTTGAATCCTATCAATTTCTAGTTCAGTGACTTTAGGTACATTATATAACATCTCTGGGACTTGTTTTCCTCACCCACAAGATAGGGTATTAAAATATTTTAATTTAGTGGGCTGTGATTAAAGTAAACAGAATAATATATGAACCCATTAACTAAGTGCTTGGTCTACAGCATATCCTCAGTAAATGTCATTCATTAAATATTTCAAAAATAAAAGAAGAAACTGGATCAAGACCTTAAATGCACTAGTGCACAAGGCCCAACTCTCAGCATGGCACCTGGCATATCCAGGATGGGTCATTTTTCAAAGAAATAGGAATAAAAACTACTTTCTTGGGAAGGAATTAGTCAGAGAAACTATTTAACATCTGTTAACAAGAATGCATCAGCTCCAAGAAGAAGGAATTTGGGGAGGGGAAAGAAAATGGGTTGTCACATATACTCTTCAGGGATTAAGAGAAGCATGAGCTGTTACCACGATGGGGACATTCAGCAATCACCACTGGCCATAACAAAATGAGAGAATATTCCTGCTTCTCTTTTCTCCATTCAGGGATCTAAACGTTTCTGAAATTCTGGCAAAGTCCACTGGTGGGGATATGCATCCTTTTGACCTTACAAATGGGAGGGGAAAAAAAGTTCCATTTCTAGGCAAAAGGCTTCTGAAGTGTTCTTTCATTTTCCATGGCAGATCTTGAAGGATGCTCTGGAGAAATACTCATCATGCCATGGTGAAGTCAGCAATTTTCAGGACCCATGTTTTAGAGATGGGGAAAAGGTGGTCTTGTTGAGAATCTAACCATCTACTTTAGGCCAAGTGACATGGGCTCTCCGTATCCTAGGTTTGAAGCACACAGGGGATACCCTTCTCTGGAATACCCTAATGTCAAAAGTTAGTTAAATCAAACATGCAACTCAACTAGGGATACCAGATGGTAAATGTGCTCTGGTTTCCTTCTTGAATGGCTCTAAATCAAGGCCAAAGTGGCTGGTTGAGAATAAGTCAGTTTCAGCAAAACTTCTACAGAGTAATGTATACTGATGATGATACTTACAATAGGTATCATTTCTTGAGTGTCTCCTATCAGCCAGGCACAGTGCTAAGTACCCTACACATTCTATTTAATTCTTGCCACAACCCAGTGGACCAGGTGTTACTATTATCCTGGTTTCACAAGTGAAGAAAAGTAAGCTGCAGAGGTGTATCCTAACATGCTTGGGATCAGATAGTATGAGAGTTAGAGTCATTCCAGGTCTGTCTGACTCTAAGGCCTATGGGTATAGCACCTGCTTGCCTTTTGCTAGGCGGAGTGATGGACCCTGGAGATTCAATGACCATGAAGAGGCAGTGAAGTGAGTCCTGGGACCAGGGGTTCTTCTACAGTGAAGTAACTGCACAGCTGTAATTGCTAAAAAGCCCCGATTGAGGGGCACCTGGGTGGTGCAGGTGGTTAAGTGTCTGACTCTTGATCTCGGCTCAGGTCCGGATCTCATGGTTCGTGAGTTTGAGCCCCCATATCGGGCTCTGTGCTGAGGGTGTGGAGCCTGGTTGGGATTCTGTCTCTCCTTCTCTCTCTGCCCCTCCCCTGCTTGTGCTCTCTCTAAAAAAAAAAAAAAAAAAAAAAAAAGACCTGATTGAAAGGTACAAAAAGCTGCCAAATTCTTAGGATAAGCCCATCCTGAAAGCAGGAGGGACAGGAAGGACCAGGGCTGCCTCGGGAATGGCGTCTCCCCTGAACTCTCTGACATGCAGTCAGAGAGTGGCTGGGAAATCAGTTCAGAGTAGGGCCTGGCAAACCAAGAGGGAAGGGACAGGCAAGCTTAGCCTGGATGAGTGCAGGGCACAGACTCTTGCTGGACTGGAGGGGAAGAGAAAAAGAACTATTGCCCTGGACTCTGTGACTTTAACAACAAAAAGGTTTTTTCCATTTCTATCTTTTAAATCCACATTGGAGGTAAATCACGGATTCGAATGCCATAGGTTTTGACCTCAGATGTTTAAACAAAACACTGGGATAGAAGGAGTAGCGAGTAGTCGTGAAGATGAGCCTTCAATTTTTTACCTTATTTTGGCACGAATAGAGCAAACATTGCCAACAGCAAAACTGAATGTTTATAGAACCAGCTTGTTTTTCGATGCTGCCATTTTTGTGGCTCAGTTCTTGTGCTTACAATCCCACTAAAACTAGAATGCAATCAGTTAGCATGTCAGTAATTCTCTATGTGATGACTGTCCTGTGTTTTTAGGCGATATCCTCATCTTCACCCCCTTGGTAAAAATCTGGTTTCCTTCATCATTTTTAAAAAGGCAGGACAGGGGCACCTGGGTGGCTCAGTCAGTTGAGTGTCCAACTTTGGCTCAGGTCATGATCTCATGGTTCATGGGTTCAAGCCCCGCATCAGGCTCTGTGCTGACAGCTTGGAGCCTGGAACCTGCTTTGGATTCTGTGTCTCCCTCTCTCTCTGCCCCTCCCCTACTTATATGCTCTGTCTCTTGGCCATCTCTCAAAAATGAATAAATGTTAAAAAAAATTTTTTTTAAAGCCAGGATTGAATACATCCTCTTGATTTGGGAAGGACAGATGACCCAAATGGTTGATTTAGTGATTACTATTTCAAAAAACTTAGGTCCATAAAGTAGATGTCACCCACCTGAAGTTCTGAGTGTTCTTTCAGAAGTCGATCGTATTCTTTTGAAAGTCGCTCTGATTGCATTTTCATTGTCATCACATCATTCTGTGCCTTAGAAAGGGCTAGAAAACATGGAATAGAATTTAAAAATTTTTACTTTGAAATATTTTTAAGTTTACAGAAAAGTTGCAAGACTTAAATAGAAAACTCCTTTGTAGCTCTTACTCAAGTTCACCAACTGTTAAGATGCAATATATTTGTTACTGTATTCTCTCACCACACATGCACAACTGTTTTCTTGAATCATTTAAGAGTAAGTTATAGACATCATGCCCCTTTACTCCTTAATACTTCATTGTGTATTTCTTGGGGCACCTGGGTGGCTCAGTCGGTTAAGTGTCTGACTTTGGCTCAGGTCATGATCTCAGTTTGTGAGTTTGAGCCCTGCATCAGGCTCTGTGCTAACAGCTTGGAGCCTGGAACCTGCTTCAGATTCTGTGTTTCCCTCTCTCTCTGCTCCTCCCCCGCTCATGCTCTGTCTCTCTCTCCTTCAAAAATAAATAAACATTAAAAAAATTAAAAAAAAAAATAAAAAAAATATACTTCATTGTGTATTTCTTAAGAACAAAGCTATTCTGTAACATAATCAGAGCATAGTTAGCAAATTAGGAAATTTAACATCAGTACTTTTTATCTAATCTGCCATTCATATTCCAGTCTTGGCTACTGTCCCAATTATGGGTTTTTTACCATTTTTTTTTTGAGTCTAGATCCAGCCCTAGATCAAAGATTAGCATTAAGTTGTCACGTTTCTTTTGTCTCCTTTAATCTAGAATAGTTCCTCAGCCTTCCCCCTGCATTCTTCTCCCCTTTCGTAACACTGACATTTTAAATAAAGGCCACTTTTTTTTTTTTGAAAGAGAAAGAGCGCATTGGGGAGGGACAAAGGGAGAGGGGAGACAGAGGATCTGAAGTGGGTTCTGTGTTGACAGCAGAGACCCTGACAGGGGGCTCGAATTGACAAACCATGAGATCATGACCTGAGCTGAAGTTAGATGCTTGACTGACTGAGCCACCAAGACACCCTCAGGCCACTTTTTTCTTAAATGGAATGTTTTTCATTTTGGTTTTGTCTGATGTTTCCTCATGATTAAATTCAGGTTATGCATCTTAACTTACATACAAATGATGCTGACTGTCTCTCAAGGTATCACATCCAGAGACCCATCTGCCTCTCACTGGTTTTTCTATTTATACTTATTTTCTTCTTTGTAAACTAAGAAGCAGTGTGTGGGAAGAAAAGACTATGTAAGTATCTTGCTCCTTATGAAAACTATCCCCTCATAGTTAGCACCCATTGAAAATTCTTGCCTAAACCAACCTTTATTGTGATGGTAGCACACTGGTGATTTTCCAACTTCACCATCTCATCCACATTTACCAGTCAGCATTCTACTCTAAAGAAGGGCCTTCCAGGGGCACCTGGGTGGCGCAGTCGGTTAAGTGTCCGACTTCAGCCAGGTCACGATCTCGCGGTCCGTGAGTTCGAGCCCCGCGTCGGGCTCTGGGCTGATGGCTCGGAGCCTGGAGCCTGCTTCCGATTCTGTGTCTCCCTCTCTCTCTGCCCCTCCCCCGTTCATGCTCTGTCTCTCTCTGTCCCAAAAATAAATAAACGTTGAAAAAAAAAAAAAAAAAAAAGAAGGGCCTTCCATTATCCATCCACCCATCCACCCATCCATCCATCCATCCATCCATCCTAAGTATGAACACATAGGTTATGTTTTCAACAGTTTATAATTCATAACTGCACTAGCCAGATATAGCTAGTGGGAAGGCTGTCAAGCTGGCTCTTATGTCCTCTCACTATGTCCCTATCATTTTTTGAGTACCCTAGTTTTTTGCATAAGATGTTCCAGTCTTATCCTGTTTCCTGATTCATCCTAGACTCAAGCATTATAGTACAGAATTTATTAGAATGGTCTGCTTTTGAAAAAACTGAGAGGGGGATATTTTATTATACTTACTAAGGGACGAACAGCACATTTTCCTTAAAAGCAAAGACAATCACCTTCTTATATAAAATTGAAAGATTTAGGGGTGTGGGACACTTAAAGGCTTTACCTCAAGATGATACACAAAAATGGATCTATATTAGCCTCTGTCTACCAAGGAGGTATAGTGTAAGACAGCAGTTAAAAATAAGTTAAAAATAAGCAGTTAACTTCTAAGATAGAAGTTAAACACGCGCGCGCGCACACACACACACACACACACACACACACATTAACTTAGCACATTGTAGAGAAGATAATGAGTCAATGTGTAGAAAGGAAGAGTAGCACAAGATGGACTGGATAAATTCTGGGAATCCTGAACTAACTCTACTCTACATACAATTCTGCATATGTAGTCTTTAGAAGTTCTGAATTTGTAAATATTTTAGGGTAGAAGTTTAAGTAAAAGAAAGTGGGATTTATAAATGTAAGAGTCACTTTTCTGGCACAGTTGAATGAAATTATAGGTTCTATTTATAAACAATCTGTTTCCTCTTCCTCTTGAAAAGCCATCATATGGGCATTTTTATATATAAGTATATAAGTCACTTTCAACTAAAGTGGCTTTTGTATTGGCACTTTCTAAGACAATGTTGTCAAATTAAACTTCCTGTGTTGTAGAACATTTAGTGGACAATACAGATGTAGAACATCTGTGCTAATATGGCAGCCACTAGCTATATGTGGCTATTAAGCACTTTAAATGTGGCTAGTGCAACTGAAGAATTTAATTTTAAATTATACTTAATTTTAATTAAATTTTGATTTAAACAGCCATGTGTAGCTAGTGGGTAGCCATATGGGATAGCTCTACATTATAATTTCTTTCATGTTATTTTTATAGATCCATAACTAAGTTAGGCATTAAAGGCTAAATTTAACAAACTTAATGTTGTCACTTGGTAAGGGTATAGGTTAGGTATGGAAGAGAGATCTTTGATAGTGGTTAGATTTCACTGGAACCACAGTCACAACATGAAAGTTTTCATATTAGTCTTTAATTTGGGTTCTATAAGGCATTTCCTAGAACCTACTTGAAAATATGAAACACAGTGTTAACTTCAAGACCTTACCATAAATGTTTAAAAGCCTGGATTTCTGGTGTATAAAAAGCAAACAAGATTCTACAACTTAATAATGTCTTACTAGCCTACAATGATGGTCCAAGACGGGTCCAAGAGGGTCCAAGATGGTAGGAAAGGAAGACCCTGAGCTTACCTTCTCCCATAGACAGTAAATCTATAGCCACATGTGGAATAATCCCCTCTGAAGGGGACCTTGGATGAACAGGATGAACAGAGCCTCTACAACAGGGGACAGTACTGAGAAGGGCAGAAGAAGCAGAGATACAGTCTCACTAAGGAAAGAACCATATTCTTTTTTTTAATATATATATTTTTAATATTTTATTTATTTTTGAGACAGAAAGAGAGGGAGAGAGAACACATGCGAGCAGGGAGGGACAGAGAGAGAGGGGGCCAGAGGATCCGAAGCGGGCTCTGCACTGACAGCTTCGGGGATAACAGCAGAGAGCCTGAGATGGGGCTTAAACTCACCAACCATGAGATCATGACCTGAGTGAAGTCGGAAGCTCAAAAGACTGAGCTACTCAGGCACCCTGAAAACCACATTCTAGGAATGGCATTCTATGATACAGAAGGATCACAAAAGCAATGAACTTTTCCGTGAGGGGCAAGAGATTTGAGTTCCACATCAGGTACCGAAACCCTTAGATCCTGCACAGAAGAGATGGGCCTCCAAAACACCTGGCTTTGAAAAGCAATAAGGAATACGTCTAGGAAAACTAGAATTGCAGGGGAAAAGAAACCCCACTCTTAAGAGTTCACATGTAGACTTACTTGACCCCAAAATAAACACAAAAACACTGGATCAAAATTACATAGACTACAGGTGAAGGGGACCCACTTACTAATCTTGGAGCGCCTGCTGGAGAGACAAAAGGCAGCTAGGCGTCTGCTTGGGGACTTAAGACACTGGTGGCAGCCATTGTTGCTGTCTTGTTCTGCTGTGCTGATTCCGGCCCCGGCGGATGCCATTTGGGAATCATCCCTGTATACTGCAAATGTCAGAGGGTGCCTACCGCTGGTGTCTTGACTACCAGCACATTTGTAGTAGTCAAGACCAGGTGTACAGCCAGCTGGACTGGGAGCCAGACCCACTTACTAGTGTGCCCACAACCGTTCTGCCCTGTCACATCAGGAGGGCACATGCAGCCCACACGGGAGACCTGCTTCTGGTGACCAGAGGAGATTATGCTTCTTGGCTCCACAGGATATCTCCTACATAAGGCCACTCCTTTAACACTGGGAAATGTGTGTCGTGATGGGCACTGGGTATTGTAAGTGTTGAATCGCTGGATTCTACACCTGAAACTTATATTTCACTGTATGCTAACTGACTAGAATTTAAATAAAAACTTAAAAAAGAAAAAGAAAAAAAAAAGATTGGGAACTGTAGCTGAACTACTGAACACCTAAAAACAAATACAGAGCTAGGCCAAATGAAAAGACACAGAAGTGTGTTCCAAACAAAAGAGCAAGGCAAACCTCAGAGAAAGAACTAAATGAAAGGGAATTAAGCAATAAAAGTGATAAAGAGTTCAAAATAATGGCCACAAAGATGATTATCAAATTTGGGAGAAGACTAGATGAACACACAGTAAGACCTTCAACAAAGAGAAAATATAAGAAAGTACCAATCAAATATAAAGAATACAATAACAGAAATAAAAAAATACACTACAGGGGATAAACTGAAGATTTGATGATACAGAAGAACAGATCAGTGATCTGGGTAGTGAAAGTCACCCAAACTGAACAGAAAAAGAAAGAAAGAAAGGAAGGAAGGAAGGAAGGAAGGAAGGAAGGAAGGAAGGAAGGAAGGAAGGAAAAGAAAAAAAGGAATTTAAAAATAAAGGCACTTTAAGGGACCAATGGGACAACATCGAGTACTAACATTTACATTATAGGGGTTCTAGAAGGAGAAGGGAAAGAGAAAGGGGCATAAAACATATTTAAAGAAATCACTGCTGAAAAATTCCCTAAGCTAAGGAAGGAAATACATGCCCAGGTCTAAAAAGCAAGTTTTTT